>NC_047085.1:78068692-78772442 GCF_902459505.1 Geotrypetes seraphini | reverse complement strand
CCACCCCATAAAAATCATAATAACTTTTCCAAAGGTTGTGTCAATTCCTCCAGGAGAAATGATAAAACGGTACTTTCTGGAAAATTTAAAAATTCCTGAGAGTTCATTGCCACCATTGTCAAGAGTGTACTATTTGCCTAATAAAAAAAATCAGGATTCTCAAAAAAAAGATGAGGATGGTAGACCACAGGAAAATTCTCTGGATGTTTCTGTTTTATTGGAACAATCTTATAGAGAGGTGGCTAGTCCAGCCACTCTCTTACTGACTGTAGCTTTGGCTCCAGACAGAGATTGGATTCTTAAACTTTTCTTTAAAAATAGATCCAGAGATTTCCTTGGCTTCCATATTCAAGTTTTTCCTGATGTTTCGAGAGAAACTCAGAAGGAGGGAATTTTTATTGTTAAAACCAGGTGTGACCCAGATGGGGGGATTATTTTTTCTTAGATACCCTTGTAAGTGTGTAATTAGGTATAATTCCCTCAAATATATTTTCTTTGAACCATCTCATTTGACTGCTTTCCTCTCCATGAAGCGACTTGAAAAAGGAGAAACATCGGTGTCTTAATTAATTAAGCTCTCTTTCAGCACAGATGACGTGTTTTGGTTAATTTTATTATTGTACTATATTTACTCCTAATTCCTTAATCCTGGATCCATTGTTGAGGACTAGTGTACGATTAAGTTGGAATTATTACCTTTTATGTAATTTTGGTTTATTTTCAAGTTTGAGAATAATCAATGATATGTTTTCTTGATTGCACTTTTCTGTACAAGATTGTATGCTTGTTAAAATTTCAAAAATTTATAAATAAATAATAATTTAAAAAAAATCATAATAACAACTTTACATATCTGTCCAGAACATCAGCACCTGGCAGCCTGACATAGGAAAGTCTAGTAGAGCTGCACAGAGGTGGCTTAAGTGGTCTTAGGGGTGGGTTAGTGAACCATGGAGAGGAGGACCTAAGCCCATAAGCCACTCTGATCACTGCATTCATGGTGAAAAATGTGATCCCCCCAAAAAAAACCTAGCCCTTTTGTACTGACATATAAGTGGCTCCTGTAGCCATAAGGGCTATTGGGGTGGTAGATAGGTGGGTCTAGTAGATTCTGGGGGTGTTTTGGGGGGCTCACCATGACCTATAAGGGAGCTGTAGTGAGATGTTTATGTGAGACCATTTTTGTGAAGTTTACAGCAGTGCCCTTAAAGGTACCCCACTACTCTGGTGCCATGTCTGGGTTTCCAGTCCATCATTTTTCTGGCCCCTCCCACACACAAAAGGTCTTTTTCTAGGTGTTTGTGACAAAAATGGGGTTTAAAGATGGACGACTTAGCGGTCTGGAAGATCAAACGGCTGGACGTACAGTTAGACGATTTTTGGAAAAAAAAATATGTTGGATGTATTTTTCGAAAATGAACCTTTTCCATGTCCGACTTTTGTCTGACTTTGGGCGACTTGTGAGCTTAGGCCCAAAACAGGCTTAGATGTTTCTTTTGATTATGCACTTCCATGTTTCCAGAGCCTTCTTGTCCATTGATTGTTTTTCTCTCCGTCTTCACTTTCTGCCTTGCATCCATCTTTCAAAATAATGATGTTAAATTTTTCATACAATATTAAATCCGGAGTTTGTATATCACCATACTCTTTCAATAAATATACATATATAAATAGATTTTAATTCTTCAAAAAGGACTCAGCCCCACCACTCCACCGCTAAATGAATCTTGATAGCGGGAAGTATTACGTGGACTTCATCATGGGCCCATATATAACTTTATAAATTTAAATATTTTTTTAATTTATTTAATTTTCAATAGAAATATAAATATTCACTTCCAATAAATTAGTAGTGAGTCGGATGACAGAAGCGGCTGCGGGAGACCCTTGATAAAGCACATTCGTGTGAAACATGTCGGGTAATCTTTTCCTGGGTCATTTCAGCTAAAAGATAAGTAGCTTAAAAGTTGAAAGTGAATATTTCTAGGTTTCCATGTCTTCCCTTCCTATCTCTCTCTCCTTCCTTCCCTATTTCCATGGTCTGACATCTCTCTCCTTCCCTCCTTCCCCCCCCCCCCAGTGTAACATTTCTCTTTCCCGTCCTCCTTTCTGCCCCCTGCAGTCCATCTTCTTTCTCTTCCTCCTTTCTGGCCCCCCTCCCAGTCCAACATTTCTCCCTCCTTTCCACCAGTCCAACATTTTTTGCTGTCTTCCTCCTGCATGCTTCTCCTCTGGTCCTCCTTCCCTCAACCAAACAACATCTCTCTCTCTCTCTCTCTCTCTCTCCCTCCCTCCATGAGTCCAACTTTTCACTCTCTGCCTTCTCCCCCTTCCCCCTTTCTGCCAGGTCCAGCAGCACCTCTTCTCCCTTCCTTTTACCTCCTCCTTGTCCAGCAGTACCCCTTCTCCCTTTCCTGCTCCCCCTGTCCAGCAGTACCCCTTCTCCCTTCCTTCCTCACCTCCTCCCCTTGTCCAGCAGTACCTGTATTTTGAAGCCGCGGTCTTGTACGTAATTTCACACATTGGGCAGGAAAAGAGGCTCCGGCATCGGCTGACTTGCAATTTCCTGCAGCCGCTATGTATGCCGAGACTACTGTCTTCGCGTATCTGCCGGATATGCAAAGGCAGGAGTCCTGGCATACACGATGGCAGCAAGAAGTTGCAAGTCAGCTGAGGCCGACGCTGGAGTCTCTCTTCCTGCCCAGTGTGAAAGAGCATTCTGGCATCAGCTGATTTGCAACTGCCTGCAGCTGCCGTGTAAGCCAGGACTCCTGCCTTCACGTATCTGGCAGATAAGCGAAGGCAGGAGTCCAGGCATACACGATGGTACCAGGAAGTTGCAAGTCAGCTGATGCCGGCGCCTCTCTTCCTGCCCAGAGTGCGAGATCGGGTACAAGAGCGCGGGCCGCAAAATAGTAACCGGGAGTTAGCATGTAGGCTGCTAGTTTGAGACCGCTGATATATATCATATTGGAATATGCATTTCATTTCCTCAGGGGGGAAAAAAAGACATTTTCTGCCACTAACTGAGGTCAAATATTGTATTTCTTAGGCTTTATTTACTGTCTTTTTGAAGAAATTCACCCATGGTGGTGTACAGCAAGAATAAGATGAACATAACTGACAATTACAGAAATAAAAATATTCAGGGCCCCTTTTACAAAGACGCATTAGTTAGTACCATGTGGCAAATGCAACGAAGCCCATTCAGTTCCTATGGGCTGCATCACATTTGCCAAGCCAGGACTTGCTACCATGGCTTTGTATGTTTATCTATTTATGGCATAACATGCTACTTAGATTTGCAAAAGAATAGACATACAGAATAAACCATCCTAATAGACAGCATGGGGTGTAAGCAAGGTAGAACACAGATAAGAGAGAATAATAGAAGTTAGAAATCAGGGGGCTCCAATATCTTCGATTCAATCAAAATAAACCACAGATATTGTGGTACATGAGCTTTCAGCACACATTTTATGGTCTTGAAATTTCATGTACTATAAAATCTTTCCATTTCACTTGTTGCAACCAACAAAGAATCAGCTTTACACTGGATCAATACACTGCTTATATCTGCATCATAATGTAGCACTAATACTTTACCCCTGTGATTTGATAAATTACAGGAATACCATTTTTTTTTTATGAATAGTACAGTGCTGTGTTGAATACTATTATTTTAGTACAGTGGTATATTAAAGATTAAACAAAATACTGTCAATTATTTCATATTACCTCTTTTCCTTTCTTAAATATAGGCTAGGAGCAGTGCTGGCTTCTATTAGAACTGTATGAATGACTCAAGTTTTGATTTGCTGAATAATTCACAAATCTCGCAAACATTGAACAAATAAGGTAAATTGACCTTATGGGAGAGACAATTTTCTCCTGCAGAATTAATGTTCCAGATTTAGCACTGAAAATATCCCAGGATTTTTAACAGGAAATTTGATTATGCAAAAATGCAATTATTTTTACACAGGAGATAAGTTCTGATGGTCACACTTCCACTGGCAACGAAAAAGTGCTAGTTTCAGCCTTTGTAAGAGACAGTGTGGATTGAATCTCTCTCAGACAGAAACAAATGCCAGCTCACATCAGGGTCACAAGGAACAGCATGGGTTTGAACCCACAACCTCAGGGTGCTGAGGCTGTAGCTTTAACCACTGCACCACACTTTCCTGATAAAACCTCCCTCAAACCTCCCCAAGAAGAGCAGTAAACTCCTCACCACTCAAGATCAGCACCTCCCCCGGTAGCTCCCCTAGGTCTACCTTAAAACTTACCTGGTAGTTTAGAGGGTAATCCGAGCAGCAGTGATACACAGTTACTCCTGTCCATGTCGTCCCTGGGTTTCAAAAGGTGTGAGCCATTCAGATGATAACCTGAAACTGGAAGAACTATGATCGTTTAAACTTTCCTTTCTGGTGAGCAAATCTTTGCGCCAGTTATAGATTTGAAAGGATGAATGCTTATAATTTGGGGCATGGTAATATATTTAAATTGATATGGGGCCCATTGACATCTTATGCTACCTCACTATAATAGGTTTTTGACTGTGAGTCAGTTTTTGTTTATTTTGGTACATATCCAGGGAAGGGTGGGGGTGGGGGGGGTTCTTTCTGTCACAATTTGATTTTTGAATATTTACACTTGGGATGGTTGGGAGGATGGAGGAATATGGCTAAAAGGGTAACGTTATTGGAGAAATCTGTGTTTCTGTGTTTTATTAAATTATCATTAGGTGGGTGGGTAAGGGTTGGGGGAGAAATTGGTTGGTTATGTATATTTGAAAGTTAAATGTGCTTATATTGACTTATTATATATGATATAGTTATGTATTGTACTATTGAAGATTGTAAAATCAATAAAGATTTAAAAAAAAAAAATAAAAAGGTGTGAGCTAAATCCAAATAAAAATATGCCGGCCAATATTCAGTGCTATTTAACTAGCCAGAAATGGTGCTGACCAATTAAATAGTGCTTAGCAGGCTAAGGGAGGAATTCGTCAATGTGTGATACTGTTAAGACTATTACTATTACTATTTATTATTTCTATAGTGCTACCTGATGCACGCAGCACTGTCCATTAAACATGTAAGAGATGGTCCTTGCTTGAAAGAGCTTCCAATCTAATTATGACAAACCCACAGGACACAAAGTAGATCAATATATACTGTTCATGAAGGGGATACAAAGCGATGAAGAGGCAGAGAGGGTAGGGGCTGCAGAGGGAATCAGAACCATATATAGTGTATTAGAAGTTGGACGTGATTAGGCTTCAAAGTGGACTTTGAGCCTGGATTTGAATATTGCCAGAGATGGAGCCTGGCAGGTTGATTCAGGCACACAATGGGGCAAGGTAGAAGGAGCGGATCCAGAGTTGGCAGTAGAGGAGAAGGGTACAGACAAGAGAGATTTACTCAAAAGAAACGGAGTTCCCAGGGTAGATATAGGGAGTGATAAGATAATGTAATGTAATGTAATTTATTTCTTATATACCGCTACATCCGTTAGGTTCTAAGCGGTTTACAGAAAATATACATTAAGATTAGAAATAAGAAAGGTACTTGAAAAATTCCCTTACTGTCCCGAAGGCTCACAATCTAACTAAAGTACCTGGAGGGTAATAGAGAAGTGAAAAGTAGAGTTAGAGGAAAAATAAAAATAAAATAAACATTTTAACATATAAGATAAGAGACATATTGAGGAGCCGCAGAGTGAGTACACTCATGGGTCAGTAAGAAGAGTTTGAACTGTATGTGGAAGCGGACAGTGTGCCAATGAAGCGACATGAGGAGATGGGTAATATGAGCGTAATGACACTGGTGGAATACGAGGCACACAGCAGAATTCTGAACAGATTGAAGGGTGGAAAGATGCCCGCGAGAAGCACGTTGCAGTAATGCAGGCGAGAGGTGACAAGGGTGTGGATAATAGTTTTGGCAGCGTGCTCAGAAAGGGCCTATTCTTGACTTAGGATCCCTTTTACTAAGCTGTATTAGGCAATAATGTGTACTTAATGCAGCAAAAATAGCCTAATGCGGGACACACTACAGCGTTCGTTAATTTTGCCATTTACTTTTAAAATTTGGTTTTTGAGGTGGCATGTCAAGGGTGGAGAATATGACGCGAATGGGTATGGTGACATTAACCAGCTAGCATGCTGACATTACCACACTCTCACGTGTTAACACAGGAACCCTTGCTGCCTCCTAAATAGGAGATGGTTAGTGCTCCCGCCTTAGTATTTTTTTCAAATGGCAATTCGCTAATGCTAACATCAGGTTATTTTACCACAAGTCATCCATTTTATCCATCGAGACCTTGTGCTAAAACAGCAGCATAAATTGATGAATTCCACCCCTAAATGTGAATATTTAGTGCAAGGTAACCAGTTATCCCGCATTGAATATTCATCATTAATGCTGAAACGTTAACCAGCTCCATTGTGTGATAATTGTTAATACTCAGCCCTGACCAGCTAAATGTGAATATTCAGTGCAAGATAACTGGTCATCTCTGCTGAATGTTTGCAGTTAGCGGCTAAAAGTTAACCAGCTATATCACATGATAACTGGCAATTTTCAGCGCTGACTGGCCAGGTTTAGCAACCAAATCAGGCTGCATACATAATTCTCCTACCTATAAACTTAACTGGCCAGCGCTGAATATTGACTTACTTATTTAATTCATTGTCTATCCCGTTATCCCCAATCATTTCAGAACAGGTTACAGGTTAACATACATAATATACAGTTAATGGATAACAATTTGCATTGTTACATTACAAGCTTTTATCCTAACTCGACATACACTTAGCTGGTTAAATTTTTAGCGACCAAAAAATACCCTGGCTATTCAATTCCGGTCATTGGAAATGGCCTGACATTGAATATTCACAAGTATGTATATAGAGCCCAATAGTATTACGGAGGGGTCTAAACCTAATATACTACTACACAAGACCTGCTCCCGAATCTCTACTTTGCACCCAAGAGTTCACACTTTTGTGATGGTCATCAATTAGTCTCAAACGGGAGGTTTATCAGTCTATGGGAACCTCCTATCATAGTTAAGGGGTTCACCAGGGCATGTCCACAGTACATGTGCAGGATCTACCCACAAAAATTACTTGTTACCATCCCGTATTTTGAAAAATTTATTTAAATACCAAAAGTGTTGAGTGCAAAGATAAAATTGAGATGTTGAAAATAACAAATACAAAATCACATAAAATTGCTTACTTCTACTTATCCCAATGAAAAAAAGAGTCTCCTCCATTAAAGTCACAAATCAATATCAACGGAAACTTACCTGATCATGTCCACAAATATTCAATAATTCCTTTAAAGGGGGTGCCTTGGATGATTGCCCTATAGAGTACCCCATTTCGTATCCTTCTTCAGGGGCAAACTCAGGGGCACATCCCCCTGCATATTAAATGTTTAAGCTCTCCATGTCATTGTGGTGTATTGAATATTCACAGTCAGTGCTAAAAGGTTAATTGGCTATATTGTGTGATTACTGGCAATATTTAGTGCTGACCAGCTAAGTTTGGTATACAAATTGGATTGCATAAATAGCAGGCCTATCTTTGCCCACTGTTAACTGGCCAGTGCTGAATATTATGGCAGGCAGCCATCTGTCATGAGTAGAAATCCTTCATTTGTCCTTGCCAAGGTTAAAACTGCCCTAGGTCCTGTAAGTAGTGACAGTCCTTTGAATGGGGGAGGGGAGGGGTAGAAGACATGCGGAGGTGCATCCCACAAGAAGATTTCTACCAGGAATAGACAGTCCTGTACTCCTTCCCATTATTCCTTTTGTGGAAATCCTGAACAGAATCTCTATAAACCCCAGAGAATACGTTTTTTCACAAAAGGGGTTAACAGAGGAGGTGTGTCTCAGGGAGTTGAGCCAGATGCTGTGCAGCCAATCAGAGTGAAAGCTCATCAAGCAGGAAGAGAAGAGATAGAAAGTAAATTAGCCCCATACTAGGGGGTCTAATATTAATATACAAAATATACAGTTTACAGGTTACAATTTGCCATAGTTATCCTTACAGTGCAAGATTTTTTAGTACAAGTTTTCCTGTCATCCAATCCTATAAGGTTAGTCATTCTAAGATTTATAGAATCTTATACTTTTCATTCTTGTTTATATTCCTTTTATTTTAGAAGTGAAAAGAAAGGAAAAGTTGGTCTTAGTGTGCCCTTATACAGGTTTTTCCTGTGCACTAAGATCATTTTTCTCACACTCAGAAAATGATCTTTTTTCAATTTTTCAAATTAATGGCCACTCTCTAATGTTGCTATTAGCACAAGGCTATTACCAAAAATTAGCATGTGAGCATATACGTACCACCGCCTATTTTGTAGCCAGTAAGGGTTTGATTCTATAAATAACACCTAACCACGTAGGATCTCTTACAGAGAAGAAGAGATGATGGTTACTGTGGATGGGCAGACTGGATGGGCCATTTGACCATTATCTGTCATCACTGCGCCTAATTTGTTGGTGCCAGTTTGTTGGCACAGTTGTCAATCAACTGCAAGGCACCATTTATGGAAACACAGTGGTGCCTAAGCATTCTTGGACATTGCTATACATCCTAGAGGTAGACCAGGGGGTAGGCAATTCCGGTCCTTGAGAACCGGAGCCAGGTCAGGTTTTCAGGAAATCCAAAATAAATATGCATGAGATAGATTTGCATCTCAAGGAGGCAGTGCATGCAAATCCATCTCATACATATTCATAGTGGAGATCCTGAAAACCCGACCTGGCTCCGGCTCTCGGAGGATCGGAATTGCCTACCTCTGAGGTAGACGCTGATATATTAGGTCAGGTTTTACCTGATACCTAGCGATGCCTTAGTCAACCATGCCTATTCCAAGTTTCCAAGTTTCCAAGTTTATTAGCATTTGATTGATCGCTTATTACAAGCTAAGCGATGAACAATTTATTTAAAATAAATAGAATTTTCAAAGTACAGCAATAAGTTGGGTTCAGATACAAACAGACAAAACAGACTGACATGATACATAAGGAGGGAAAAAAAATGGGAGGGAATAGTTACAATATTTAATCTTTTTCATAATCTAAAAAAAGGAAGAAGAGGGGGCAGGAAAAAACATGCGGAAAGGGAGTATGAAAATTAGATAAAAAGTAATTTTAAAAATAGAAAGTTAAATATACTGCATTTTTAAACGTTAAAAGCGTCTTTAAATAAAAAAGTTTTTAAAATGGTTTTGAATTTATTAAGATCTTTAACTTCTCTTATATATAGTGGTAAATTATTCCAGGTTTGGGGGGCCATTACAGAAAATATGTCATATCGTCTGGTGCCAATTATCTTCAAGGATGGAATCGTTAATTGTCCTTGCGATGAAGAGCGGAGGGATCGTGTTGCATTATAGGGAATAAGTAACCTATCTATGAATTGTGGTTCATGCGTAGTTAATGTTTTAAATACTAATAGGGAAATTTTGTAAATTATACGTTGGTTGATAGGCAGCCAATGTGAATCAATAAGGAAAGGAGTGACATGATCAAATTTTTTTCTGTTATGAATAATTTTAACTGCGGTGTTTTGTATTATTTGTATTCGTTTCTTTTCCTTTTGGGTAATATTCAGCAATAGTGAATTACAATAGTCGAGCTTAGCAATCACTAAAGAATGAATTAAAATATTTAAAGATTTGGGTTCCAAGAATTTCGACACAGATCGAATCATGCGCAAGCGATAAAAGCAACTTTTGACAATATTACTGATATGATCGTGGTATGTAAAATTTTGATCAATTGTGACTTCCTAGTATTTTTAATGATGATACAAGCTCTATGGGGATATTGTCAATGGAAAATGGGGTTGTTGGCGTGTATTACTATTTTAAAAAGGCAAAATATGTATTACTATTTTAAAAAGGCAAAATAAAAAGGCCTTCAGTCACTTTCCACACTGGACAGAATGCCAGGAAATCAAAATAGTATACAAATTAAGTTTTATTACATATATACAATATTTCTAGCCATAATCATTGATTAAGTACAGAGTTTGAATCAATACATTACCGGTTATTGCATCACTCCGATGGGGGACCACAATCAGGAGGCTTATTCAATATGTCATCACACAGCTCGTCAGCAATGGAAAAGAAATGTCCCTTCCTTACAGGTAACTCCCCCCCCTTAAATTGTACTTTTTCCCCATCCCCTTTTTCCAGATTGGATATACAAACGCGTGCTTATCTCATGTTGAGAATGTAATCTCCAATCAGTATGTCTTGAAAACATCTAGCTTAGCTCGTGGGGTAGCTCGTGGGTTGTATACCCAGCCCCTCTTTATGGATTGGATACTTTTTCCCCTACCCCCTTTAGCCAGATTGGATGTACAAACGCGTGCTTATCTCATGTGGTGAGAGTGTGTTTCTGTTAAGCACCTATCATCAGGTGCTGAAAACTCCTGGCTCTGCTCGTGTGCTGACAATGACCTGCTCTCATAATAGGCAGTTTATCAGTAGGTGCTGAAAAATTTCTGGCCTGGCTCGTTCTCATAATACTTGTGTTTCCTTGTAACAGCTTTCATGGATCCTAGGCAGTGTCATTCAATATTAATAATTCTTTCATAACATCCGTTTCACACTCGTATCACATTCGGTCCTTATTGAGTGACACTGCCATAGGATACCATCGTGGGCCGTGTTGATTTACAGCATAGTCCATAAACCACGTAACAATTCCACAAGGACAAAACAAGTACTACTATGGTTAGAATAAGTAAAGGGTGAATTAGCCAATTCAAAGTGGTAGTAGCTGATGGTGCATAGCCCAGAAACACATCCCACCAGTGATGCGAAGTTGCATCCGCAATTGTGGATCCAATATGAATAATTTGATCTGCTACAATGGTAGTACTAATCTGGTGCTCTAATATACTTTTGTTCAAATTCCTTATGGACTGATTTATCCTACGGGATCCTTGTATTATTGCCTTTAACTTTTCCAACTTCAAATCCCAATTTGGAACGGAAAAATTGTTTTCCCAGAGTACATTTGTTTTAAGTCCTAAATCAGGAGTTAAAACATAAGTTTGATTCTGCCAAAGAAGTGTTGACATATTGTGTAAGCATCCTACAAACGGTACTATCATTTTTGGTATTATTGGCTCATTAGTCACCACACATATTACACGTGGTGCTATTTCAATCATATATTGATAAGTTACCGGTAATATGGTCCATTCACACACATTTACAGTATTTTGTAATAAACATGGTTCATATACTATTGATTGTAATTTGCAAATACGTCCTTGCAATGTGGAGTCACAAAATGTTAAATCATGAGTTTGATTATTCATATCAATCATTTGTCCGTTGAATTTAGGTGCCCAGAAAAATTGTTTCTGAGGTTCCCCTAGTATGAGGGGTAACACTACATATTTACACATAATAATTTTTTTTGTAACATTATACATTTTAAACATTCCTATGCAGTGAGTATCATTACATTGTACTTCTGGTGCTTGAAATTGTATCCAAAAGGTTTTTGGTATAGTTTTATTAAACACGGTCCTCCATATCTGCTCATTTCCAGTCATTAATTTAGATTGAAAAATTCCTTTTTGTTGTTGTTGCTGCATGGTTTGTAACGTACATAGAGTCCAATTAATTATGTTGGAAACCTTCTGATCAATTATATATTCAATATCTGCTGTGGCATTTGCTAGGTTAAGTAATTGATTATCAATCCCTGTTTGTAATAATGCAGATTGCCATATGGTAGGCATCCATTTTGCAGCTATAGTCAAAGCATCATTAATATTACTTCCCGCCTTATGCAATCTATTGGCCAATGTTTCAATATCAAATGTGTTTAAAGTACCTGTGATGGTACCATATCCCCCCATTAATGTATCATACCATGCTCTCCTTCCTCGGTATGAACACTGAGAAGAGGGAGGAAATGATATTTCAAACATCACATTAATTTTTTGTGCGTGTAGACCTACCATTTCACATGTGGATGGTAATCTCTTTATTTGTCCCGGATCTATCTTGGCCGTATCATTTTTTATGAATACCACAAATTCTACCCACATTGATCGGTTATAAATTTCTGTGGCATTAGTACATACTACATAAGACCTATTCACAGTAATATTCATTTGGGTTCCAATATATGTAGTACAATTGTTTGTAACAAAATACCTCTGAGTCGAACTGTTCCATGTCATAAATTCTTCTGTTTGACAACACATGACTAGCACTTCTGCAGTTATATTCAAGGTAGTGTTTAGTCCCTCATATAATACGTATTGGGCGATTGGTCTAGTGTGTTCATTGCTTTTAATTTCTGTAATCCATGTATGGTCTTTTATTGTCACATTTGCAATGATACATCTGGAGTTAGCGCTGCAAGTGAAGTTATCTTGCTTCCGATCCATTGAAGAATGCTTCCATCTCCATGACGTAACGACCCCTTCTTTAATTGTAATACGTCGCCCGGGGGCAGCGCCTTTTACCCCATACCATATTCCAAGGATTCCAAGGCACACGCATATCTGCAAGTTTCAGAAAACATTATTACTCTCTCAAATAACATTTCTCCTGAGGGACATATTCCCATTTTTCCACTCCCGGTTTCATTACAAGGAGAGCCTTATCTTTCCCGATTGCAATCACCTCCGCTGGTTCCGGAGGTCCTTTAGGATTGCTAATCCAGATTTTGGCTCCTACGTTTACGGTATTTGTAGCTCCAAACTCCCCTTCCCCTCTTACAGTCACCTGAGAAGGAGGGGTTATTTCCCTAATTGGCACGATATAGATTGGTATCAATAACAATTGAGCTACTCGTTCCCCCTTCGCAATTATTACATCATTTTCTCCTAAATTTATCAATATGACTTTAACCTCCCCTTGATAATCAGCATCAATTACTCCCCCTAAAGTGATAATTCCTTAAGGGCATACCATAATACTGAATAATCATGTCCAAAGTCCTTAGAGTGCTCCATTGTGACGCAGAAGCACAAGGGAATGCTAGTAATAATCTACAGCAGTACACATATATTTACATTTACGACTTTCGGGTAACGGTCCTATGAAACCCATTTGCCAAATCAGGGCTGGCAAATCGCCCCGTGCCCCATTACCTTATGTGGTACTTCCCGTTCTTGATATGTTGACACACCGGACATTTTCCGATCACATGTTAGATCACATCTATTGTCAAAGGAATCCCTCGTTCCTGAGCCCACCTGTAAGTAGCTTTTTCTCCAAGATGTCCACTTTTCTGATGTGCCCAAATGGCTGTACCTTCCAACCATTCTTCCACCTTAGGAATTTCATTAGTAGTTGTTACAGAAATGGTAGCTGCGGCATCTGCTTGGGAATTAAACAATCGTTCCATTGAATCAACAGGCATATGTGCATCTACATGAAATACTGACACTATTGTCTCCTGTACAATTTTTTCTATGTCTTGCCACAATTCTTTATCCCACAGTTCCTTACCATGAATTAACCAATTATGGGACTTCCACCCCATTAACCATGTAGCAAGACCATTAGCGACCGACCAGGAGTCAGTAAAAAGATATTCCACTCCCCATTTCACTGGGGATTCATGAGCATATACTGGCTTTATGATTTCCAGCTCTTCGTTAGGAATATTAGCTATTTTTTCGTGCAAAGTAGCTACCCCATGCTCACCTATTTTAGCTCTTTGAGAAATGTACCATTTCCATTTAATAATACTTTGTTCCTGAGCATATCCTACTCTATTTGACTTGGGATCAGACATTACCCATTGCATAATTGGAATTTGTGGCCGCAATAGTAATCTGTTCGGTCTCAGCCAACGCCCAATAACATGCTAAAAATTGTTTTTCGAAGGGAATATATACATGTAATTCCACTTCCCCCTCTCTCATGGGCCACAAATCTACAGTGGTCTGTATGGCTTGTTTAGCATTTTCAAAAGCAACCTGCTGTTTTTCTCCCCACATAAACTCATATTTTTTTTTTTTTTTTTTTTTACTAGTTACCTTGTATATTCTTTGGAGTGGGAAAATCTAATATTTTTCGTTTTGCTTTCTCTGTGATTTCCCTAATATCCTCTATTCCACTGAATTCCTAAAAATTTTACCGACGTTGCCGGTCCTTGTATTTTTGTTGGATTTATTTCCCTTCCCTTCTTTTTCATATGGTCAATTAATAAATCCAACTGCCCTTTCACCTCTTCCTTCGTTGTTCCCTGTATCAATATGTCGTCAACATAATGAGAAATTTGTATAGAGGTGAATTTCTGAAATTTATCTAAATGTTCCGCTACTATTTGAGGACAAATGGTAGGACTATGTAACCATCTCTGTGGTAGCCTAGTAAAAGTAGATTGGGCACGTTCAAACAAACCTGAAACCTACTTACAGGAATATACATTAACATTTTATAACATTTCCAATATTCTTTTATCGTTCTTAAAAACTTATTTCGGACTGCTGAAAAGTCCGCGGCTAGCCTTCAGACAGTGACTAGTCAGCCTGCTTGTTACTACAACCAAAGGCACATCCTTCCTTAACACGTCTCACAAAGCTTTCTTCCACATTCTTGTACGTTCGTTCTACAGACTATCTCCTTGCTTTTAACCATCTCTTAAAGAAACAAGGAAAAAAAAAAAATTCAGGCTACATCAGGCAAATAGCTTCTAAATTACCTCCATTGTTCTTAACAGCATAGATCTACCCTACAGAAACTCTTTCAAACTTAAATAAACTTTCTTTGTTTCCTGAACAGCAAAACAACTTTCAATTAACTTCAAGTAGCTTATATCGGCTAATCGGAACTCCAAATAGCATAAGGCTTGGTAAAGTTTTATCCATAAACCCTTTGGTTCCTTGCTTACATTATTAATTTCATTACAAATTCCTACATTTAAATCCATAATTTGTTAATATTTAAGCATATTTTAAATATCGATCCCTGTTTTTGCAACATTCGTAGAATTGCAGACAGACTCCATGCTGTCTCTCTCCTTTTTCCTCTTTCCTCCCACTTCCCCCTCCCCTCTGCCTAGTATTGAACAAAGGAGAAACTCAAAAAAAAAAAAAAAAACCGTCAAGTTCACGTGTTAGCATTGAAGGAGGAAAAAGGTGGGGGTGAAAATCCCTCCCTTTGCAGTTTACTCTTTCAAACAAAGGAACTTTTACTCCAACATCCTATTTACTCGACCGCGCCTTTTCCGTGCCTTTTCTTATATTTTATGGCAGCAATATGAACTGCAGATTCCTCAGCTATCTTTTGATAGTGATCTAACTTATCTCTTCAAAGTTTACCACTACATTCCAGCATAAGACAACGCCTCTCTATTTCCACCTGCGCCCGTTCTGCTTTAATTTGTTCACATCACCCGATTTATCGGGGCATTTTTTTTTTTTTTTTTTCTAAACGACATCACCCGATTTATCGGGGCATTTTTCTAAACTTGTACAAGATCAATTGGTTCTGCACTTCCCAGAACCTTTTTCCATGACTCTGCTAATCCATGATTATTGGCTAGTTCTTGTGCTATTAAATTATACGGTGCCTCGGTCCAGCCGGGCACCTCTGATAGGTTCTTTTGAGGATTTCTCTCTCTTCCTGAACATTCCTGTATCACAAGAGCGCTCAGGTTTTCTTTAGAGAAATCCTGCCGACTACGCCAATTAATGTATTACTATTTTAAAAAGGCAAAATAAAAAGGCCTTCAGTCACTTTCCACACTGGACAGAATGCCAGGAAATCAAAATAGTATACAAATTAAGTTTTATTACATATATACAATATTTCTAGCCATAATCATTGATTAAGTACAGAGTTTGAATCAATACATTACCGGTTATTGCATCACTCCGATGGAGGACCACAATCAGGAGGCTTATTCAATATGTCATCACACAGCTCGTCAGCAATGGAAAAGAAATGTCCCTTCCTTACAGGTAACTCCCCCCCCTTAAATTGTACTTTTTCCCCATCCCCTTTTTCCAGATTGGATATACAAACGCGTGCTTATCTCATGTTGAGAATGTAATCTCCAATCAGTATGTCTTGAAAACATCTAGCTTAGCTCGTGGGGTAGCTCGTGGGTTGTATACCCAGCCCCTCTTTATGGATTGGATACTTTTTCCCCTACCCCCTTTAGCCAGATTGGATGTACAAACGCGTGCTTATCTCATGTGGTGAGAGTGTGTTTCTGTTAAGCACCTATCATCAGGTGCTGAAAACTCCTGGCTCTGCTCGTGTGCTGACAATGACCTGCTCTCATAATAGGCAGTTTATCAGTAGGTGCTGAAAAATTTCTGGCCTGGCTCGTTCTCATAATACTTGTGTTTCCTTGTAACAGCTTTCATGGATCCTAGGCAGTGTCATTCAATATTAATAATTCTTTCATAACATCCGTTTCACACTCGTATCACATGGCGTTAATCCCGATTTGATAGGAAAAAGTAATGCTTTGGTCTTAATTATGTTTAGAGCTAATCTGTTTTGAAAAAGCCAGTTTTTGATTTTTGAAAGTTTTTGATTGATTAAATGTATTTCAGTTGAATTTTCAGGATTGAGGGGGTGGATCAATTGAATATCATCCGCGTAGGCGTATGTAGTAAAGCCTATGGACTGAGCTAGACTTAGTAGAGGAGAAAGAAAGATATTAAAAAGTAAAGGAGACAAAATAGATCCTTGAGGGATACCAAAGTCATGTGAAAAAGAATTAGAGACTGAGTTATTGAAATGAACTATAGATGATCGATTAGATAGAAACGAAGTGAACCATTCTAAAGTTAGATCACTTACCCCTATAGTTTTTAATCTGTTTGCCCCTAACAATGCCTACTTTTCAGATTGGCATTACTAGGCATTGGAGAGTACTTCAACTTAGGTGTCTCTAGGTGCTGATGGCAATAATTGTATTAAGCAGGATATAAGGGAGGGGGGGCCATAACCCAATATATATGAGACACCCCTTGCCTGGATATCTGAAGAAAGACATCAATATATATATATATATATATATATATATATATATATATATATATATATATATATATATATATATACCCGGAGGACGGATTTCTTAGGAACTGGAACCAGGTTTATTAAAGTTTTCAAAAAAAACCCACAAAAAAAACATGTTGGAACATATAGCACATTCTTCACATTTTCCTTCCCCAAAAATAACAGGGCTTCAGACCTTGTGCCCTGCCTGGAGCTTCCCAGTCCGTAAAATAAAGCAGGTTAACATCCCAAACCTCCCAACAAAAACAAAGCAAAGGTTTGGCTTTCAAATTCTCCCACACAAAAAAATGTGTCCAGGGTTAATGACTGTAGCCAAGCCCAACCTGGGCTAACTCTCAGGAGCTTCTTACCCCTCCAAGTCCTCCAGAGGTAAGGCAACCAAACAGTTCTATCAATTACTTTTCAATTGGGCAGAAGTGCCCTGACCCTGCTTCAAACACTGCTAGTGTCCAGGGCTTCAATTAGCCTAGACTGGCTTATTGAGGAAAGGGGCAAGACCTCTCATATCTCATACTCCCCTAAGTTCACGTCTTCCCCGGGCTCACTCTCCCCAGGAAGGCTGTTCATTTCCCAGTCCATGGATCCATAACCCTGGCTGGTTCTCCACCCTGTGTCCTCGGGCTGCTTCTCCCAACCCCCGTCTTGCCTGGGTGTTAGCTCCTTGCCAACCGGTCCTTTCCACCGCCCCTCTCTTGGTGCACCCTCCCGGGGTTTGTACAGCCAGGCAAGGTCGCAACCAGGGCCTTCAATTTCCCACCTGCTGGGTTGTCTCCTGGATAGCAAACGGGGCTGAGGAACAGGAACTCCTTGGAAGCTGCACTCCCTGCTGGTGGCTGGCTGATTGTGATTAGCACCACCAGAGCTCCCCTCCTGATTTCCCCTTGTTGGTATTTGAGGCTTTCTGACTTGCATACCTCGAGTGTTAACCCCACCCCCTCCTGGGTTGGGTTTAGGTTTCAGAGAAGGAGGAAAGGAGTAATAGGGGGAAGAATTCGGTTCAAGTACCCTCCCCCTCTGGCTCTTAGGCTGGGATATGACCGGGTTGTTCTCTTCCCTTCCTGGCTGTGTCGGCTCCATGCCAGGTTTTCTCGGGCCCAGGGCAGGGTGCATGCTGGGTTTCGTAGTTCTTTTGGCTGGGACAGGGGCTTCCCTGTCACATACCCCCCTACTTAAAACCCTATTGGTCCTTTCCTTACTGGCACCCTCAACGCACTCCTCTAAACATGGCGAGTCTCTTCTGGGAATCTTTTCTAGCTCTGACACTTCTTTTTGATCCATGGAACCCCATCCTTGTTCCCCCTGAGTGGTGTCTTGACTTATCTCCCCTTCCCTTAATACTGGAATGACTGCCTGCTCGCAGATAAGCTGAGCAATCTTATCCCCCTCTCTTATCAGGTAGTCCTTTTCTCCCAGATTCATAACGAGAACTCCCAAAGGACCCCGGAAATCTGGGTCAATTATCCCGGCTCCTATATGAATTCCCTGGTGGAGGGCTAACCCTGACCTGGGTGATAGGCGCCCATAGCACCCCCCTGGCAGACTTACCACCAGGCCAGTATCAACTAACTTTCGCCCCCCCTTGGGCACCCACATCTCTTGGACACTACACAAGTCAAAACCTACTGCGTACGGTGTGGCCTGGATGGGTACTCTAGCTTTAGGGGACACCCGCATGAACCTCAAAATCGGTCTCCCGGCTGCTAGTTGAACCACGGTCACCCGCACCTCTCGGGCCTTCCCATCCCCTAAAGCTTCCTCCCGATCCCCATTTCCCGGGGAACCACCTGGGCTTCTTTTGCATTGGGAGCATTCTTCTATCCACTGCCTAACATTCCGTTCTAGGCTCGGCCAATAGAATTTGACCTGTACTCCTTCAATGGTTGAGCCCTGGTTCAGATGCCCCCTCCCGATGCCTCTATGAATGGCCCAGCATACTTGTTTTCGGAAAGCCTGTGGGACTACCAGGTGCCTCTGTTTATGACCTACCCTTGGATTCCATCTCTGAAGATAGAGAAGCACTCCTACTACCTGAAACTTTTGCGAACCTCTGTCCCCCTCCTCCCACTGCTCTACGGCATCCGCTAGCGTGGGATCCCGCCATTGCTCCCTCCCCAAGGTGGAAAAATTCTGTGCTACCTCATGGGGTACCCAGGGCTTCCAGGGTAGCTGGCTGTCCCCCTGTTGGCTTTGACAGCATAGTTCCTTATCAGCTCGCCGCTCCGCCTGACTCTTGGGCTCCTTCTGGGAAGGTTCCTCCAGAATACTATCCTCCAGGGGAAAGGTTTTGGATAACTCCTCTTCACCCCCTAGGGCTACCCTGCCTCCTCAGGTCTTGAAACACTCCCAAAAGTAGGGCCACTCCCGACCCAGGATCACCTCATAGGGTGGCTTAGGCAGAATTGCCATCTTCAGGGCATACTCCTTCCCGTGATATTCTACCCAGACCTGTTTTAGCTCATATGGTAGAGAGGTCCCATGCATACACAGGATCTGGGATTTCCCTTGGGGTCTATCCACCTCCTGACCCCAAGCCTTGAGGATCCGTGCCCACACTTCTGAGATAGGTCGGCCCCTGAGTCTAACAGGGCCATTACTGGCACCCCCTCCAACTTTAACTGGACCATGCACTCCTCCTTAGGCTCCAGTACCGAGGACCAACCCGGTTCGTCAGATTCCTCTTGGCCGGGCATTGAAGCCTCCAATGACCAGGCTTCCCACAGGAAAAACACCTGCTAGCAAGAGGAACCCTACCCTGTCCTCGGTACATTCCTTTGGATCTACGGAAGCATCTTTTAAGGCCTTGTATCAAGGCTCTAGGGCGCTCACTCAGAGCCACATATGTTGCTCGGAGCTGTTGCCCTCCCTTGTCGGGGCTATAGCCCGGATAATCCATCAGGGTCTGTTTTAGGGTCTGGTAATCTACCGTCTGTTCAGCAGATAAAGTCTAGTAGGCCTCTAAGGCTCTCCCTCCAAGGCAGGGAATTAACCTCACGGACCACTGGTCCACCGGCCAGCATGAGGCAACAGCCACCCTTTCAAACCCCACCAGAAAGTCCTGGATGTCATCATCCGCAGCCAATTTATTTAGTCTTATCGGCTCCCCGTAAGGAGCTCCTACCGGCCCGACGACTGGTCCTCCAGCGTTGCCGGCCACTGGCACTGCCGGTCTCTGAGCCAGGTTATTGATGGCCTGGATCTGTGCCGTCATCTGCTGCAATAGTTCGGTGTGTCTGGCTTGCTGGGCTTGATGGTCTGCCCTCCATAGGTCCGCCTGACTCTGCAGCATGTCCTGGAAGTTCTTCTGGAGCTTCTGCATCTCTGACTCTAGTTCGGTGAGGAACTTCGATGCCTCCATCCTGAAAAATAACTAGCAGAGAAAAAGGAAACCCAAGTGCGGCTCTTTTTAAGCTTAAGGGTTTTCCCCTCCGCCCTCCGTCCAGAGCTCTCTGGTCCCCTTACCCTGCAATCCACACCAGCACCCCCCTAAGCACTATTACCTTGGGGACTGATGTGTCTCAGCATTCGGGATCTTAGGGCCTCCCCAGCCACTCCTCTGATCAGGACCTCTGGATCTCAGCTCACACGTCCGTTTCCTCTCCTGCGATCAGCAGTCTGCTCCCCTGGCACCTCGCTGCTGCTCCTTATTCTCCTCCGGAACCCCAGCTTCCGAATGGCCGCCTTGCTCCTGGCTTGGCTTTTGTAATCCACACGAAAATGATTCAATAACAGTCAAGTTATCAGAACCTTTGTGCTCCACCACTCAGGATTTAAAAAAAAAACACCTCAAATTGTCCCAAGCTCTGGATTCAACTCCAGGGGTTTGCCTGCTGTGAACACAGTACCTAGGCACAGTTCCCCTTTTCCAAAGGCACACCTTGCAATCAATTAGGCTCAGTTCCAAATCACAAGCAAAAAAAAATTATTCAGTTTTTTTTTTTTTTTCCCAACTGTCCCTGCAGTTCCTTCACCAGCCTGTGGGCGACGCTATATCCCACAACTGCCACCAACTTCCTGTGGCCGGGCCCGTCCCTGAGTAGGTGGGAAACCAGGCTCAGACCACAGGTAGATTTATTAATGCGCCTTTTATATGGCTGGATGAACAAAAACCTGGAGGACGGATTTCTTAGGAACTGGAACCAGGTTTATTAAAGTTTTCACAAAAAAAAACCCATGTTGGAACATATAGCACGTTCTTCACATTTTCCTTCCCCTAAAATAACAGGGCTTCAGACCTTGTGCCCTGCCTGGAGCTTCCCAGTCCGTAAAATAAAGCAGGTTAACATCCCAAACCTCCCAACAAAAACAAAGCAAAGTTTGGCTTTCAAATTCTCCCACACAAAATAAATGTGTCCAGGGTTAATGACCGTAGCCAAGCCCAACCTGGGCTAACTCTCAGGAGCTTCTTACCCCTCCAAGTCCTCCAGAGGTAAGGCAACCAAACAGTTCTATCAATTACTTTTCAATTGGGCAGAAGTGCCCTGACCCTGCTTCAAACACTGCTAGTGTCCAGGGCTTCAATTAGCCTAGACTGGCTTATTGAGGAAAGGGGCAAGACCTCTCATATCTCATACTCCCCTAAGTCCACGTCTTCCCCGGGCTCACTCTCCCCAGGAAGGCTGTTCATTTCCCAGTCCATGGATCCATAACCCTGGCTGTCCTCGGGCTGCTTCTCCCAACCCCCCTCTTGCCTGGGTGTTAGCTCCTTGCCAACCGGTTCTTTCCACCGCCCCTCTATTGGTGCACCCTCCCGGGGTTTGTACAGCCAGGCAAGGTCGCGACCAGGGCCTTCAATTTCCCACCTGCTGGGTTGTCTCCTGGATAGCAAACGGGGCTGAGGAACAGGAACTCCTTGGAAGCTGCACTCCCTGCTGGTGGCTGGCTGATTGTGATTAGCACCACCTGAGCTCCCCTCCTGATTTTCCCTTGTTGGTATTTGAGGCTTTCTGACTTGTATACCTCGAGTGTTAACTCCACCCCCTCCTGGGTTGGGTTTAGGTTTCAGAGAAGGAGGAAAGGAGTAATAGGGGGAAGAATTAGGTTCAAGTCCCCTCCCCCTCTGGCTCTTAGGCTGGGATATGACCGGGTTTTTCTCTTCCCTTCCTGGCTGTGCCGGCTCCATGCCAGGTTTTCTCGGGCCCAGGGCAGGGTGCATGCTGGGTTTCATAGTTCTTTTGGCTGGGACAGGGGCTTCCCTGTCACTATATATATATATATATATACACACATATAAAGAGATGAAGCTGAAGGATAGAAATGCTTCAGAGTTACAGTAAAAATAATATTGCTTGGTTAATATTACTAGCAAATGCTAAAGTTTTTAAATAGATGTATGTTCCAACTGCTACTTCCTGTAAGATTGGGAAATAGATGAGTCCTAGAGCAGGTCATTGTGTCCTAATTAAAATTGTTGTCGCCACCTCTATTGTTGACAGGCAAAAACAAAAAAAACCTAAGGGCTCCTTTTACAAAGGTGCGTTAGGGCCTTAACGTGCGGAATAGCACATGCTAAAATGCCCCGCGCCCTAGCTGCTACCGCCTCCTTTTAAGTAGGCGGTAATTTTTCATCTAGCGTGCACTATAGCGTACCTTACTAAAAGGAGCCCTAAGTCATTATTGTTGCTATGGAGCATTACTAATAAGATTGGGAAGGAATCATGTGATCAAAAGAACATTGCTGTAGTATGTAATTTATCATTGGACCTTACTGAAACAATTGTAATACAATTAGAAAATGTACTGACTATGTATGTTTATTTATTTCCTTAAGTGATGTCATAAACTCAATAAAATGGCCAGTCACTTGTAATTCGAGAAGATTCTTAGTTGGTACCCTACCAGTTAGTAGGATGCCAAGAACTCCAAAATTGTGTCTGGTAGTTTTTTCCTTGGCCTCCTCTAGAGATGGAAGAAAGAACTGAGGGGTATGAAACCTGTTCATGTAGTTATTCAGAGCAAACAGCACCACATGGATATCCACACACAATGCAAATCATCAATTTTTTAAAAAAAATTGTTTATAATGGGTTTTTACTGGCATGGTCAATTACCATTTTATATTATTAAGAAAACACTTTCACAAGAAAAACGCACAATAGCCTCAGACTAGGGCCCTCCCATCGCCACAAAAAGTGATTAAAAGGTGGCTAGGCGTTAACCTCATCGGCAAAAAAAACTCCATTTCATTGCAAGGAATAAAAAAGCCTTATGCGGTGCTATTTTTGCTTTACTTGAAGAAAATATGAAAGATAGAAGAAATGACTTTCAATTTATCTTCAGTTGATCGGTACACCAACGGTGGCCAGCGTTTCACAAGTCTGCTGCCTCAGGGTGTAACGTATCTGATCAAACTGGAACCAAAACAAAACAAGAACCTTGTGATTGAACTGGACCAGTACACATCTTTAAAAGACTTAGGTAATAACCAACATGACATATCTTCAAATGGGATGCCAAATCGCATCTCCTGCATCAAAAGATGGCTCCACAGTTCTCGCACTGAATTTAAGGACTCCCAGTATAGTGTCCATAGGGTGCAACGTTTAAAACTCACTTGTGCTGCTTAAAGTGATATGATGGAATTTACAAAAAAAAAAAAATTACCTTGCCTTTTAGCCCATTAACACAATTAAGTTAGAAACATAGAAAAAAGCAGCAGAAAAGGGCTATAGTCCACCAAGTCTGCCCATTCCAAGTATCCCCTCCCCTGAATTTACTCCCTTAAAGATCCCACGTGAGTATCCCATTTTCTCTTAAAATCTGTCACGCTGCTGGCTTTTATCACCTGGAGTGGGAGTCTGTTCCAATGATCCACTACTCTTTCGGTGAAAAAGTACTTCCTGGAGTCGCCATGAAACTTCTCTCCCCTGATTTTCAGCGGATGCCCTCTGGTGGTCGAGGGTCCCATGAGCCAGAAGATATCATCTTCTGACTCGATGCGTCCCATGATGTACTTATATGTTTCAATCATATCTCCCCGTTCTCTTTTTTCCTCAAGTGAGTACAGCCGCAATTTTTTAAATCTTTCTTCATACATGAGATCCTTGAGCCCCAAGACCATCCTGTTGGCCGTTCGCTGAACCGACTCGATCCTCAGCACGTCCTTTCGGTAGTGTGGTCTCCAAAACTGAACACAGTACTCCAAGTGAAGCCTCACCATGGCTCTGTACAACGGCATCATAACTTCAAGTCTCCTGCTGACGAAACCTCTGCGGATACACCCCATCATTTGTCTTGCCCTGGAGGAAGCCTTCTCCACTTGATTGGCAACCTTCATGTCCTCACTAATGATCACCCCTAGGTCGCGTTCCGCCGTGGTCCTAACCAAGGTCTCACCATTTAGTACATAAGTTCTACGTGGGTTTCTCTTACCCAGGTGCATTATCTTGCATTTTTTAGCATTGAAGCCTAGCTGCCAAGTGGTTGACCATTGTTCCAGCAACAGTAGGTCGTGTGTCATATTATCAGGTAATAAGCTTTTGCCTACTATGTTGCAAAGTTTGGCGGCGGCGGCGAACAGTGATACCCTTCCTCTAAGTCCTTGCGTCATATTTCTTATGAATAAGTTAAATAGAATCGGGCCCAGGACCGAGCCCTGCGGCACTCCACTGATCACGTCCGATGCTTCGGATGGGGTACCGTTCACCACCACCTTCTGAAGTCTACCGCTCAGCCAATCCCCAACCCATGTAGTTAGAGTGTCTCCTAATCCTATCGATTTCAGCTTGTTCAGTAATCGTCGATGAGGGACGCTATCAAATGCTTTACTGAAGTTCAAATATACCACGTCCAGTGACTCTCCGGCGTCCAGTTGTCTAGTAACCCAGTCAAAAAAGCTAATCAGATTAGATTGGCAGGATCTACCCTGGGTGAACCCATATTGGTGTGGATCACACAGTTTTTCTTCGTCTAGGATTGTGTCAAGATTCTGTTTGATCAGTGTTTCCATGAGTTTACACACTATAGACGTGAGACTCACTGGTCTGTAGTTTGCTGTCTCTGTCCTGCAGCCCTTTTTGTGGAGTGGGATTACGTTGGCGGTTTTCCAGTCCAAGGGGACCCTTCCTGTGCTTAGGGAAAGATTGAAAAGAACAGATAATGGTTCTGCCAGGACTTCCCTTAACTCCCTGAGCATTCTGGGGTGTAGGTTATCCGGTCCCATGGCTTTGTTTACTTTGAGTCTTGATAGTTCGTCATAGACGCTACTGGGTGTAAATTCAAAATCTTGAAACGGGTCTTTCTGGTTATTTCCCGTCTGCAGCTGTGGACCAGCTCCCGGCGCTTCGCGGGTGAACACTGAACAGAAGTATTTGTTTAGTAGTTCTGCCTTCTCAGAATCTGATTCCACAAAGTTACCGTCCGATTGCTTCAGGCGTACTATCCCATCTTTGTTTCTTTTCCTGTCACTAATATAGCTGAAGAAAGATTTATCCCCTTTCTTAATTTTCCGTGCTAGCTCTTCCTCCATTCGGAGTTTGGCTTCTCTGACTGCTGTTTTGACAGCTTTAGATCTGTCTAGATAGTCCTCTTTCGCCCCCTCTCTGCCTAAATGTTTGTAGGTGATAAATGCGTCTTTTTTCTGTTTAACTAGGTCTGAACCATTGGGGTCTTTTGTTTCTCCTGCGTTTACTTACTGTCTTTATGTATCGGTCTGTTGCTTCGTGTAGGATGGACTTCAGCGATGACCACATATCCTCCACATTGTCAGATATTGCTTGTTTATGTAGCTGATGGACAAAATCTCCCATATGGTTGAAGTCTGTGCCTCTAAAGTTGAGAGCCCTTGTTGCTGTGTTTGTCTTAGGGAAACCTTTCTTGAGGTTGAGCCATACCATATTATGGTCGCTGGAGGCCAGTGTGTCTCCTACTGAGACTTCTGTGATGCTATCTCCGTTGGTGAGAACTAGGTCTAGTAATGCCTGGTCCCTGGTGGGCTCCAATACCAATTGCTTGAGACGTGCACCCTTTATGGAGGTTAATATTCTTTTGCTGCTACCCGTAGTCACGGAGAGTGTGTTCCAATCTGCATCTGGCATGTTGAAGTCTCCTAGCATTACTGTGTCCCTGCACAGTGTGATGTTCTCTATGTCCTCGATTAATTCCATGTCTTTGTCCTCCTGTTGCCTGGGAGGTCTATATATCAACCCAAGGTATAGGCATTTTTCATTCCCTCTGGGATTCCCCGGTGTATCTAGCATCTGTGATTCTGGTGGTTTTGATGCTTTCCTTAATGTATAGCACTACTCCTCCTCCCAATTTACCCTCTCGGTCGCAACGAAGTAGGTTGTACCCTGGTATAACCATATCCCACCCATGCGATTCCGTGAACCAGGTTTCGGATATCGCTATCACGTCAAGATCGGCGTTTGTTATCTCAGTCTCTAATGCTAGAATTTTATTGCCCAAGCTGTGTGCATTAACATACATAGCCCTCCATATCTGTGAAGAGATTCCTTTACGAGCTAGTGTGGCTCCTAAATTATCAGTGATATTTCTCCCTGAATTATTGTGGATATCATTGGTACTTACCTTAGACTTGGTAGTGTGAGTGCGACTTGCCTCCTCAGGGTGGTTTCTTACTGCTCTGGGATATAAGTATGTACCCTCCCCCAACTTACCTAGTTTAAAGCCCTATGGAGTAGGCGGGCCAATCGATGTCCAAATACGTTTCTACCTCTTCTGGTTAGGTGGAGTCCGTCTGGTCCTTGTAGTCCCTGGAGCGTCTCGCCGTGGTTTAGGAATCCAAAGTTCATTTCTATGCACCATTCTCGGAGCCATTCATTAGTCCGTTGAATACGCTCTTCTCTAGCTCTGCCTTTGTTTCTTACTGGAAGAATTGATGAAAAGACCACCTGTGCTCCTATCTGCTTCAACTTCTTTCCCAGCGCTCCAAAATCTCTGGGGATGTTCTCTGTGGCATTCCTAGCAGTGTCGTTTGTGCCTACATGAATGAGAAACATGGGAAAATGATCATTAGGTTTTAGAATTTTGTCTAGGCTAGTGGTAATATCCTGGATCCTGGCTCCAGGGAGACAGCAGACCTCTCTTGACTGCAAATTAGGCCTGCAAATTGGTCCCTCGGTGCCCCTTAGCATGGAGTCACCAATGACTACCACTCTTCGTTCCTTCCGAGGGGGCCGGTCTGCATGCTCTGGATTTGACGTTGTGAGCTGGGTATCCTCATGAGTCCCTTCTGCTATTTCCTCGGTGGTTCCATCCTGTAAGATCTGAAATCTATTTCTGAGAGTTAGCTGTGGTATTGATGAACGGTTATCCTGTTGAAGTTGTGTGTGAATTTTAGTCAGATATTGCTAGGCATCTGTGATTAGAGTGCTTAGTGGGTCCTAACCTAGGCACCATTTATAGAATCAGGCCCTATGGCCTAACATACCTATCTTGTACTAATCAGAACTGATTAGTGCAAAAATGCTGACTCTCTGCCCCCATAATGACCCCATCCATGAATTTTTATTTTGTTTTTATTCTTTAGCATGCAGTTTGAGCATGCTAAAGCCAAACTACACCAACATCAGCATGGAAAGGAGAACAAGAAACAGAAGACCCTGAAGAAGACGCCCACAGAGGAACACCGCAGGAGGGGGAGGAAATGGCTAGTCGATGCCCATAAGAAGAAGCAGCGAAACACACCAAGGACATTGACCTGAGACCGAAGCGAAAATTGAAGAAGGGGAAGTCTGCAATCCTAGTGGGAGACTCAATCCTGAGGCATGTGGACAGCCACATAGCAGGAGGGAGAGAGGATCGACTAGTGACCTGCCTCCCAGGAGCAAGAACAAAGGACGTTGTTGACAAAATTGGAAAGATCCTGGAAGGAGCGGAGACGGAAGAGACTACAGTAATGATCCACATTGGGACAAATGATGTCAGCAGGAAAGACTACAGAAGAAGTGTGCTGATAGAACAGTTCAAGATTCTGGAAAGGAAGTTGAAGATGAGAACTCAGAAGATAGCGTTCTCAGAGATCCTACCAGTACCGAGGGCAGATGTGAAAAGGCAGGAGGAACTAAAATCAAAAAATGCATGGATGAGGAGATGGTGTGAGGAAGAGGGGTTCCACTTTGTGAGGAACTGGACAAAGTTTTGGGGCAAGAGCAAGCTTTACAGGAGAGATGGATTGCACCTGAGCATGGCGGGAACTAGCAAACAACATCAGGAGAGGAATAGAGCAGGCTTTAAACTAGGAAGAAGGGGAAAGCCGACAGTCGACCAAGCATCAATGATTCGGAAGAAAGTATCCCACGAAGATATTAAAGGGGGAAAGGCTGGGAAGAAACAAAGGGCAAATTATAGGAGTTGACTATCCCGGAAGAGGAGATTATGAAGATTGTAGCGCAAGAGAAGAAACTAAAGATCGAAGCACAGGGAAAGGAAATAATAACAAGAAAACACCAGGATCTAAATTGCATATACCAATGCAAGGAGCCTAAGGAACAAAATGGGGGAACTAGAAGTTATGGTCAAAGCAGAGGACATAGACATCATTGGAGTCTCTGAAACATGGTGGAATGAAGATAACAAATGGGATACAGTACTACCGGGGTACAAGCTCTATCACCAGGACAGGTCAGGACAGAAAGGAGGTGGAATAGCCCTTTACATAAAAGAAAGCATACACTCGACCACAGTGAACACAGCAGAGTTGACCAACAAACTGGAATCACTATGGGTTAGAATACCTGGAAGGAAAGGGCCTGAGATAAAGATGGGCCTATACTATCGTCCACCTGGAGAAACCGAAGATGTCGACGAAGTAATGAAAGCCAAGATGAAGAGAGAATGCAAAAGCAGTAACACGGTTATTATGGGAGACTTCAACTATCCAGGGATAGACAGGAGTCTTGGAAGCTCATTATTCACTAGGGAGACAGGATTCCTGGAGGCCATGCAGGATTGCTTCATGGAGCAGCTTTTCAGAGAACTGACGAGAGGGAATGCCACTCTAGATCTAATCCTAAGTGGGATAGGAGGACCAGCAAAGGAAGCGAAAGTAGTGGGACCGTTGGGAAACAGCAATCATAATATGATCAAGTTCAAGGTTTAAGTAGGAATACAGAAGAAAAAGAGAACCATAGCGACAACTTTCACCTTCAAGAAAGGAAACTACGAAGCAATGAGGAGAATGGTAAGGAAGAAACTTAGGAACACTTCCAAGAAATTGCAGACGGTAGAGCAAGCCTGGTCTTTTTTCAAGGACACGGTGAGCGAGGCGCAAAATCTGTATATCCCCATATTCAGAAAGGGATGCAAAAAGAGTCGAGCAAAAGAACCGGCCTGGATAACTAAAGAAGTGAAGGAAGCGATAGGCGATAAGAAGACTTCATTCAGGAAATGGAAAAAGGACAAAACTGAGGAGAACTGGATAGACCACAGGAAGTATCAAAAAGAATGTCATCTTGTGGTTAGAAAAGCCAAAAGAGAGTATGAAGAGAGACTAGCCAGGGAGGCACGAAATTTCAAACTGTTCTTCAAATACGTTAAAGGGAAGCAGCCGAGTAGGGAGGAGGCGGGACCGCTGGACGACGGAGACAGGAAGGGAGTGGTGAAGGAGGAGAAAGAAGTGGCAGAAAGACTTAATATATCCTGTAAGATCTGAAATCTATTTCTGAGAGTTAGCTGTGGTATTGATGAACGGTTATCCTGTTGAAGTTGTGTGTGAATTTTAGTCAGATATTGCTAGGCATCCGTGATTCGTCTGTATTTACAAAAGAGGACACATCCAACATACCGGAACCTGAACAAATCTTCAAAGGAGATCAAACAGAAAAATTAACATCCATGGAAGTAAGCCTTGAAGACGTACGCAGGCAAATAGAAAAATTAAAAACTGATAAATCCCAGGGTCTGGACGGAATTCACCAAAGGATTCTGAAGGAACTAAAGGAGGAAATAGCGGAAATACTGCAGCAAATTTGCAATCTATCCCTGAAAACAGGCGTGATCCCGGAGGATTGGAAGATAGCCAATGTTATGCCCATATTTAAAAAGGGATCAAGAGGTGACCCGGGAAACTACAGACCGATGAGTCTGACCTCGGTTCCGGGGAAGATGGCGGAAGCACTAATAAAAGACAACATCGATGAGCATTTTGAAAGAAATAAACTTCTGATAACCAGCTAACATGGATTCTGCAAGGGGAGATCGTGCCTACCAAACTTATTGCACTTCTTTGAAAGAATTAATAAACGGATGGACAAAGGAGACCCCATAGACATCGTATATCTAGATTTCCAAAAAGCCTTTGACAAGATACCCCATGAACGTCTACTTCGGAAACTGAAGAACCATGGAGTGGAAGGAGACGTACATAGATGGATCAAAAATTGGTTGGCAGGTAGGAAACAGAGGGTAGGTGTGAAGGGCCATTACTCGGACTGGAGGAAGATCACGAGTGGTGTTCCGCAGGGGTCAGTGCTCGGACCGCTGCTATTTAATATATTTATAAATGACCTAGAAACAGGGACAAAGTGCAAAATAATAAAATTCACAGATGACAACAAACTATTTAGTGGTACTCGGACTAAAGAGGACTGTGAAGAATTGCAAAGGGACTTGAACAAACTAGAGGAATGGGCAACGAGATGGCAGATGAAGTTCAACGTGGAGAAATGTAAAGTATTTCATGTAGGAAGCAGAAACCCAAGGTACAGCTATATGATGGGAGGGATGTTATTGAATGAGAGTACCCAAGAAAGAGACTTGGGGGTAATGGTGGACAGGTCAATGAAGCCAGTGGCACAGTGCGCAGTGGTCACTAAGAAAGCGAATTGAATGCTAGGTATAATCAAGAAGGGTATTACAACCAGAATGAAAGAAGTTATACTGCCATTGTATTGGGTGATGGTGCATCCGCATCTGGAGTACTGCATACAATATTAGTCGCCATACCTTAAGAAGGATATGGCGATACTCGAGAGGGTGTAAAGGAGAGAGACACTTCTGATAAAAGGTATGGAAAATCTTTCATACGCTGAGAGATTAGAGGAACTTGGGCTCTTTTCCCTGGAAAAGAGGAGACTTAGAGGGGATATGATAGAGACCTACAAGATCATTAAGGGCATAGAGAAAGTGGAGAGGGACAGATTCTTCAAACTTTCGAAAAACTCAAGGACGAGAGGGCATTCAGAAAAGTTGAAAGGGGACAGCTTCAAAACAAATGCTAAGAAGTTTTTCTTCACCCAACATGTGGTGGACACCTGGAATGCGCTTCCAGAGGGCGTGATAGGACAGAGTACAGTATTGGGGTTCAAGAAGGGATTGGACAATTTTCTGTTGGAAAAAAGGATAGAGGGATATAGATAGAGGATTACTGCACAGGTCTTGGACCTGTTGGGCTGCCGCATGAGAGGACTGCTGGGCACGATGGACCTCTGGTCTGACCCAGCAGAGGCACTGCTTATGCTCTTATGTTAAGTTTAATAAGCATGTTCCCAGGTAAGCCCTTTTAAACTTAATTAGACATGCATTAGTGCCTAATGCAGCTTAGTAAAAAGGTCTCTATAAGTTCAGAGGTACTCCATAGTTTAAATATGATAATAGGAAATAAACGGAGCTACCTCATTTGATCTGCTTCATAGAGCTATTCTTTTCTAAACATTTAGGGCTCCTTTTATCAAGCCGCGCTAGTGGGGTTAACGCGCGCGACTTTTCATCACGCATTAACCCCCGCGCTGGCCTAAAAACTACCGCCTGCTCAAGAGGAGACGGTAGTGGCTAGCGCGGCCGGCAGTTTAGCGCACGGTATTACGCGCGTTAAACCGTTAGCGCACCTTTGTAAAAGGAGCCCTTAGGATAGCAAACATTTATTATTATTATTATTATTAATAAGAAAAAAAAATGTGTAAATAATAAACAATTGGCAATATATGATATAATAGAAAAGGTTATTTGGCCTCATTGTTTGTGCTGATCTTTATAGTGGCAAAAGCATGATTATTTTCTTGATTTCATCAGATTGCTTTGAGGGTGGTAGCATAGTTGATGGGTAGAAGAAATAAGTAATCAATGTAGTATATTCAGAACTGCACCTGAGACTCTTTTCTTCAATTAAGGATTTTTGTCTTGCTATAAAAGGTCAGGGATGAGTGTAAAATAAATCATCTTTTCAAAGTAGTGCTCAGGAAACACTCATTTTAATTTTGGTGAGAATAGAAAATCTGTGTTCGATTTCAGCTCATGCAATTTATATTGCTCTGCTGGTTAAATTTGAAATACAGCATTTTTAAAGAGAGCTAAGATGCCAAATATTTTTGTAACAAAACTATTTCTATTTAAAAATTATTTCTTTGTTAGGTTAAATAATTTTATCAGTGAATTTTGAAGAATGCAGCCTATGATTTTCAAACAAACAAAAATGTATTTGTTAAAGAAATGTGCTTATTGGAATATCAACCAACTAATCATGAACGTATTCCTAAACTTGGGTAGAACTTCTTCCTTAAAATAAACATTGGTACATTATATTCATAGGAACATAAGAATTGCCATATTGGACAGATTGAAGGTCCATCAAGTCCAGTATCCTGTTTCCAACAGTGGCCAACCCAGGTCCCAAGTACCTAGCTAGATCCCAAGTAGTAAATCAGATTTTATGCTGCTTATCCTAGGAATAAGCAGTAGGTTTCCCAAAGCCATCTCAATAATGGCCTATGGACTTCACTTTTAGTAAATTATCCAAACCTTTTTTAAACCCTGCTAAGCTAACTGATTCTCCTATATTCTACATCTATGAGGAGTCACTGAAAAGTTCTCAGCCCAACCAACAAAGTTGGGCTGTCTCCTTCATAGGCTATATACTTAGGGCTCCTTTTACTAACGTGTGCTATGTGTTTTTTAGCGCTTGCTAAATATACATGTGTGCTAAATGCTAACGTGCCCATTATAAGTCTATGGACACGGTAGCGTTTAGCGTGCGCTAAAACGCTTAGTGCGCCTTTGTAAAGAGGGGGTTAGTCCAGCAATTTTACACTTTTTTTGCTTTGTATTTTTCCAACAGTACAAAATAAGCTTTTAGTATTTGGAGTAGTAAATAAGGGATCCTTTACTAAAGTGTATTACTTTTCGTAATTACTGTGCTTTAATGTAAGACATTAGGATGAAGTAAGGCTCTGATTCTATAAAAGATGCCCACCGGCAGGCACCTAGATTGAGGCGGCTACTGATCTAGGCGCCTAACAATTTTTTTAATTGGTTTAATTGGCACTGATAATTGAAACCGCCATTAAAAAATAATTAGAAAACAAAAAACTAATTAGCTGGTAGGCACCCAAATGATAAAGTTATGACTGTCTTATTTTGGTCACACTGTCAGAAGAGAAAGATTATTAGAGAAGGATATTATGTTTGGGAAGATCAAAGAAACTGGGCGAAGAAGCTGACCTGCAATAAGATTGCTGGACATGTTGAAAACAACCATGGGGATGATGCTGGAGAACCTTACGGAACTAGTACAAAACCAAACTCTTTTTAGATCTCTAATTCATCAAATTGCTAGGCTTTGTAGTCTACAAAGCTGCAACCTAAAGGGTTAAATATTCCAGTCAATTGGCAGGTGTTTTTCTAGCCCTTCTAACTTTTCCAGCCTATTAACGAGTGGAATTAAAATCTGTACTACCGAATGTTGGATATGTTAAATAATTTAAATAATTTAATTATTCTCATAAATTGAGGATAAAATCAATATTATTTACAATCGAAAATTAGGATATATTACAGATCATAATTTAGACCTTAATCCTGTGTTTCCGGTACCTGTGGTTGGGGTAATAATGCCAGGAAGTTACATAGGTCGGTGCTCGTCACCGGGTGCATTTAAACTGGGTTCTTTGAGTTGTTCGGTAAATGCTTCCGGCTTAAGGTTCGGAAGTGCTACAAGACGCCGTAAGCTCCACCGGGATGAAAATAGTCGGGTGAAGTTATATTAGTGTTCCAGGATGAACAAACGGGTAGGTTAAAGATATATAAGAGATTAACTAAATGGATACGGATGTTTGTTATGATGGGAAGCTCCCAGAGTGGTTGGTTTTAACAATGACTGACCACTCAAATCATAAAGTATAATCTTGAACTAGGCTGTAGTTTAAAATCAAAAGTTAAAGATTAAGATTAGAAATAAAAGAAAGAGCTTACATTTAAATAAAATAATAGTGGTATGGGAATTTAACCGCTGGCTGCGTCTTGAAGTTCTTCTTAATTGTAAGAGTCAATATATAATACATTTTTTACCAACATCTTTTACCAATATTTGGATGTGTTTATAATGATATCTTTTTATGTTTTATTGTTTAGTGGTGATAAAAGTTGTGATACTGCTCCTGAGGAAGCTCTACTGAATTAAAGAGAGTGAAACGGAGATCTCCCATCGGGCTGGCCGGGTTTACCTATACCTGAGCTAAGTACCATCACAATATTAATATGGGAAGAGTATTTGAGCTAAATATAAAAAAGATAATAAAAATGAAGTTAGAGAAAATAAAGTCATAAATAACTTTATGGACCGATGATAGTTCACAAGTTAGTTATACACCGAGACGTGTTCTAGTGGCGATATAACTGTGAACAGTTGAGATCCATTATCAGTCTCTTATGGAAGTTGATTGAATGAACAGTTGGACTGCTGACTCTGCAGTAGCCTATATATTTTTTTGAAAATTGGGTGCGCAGCACAATAGTATTGAAGAAGAGTTTATTAATATACCAGTGCCTAATATGATGCCTACCAGTATTTAAGATGATTTAGGCACCGCTAGGTGTGATTCTACAAAAGTCGCTTAACTTTGATTGATATATAGTAGGTGCCACTTTTCTAGGCACCTACCGAGTTAAATGCCATTTATAGAATCTGACCCTAAGGGATAAATTCTGTAAAGGATGTCTAACTTTAGGCGTCAACAATGTGGATTTACATTGACTTAGGCGTCCAAATAAAATAGATAAGTCCAATTAATGAGTTTAACAAGCATTAATTGGAACTTAATGTGTGAAGGTGATCAGGTCTGTATTCCAGGAAGACAAACATGGACAATGAAATTCTACTCCACTTGTGAGACAGTGGAAGTGGTGTATGCCATAATCTGCCCCGTGACCTGTGTTACATTGGTCACACTACACGAAGTCTGAAAACTCATCTTTTTGAATACCGTTCTAACATTGCAGATGGATGTTTTTTTGCTACTTCAGCTTGTTTGCAGGGTTCTGTGCTCACATGTTTAAAGACAATAGACTGTTTTCAATCCAATTCTTTATATGTGAGTTTGCAAACCATTGGACCCCTGAGGAAGGCGTGTTCGCTGAAACATGGACCGTGTAGGGTCCGGTTGGATTTTTATCACTGTATTTTTTATCATTGTACTTTTTTAATTGCATTTTTATGTTTTTATATGTCAGTGTATAATAAATTATCTCCAGAACATCTGTATCCACAGTTTTTTTGTTTTTGTTTTCATCGGTTGGATGTTCTTACCCATCATTGTGCTGAACATCAACATTCCCTGGATGAGTTTTGCTGTTTTGTCTTAGATCACATTCCAATGACACAACGGAGGGGATACATTAAGACAAGTCTGTACCAGAGTGAACAACATTTTTTTTTCCTGGATACTATCTGGCCATAAGTATTGAACCAAAAAATTGGTGTGCATTTTATTGAATTTTTGCATGGTTGTTGTGGAAATGAAGTCATGATCAGCTGTGAGCTTAAATCTGGGTGTCATTTTGGAGCCAACAGTGCACGGAACTGGAGAGAGTGAGATTGTTGGTATTTTTCCTGATGCAGCCACCCTTTGGCAAAACAAGAGTCTTGTTGGAAGAAATGCTTCTCTTCACTAATAGCGTTGTGGACTAGAAGGAGATGTTACAGTAGCACGAATAATAGCGGTGTTTAAGGAGCACAACGATCAGTGAGAATTACACCAGCATGTGAAGATAAGTTCAGCATTGCTTCTTGTTGGAGTGGAAAGCAGCTACTTACCTATGCATGGACAATATCAGTAATATGGAGCAGGATCTATCAATATTGCACCAAGAACTGCACGACGTGGATGCCCTTGCATAGCCACATGATGATGATGGCCCAGCACACCTGAAAAGGAACAAGAGGGGAAGCATGGTAACACAAACTTTCCCACCTGCCTTTATTTTTGGACAAATTACTTATTCCTCAAAGTTCTCCCCGTACCTTACGTTCTACGGACCAAAAACTCCTTTTCATCCCTTCCCTAAAAGAATCTTTTTATACAAGGAAAACCAATTTCGCTATAACAGCTCCTACTTTATGGAACTCTCTCCCTCAATCTCTTCGGGATGAAACTCATTTACTTAAATTCAAAACTAATCTAAAAACGTTCCTATTCAAGGATGCTTTTAACAATCCCTAATCACTTATATCCACTTACTTACTCATCATTGTCCCAAAAGCTCTTCTTTATTTCTGCGCATATCTTTTATACCATGCACCCTTGTCCCTCATGTTTTATCCCTTCCTTCTATCTCATTTCCTCCAATATTATGTAACTTTTCCCTTCCTTCCCATCTCTCCTCACTATCATGTTTGTCAGTATATGTCGAATATGTTTTCGCAAATTTCTCAAACACACCATTAACTAGTTCTTCTCTCCTATCTTAAATTTTTTATATTGTTAACCGGTCAGATATTTGTTTTATGATCGGGATATCAAAAATCAATAAACTTGAAACTTGAAACTTGAACACATTGGGGATGTACCCAACTTATCACAAGGACTAGCGTTACCATATGGTTCCAGAAAAAGGAGAACAGATTGAGAAATCCAGGTTTATTTCTAATGAAAGCAATGAAATTAAGGAGGAATTATAGAGACATCTAGACTTTATTTCCTTTGAAAGCAAAGGAAGTTAAACTCAGGTATTTTTGAGAGGATGGGCTACATTTAAAAAAAAAACCACACAAATATGACACTGTAGGTAAGAGGCAGAAGCAAAATTTAGGTATATGGAATGGTGTCATATGAACACAAAACTATCACCAATATACAGCGCTCTCACCAGGCCATCAAGAACCACACGATGATGCCCTTGTATAGCTGCTCAGGGACGAGGGCTATAGAGGGAAGTAATGACAGTGCAGGTAGTATTGGTAAGAGGGGAGTACGCAGGCGCAACGTGAACAGTAAAGCGAAGGATATATGGAGTAAACACACAGCAAAGGTTGCAATATATCATCAATATGGTGCATTCTCACCTATTCTTGATTTGGTACTTGAGTTGCTACCAAGAACTCCTTGCATAGGTGGTCCAGGACATCTGAGCAGGGAGAAGAGAGGGAGCTTCTGAGTAAATAGTGATTGTACAACAGTGAGCACAAAGGCTGCTTAGGGAAAGAGGCATGATCATATTCACACAGATGATAAAAGGAGTAGAGGTGAGACAACAGAGGGAAGAATGGTTATGGGGAATCACAGTTAAGTGTACATCAAGACAAATTCTCACCATTAACCCCCCAAAATAGGTGTGTATGAGGTTATCCCTGACCACCTGCCCTCTTTAGCGCTCTTACTCAGGTAACAGCCTCTGTCTAGGTTGGATATCCTCTCCCTCATCATCACTTTCTGGCACTTGTTCAGGAGGGTTTGGCATCTGTCATCTAACTGCCAGGTTGTGCAGCATACAACATGCACCAAATATCATGCAGACTTTCTTTGGCCTGTACAGGAGTTCCCCTCCTGAGTGGTCAAGGCACCTAAAACGGGACTTCAGTAGTCCAAATGTGCATTCTATAATGGCCCAGGTGGTGCTCTACACCTGGTTATAGCGGATCTGCTCTAGCCTCTGGGGACATACAATGGGGATCATTAGCCACTCCCTGAGGGGATAAGCATGGTCACCTGCATTCAGGATAAAAGAAGAGGAATAATTTTAGAAAAGGAAAGGAACTCACATCTGTTGGACGTTGTCCAGTTCCACAGGTGCATCCTGCCTCATCCTCCAATGTTGCTGATGGCCCTGTGGTAAAAGGAGAGAAATGTGGTTAATAATTATTTGCAGTAGCCATCCCCTTGAATCATCTCCCCTCTGAAACCGGTCACAGATGCCTGAGTGTGCAAGTAGATATGCATCATGGCATGACCCTGGGAAATTCTTATACACATCAGAGATTTCCAGTGAAGCATTACAGACCACCTGCATGTTCATTGAATGATAGGCACGTTGGTTACAAAATGGCCTCTCCATCTGTACAGGTGCTCTGAGTAATATGTGTGTGCAGTCAATAGCTTCCAGGACAGAGGGGAAGTATGCCAGTTCATAAAATCCCCTCATTGTACATTGCTGGTCTGCCTCATTCATGGGGAAATTAATGTACATAGAAATATGCTTCAGAAAGTGACTAATGATACGTGAGACAAAATGCTGGCTAATGACAGCCCCAGCTCCCAGAGGCTTTTGGACTGTTCCAGTGGCCAAAAAAGCAATGGCAGTAGTTACTTGTACATGAGCTGGAAGAGCCTGTCCCCTAAGAGTGGTGTGTTCCAGGTCCTCCTGCAGTTCACACAGATGAACTATGGACTCCCAATTAAAGCGATAGAGACCTATACACCGCTCATCTGTCATATCCAAGAAGTTCACCTTGGGCCTGTATACTCTGGGGGTATTGACATTGGCCTCTGCATCTGACCTGGCCATGCCCCTGGGCTTGGCCCTGGCCCCTTCCTCTCCTCAATAACCTATGACCTCCACATTCCACAACAAAGCAAAGAACTCAGCCATCCCTCACACCAGTACCAAAAGCCACCAACAGACAAACATCTAGATGCAAATGCAGCTACTTCCACACAGCTCCACACACCCAGCTACAAACATAGAACAAATATACAAACTTGGGCGTCAAAAAGGAGAAGGTGCAAAACAGGAGAAATTAAATGGAATGGATAGAGTTGTGGGAGATAGAGTGGACAAAAGACAACTAATGCCCAACTCACTCTCAAAAGTAGACCTGCTTTTGCAATTTTAGGCATTAGGTAGATGCGCCAGTGGCATACGATTCTGTGAATGGACATCTATTTTGAAGCAACTCCTACACCACGTCCACACCTATCTCATTAGACACAGCTTTTTCAAATGGGCATCCACAAAATTGTGGACATCTATTTTGAGAATCGCATACAGCGTTTGAATGTCTAAGTTCCAATTAATGCTTGTTAAAGTCATTAATTGGACTTATTATCCATTTTATTTGGACACCTAAGTCAACAGACGTCCATATTACAGATGCCTAAAGTTAGACATCCTTTACAGAATTTGCCCCAAAATGTCTAGAAAAACCTAAATAAAATGAAAACTCCTATAAACAACATAGGAAATTACAGAAAACAAAAATTTTCTGGTTGCCCATTCCTACTGTGGTCTGTTTCTCTATTAAAGGGCCAAGGCTTCAACACTTACACTCGTTAACACATCACATTGAAGAAGGACACTTCTCAAATACCAGTTAACATGGTTAAAATGCTTTTTACCACTAAACCACCTTGAAATCTATTCTCCCCAATCACATGCACAGTCCAATGATTTAATAACTGACAGCATGAAGTAAGCATCTTTTTCATCATGTATAATCTCAGATTCCATTCCTGCATGAATCCCAAAAGAAAAAGGAAAAAAATACATCTAAAAATAGAGAGCACAGTTAGATCACAGTGGGTTAAAAATTTGTCTATAAGAAGCAGCACAGGGTTCAGCACATTACAAATTAACATTTTTATGTTGCCACCCCATCATGACTTTAGCACTAAACCATCTCCAGCTTCACACTTTCATTAGGGTATAATGCATATTCATGGTTCTGATTATATAGCCACTTTCTTGACTTGTTTTAATTGTGCATAAAGATACAGTGACAGGAGACGTGACCTTTTCAAGATCATTTTCCCTCCATTACTTTTCGTTAGGCTATCAAATTGTCTTTTTCCCTAGGACTGAAATAATTTATTTCTCATCTATTAAAAAAAAAAAAAAAAAAATTCCCGGTCCTATGGCAAATTAAAATTTATTCAGCAAATAGAATTCTCTGGATTATTTTCTAATGGCTTTAAATACTTCCAGCTTTGGAAGAAAAATAATGCTAATGGGTGCAGGCTGAGTGGATAATTGCATACAGTGGGGGGAAATGAATATAGAACTGATACTGCAGCTTGCTGTACATCAATTACCCAGAAGAGTTGCTTTACTTCCTTTGGCACAAAATATATTAAATAATTTATTTTTGGAGGTATCATTATGATCTTGAAATTATCCCTATTGTCTGCAAAGCTGTGCAACTTGCATGTACAAACAGCAAATGTGACTATGGAACACCACATTGAGTAAAACTGCTTTGAAATGTAAATTTGATTATTTAAAGGGAAGCTAAGGTTAACTGGTGAGAAACTGCAAGAAATCTGTACCATACTGCCCTAATGAGACCACAATGTTCTATATTACCATAACATTTTTCAAGTTACTGTGCTTTAATTGCTTTTGGCCTCAGTGTGCTACTGGCATACCATCAGGTCTGGAAACTGCCAGCATTTGTGTGCAGCCAGGGTGTGGCAGCAAGTACATGCAACACAAAGCAGCAGAATTGATCTGTTTGGCTGAGCAGGCTGCCAAGTTCCTGGTATGTCAATCTGCATGAGTTGCTGTTGCACCACAACTATAAACAAATATTAATTATTGCAATTTGTCCGTACCAAAATTTCATCGAATTTTTTTTTTTCTTTTAAATTTTCTATTTAGCTTTTTAGATACCAAGAGACGTGCTTAATATACAGAATAAACATCATTGATAACTGAAAACAATGGAGTAATATGTTAAAGTATTAAGATTGCTAATATTTCACTATTAAGGGCAAATTTTAGTGAACTTATAAACAAATCACTCATGCTGTTTTCAAGCAGCAATTTGAAATGTTGCCTGACAGAAAAAAATGCCCTAATGTGGTTGCAAATGTTAAGCGCATGGGGATGGGCAGACTAGATGGGCCATTTGAGGAGAGAAAATATTGAGGTCTACAATCCAGAGGGGCCAGGCTGGGTCTCTGGCAGGATGACACTTATCTTTGGTGTTGTCGTTTGCCAGGCTCCATGCTTCACACCTACCTGACTTAACCCCAAATTGCCCCATATGCCATATGCCTTATCACCCCATTTTAGTAGCCTTCCTCTGGAACGACTCCATCCTTTTTATATCTTTTTGAAGGTATGGCCTCCAGAATTGTACAAAATATTCTAAATGAGGTCTCATTAGAGTCTTATACAGAGGTATCAATACCTCCTTTTTACTACTGGCCATACCTCTCCCTATGTAACCTAGCATCTTTCTAGATTTCGCTGTCACCTTTTCAACCAGTTAGCTACCTTAATATCATCACATACAATCACACTCAAGTCCAGCTCTCCCATCGTACACATAAGTTCTTCACCTCTAAACAGTACCATTCCCTCAGGTTTTTGCAACCCAAATGCAATTCTTATCATTAAATTTCAGACCATTCTTCAAGCTTCACCGGGTCTTTTTTCATGTTATTCACACCATCCAGCGTATCTACTCTATTGCAGATTTTGGTATCATTGCAAAGAGGCAAATCTTACCCGACAACCCTTCAGCAATATCATTTATAAAAATGTTTAAAAAAACAGGCCCATGAACAGAACTTTGAGGCACACCACTGGTAACATCCCTTTCCTCAGATCCTCTGTCGCCTTCCACTCAACCAGTTCCTGATTCAGCCCGTCACTTTGGGACCCATCCCAAGGTTATTCAGTTTATTTATTAGACGTCTCTGTGGAACACTGTCAAAGGCTTTGCTAAAATCTAAATACACTACATCTAGCTCACACCCTTTGAATGAACACAATACCAGACATTATGGACTAATTTTTTAACTCTGTGCTTCTCTTGATTTCATTTTTTGTATATGTACATTTCCAATTGTTTTCCATTACATTTGTCCAAATAGCAGATGTTATCACTCCTGTTCTCTTTAATTGATGCCAATATACATTTAGATTTATGCTCTTTGAATAGTACATGCCTCAGTTGCGATGACCCAGGTACATTACTTTCTGTATATTCAGATATTCATATTAGAATGTATATGTTTTGTAGGATGATTGGGGCTTTGTGTGTGTATGTGAGATGAATGGTCTATGTGGGGTATTTAGCTGTTGCAGGTTCTGAGACAGTTTTGGGGAGGGGGGTTATTGGTTGATATATTAAAAACTTTTATTGATTTGTTTTGGTTCATTCTTGTATTGGCACTAGTACTCTGCATTTACTTTGTACTATATGTACCTTTGTGATGTTGGCAACAAAATAAACATGATTTCTAAAAAATAAAAGATTGAGGTCTACAAAATTCTTAGTGGTATAGAACGGATTAAAATGAATCAATTTTTTATTCTTTCTAAAAATATAAGAAAGTACTTCAAATGTATTGTGAGAAAGGACCTGTGAGACAATTTGCCAAAAATTTGGTGTGTTTATTTTGTGATGTTCTGATCTGCTTATGAATTACACTGTGATTAACTAAAGTTACTCATAGGTAATACTTGATCTTCCTGAGGGACAGAGTCTTTTCCCATTAAGAAATTGGAAGAATACTGGTAAGAGAAGAGATCAAATTACAGAGTTAGATGGGAACAGTAAGACCAAAGGAAAGAGTCAGGATGGCCAAGATACGGTCAGAAATTCCCCACTGAAAACAGAAGAGACCACTATAATACCTCAGCTAAATTTCAAGAGTAGAATCAAGTAGAGCTCTGCCAGCAGCAAAAGAGAGAACAATGATTCCAAGAAAGTTGTGAAAAAGGGGGAAATTATTCTTTCCAACAAAATCAGAAGGGAAAGAGATCAATTGTCGGCTATCGTTGTGGACAACCAGGACACCTCATCTGGTTTTGTCAAGCTAGATTGGAGGAACTAGAATATTACAATGTTTGAAAATCTGCAAGATTTGTAAGCCCATATAGGAAGTCATTTGCAAGCCCCGAGAGTCCAAGAGAACTGAGTTTAAGCCCAGAAAAAGTTATAGAAAGCCTGAATTTAAAAAAATAAAAATGGTGTTATATCTTTTGGCATGGTGAATTCCTTGGAATTGGAGAAATACCTGCATATGAAGAAGGGAATAAGGAATACTGGATGAGTTATCAACAATTGAGGCAAAGGTTATAGGAAGAACAAATGGAAATAAGGCTGAAAAAAGAGGGCCCTGAGGATATAGTGAAAGCAGAGCAAAGGATATGGCTGGAGCTAAAGATTGCCCTGTATAAAGAAAAAAAATAGAGAAGTTGGAAGAACAAATGGGAATAAGGTTTGAAAAGGTGAATCAGAATGGTGAAGCCCTGTCTGATACAGCAGAGGCAGGTGAAAAGTTTATAGAAGAGAAAAAAACTAATGCCTGAGGTCTCTGAGGATCCTGTGTGGGAGAGAAAAGAGACAAAGGAAGTGATGAGTATAGGACAGGGAGAATGTGATATGGCTATTGCAGATGTAGAAGGAGAACCTGGTAATATTAAAATAAATGTTGTTGATATACCTACTAATGATGTAACGAAATACAAAAACAGAATGCAGGTCATGAATGAGTTAAGTGGTGGTGATGCTTCAATGTAATGTAATGTAATTTATTTCTTATATACCGCTATATCCTTTAGGTTCTAAGCGGTTTGAAGAAAATATACATTAAGATTATAAATGAGAAGTAAGAAGGTACTTAAAAAATTCCCTTACTGTCCCGAAGGCTCACAATCTAACTAAAGTACCTGGAAATTAATAAAGAAGAGAAAATAAAGATGGTTGAAAAGGAAAGCAAATTGGAAAGTCAAGATGCAAATGAACAAGATGGAAATGCAGACCAGAAAGATGATGATGAAGAAAATGGAAGTTCTCCTCCAGTATTGCTTCCAAATGAAGAAAAAGATGATACAGTGAAATATGCAGAGAATATGGAAACTGGCCTGGAGGAAAATCAGTTAAAGAAACAAAAGATGAGATAAAAGATAATAAAGACTTTCTAACAGCTGATGAAATAGAAAAGAATGATAATGATAGCTTTATAACACCTGATGAAGCAGAAGAGGTTGATTATAAAGATATTCTAGTGATGCTACACCAGAAGTATCACAACCACTTCCTTCAGAAGAACTTGCAGCTGAAACTGAGCAGGTAGCTCCTGAAGAAGCGGTTTGCTAGCACATCTGTGAAAGAAGAGGATAATGATAATATTACAGCTACAATTAAGGCTGAATATGCCATCCCACTGGATTTTGATAGTGATGACCTCCTAGAAACAGGTGAAAGTGTAGAAGTTACACATTCTGAGCTGATTATGTTCAAAGATGAGCAGGATACATTGACATAGGATAGCCTGGCACAAAACAAGGATTATGAGATGAAAAAGAACAATAAAGATGGCAAAAAGAAGGCGGTAGAAGAAGGTTACACTGAAATAACTCCTTTGATTTTGCCAAGTCAAGTCATGATGTCACCTGATGAAGAGTGTGAGGAACATACAGATTATGGGCACAATGAATACTGCGAAGAAATAAAGAGTGCTCTGATATGATAGAGTCAGACAAATGTTTTGAAGAAAGTAGAGGGTATAAATACAAGGCAATTGTGCTGAATGGAAGCTCAAGAAAGAAAAAAGTATTTTTTGATCAAAAAGGAACAACAAAAGAAGAAACGTGTTTCAGAGAAAACTAGAAAAAACATGGAGGAATGGAGGGAAGTATAATACAAAAATTCAAAAATGGAGAAAGCTAGAAAAGACAAATGATATAGAGTTAAATCAGAAAGTACTAGTAAAGTACACAAAAAAAACATTTACTAAAAAATGCAGGAGACTGAACAACAATTATAAGAAGAGAAGGAAGAGTCTGTTAGGGAATAGAGGCAGCAGCTTGTCCGAGTACAGATTTGCAGACAAGTTAAGGCAGCACATAAAATTCTGAAAAAGAGAAAAAAAAATAAATGATGAAAGTTCTGGGCCCGTAAGGAAGAAAAATTGCAATATGGTAGTTAAGACTCTGATCCAAAAGGAAGGATTGGATGTACTTAGACCATTTAACATGGTCTAAGTCACAAAAACCCACCTAAAGTGACCAGATAAGCACTGCAAACACATAATACAGACCTCCACACACTACCCCAGTGATTACCGACCCCCCAATAAAAATATTAAACACAACTTGAAAATTGTGCCTCCATAACATAATCACCCGGCAGCCTAGCTTAGGAAAGCCTAGTCGTGCTGCACAGAGGCATCTTAAGCCATCTTGGGAGTGAGTTAGGGATCCATGAAGAGTAGGACCCATGCCCATAAGCCCCTGTAATCACTGCACTGATATTGAAACATGTGCACTCCCCTATATACCCCAAAACCCTTTTTTCTGGCATATAAGTGGCTCCTGCAGCTATAAGGGCTATTGGGGTGGTAGATAAGTGGGTCTAGGGGATTCTGGAGGTGGTTTGGGGGGCTCACCATGACCTATAAGGGAGCTGTAATGAGGAGAAGACATGGCACCCTTTTTGTGAAGTTCACAGTAGTGTTCTGTAAGGTACCCCACTATTTAGATGCCATGTCTGGGTGTTCAGTCCATCACTTTGCAGACCTCTCCCACGTCCAACAGGGCTTATTTTTGGCTTGGATGAAAAGTTGGATGAAAATGTGGTATAAAGATGGACGATTTAGCGACTTGGACGATCAGATCATCAGGACATATACTTAGATATTTTCAAAACGAAAAAAAAATGTGGATGTATTTTTCAAAAATGTGTCCTAGGCTGTTTTTTTATTTTGGACAACTTGCGATTTAGACGTTCCTTTTGATTTTGCCCCTCCATGTGTGACTTGAATAAAGAAGTGGAATGGTTGAACATATAAATGGTGCAACCATTAGAAATTTATTACGTCTATTACAGTAATTTAAAAGGGATGTGTAACAATGCATGTGTTCATATTATTTTAACATAAGCAAAAGGATGACAGAGGGAATTTGAGAAAGTCTAACCTAGTGCTGCTGAGCAAATGAGAAATGCCAAATGTTCAAGTAATTAAAATTATGCAGATTTGCTTTGTAATATTCATAGTGTCCAATTAATCTTGAGAATACTGATTATACAGTAATTATGTCTACATTTTTCATAGTGCTGGCTTCTGATGATGTTGGTAAAAGAACAGTATAGACTTAAGAACATAAGAATTGCCATACCGGGACAAATCGAAGGTCCATCAAGCCCAGTATCATGTTTCTCACAGTGGCAAACCCAGGTCCAAAGTACCTAGTTAGATCCCAAATAGTTAAACAGATTTTATGCTGCTTATCCTAGAAATACGCAGTGGATTTCCCCAAGCCGTCTCAATAATAACTTTAATAATAATAATAACTTTATTCTTATATACCGCCATACCCAGGGAATTCTAGGCGGTTCACATTTGTTTATCAAAAAATTACAAGTGGTTCACAACAATTGAACAAAGTTGGAAGCAATGAAGTAGTTGAGGTTAGCAAGAGAAGGGACGAGTAGGTCATGGGGGAGAGGGTTGTGGTGGAGGGGGAAGAAGGAGGTTATGGTTCATTGAAGAGGGGCGTTAGGGGTCTTGTCCATGGAATAGATGAGTTTTGAGTGATTTTCTAAACCCGAGGTAGGCGGGGACCTCAAAGGATCATTTGGGCTAGCCACGGGTTCAGTTTGGCAGCTAGGAATGCGAAGATTTTGTCGAGGAATCTTTTGGAGTGACATAGTTTTAGGGAGGGGAAGGCAAACAGCTGATGGCTTATGGACTTCTCTTTAAGGAAATTTCCAAACCTTTTTTAAACCCTGCTACATTAACTGATTTCATCACATTCTCCAGCAATGAATTCCAGAGTTTAATTGCTCGTTGTGTGAAGAAATATTTTCTCCAGTAAGTTTTAAATCTACTTCTTAGTAGCTCCCTAGTCTTAGGGCTCCTTTTACTAAGCTGCGATGGGAATTTTCTTGCCTCATGGCACGAACTACATAGGGGTCCATTGAACACAATAATTAATTCCATGTCCTCCAACCCACCTTTGGATTCAATCTTGGGGGCCAATCTTGGCACCATTTGTATCTGTAGACCTACTGTAATCCAAGGAAAACACAGAGCACAATAGAATAGACATAATTTTTCCCTTATATGTAAAGGTCTACTTGATCATTATCCACACTGAACCTGGTTAGAAAGTTGTGGAATACAAGAATGCAAATTGAAATGAATTGATAAAATAAATCACATTTATTGACTGCTGCTAATTAGTTCTTGACTTGTCACACTGGGGTTTCTCATTTCTGATATAAGCTGTTGTAGTCTTTTAAGTAAATACAGATCTAATACAGTAACAAATTTTGGAGCCCTTTCACTAAAGGATGTTAATCATAGTAGATGTTGCAGATGAGCAGACTGGATGGGCCATTTGGCCTTTATCTGCCATCAGATTTTCACATACCAACTCCATCAGTATCTTATTTAGCTAGAGGAGAAGGATTTATATACTTTCTATGCCAACAGTAGAAATCTGAAATACCCTATCTCATTTTATCTTCACGTAGTGCAACTCCATAATAATAGCAATATTAGAATTAAAGGAATATTGTTTTTAAAGGAATATTGTTTTTTTAAAAACTGGAATTTGTTAAATCATACAATAAAATATGGTGTGATCCTATTAATACTGCAAGCTGTCTACCAGTAATGAAAATAACATTAAGAGGTAGCATGACTCAACTGAATTCAATCACTCAATATCAACCATCCACAATATAGTTAACCTCAGCCTGACATTCCCTCAGATAAGGAACTAAATCGCATTTCCTTTTTAATAATTCCTAAAATAAATAAATAAATAAATAAATAAAGTGGAGAAAAGACCTCAGTGTCCAAACGAGGGTCTCTATAAAATGAATACCCTCACAGACAAACTTGTCTCAATTCAGTTCCATTCAATATTGAGACAAGAAGACACATCTTTGGTCAGAAAAAATCCACAAAATCTATAATATTATCCAATGTTCTTTCATGCATCAAGATAAATGCTTATATTTAAACAAACTAGTACAAAGGGTGAAAATTATTTATCTTATTTCCAGTCCAGTAATCCGTGGCTAACCAAACTTGAGAGCAGACTTGATTCCAAGTTGGAGCATGTATCACTCTGTTCACAGCACCCAACCGCTGCTATAACAAGCCTTGTATACTCCCGATGTAAGACTTCCAACAGGGTCGCCATTTCACCATAGCTTCCACAGGGAAATCTAACTCTACATTATCTGCTACTTCGGCTGCTGAATTCATACCATCCATTACATTTGCTGCATTTGAAATTGTATACTTTTAGAAGCCCATTTTTAAATCTAATTGTGCAGGTAAGACAGTGTTTTATGAGTCAAAATGGGATTTTGAAAATTGCCCATTAATCGAGAATGCCCAGCATCACTGATAGAGGGTTGAAAGTAACAGGACTACATCACATCCATCCTACAAAAATGACACTAGCTTCCGGTTTTTTACAAGGCCAGACTGAAAACATTGACTAATCCTCAAGGCTCTCAGAAAAAAAACAACCAGATTACCTTAGGGACAGTTTATCTTTCTATAGTTTTAAATGGCTGTGGCATCTTGACAGTGCTCTTTAATGAGTGTCTGCAGGCGTGGCTTGCTGATGTAGCTATAGTAAATTACTGCATGATTAATATGTATTATTTCTTTTACAAAATCTATTGAGACTATTTTAAATTGATGACCGATAGTGACTTTAAAAATGATGCTTAGGGCTCCTTTTACAAAGGTGCGCTAGCGTTTTTAGCGTACGCACCGGATTAGGGCACGCTATAGCGTTTGCTACCTGAAAAACTACCGCCTGCTCAAGAGGAGGCGGTAGTGGCTAACACACGTGGCATTTTAGCGCGCACTGTTCTGCGCGTTAAGGCCCTAATGCACCTTTGTAAAAGGAGCCCTTAGTATTTTTGGAGATGAAGTATATGTTCCATGTTTATTACTGAATAGAAATAGGTTAAAGAAATTATTATTATTATTTTTTTTTTAGCATTGATTTATATGGGGAGATTCAGTTAATTGTGATATGTAATAGTGGTAAAGGAATATTTTGAGGTGAGATCTCGGTAGTTCTTATTTTTATAGCTTTTAAATGTGCCAAAGACTAGAAGAATCACTCCGAGAGTTACTGCTGCTGTATTATAAATAATGTTATAACAATTAATGATCTAGTAAGTTATATTACACAAAATTTAATTGAACATCTGTATAATTTTTCGCATCTTAGGCATTCTCAGCCCTGGCTTCTTTTGGTGTTGTGTCTAATAATAATAATAATTTATTCTCATATATCGCCAGACCACGAATGGTTCTAGGTGGTTCACAGCAGATAATGCTGAACATCCAGTGAATATACAGTTCAAAAAGATACATCAATTTCTAGAATGTACACAAAACATGTTATATTTAAAAAAGCAATTAGGAAGCTTGGGTTACAAATTTGTCAAATAACTGTGTCTAATAATTTTCTAAAAAAAATAATAGGATGAGACCAGGCGTTCATTTTGGCTGCCTGGAAAGAAAGAGTTCTCTCGAGAAATCTCTTCAAATGACATGATTTGACAGTAGGATATGTGAATAACTGGACTCTACATGTGGGCTTATTGGAGTGATTTAAAGAGAAATGGGAAACAAGGTAACCTGGGGACATACCGAAGATTGATCTGAAGCAAATACATGCGAATTTGAATAAAACTCTAGCCTCAGTCGGTAGCCAGTGTAATTTTTGGTAATAAGGAGTAACATGCTCCCATTTTTTCAGACCGAAAATTAGTCGGATAGCAGTGTGAAATGGGCAGAGAGAATCTAGCAACATAATGATCTCTTTCTGTGATACGTGTCATGAATGTCAGCCATTTTATTGGAGATAATTCATCTTACCTGTATTTACAACTTTACTGCCAAATGCCACAGTGAGCCTAGAAAATCATTCTCTATTTTTTCTCTATTTAATAACGAAGAAGGTAAGTATGTTGGTGATCCTACTTGCTCATGCTCCCTGGATGCTTTTGAGAACTTCTTTTTTTTAAGGTAAACTAGTCATGGAAGAGGTTATGCTGTACTAACACTAGAAAATTTCTTTCAACTCTGAGTTTGTTTTCATCCTATGATTCAGTTAGAGATTCTTTTTTTATGACTGATTTCAGACATCTAAATTTAATGAGTTTGTTCCAGTCCTCCGTGTAGACTTTTAATTTGAATTCTCCGTGAAGACTTCTAATTTGGATCCTTTTCTAATCTGGATTCAGTGCATTCCCATATGCTTAAATGTCTTCAATCTAGCCTTATTAAGATAGTAACATAGTAAATGATGGCAATTAAAAAGACCTGAAATGTCCATTCAGTCTGCCTAACATTATTCATTTCCTATTGCATATGATTAATTCTAGTTTAGCTACTACTTATGTCCCTCCATCATGGATACATACAGTTGTTTGACCTCTCTTGAAAAAATCTGGTCTCAACCCAGCTGATATTTATTTATTTATTGGGCTGTATTAACTGCTTTTAAGAAGAGATTCACTAATTTTGTCCGGTTATTTTTCCAGATTCCTTGAGATTATGAATTTTTTGTTTTCTAGGCAGTCAAGAGAATAGAACTGGTCATAGAGATGGATATCTTCTCTTGGTTGTGCTTGAAATTCATGTCAATTTAGTTATTGTCATATTGGCTTTGATAGCTTCTCTAGACCTCAACTCAACAATCGGTTTGGTGGACTACAGGATATTGCTATTGGAGGCTCCATGCTCAAATCTGATAAACCGCATTTTCTTTTCATGTCTGATAAACCACATTTTCGTTGTTTTAATTGATGGAATTCCTCTTTATGTTGTCTTTTCATGTGGTGTATCTCAGAGCTCTTTCCTAGTCAATATTCAGTTTGTTTTTGCCACCATTGGCTATTCTGATCCAATATATAGGTCTGAGCTTATTTTTGGCAGATGATTTTCATATTCTCAGCTTCACCAGTAGATTAAGAGCAGTCTTATTTTCTTAAATGTTCTCTTTCAAGTTTACTTAGCAAAAATGCTCTTCAATTAAGTTCTAAACTATAAGAAACTAAACTAAAACTTCGGGCTCCTTTTACTAAGGTGCACTAGCGTTTTTAGCACGTGCTAAAGATTAGTGTGCGCTAACCACGAGCTAAATGAAAAATACTAATGCAAGCTCTATGGAGGCATTAGCGTTTAGCACATGGGTATTGTAGCACGCACTAAGCGTGCGCTAAAACCATTAGAATACCTTAGTAAAAGGAGCCCCTAGTTTTATAGACCGAGTCATCAACTTAGAGGAACTCAACTCGTTTAACATAGTAACATAGTAACATAGTAACATAGTAGATGACGGCAGATAAAGACCCGAATGGTCCATCCAGTCTGCCCAACCTGATTCAATTTAAAAATTTTTTTATTTATTTTTTTAAATTTAATTTTTTTTTCTTCTTAGCTATTTCTGGGCGAGAATCCAAAGCTTTACCCGGTATTATGCTTGGGTTCCAACTGCCGAAATCTCTGTTAAGACTTACTCCAGCCCATCTACATCCTCCCAGCCATTGAAGCCCTCCCCTGCCCATCCTCCACCAAACGGCCATACACAGACACAGACCGTACAAGTCTGCCCAGTAACTGGCCTAGTTCAATATTTAATATTATTTTCTGATTCTAAATCTTCTGTGTTCATCCCACGCTTCTTTGAACTCAGTCACAGTTTTACTCTCCACCACCTCTCTCGGGAGCGCATTCCAGGCATCCACCACCCTCTCTGTAAAGTAGAATTTCCTAACATTGCCCCTGAATCTACCACCCCTCAACCTCAAATTATGTCCTCTGGTTTTACCATTTTCCTTTCTCTGGAAAATATTTTGTTCTACATTAATACCCTTTAAGTATTTGAACGTCTGAATCATATCTCCCCTGTCTCTCCTTTCCTCTAGGGTATACATATTCAGGGCTTCCAGTCTCTCCTCATACGTCTTCTGGCGCAAGCCTCCTATCATTTTCGTCGCCCTCCTCTGGACCGCCTCAAGTCTTCTTACGTCTTTCGCCAGATACGGTCTCCAAAACTGAACACAATACTCCAAGTGGGGCCTCACCAATGACCTGTACAGGGGCATCAACACCTTCTTCCTTCTACTGATTACGCCTCTCTTTATACAGCCCAGAATCCTTCTGGCAGCAGCCACTGCCTTGTCACACTGTTTTTTCGCCTTTAGATCTTCGGACACTATCACCCCAAGGTCCCTCTCCCCGTCCGTGCATATCAGCTTCTCTCCTCCCAGCATATACGGTTCCTTCCTATTATTAATCCCCAAATGCATTACTCTGCATTTCTTTGCATTGAATTTTAGTTGCCAGGCATTATACCATTCCTCTAACTTTTGCAGATCCTTTTTCATATTTTCCACTCCCTCTTCGGTGTCTACTCTGTTACAAATCTTGGTATCATCTGCAAAAAGGCACACTTTTCCTTCTACCCTTCAGCAATGTCACTTACATACATATTGAACAGGATTGGCCCCAGCACCGAACCCTGAGGGACTCCACTAGTCACCTTTCCTTCCTTCGAGCGACTTCCATTAACCACCACCCTCTGGCGTCTGTCCGACAGCCAGTTTCTGACCCAGTTCACCACTTTGAGTCCTAACTTCAGCCCTTCAAGTTTGTTCAACAGCCTCCTATGAGGAACTGTATCAAAGGCTTTGCTGAAATCCAAGTAAATTACATCTAGCATATGTCCTCGATCCAGCTCTCTGGTCACCCAATCAAAAAATTCAATCAGGTTCGTTTGGCACGATTTACCTTTTGTAAAGCCATGTTGCCTCGGATCCTGTAACCCATTAGATTCAAGGAAATACACTATCCTTTCTTTCAGCAACACTTCCATTATTTTTCCAACAACTGAAGTGAGGCTCACCGGCCTGTAGTTTCCTGCTTCATCCCTGTGACCACTTTTATGAATAGGGACCACATCCGCTCTCCTCCAATCCCCAGGAATCACTCCCGTCTCCAGAGATTTGTTGAACAAGTCTTTAATAGGACTCGCCAGAACCTCTCTGAGCTCCCTTAGTATCCTGGGATGGATCTCGTCTGGTCTCATCGCTTTGTCCACCTTCAGTTTTTCAAGTTGCTCATAAACACCCTCCTCCGTGAACGGCGCAGAATCTACTCCATTTTCTCGTGTAACTTTGCCGGACAATCTCGGTCCTTCTCCAGGATTTTCTTCTGTGAACACAGAACAGAAGTATTTGTTTAGCACATTTGCTTTCTCCTCATCACTCTCCACATATTTGTTCCCAGCAACTTTTAGCCTAGCAATTCCATTTATTATCTTCCTCCTTTCACTAATATATCTGAAAAAAATTTTATCTCCCTTTTTTACATTTTTAGCCATTTGTTCTTCCGCCTGTGCCTTCGCCAAACGTATCTCTCTCTTGGCTTCTTTCAGTTTCACCCTGTAGTCCTCTCTGCTCTCCTCTTCTTGGATTTTTTTATATTTCATGAACGCCAACTCTTTCGCCTTTATTTTCTCAGCCACTAGGTTGGAGAACCATATCGGCTTCCTTTTTCTCTTGTTTTTATTGATTTTCTTCACATAAAGGTCCGTAGCCATTTTTATCGCTCCTTTCAGCTTAGACCACTGTCTTTCCACTTCTCTTATGTCCTCCCATCCTAACAGCTCTTTCTTCAGGTACTTTCCCATTGCATTAAAGTCCGTACGTTTGAAATCTAGGACTTTAAGTATCGTGCAGCCGCTCTCCACTTTAGCCGTTATATCAAACCAAACCGTTTGATGATCGCTACTACCCAGGTGAGCACCCACTCGAACATTAGAGATACTCTCTCCATTTGTGAGGACCAGATCCAATATCGCTTTTTCCCTTGTGGGTTCCGTCACCATTTGTCTGAGCAGAGCCTCTTGAAAGACATCCACAATCTCCCTACTTCTTTCCGATTCCGCAGACGGAACATTCCAGTCCGCATCCGGCAGGTTGAAATCTCCCAACAGTAGAACCTCCTCTTTCCTTCCAAACTTTTGGATATCCACAATCAGATCCTTATCAATTTGCTGCGATTGAGTCGGAGGTCTGTAGACTACACCCACGTAGATAGAAGTTCCATCTTCTCTTTTCAGAGCAATCCATATCGCTTCTTCCTCTCCCCAGGTCCCTTGCATTTCGGTCGCTTGGATATTGATCTTTACATAGAGAGCTACTCCTCCACCTTTATGACCATCTCTGTCGTCTCTGTGATAGCAACAATATCTAGATCTGCCTCTAATATCAGGGCTTGCAGATCATGAACTTTGTTGCTTAGACTGCGAGCATTTGTGGTCATCACTTTCCAGCTATTTTTCAGCGATAATCTCCTTTTTCGTATGGATTTTTGTGTCGTTTCACTTTCCGTTGCAATACTAAGAAATGAGTTGCTGATATTGCTTATGTTGCAGCCTTTACTACTATCACATCTTTTCTTTTGCCGGGGGTGGTCTCTATAATTGTCCTTCGTACATACACCACCCCCACCTTCTAGTTTAAATGCCTAGAAAAATATTGTCTAAATTTCTCTGCAAGGTTTCTTTTTCCTACTGTAGTAATATGTAGCCCATCAGTGCAATATAGCTTCTTGTCCTTCCATGTATTTCCCCATCTTCCTATGTACCTGAAGCCTTCTTGATGACACCAGGCTCTGAGCCATCTATTAAAGTCCTCTGTGTTTTTCACTCTTTGCTCTCCTTTTCCATATGCAGGCAGTATTTCAGAAAAAGCTAAAGTCTTTACAAAAGGTTTCACGCCCTCACCAAGCTCCCGAAAAGCTTTCTGTGCTGCAAGTGTGGAGTTGTTGGCCAGGTCATTTGTTCCCAGATGGATAACAACATCAGTGTTAAAATCCTTAGTTTCTTCCTTAATTATAGTCAGTATTTGCCTGGAACTCCTGGTAGCTGAGGATCCTGGAAGACATTTCACTATTTTGGTCTCCTCGCCCTGTGTTCCAAAGTTAATGCCTCTGATGATGGAATCCCCCAACAGTAATAGTTTTCTGTTTTTGGCTTTTTTATTTGTACTTAGGGTGCGCTTGTTCTCTTGAGTTACCTTCATTGGTTCCAGTCCCACCTCCCTTCTGTTTTCCTGAGTATCGCAGTGCACTAGTGGAGCGAAGGAATTCTGTAGAGGTAATATTAGTGAAGGTGGATGTTTCTGTGTTACATGTCGCAGTCTTCCTGAGCCTACTGTGACCCATTTATTCCTGGGCTGTTTTATTCTTTGAGGTAGAGGTGGTAAGTTGGTATGATTTTGTGGAGTGATGGAAGCTGCTTTAATTGTATTCAATTCCTGTTTAAGTTTGCAGAGCTCCTCCTTAATACTGGCAAGTTGAAGACAGATGGGGCAAGCCTTAAGCCTCCAAATAGTATGTCTTGGAATTAAAGCACCACAGTGATTGCATAGAATAAAGGTCATCTTGATTGGTTGTGAAGTGACTTGATTTGAGTAGTCCTGATTATATATGAATAGTGGTCCCTGGGGTTGGTGGGACTATAAGTAAGACTACTAGTAAGGCAGAAATATAGGCTCTATACCACCTAAAACACAGTATTTTAAACAAAACTGCAGGTTCTATCAGTGCTACCCTAAAACACAGGATTTATAACAGGATTTTCCCTACTTTAGTCACCCTGAGCCACAGGCACCAGAAATATAGGCTCTATACCACCTAAAACACAGTATTTTAAACAAAAATGCAGGAAGAGAAAATAAGATTTAACAGAAGAAAGAGAAGGATTTATTTTTTAGTGCTTTTTTATATTTTTTTTAGTAAGAAACAGGGAGGAGAAGAGAAATTAAGCAGATATAATGCTGAAAACCAGTGAAAAGAGCAGAATATGAAATGCTGAGTAACTTAGCTTTTAGATGTTCACAGGGCAGCCTTGTTTCAGCACTGTCCCAAAGATAATGCAATTAACCTTAGAAGTAAAACAGAGCCCCTCCCTTCTCCACCTAATCAGCAGAAAACAATGGCTGAATACTGGTAAGACAGAAATATAGACTCTATACCACCTAAAACACAGTATTTTAAACAAAACTGCAGGTTCTATCAGTGCTACCCTAAAACACAGGATTTATAACAGGATTTTCCCTACTTTAGTCACCCTGAGCCACAGGCACCAGAAATATAGGCTCTATACCACCTAAAACACAGTATTTTAAACAAAAATGCAGGAAGAGGAAATAAGATTTAACAGAGGAAAGAGAAGGATTTATTTTTTTGTGCTTTTTTATATTTTTTTTAGTAAGAAACAGGGAGGAGAAGAGAAATTAAGCAGATATAATGCTGAAAACCAGTGAAAAGAGCAGAATATGAAATGCTGAGTAACTTAGCTTTTAGATGTTCACAGGGCAGCCTTGTTTCAGCAATGTTTCAGCCTTGTTTCAACAATAATATAAAACATAATACATAAATTTGACAAGGAAAAGTAGATTGAAATTGTTAATTTCCAAAATGTTTAGCAAACAAAAAATTTTCAGAACTTTCCGGAATAAAGCAAAACAGCCTAAACTTCTTAATATAAGTGGTAAAGCATTCCAGAATTTGGTTAATTTAAAAGCAAAAGAATAACTAAATCTCTTAAAGGTTCTGTTTTTACCACTGAGAGAGGGAAATGTAAGTTTTAATTTTTGAGAACTTCTGGCAACATTTCAATCTAAAGGAATCAAAGTGGCAAAAATGCCAAATAGGATCTTAAATGCAATACAAATGCATTTAAATTGAATTCTGAGATACATTGGCAGCCAATGTAATTCCTTGAGCAGAGGGGTTACATGATCAAATTTACTCTCATCGACCAGGTATCACAATGGACAAAAAACTCCAATCTTAAACTAAACCCAGCCAAAACCAAATTCTTCATGGCAATCCCGTCAAACAAAACCATCGAACCCTCAATCAATCTAAATGGAACCATCCTCCCAATTAACCCTTCCATAAAAATCCAGGGGGTGACCATCGACCAACAACTCACCTTTGAAGCCCATACCAACCTCCTGATCAACAAATGCTTTTGCCTATTATGGAAACTACGCACACTGAAACCTTACTTTGACTTCACAGCATTTAGGTTGCTAGTCCAATCTCTAGTTCTAAGCTCTTTGAACTATTGCAACATAATTTATCTAGGATCCCACAAGAAAACTATTAAGAGACTAAGAGTGGTCCAAAACAAGGCAGTAAGACTGATCTTTGGCCTGAAAAAATTTGACCACATCTCCCCATACTTAAATAAACTGCACTGGCTTCCTCTCGAAGCAAAGAATCATCTTCAAATGTAGCCTTTGCTATAAGACTATGTTCGGCACCTCGCCCACCTACCTCATAAAACACTTCGGGCTACAGAACCATCCCCACCCCTCCCACAAAACACTTCTATTTGCATTCCCCACTCCCAAGGGATGTCGCTACAAACAATTTCTTAATAGGACACTATCCTTTCAGGCTAGCATCTGGAACAACACCCTAAGCGCACTCCTGAACTCCCCGTTATACCAATCCTTCAGAAAATCCCTGAAGACCCACCTATTCGACAAGTTTATTGGATCCTTAGGTGCCTTAGGCGCCTTAGGCCCCACCAGTAGGTGGGGCTTTGGTATCGCTGGGCCAATCCGGCCTCATTCTTCGGTGGCCTGCATGCCGGACGGATGGGTTTGGCACCCGTCTGTCCGGCCAACGACAAAAAGGTACGGGGAAGGGGGTGGAGGTGGGGGGGGTCGTGGGGTTGTCCGGGGGGGTTGCGGGTCAGCTGGGGGGGCCGATCGGGGGTTCTGGGAGGGTGGACATTGGGGGGGGGAGGGGGGTTCGTCGAGGGCAGGAGGGCCTGGGATCCCTCCTGCCCATAATGTAGTGGGGGTTGGGGTAAGGGGGTCGCCTGGGCCAGGAGGGCTTGGGCTCCCTCCTGGCCCAATCGAGTCAGGGGGGTCGCGGCTTCAACGGGGCAAGAGGGCTTGGCCTCCCTCTTGCCCCGATGTTGTTTGGGGGGGGGAGTGATCCATCGCGGCAGGAGAGATGCCTCATCTCCCCTACCGCGATGCCATCACTCCTCTACCGGAACTGCCGTGGGTCATGGCAGTTTGGGTAGAGGAGTGATGGCATTGCGGTAGGGGAGATGAGGCATCTCTGCTGCCGCGATGGTTAGGTTGCCGGGCCACTGAACTGATGGCGCCAATGGCCATCAGCTCAGCGGCCCATTTTTCGGCACTTAGACCTGTTTTTATTTCGTCTAAGTGAAAAAGGTCTAAGTGCCGACTAAACTGTATTGGTTATACCTGTTGTACGGCTAGGTGTAGGTCAGCCCACCTCCCGCCCACTGCCCGCCCTTTCCCCTCCTCTAAACATACTCTGGCGTTTAGAGGCAGGGGAAAGGCCTAAGTTGGTTTTAGATACGTCTAAAACCCAGCTTTGGTTATGGGTACTTGGACAATCAGGCTTTTTGATCGTCCAAGTAGCCATTTAGGACACTTTTTAGACGTTTTTTTTATTATTATTATTACCCCCATAACTTTTAAGCTCTTAAACTAAGGTGAATTTTTAGTTAACAGTTATACTCTCAGGTTTGACTGAAAATGAGGCACAAATTTAGAAGACTAACTTAGGTGCATAAATTTAGGAGCTCAGAATTTTCTGAATATTTGGCCCCATGTGTCAATTTTTCAGCATGTAAGTGCATTTCTGTTTTATGATCGTTCATTCCCCAGCAACCACTAGATCACCAGTTAAGGTCAGATAGTCCCCCCAGGGTATAAGGGATGTCAGTTATTACACCTTCCTGATCCCAAAACACTGTCTTGCTGAATTTTGGGTCTTGAATTTCTTTGTTCTTGGAGAACCTGAGTGCCGCCATTCCGTGAACTGTTGTTTTGTCTCAGGATCATAGTGGCATAACCATGTTTCATAAACAGCAATTAGTCATTCCAAAATGTTGGACCAGCTAGCTGAAAATGCTGCAAAATCAATTTGGAAGTGTCCACTCTTTGTCGTTTCTCATCAACATTCAAACATTTGGGCACCCACTTGACTGACAGCTTCTGCAAACCCAGCTGCTCTTGGATTATACACCCAACATGTATATGTATATCTGTAATGCCTCAGAAATTGTTTCAGCCTATATTCGCCAATCTTCCAAAATCAGGTCATGGACACGGTCAAAGTTTTAGAAGTTAATACCATTTGAGGCCTCCCAGACCTTACTGCATCTTTGGTCTCAAAATTTCCACGCTGAAAGTTTGCACACCACGTCTTCACTGTGGAGTATGAAGGGCATTTGTCACACAATATAACCCGTTCTGGTCTCCTGTAGGAGGGCGGGCTAAATAATTGAGCAAATAAATAAATAAATAAATTTATGGGTTTCCTTTAGAGATTTCTTCTGCAGGAATAGGAAGTTCCACACTTGAAAATTCCACATTTTTTGTTGACATGGTTCAATAATGATCTGAAACAATATCAAAACAAACCCCCTGTTTTACAAAGGTGCGTTAGATGTTTTAGCGCGCACTAAATATATGTGCATGCTAACCGCTAATGTGTTCATAGACTAACATGCACGCATTAGCATCTAGTGTATGTTTACCATGTGCTAAAATGCTTAGCGCTCCTTTGTAAAAGGACCCCATAGTACTGCGATTCTGCAATTGGCACTTTGCAAATTAAAATAGCACTCTTCAACTACTATTGCAAAATAACGCTCAGAATTTAGGAAGTTGGTTATGTTGAGAACTTTTCAGCACTCCCCTCGTAAAATGGATCCTCCCACTTGATACAACTACCGCAGACATATGGATTCCTGCATGTAATTTAGAAAAGGCTCTATGTTGATTTCTATGTTCTGTTTGAAATGAGTCTTCATTATACAGTATAATCTTTTGAAAGTATTCCAGTAGAGGATATATTGGGTGACTAGCTACCAAAGACAGCATAAATTCCTTTCAAAATTGAGTGGGGGACACTAGATGAAGTTACAGGGAAAATACTTTTTAAAATGTTTTTTCACTGAGAGAATAGTTAAGCTCTGAAACACATTGCCAGAGGATGTGGTAAGAACGGTTAACGTAGCCAATTTAAAAAAAGGTTTGAAGAAGTTTCTGGAGGAAAAGTCTAATCTGCTATTGAGAGAAACATAGGGGAAGCTGCTGCTTGCCCTGGATCAGTAGCTTAGAATGTTGCTACTATTTGGGTTTTTGCCAGGTACTTGTAACCTGGATTGGCCACCTTGAAGACAAGATTCTGGGCTAGATGGACCATTGGTCTGACCCAGTAAGGCTATTGTTATGTTCTTATAAGGGTGTTCAGTAGGATGTAAACAGAGCAAACATTTTCAGCTCATTTTCCATTCATTTCAACTCCTCCCCCCCCCTCCAATTTTAAGACCCTGTTATATACCATTTTACACCTCAATTTTTGTAAATAAAACCAAACAGTTTTACTGGGCACTGGAATTTTTTAACACACACTAATTAACGTAAAACATTTTTGATCTGAGGTTAACATGAATTAAATTAATTTAGCAAGCAATATTTTTGAGGCAATAAGAATGAAAGTGAAGGAACAAATATGTGTATGTGAAAGAAACCAAAACTTTGGGCTCCTTTTACTAAGGGCTCCTTTTACAAAGGTGCGCTAGGGCTTTAACGCACAGAATAGCACGCACTAAAATGTCATGCGCACTAGCCGCTACCGCCTCCTCTTGAGCAGGCAGTAGTTTTTCGGCTAGCGCGTGCTATAGCGCTAAAAAACACTAACGCACCTTCATAAAAGGAGCCCTAAGGTGCCCTAATTAATTTGCGCCACAATTGTATAAAGTCCACCTAAAGTTAGGTGTCTACATCAGCATTTCTATTTGATGTAAATGCATAACTTATCCCCCTTTTTATGAAGCCGCATTAGGCTTTTTTATCATCATCCGCAGCTGTATTAGCTCTGACACTCATAGAATTCCTATGAGCATTAGAGCTAATACCATTGTGGCTGGTGATAAAAAAGCCTAATGCGGCTTTGTAAAAAGTGGGGGAGAGGTTAATTAATAGGCATAATTAAAGCCAATAATTGTTAATTGACAACTCGTAATTGACATTAATTGGACTTAATAGAAAGTTAGTTGCAGTACTCGCAAAGCATAATTTTATAAAAAGTCCAAAGTGCATAGCTAAAAGTGGACTTGGTTAGGGATTAGGTCATGGGTGTGTTTTCAAGTGAGATGCATGTTTATGACTCATAAGAATAGGCTTACTGGCTCAGACCACTGGTCCATCAAGCCCAGTAGCCTGTTCTCAATGTGGCCAATCCAGGTCACTAGTACTTGGCCAAAACCCAAGGAGAAGCAATATTCCATGCTACAAATACTGGGCAAGCAGTGGCTTCCCCATGTCTTTCTCAATAACAGATTATGGACTTTTCCTCCAGGAAATTGTTCAAACCTTTCTTAAAACCAGCCACACTATCCAATCTTACCACAACCTCTGGCAATGCATTCCAGAGCTTAACTATTCTTTTTTTCCTCCTATTGGTTTTAAATGTACTTCCTTGCAGTTTCATCGAGTGTCCTCTAGTCTTTGTAATTTTTGATGGAATGAAAAATTAATCCACTTGTACCCGTTCTACCCCACTCAGGATTTTGTAGACTTCAACCATATCTCCCCTCAGCCGTCTCTTTTCCAAGCTGAAGAGTCCTAACCATTTTAGTCCTTCCTCATATGAGAGGAGTTCCATACCCTCTATCATCTTGGTCGCTCTTCTTTGAACCTTTTCTAACACCAATATATCTTTCTTGAGATAAGGAGACCTGAATTGAGCTCAATATTCCAGATGAGGTTGCACCAAGGAGCGATACAGGGGCATTATAACATTCTTAGTTTTGTTAACCATCCTTTTTTTAATAATTCCCAGCATCCTGTTTGCTTTCTTGGCTGCCGCCGCACATTGGGCGGAAGGTCTCATTGTATTGTCTACGATGATACTCAAATCCTTTTCTTGGGCGCTAATCCCCATTTAGACCAAGAAATCCCTGTCATAAATAGGGTACACCTAAATGTTGGGATACCTCACAATGCTTAGCAATGCTCAGATGGTACTTGGCATGACTCTATACAGTGTGCATAACTTTAATAGAATCACTCATAACAACACAGTAGCCACTACTTGCTCTGGGATCGGTAGCATGGAATCTTGTTACTATCTGTAACCTGGATTGACAACTGTTAAATGCAGGATACTGGGATAGATGGACCATTGGTGTTACCAAATGTGGTTATTCTTATTTATCTTTACCCTGTAAATTAAAATGCATCTTCTCTGGTACCTCAATGGTTCTTTGCTTACTTTTTTTTTATTTTGAGGGGTTGGGGGAGATGGGTGAGTTTATGAGCACAGGGAAATTGTATCAAGAATAAGAGCATTTTAAATAATCCAAAATGAAACCGTATATATATTTTATATATTACTATTAAATCCTGCATTGGAAAGTAATGTCTCCATATATTTTAGTCTGAAACCTGTGTAAGTCACCTCATACATTTTAAATGAAATCTGTAGTATAGTATGACATTCAAAGTTAAAACATAGTCCTTGGCCTATTTTTTTGTATACATGCTTTCAGAGTTAGAACTAGGAAGACAGAGAATTTATTACTATGTACAATAAAGTTTGTTTATGCAAACATTAAACAAAGACATACTTAGCTGATTATGTTTAAAGAAATAGTCTGCAGCTCAGGAATACCTTTTAAAGTCATGAGACAAGAGAACTAATTTCCATTTCATCATTGAATGCATTTGAGATTGTTGAGTATTTTTCTTCAGACCATAAATTGTTTCATAAATGCTCCCTTTGAAATCATTCTATGAGAATATTCATTCAAGGCATGCACCAATAATGCAGAAGGTCCTTTGACCTCACTGCATGTAATATGAGTCCTCTCAGATAGTGGTTCCTAGAGGCACCAGCTGGGTTTCCAGAATATATCAATTAAGACGACACATGAATAAGATTTACATAAATTGTCAGACCATTATAAAAAAATACAACTCATACATATTCATCATGGATATCCTGAAAAACAGACCTGTACATTTGACTCCAAGACAAAGCTGAGAACCATTGTTCTAGACATCTATTTGGATATGGTTGATATTCTGTGTCATACCCAAACTTTGGGACACGCCTAGCCAGTTAAGTTATCAGAATACCCAAAATGAATATGAATAGTCTACTGCTTATTCCCAGGATATGCAGCATAAAATATGCTTCACTCTTTGGAATTTTGCGAGGTACTTGTGACATAAGCTGGCCATTGTTGAAAACGATACTGAGCTTGATGGATCTGTGGATTGTTCCACTATGGTAGTTCTAGGGAAAGGTGTGGCTCATTAGTAGAGCTGCTGCCTCTGCACCCAGAAATTGTGAGATCAAATCCCAGTGCTGCTCCTTGTGGCTCTGGGCAAGTCACTTAACTCTCCAGTGCCCACCACTTTGAATGCCAAAGCCACAAAAAGATGGTATACAAGACCCTTATAAGATATGGTAGATTTGCATACAATGGAAGCAGTATATATTCATTGTGGGTATCCCGAAAACCTAATTGACTGTGTGGTTGAGAACCTCAGCTCTAGATCAGTGGTCTTCAACCCAGCCTTCAGGAGCCACCTGGCCAGTAGATTTTAAGGATATCCACAATGAATATGCATGATAGAGATCTACATACTAAGAAGGAAGTGCATGCAAATCTATCGCATGCATATTCATTGTGGATATCTTGAAAACCAACTGGCCATGTGGTCTTCTATATTTATGTAAACTAAACTAAACTAAACCTTAGGTTTTTTATAAGAACATAAGAACATAAGAATTGCCGCTGCTGGTTCAGACCAGTGATCCATCGTGCCCAGCAGTCCGCTCACGCGGCGGCCCTCTGGTGAAAGACCAGCACCCTAATTGAGACTAGCCCTACCTGCGTAAGTTCCAGATCAGCTGGAACTTGTTTAACTTCGTCTTGAATTCCTGAAGGGTGTTCCCCCCCCCCATGACAGACTCCAGAAGAGCGTTCTAGTTTTCTACCACTCTCTGGGTGAAGAAGGAATTATGTTCGTATGGAATCTATCCCCTTTCATAAGAACATAACATAAGCAATGCCTCTGCTGGGTCAGACCTGAGGTCCATCGTGCCCAGCAGTCCGCTCACGCGGTGGCCCAACAGGTCCAGGACCTGTGCAGTAATCCTCTATCTATACTCCTCTATCCCCTTTTCCAGCAGGAAATTCTCCAATCCTTTCTTGAACCCCAGTACCGTACTCTGCCCTATTACGCTCTCTTGAAGCGCATTACACGTTGGGTAAAGAAGAACTTCCTAGCATTCGTTTTGACTCTGTCCCCTTTCAACTTTTCTGAATGCCCTCTTGTTCTTTTATTATTCGAAAGTTTGAAGAATCTGTCCCTTTTTACTCTCTCTATGCCCTTCATGATCTTGTAAGTCTCTATCATATCCCCTCTAAGTCTCCTCTTCTCCAGGGAAAAGAGACCCAGTTTCTCCAATCTCTCAGCGTATGAAAGGTTTTCCATCCCCTTTATCAGATGCATCTCCATGGTCGTGGAGCTCGGCACAGTTTACAGGGATTGTAATGAGAAAGGAACTCCAGGGAAAGGGTTAGATGAAGATCGGAGGGAAGAAGAATGTTAGAGAGCTAGAATGTCAGAGAGGAGGGAGAGTTAGATTTTAGAGAAAAGCCAGGTTTTCAGATGTTTGCGGAAGGGTTGGAGAGCACTCAGGTTCCGAAGGGGGGAGGTGAGGTTATTCCAGAGCTCGATGAATCTGAAGAGGAGGGAAGACCCCAGTTTTCCTGGGTGGGAAATGTCTTTTAGTGAGGGGAAGGATAGTTTCGATTTTTGGGTAGGTCTGGAGGTACTAAGATTCGAGGAATTCCAGGAGAGTGGAATTAATGGCGGAAGGATGCCGTGGAGGATCTTGAAAGTTAGGCTGATGCATTTGAAGTGGACTCTGGAAGTTATCAGAAGCCAGTGAAGCTTGGAAAGGAGTGGTGAGACGTGATCGAATTTACTTTTAGCAAAGATAAGCTTGGCCGCGGCATTTTGGATCCGTTGGAGTCTGTGGAGGTTTTTCTTCGTTAGGCATATGAAGATGGAATTGCAATAGTCCAGTCTGGAGAGGATGATGGATTGGACGATAATGTAAGTATCGGTTTACAATAATGTAAGTATAGTACATACATACAATAATGTAAGTATGTACTATACTTACATTATTGTAAACTGAGTCAAGACTAGTTTAGTTTAGTTTGAGTTGAAAACTGCTTTAGACAATACACTGTAATATCCAAGAAGATGTTATGTGTTTTTGAAGAAGAAACAGAAACATCAATAATCAATTTAACCATGCAGAAGATGTTTGCCCAGGTGTAGATATTCAATACCACTGAACCACACAGTGCTGCTAAATATCTGCTCTGATCACCACAACACTCTCCAGTAAGATTGGGCCAAAGCTGGGAGTTATGTGGACACAGGCAATATTCAATGTGAGTGCCTGAATAGCTATCAAGACATGTTGGACCGTATAAATAGTAGTCTTAATTATGTCTAGTTAGAAATCTGGGTATGGCATAGAACAGGGGTAGGGAACTCCGGTTCTCGAGAGCCATATTCCAGTCAGGTTTTCAGGATTTCCCCAATGAATATGCATTGAAAGCAGTGCATGCAAATAGATCTCATGCATATTCATTGCGGAAATCTTGAAAACCCAACTGGAATACGGCTCTCGAGGACCGGAGTTCCCTACCCCTAGCATAGAATATCAGCCATAGCCAAATAGCTCCAGGTACTGCCAAAGACCTGGATATTAGCATTAGCACTTAATATGCAGCCCGACAAAAAGTGGAGATAAACAAGGAAATGGATAACAAATACACAGAAGACACATTGAAGAAAATTTTATTCAGTGACCTGACATAGCTGGTTTTTTTTGGCATGTTCCTATGCTAGTAGATCCTAATGTAATTAAAAACACACAAAACCATGCATGTGACACATATAACTATATAAATAAACATAATCTGGATGATTTTCAACTGTCACCGAGAAGTATACTATCTGCCCAATGGCAGCATTCAAACAGAATGTGTAATGCTGGGCTATTTCCAGTGACTGGCACTGAATATGTAGTGGCTGCTTTTTTTTTTTTTTTTTTTTTTTGGGGGGGGAAGAGGCTGGCTCTATCTTAACCAGCTAAACAAATATTCAGCACTGGCCAGTTAAGTTAATAGTGGACAAAAATAGGACTGCTATTTGTGCAGTCCGATTTTCCACTAAACTTAATTAGTTAGTGATGAATATTCATAGCTAGCTGCTAACTGCAAATATTCAGCTGAGATAACCAGCTAGCTTCCACTGAACATTAGTGGTTAGCCACCTAAATGGTATTTAACTGACCAGGAGCCATTTCGGGCTAGTTAAATAGCACTGAATATGGGGGGAGAGGGGTGAGATAAATTAAAAATGATAACATTAATAATGATTTTAAGATAAAAATGTATCAGTTATGAATAACACAATGCCAATCACATATTTTTAAAAGTATATGTTAATAAGTAACAGAACATATAAAATGATAATAAAATTATATAATATGAAGAACCTAGCACAGAACCTCAATCCTGCATGGCAACACCTCCAGGATAATATACAAAAAGGCCTTAAATGTGTATCATCCCTAAAACTCAAATAATTGATAACAAGAAAAATTGGAAGGGAAGATGATGCTTATTGCGCGAATCAATTTTAACTTTGCTTATAACTGTATCAAAGCCATCATGGCATCTAATAAATCATTGATTTCCAAAAACTATATATATGAAAATTATTTATAAATACTAAATCAAGATTCCTTATTGTATATTAAAACCAAAAAGTGGTAGACATATCATAAATTATACAGTCTTCAGTCTTTGGAACCTCTTATGATGTATACCATTCCAGGTTCCTGCTTGTATATTGTTATAATCATCTATGTCCACCACCCCCTACCAAACAATTTTTATTTATTCAACTATTTAAATTTGAATTTTATTCCCTAATATATTTATTAACGCTTTATTCCCAAATAAAGTTAATAACCCTAGATTTATAATAATGACACATTTAAATCTTATTGAAATATATTATTTTTTATAGTAGTAACTATAAACACCACTCTCACTCAATTATCTGCTCCTTCAGTTCTGGGGAAACTTTCTATTTACAATTCACCTTATTTCAACCCCTGCCCTCTCTTTCTATCTTTTCTGCTAGATCAAAGCCATTCTTAATGCATACAATTCATTGATAGCCAGTGATGTGCTCACCATAACCATGTGACCTTCTCGCTTTCTCTTTTTTTTCATTAGTCTAGCTAGAGGCTCCAGCACCTTTTCCAACAGCCTCCACTGATGCAGATACAAGACTGGTCCCACTAACTCTGCTACCAAAAGATTTTAAAAAAAAAGAATCAGGAGCAGCATCACTCCCCCTTCCTATAGGTGAATTAGAAGCAGCAGCAGTTCTATCCTCAGTACGCAAAGGTGAAGTATATAAATCATGATCACCAACCCTGCTAGCAGCCCTCCCCTCTGTGTCTACTTCTGTCCCGTCATCTGTTCCTTTCACTACAGTACTCCCCCGATATTTGCGGGGGTTCCGTTTTAGGAACCCCGGCAAATCTTGAAAAACCGCGAATACGTTTTTTAGTGGGGGAGACAGGAGAGGGCAGCCGGAGAGGCAGGAGAGAGCGGCCGGAGCGCCGTCGAGTGAAGAAAATCACTTGCAGTATGCTCCGACCGCCTCTTCCTGGACTAAAGTCGGGCCTCACCAATCAGGAGCTGCTTTGACATGCAGCTCCTAATTGGTTAGGCCTGACTTTAGTACAGGAAGAGGCGGTCGGAGCATACTGCGAGTGATTTCCTTCTTGCCGGTGCTCTGGCTGCTCTCTCCTGACTCTCCGGCTGCCCTCTCCTGCTTGGTCATTCACGGTCGGAAAATACCGCGAATGACCGGGACTGTGAATCACCAACCGCGAATGACCGGGGGAGCACTGTATAGTCCTCCATCCTTCCCATTTTATCCCCGAGAGAAGAGGGTGAGGATCTGGAGGATCGCCGTGTCTCTAGCCTACTGATGCCTGCCTTTTCAAAATGCAGCCACTGCTCCATCCCTTCTGGAGGTAAAGAAGGATTTATGGCATCCCAGTGCCTGGTGGAAATAGGACAGTGGCTGAAGTGCTACATCAAATATGGTAGCAGATGGCTGTCTTGAAGATGCAGCAGCAATGTCTGAATGAGTGCATGTTCAGAGTTGCATAGAAATATGATGACAGATAAAGGCCAAATGGCGCTTCCAGTCTGCCCATCCACTATCTCCTCCTCTCCCTAAGAGATCCCACATGCCTGCCCCATGCACAGCTTTGTCTCCATCACCTCTACCAGGAGACTATTCAACCTATCTAGTACCCTTTCTATAAAGAAGTATTTCCTTAGATTACTCCTGAGCCCTATCACCTCATAACTTCATTCCATGCCCTCTCATTCCAGAGCTTCCTTTCAAATTAAAGAGACTTGCCACATGCACATTGATTGCATGCAGGTATTTAAATGTGTCTATCATATCTCCCCTCACCTGCCTTTCCTCCAAAGTATACCTATTGAGATCTTTAAGTCTGTCCCTACACGCTTTATGATGAAGACCGCAGACCATTATAATAGCCTTCCTCTGAACCAACTCTATCCTTTTTATATCTTTTTGAAGGTGCGGCCTCCAGAATTGTACACAAATTCTAAATGAAGTCTTACCAAAATCCTGCTCCTTTTTCATGCATAAAATTTCTTCACCTCCTAAACTGTACCATTCCCTCAGGTTTTTGTAGCCCAAATGCAAAATTTTGGATTTATTAGCATTAAATTTTAGCTGCCAAAGTTCAGACCATTCTCCAAACCTCACTAGGTTTTTCCTCATTGACACCATCAGGGGTGTCTATTCTGTTGCAGATTTTGGTATCCGCAAAGAGGTATCAGCAATATCGCTTATAAAAATTTTAGAAAGAATAGGACCAAGAACCGAACCTTGATGTACACCATTAGTAACATCCCTTTCCTCAGAGTGATCTCCATTGACCACTACCCTCTGTCACCTTCCACTCAACCAGTTCCTGATCAAGTCTGTAACTTTGGGGCCCATACTGAGGGCAATTGGATTGTTTATTAGACACCTCTGTGGAACACTATCAAAAGCTTTGCTAAAATCTAAATACACCATATCTAGCCAATTCACACTCTCTATCCAATTCTCTGGTCACCCAAATAAATTGATCAGATTTGTCTGACAAGACCTGTATCTACTGAATCCATATTGTTTGCCTGATATACTGAACCTAATGAAAGCTGTTCTTGAACATGAATACCCCTTTTCCATGTCCTCTTTTCATTGCCCCATGAGTAACTATCTACCATTTAGGATGTTGTCTCCTCTCCCTTGTGTCCTCAACCAGTTCCTCCTATCCCAATCTTTCTTTTTTATATGTGTAAATACAGTAAGTGTGGTTTATATATTTTATAAGCCTTGATGTTATTGTCCTCATACTTTTCATAAGGATTCCACCACTACTTTGACACAAGCCTCTTCTATATATTTCAGAAATAGGCATGCATATGAGATTTTCCAACCACTTAACATCCAGTATAGAAAAGATAAGAACATAAGAATTGCCATACTGGGACGGACTGAAGGTCCATCAAGTCCAGTATCCTGTTTCCAACAGTGGCCAACCCAGGTCTCAAGTAGTAGTACCTAGCTAGATCCCAAGTAGTAAAACAGATTTTATGCTGCTTATCATCGGAATAAGCAGTAGATTTCCCTAAGCCATCTCAATAATGGCTGATAGACTTTTCTTTTAGGAAATTATCCAAACCTTTTTTTAAACCTGCTAAGCTAGCTGATATTACCATATTCTTTGGCAACAAATTTCAGAGTTTAATTACACGTTGTGGGAAGAAATATTTTCTCTTGTCTGTTTCATATATATACTACTAAGTAGCTTCATCACATGCCCCCTAGTCCTAGTTTTTTGGAAAGAGTAAGCAAGTCATTCACATCTACCCTTTCCACTCCACTCAGTATTTTATAGACCTCTTTCATATCACCCCTGAGCCGTCTCTTCTCCAAGCTGAAGAGCCCTAGCTGCTTTAGCCTTTCCTCATAGAGAAGTTGTCCCATCCATTTTATCATTTTTGTTGCTCTTCTCTGTACCTTTTCTAATTCCACTATTTTTTTTAATACAGCAACTAGAATTTCACACAGTATTCAAGGTATGACTATACCATGGAGTGATACAAGAGCATTATAACATTTTCATCATTATTTTCCATTCCTTTCCTGATAATCATATATAATAAAACGCTAAGCACGCATGCGCACTCGCGCCACATGTTCCCTGATCTATCACGGCGGCACGAGTGCGCATGCATGCCAGACAAGCTTCCTTGCTCTCCACCTCACAATACGGCCCTACCGGCCGAAGTGTCTTTAGACGCTGCTGCGGCAATGGAGTGCGGAGCGGCGGCTGCCGGGAAGAGGCCACGGCAGCTTGAGGAGAAAGGCGGTGCGGAGCAGCGGCTGCCAGCCACTAGCACCCCCTGCCCTCTTCATCATGGCTCAGGAGAGACGTGGCAGTGCAAGGCCTGGACGTCACCGCCGCGCGATGCGACGCCTGCGCACTGCAGTAGGGACTCTAGAGGAAGTGGCTAGAAGTGCAGACACCAGCTCCCCACGACACGGCAGAGACCTCGCACCAGAGTAAACTCATGCTGCCACCCAGAACTCCCCCACCTCTGCTGACCCTTGCCCCTGCCTGTCCCATAGGGCATCCCTGGCAATTCTGGCCCACAATAATCTGCCCAGACCCAAGGCAGAGGAGACACTGGAACACCAACAATGCAACAGGTACTCTAATGATGCTGGATAGGGTGGAAAAAGGTGGAAATAGGAAAGGTAAAAGGGGAATGGGAATATTGGTAGGTAAAAAGAAGGGAGAAGGGCTACTGAAGGACAGGGGAAGCAGGGAAGGGGTACTGCTGGACAGGGGGAGATAAAAGGAAGAGAAAAGGGCTATTGCTGGACAGGGGGAGCAGGAAAGGGGTTCTGCTGGACAGAGGGAAGGTAAAAGGAAGGGAGAAGGGCTACTGCTGGATAGGGGGGAGAGACAGAAAGAAAGGGGGGCTGGGAGAAAGAAAAAAAGACACACATACAGAAAGAGAGAAAGAAGGTTTAGGACAAATGTTAGGAAGTTCTGTTTCACACAGCGAGTGGTTGGCGCTTGGAATGCTCTCCCGGAGGAGGTTGTGGCGGAGACTACTGTTCCGAGTTTCAAGCGCAAGTTGGATGCACACCTTCTTGCAAATCATATTGAGGGATACGGGAAATCCCGGTCTCCAAAAAGGAGTACCTAAATGGGTCACCGCTTGCGCGGATCGCCGGACAAGATGGACCACGGTCTGATCCGGTGAAGGCATTTCTTATGTTCTATTCTAGCACCCGTTAATGTAACGGGCTAAAAAACTAGTTCCTAATATTCTATATGCTTTCTTAGCCGCCTCACTCTGTGTGAGCCTCATAGTAGCCTTGGTATTTCTGAGTCAGTTACTAATTGTCTTGTCCTTGTTATCCCTTTCCCCATAGGTAAATGATGACCATGGTTGAAACTGTTGGTAGCTTGCCAATGATAAAAGACATAAACAAGAAATGAAGTTGACCATGAAGTGGGATGAAGAAAGAAGCTTTATTAAAAACCCAACATGGGCCATGCTTCAACATATTATCTGTTCCAGGGCAGTGGCATAGCCATACAGCCAATTTTGGGTGGGCATCTCTCTTTCCCTCTCTTCCCTCCCCCCAACCTATACAGCAGTCTCTGTCAGTCCCTCCTTTCCCACCCTCAAGCTTCTCTCTTTTCCTCCCTTCCCACTCCCCAGCCTGTGTATCATCTCTCTTTACCTCTCTTCCAATCCCCCAGCTTCTCTCTTTCCCTCCCTCCCTTCCCACCCCACCCCCAACCGTGCAGCATCTCTCTTTTCCACCCTTCCCCAGCCCATGCAGAATTTCTGTTTCTCTTAAGGTCACCAGCAAGTTCCTACATACTGTTGATGACTGACCCCGATGCCTTCCATCATAAGCAAAATACAATTGCATTTACTGGCGGTGTCTAGGATCCACTGCCAGTAGTCTGTGGCTGCTGGATGGGTGGGCCTAAACCTAAACTAGGCAGACCAGGCCCGCCCATGACTATACCCAGGTTCCAGTAGTCATCTAGAAAATAGTAAAAAAGAAAAGCATTTCACATAGTCAGTTGTTCAGCAGTGAGGAGTTCCAACATTATGCACTAACCAGATAGTGTGTGGTAATATAGATATTGTAATTGGTTAACACAAGAATGCCAACTCTACACCCCTGATATTCTTCCTCAAAAATTAATTCCAGAAAAATATTTAACACAAAGTTAGCATGAAGGAATGAAAAAACTAACAGATGATACTTTAGTGTGTCCCAGGTTAGGCCATTGTTTGCTTTGTTAGGGCAAGGGTTTCAACTTCTGTTTTTATGCCTCAAGCAGCTGGTTGATTAATTTCATTTACTAAAATCAATAGCTTGGGTAAACAACAAGAAAGGAACAGCAGAAAACTCAGAAAAGCTTCCTCCTCACAACTGTTTTCAGTCAATTCCTGAGGGTGGGGGAGGGAAGAGATTTCTGTTAGCCTTTTGCAGGAGGTATTGAACTGCTACTGCTCCAGGAGTGGGAAAGTGAAGAGGTAAATGAGAAGTCTGATTGGCAGCTTTCTTCCAAAGCTGGGGAAAGGATCCCCATCACAAATGACAGTGATTGGCTGTATTCTTCCTAAGAATGGCAGAAAAACAAAGGTTCCCCCCCTCCCCCCATCTGCAGCATTCTTCAATATTCTACCTGGATGCAGAATAGGATCTCTACCCATTGCAAAACCAATTGACCACTTTCCTCTTGGATATAGGAAGCTGGCAGCTGATACCTTGCCTACAGATCAGGCATGGCCAGTATTGAGGTGTGGGAACAAGAACAATGTTTTAGACTCCATATGACAGGAGGACCAAAACCTTTCAAAAGCTAAATGTCATATGGCCTGCAAGCAGGATTTAGGGCTCCTCCCTAATTTCTGCTCTAGACCCAAGCATGTCAAATCTGTCATTTATTTATTTACTGTAAAACTTTATACACTCCTAAATACTTAGTCGGTTCACAAGCAACATACATAATAAAATACTACTTTTACTACTAACATTAATTATTTCTATAGCACTACCAGACATACGCAATGCTGTACAGAGTCATAAAGAAGACAGTAAATATATAAAAACAATCAGCCTAACCAAGGACAACAGTCAAAATATATGTCACTGCAATACCCTCAAATCCTGCCCCAAATCGTTCAACATACAAGAACATAAGAATATACAAGAACTGGGTCAGACTAATGGTCCATCTAGCCTAGAATCCTGTTTCCACAGTGGCCAATTCAGGTCACAAGTACCTGGCAGAAACCAAATAGTAGCAACATTGCATGCTACTGATCCCAGGTTTTGTAGTGTCATCCCCCATATCTGTCTCAATAACAAATTATTGACTTTTCCTCCAGGAATTTGTCCAAACCTTTCTTAAATCCAGTTACGCTAACCGCTGTTATCGCATCCTCTGACAATGAGTTCCAGAACTTAACTATTCTTTGAGTGAAAAAATAAAAATATTTCCTCCTATTTGTTTCTAAAGTATTTCTATGTAATTTCATTGAATGTCCCCTGGACTTTGTACTTTTTGGAAGAGTGAAAAATCAAATCACTTGTACCTGTTCTACACCACTCAGGATTTTGTGGATCTCAATCATATACCTCCTCAAGCTGTATCTTTTCCAAGTTGAAGAGCCCTAACCTTTTTAGCATTTCCTCATATGAGAGGACTTTTATCCCCTTTATCATTCTGGGTGTTCTTCTTTGGACCTTTTCTAATTCCACTGTATCTTTTTTGAGATACAGCAACCAAAACTGAAATTGTACCATAGAGCAATACAGAGGCATTACAATATCCTTGGTCTTATTTACCATCCCTATCCTAATAATTCCTAGCAGCCTGTTTGCTATTTTGGTCACCAATGCACACTGGGCAGAAGACTTCAGCATAGTGTCTACAATGACACCCAATCAGGGACACAACCCCATTACAAAATCTTCCTTAATCTAAGATCATTTGACCTTTCACATATAAATTCAGGTACAGATAGAACTTGAGGTAGGTTATAGAAGTGGCCAGTAACCACTTCACAGGTCGCGGACCTGATGGGCCGCCGCGGGAGTGGACCGCTGGGCAGGATGGACCTCTGGTCTGACCCAGTGGAGGCAACTTCTTATGTTCTTATGATCACAACAGTATAACCTTTTATTATTCCATATACAGCTCCTACCCTCAATATATCTAAAACACAAAACACTTTTCTCTGTATGAATTACCTGAATTTTTGGGTAGTTCTAGCACATATAGAACTGTGGGAAATGAACTGTCATAGGTGACCAAAATAATGAAATTGAATCATCACACTAATAAGAACTCATTAAATCTCTCCATTTCTCTTTTAATCTCACATTCTTTTCCTCAGTTTCCCTACATATAAAGTACATGTCCCATTTTAATAACAAGATTTCATCAACAACAAATCCATCTCTTTAAATACTACTTTTCAAAATAATTATGAAAAATGATCTCTGTTCAGTGGAATAGAAAATGCAGTGTGTATTAATAATAACTGTCTCTGAATTATAGTTCTATCTCCTCCACAAACACTGTAAACCTCACATAATTTGAGTTTTCCAGCTGGGTTACGATAATTTTAATTCCTCTATCACTTCTGCTGGGAATTCTTCTAGCACTTCCTGACATACCTGAATAATGAGTCTGTTACACCTGTGAGATAAACGTAATATAGCCCATTGGTACTCTTGGGATATCTTGCATGACAGATGTTTTAGTGTACTGTAAAGTTATATGCAGACATACTTTCTACCTTTTTATCATGCAAAGATGTCCAGAGCTCTTGTGGAATAATTCAGTGGCTAGCTCTTACTAGCAGGAAAAGTAATCTAATATAATAAAATGATAGGCCGCGCATGCGCATTAAAAAAACATGTTCCCTGATCCCGTCGCGGAAAACACGAGTGCGCATGCGCGGGTTTCACGTCACAGCCACCTCACAATATGGAAGTTTCTTCACACGCTGACGATCGCCTCCACAAGCCTTCTCCCAGCCAGCCGACGATCGCCTCCACAAGCCGGGACTGGGGTACAAAGACCGCCTCCTCCCCCCCCCGGGACGAACCAAAAAACTGACCCTGCCGCCCGGGACCCAAGTCCTTTGCCACCCCACCCTTCCCTTCCCGCGGACCCCAGGAGGAGTCGGTTTCTGTGTCTTCGTCGCCCCATCCCCCCCGGCCCACACGAACCCCTTCACGCAGTCTGACCGCTATCCTTACTCCCTTGCCGCCCCCCTTCACGCGGTCCCCACAAACCTCTCACCTGTAGCAGCGGCCGCAGCACTCTACACACGCTGCTTCGCTGCCTTCAACTGCCCTGATTGCTCCACCGCGTCCCTGATGACATCATCAGATATGCGGCAAATCAAATCAGGGCAGTTGAAGGCCGTGAAGCAGCGTGTGTAGAGTGCTGCGGCCGCTGCTACAGCCGAGAGATTTGTGAAGAGTTGTTTCTGACCAGGGGAGCAGGGAAGAGAGACCGGGGGAGCAGGGAAGATGTGCTGCTGACCAGGGGAGCATGGAAGAGTTACTGCTGACTGGGGGAGCAGGGAAGAGGGACCGGGGGAGCAGGGAAGATGTGCTGCTGACTGGGGAAGCAGGGAAGAGGGACCGGGGGAGCAGGGAAGAGATGCTGCTGACTGGGGAAGCAGGGAAGAGGAACCGGGGGAGCAGGAAAGAGGTGCTGCTGTTCAGGGAAGCAGGGAAGAGGTGCTACTGACTGGGGGAGCAGGAAAGAGGTGCTGCTGACCGGGGGCGCAGGGAAGAGGTGCTGTAGGACCGTGGTGGGAGGGAGGGGTGTAAAAATGGGTTTGGAGCTGGGGCTGAAAATAGGGCACATGTGAGGGAAGGAGGCTCTACTAGCACCCGTTAATGTAACGGGCTTAAACACTAGTTCAATAATATTTTTGAATGATCAAGGTCCAAATTTAGAGCAGTTTGATAACCTTGCATGATGTGCTATTATTATCTGGAAAGCGAGATTAGATACTGGAACCTTCCTCCTATTCCCTAAAATAGGATTGAGGGTTCTACTGAAACAGGGTGAAGGAGCAAAAGCTATTTATTGCACAACAGGGACAAAGAAAGGTTGACCGCTGTGAGGAGCTGACTTTTTTATGGTTGAGCTGGATGGTGATAAGGATAGGTGGGGAAGTAAAAATAGGGAAAAACATTGCATAGCTATGAGTGATTATTTTGGGCACAGTTCCCAAAATTGTGGTTGTTTCTGATTGTGCTAAAAACCCAAAGTAGCAGGAGAAAACATTGAAATCAGAAAAGTAGAAATGTGAGATCAAATGTGTTAAATCTTACACATCGCTAGGATATTTCCTTGCAGTGTGGAGAGGGGCCTATTTACTAACCAATGATAAAAGGACACATTAGATAATTCCCACAGGACTTACTAAACTGCCAAACATTATTTAACCCTCATATCTAGAAATTTCATTACTATGGTTAGCAAAGAATTATCATTGCTGGCCACACTTTCACTTTCTTGTTGAAGCATCATAGGGCTAAGGGTTAGATACACAAAAGTCTCTGATCTAGTAACTGATTGTTTCTGCCAACCAGATGTACAAATCGGCTCACCATGTGATTTTCCCTACAATCGCTCATTCTCTGATTCTGGCATACAAATGAGGGCATTAATATTAAAACCAGCCATCTGATTGATGCCCTAACTTTGCATGCCAGAATCAGATCGGAAAACCTAACCCTGAAAAGCCAACTGTCTTATTGACAGGTCTGCCTGTTTTTTTTTTGTTTTTTTTTTTTTTGGGGGGGGGGGTCATTGTTTTTTCTATGGGCACAGATGTTGTGCCCATAAAAGGAATGGCCTAGCTTGGTCTGTTGTGCTGGCCCCCCACCGATGGCAGGATGGAGTGGACATCCCTCCTGCTGATTTTTTTTTTTGTGAGGGGAAGGGACAATTCAGAGGGGTGGCAGGAAGGAGTGGGTATCCCTCCTGCCAATTTTCTCTGGTGTGGAGGGTCACCATGGCAGGAGGGACAGGACATCCCTCCTGCCAATTTTCACTGGTGAGGGTGAAGGGGTTTCCCGTGCCAGTTCATGGGGGGGGGGGGAATCAATGAGGAGGGCCGTTCTTTCGATATATTAAGGGGAAAAGACCCACAAAGGAAGCAGTGGGGCCGTTAGATGACTATAGAATTAAGGGAGCACTAAAGGAGGACAAAGCCATCGCCGACAAACTGAACACATTTTTTCCATATCTATTTACCGAAGAGGATATATCCACTATACCAGAAGCCAACAGGCTATACACAGGGAATGAAGACGGGAAACAGACAGGGTCAACGGTCAGTCTAGAAGAGGTATGCAGGCATATTTACAGGCTTAAAAATGATAAATCCATGGGACCGGATGGCATCCACCTAAGGTTAATCAAGGAATTGAAAGGGGTTATAGCTGAACTGGTTTGACTAATAGCCAATCTGTTGATCAAATCAGGAAGGATTCTGGAAGACTGGAAAGTGACGAATGTTATGCCAATCTTCAAGAAAGGTTCAAGGGGAGATCCGGGAAACTACAGACTAGTGAGTCTGACTTCGGTACCAGTAAGGATGGTAGAGGTGCTGATAAAGGACCGCATCATTGATCACCTTGACGAACACAATCTGATGAGGACCAGCCAGCATGGCTTCAGCAAAGGAAGATCTTGCTTGACAAACTTACTGCACTTCTTCGAGGGAGTAAACAGGCAGATAGACAAGGGTGACCCGGTAAACATTGTATATCTAGATTTTCAGAAGGCTCCACATGAACATCTACTTTGAAAAATTGCGAGCCATGGAATCGAGGGTGATATACTCACGTGGATTAAAAACTGGTTGGCGGATAGAAAACAGAGAGTGGTGGTGAATGGACAATACTCGGACTGGTAAAGCATCACGAGTGCCACAGGGTTCAATGCTCGGGCCCATGCTCTTCAACATATTTATAAATGACCTGGAAATTGGTATGCCGAGTGAAGTGATTAAATTTGTGGACAATGCAAAGTTATTCAGAGTAGTGAGGACACTGAAGGATTGTGAAGACCTACAATGAGACATAAATGAACTTGCGAAATGGGCCACCAAATGGAAATGAGGTTCAACTTGGATAAGTGCAAGGTGATGCATGTCGGTAACAAAAATCATATGCACGAATACAGGATGTCTGATGTTGTAGTCGGAGAGAGCCCCCAGGAAAGAGACTTGGGAGTACTTGTAGACAAGTCAATGAAGCCTTCCACGCAATGTGCTGCAGCGGCGAAAAGGGAAAACAGGAATGATTAAGAAGGGGATCACAAACAGATTGGAGAAGGTTATCATGCTGTTGTACCAGGCCACGGTGCACCCCCACCTGAAATACTGCATCCAGCACTGGTCGCCGTACATGAAAAAGGACATAATACTACCCAAAAGGGTCCAGAGAAGGGCGACAAAAATGGTTAAGGGACTGAAGGAGTTGCCATACAATGAGAGATTGGAGAAACTGGGCCTCTTCTCCCTTGAAAAGAGGAGACTGAGAGGGTATGTGATCGAGACATTCAAGATATTGAAGGGAATAGACTTAGTAGAGAATGAGAGATTGTTCACCCTCTCCAAGGTGGAGAGAACGAGAGGGAACTCTCTAAAGTTAAAAGGGAATAGATTCTGTACAAACATAAGGAAGTTCTTCTTCACCCAGAGAGTGGTTGAAATCTGGAACGCTCTTCTAGAAAGCACCCTCCAGGGATTCAAGAAAAGATTAGATAAGTTCCTGCTGAACCAGAACTTACGCAGGTAAGGCTAGACTCAAGTAGGACACTGGTCTTTGACTTAAGGGCTGCCGCGTGAGCAGACTGCCGGCACGATGGACCACTGGTCTGACCCAGCAGCAGCAATTCTTATGTTCTTATGAGTGCATTCTTACCTATGCAGTTCCTTATAAATACCAACACAGTAAAAGTGTTTCTATTCAGTTGAGCATTTATTAATACATTTATGGAAGTTTTTACCGTGCATTTGTTTAGTACTGACGCTGCAGTTTTTGAGCACTTATGGGCAAAACAGAGTTTTATTATACATATTTATTTACATCTGGTTTAGAAATTCTTTACATTTCCTCAAAATAATGGTGTGTATATAACTACTTCTGCAGATTTTCCATGTTTTACTAATAGGCATGTACAAAATAACATTTGCTTTATTGTGTTTTATTTTTATTTAGATATTTATATGTTTACCAATCCTTAATTCCAGCTCTTATTATTGTAAACTGCCTCAAACTACTATGGCTTTGGTGGTATATAAAAATAAAATAATAATTATTATTATTATTAATCAAACCTTACAACTTGTGAAGGTATGTTTTTGTTTGTTATATTCTATGCATTATTCATGGTTTTTCAACATCATTATTTTTATAAATACTTTAGGTTGATTTGCTGTAAACATCATACTGTTATTGATTATAAATATATATATATTAACCCCCGTTTTACAAAAGCGTGGCATAGTTTTTAGTGCAGGCCATGGTGGTAACAGCTCCGACGCTCATTGAATTCCTATGAGCGTTGGAGCTGTTACCGCATTGGCTGGCGCTAAAAACTGTGCAACGGTTTTGTAAAAGGGGGGTATATTTTATTATATTTTTTGTTCACGGTGCTACATATATTTAGCATGGATTAGTCCTATTAAGTTCTTATTGTGTTTTCTTTTCTGTTTTAATATATAGTATATTGATATTCAGATCAATATATTTCTTCTTTTTTTTTTTTTTTTGTAACATGCCATTTTGTTATTTAACCACATCCACAAATATTATAGGAATGTTTCTAATCTTGAACTTGTATTTTTTTATGCTTTTAGTTTTTATTTGTGCAACTCCCTTCTCATGGTGTTGCGGATGATTACTTCTTTTATTAGCTCACTTGTTCAAGCTCCAGGTATGTTTGAATATAAATGTGGGTTATGAGGAGTCTAGATCATGGATGGGAGTTATGGGGAGGAGAGGCCAGAATGTGGAGCTGGGAATCATGAGGAAGGGGATGCTTTTATTTGTGAATCAGTCATTGGAAAATGAAACCCTGCCCACTTTCATTTGCCAATGACAGAAAATGACAATAGAAATGTTGACATGTTTTCTGTCATTTAAATGACTGCCCCTCCCTAGTATCAACCACAGAGGCCAGACCTTTTTGAAAGCTCCTACTACAATACCACTTGCAAACTGGTCCATGTAACTCCCCTATCTTCAGGCTGAACAACTTTTACCAATAACTTTTTTTTTCTGCTTCCCTCTCAACCAGTTAATGACCTACTCAGTCACCTTGGGGCTCATAGGTATTCAGTTTATTTTATAAGTTGCCCATGCAGAATTGAGCGTTGGAGCAGAGGAAAGAGAACTACGAACGAAAAAAAAAAAAAGTGCCATTAACTTTATCTAGACTTCAAATTATATTTTAAAGGCTGAATCAAAACAGATGAAACAGATGCTTGCAGCAAGCAAACATTTTGCTAGTGTTTGCAAAGCAGACACATGCTGGCACATGGTTATAGAACATGAATTACACTTCTTCGCTACTGATTGCAACAACACCTGTATTCCTTTATAAATAGATAAATATGTAACAAAGAAGAAGCTACTAAGTAGAACATTTGAATGGCAAAGGAAATGTCTAATTTTTTTTCCTGTGCAATCATTAGAGCTCTAGGCACATGCTTATAGTAATTAGACAAGATTGATTTAGAGGCCGAACGCCACCCACAATTTGTGTAGTCTGGGGGTCAGACGGGCAGCTGCAGAAAGCGCTCGGCTAATTATGAGAATTCACTGTGCGTTAATAGAATCTCTCTCCACAAACAGCAGCTGTGTGTTTGCTCACGCAGATTATTAATTCTGGCTCTGCCTCAGCTGCAACTTTCTGCTGCGTCGAAAGGAATCCTCTGATAGAAGTGTCAGTTATCACCCAAAATGTCTCCAGCAGAGGAGGAGTGGGGGGGGGGGGAGGAGAAGAGAGAAGAAAAAAAACCTAAGTGAAATAAAGGAAAAATATCTGCTAATCACAGGTGTATAAAGATTTTGCCTCTACCTCCCTTTTCTACCACTCACTCCGAAACAATTAAATGCCAATTTTGGAACTCATTAATCTGTAGGCAACCTAGCGAGATCTAATTTATACCTGTCAGAAGAAATGGACAGCAGCTAATAGGAAAGTAATTGTACTACAAGTCTGCTTTCCCACTTTGTAGTATGCTTTTACTGACAAACCTTTGATAGTTCTTTACTACAACCTTTCTGCATATTGTGTGGGATCATACTGTAAATACATGCTTTACTTTCCATTAGAAGATAGCAAGATGGCATAATATAGCAATCAAGGTCTGATTTTATTTTTTTAAAGTGTGCAAAACAAATATACTACAAAGCCGTGCAAGGAATGTCAACTAATGAGCGCAATAACTAAAGGGTATTTTTTTCCCCCTTCAGATTTCTACTCCTGCATTTTTATGAAGATGCCGGGATTATGCTCATGTCTCCATATGCACGTTAGACAGTGAAGGTTTAGCTTTTGTTTATAACTTTTTGAGAGGGAGGAGAAGGATGAAAGAGAAAATGGCCCAAAAAAGTCATGTAGCTAAGGACTTAGATAAAATTAATGTCTGTGTCTTGGCATTACATTTCCATTTGAAATGTCATATTTCATCCCTGCCTTCGGTTAGTCATGCTACACTGAAATTTTTATGGTTAATTTAAAGTTCTTGCCATAAAAATTAGTACATGGGGGTTTCAGGGCTTTTCCCTAGACAGTACCCAATAGACTGGGAGCATATGGTATACAATATTCATGTGAGAGCAAGCAAAACAAAACTGCAGATCTGTACAAGACGTAGGCAAATTTTATTAATGACAAAAAATAATATGCAAACCCTTTTACCAATTACCAATCAAGGGACCCGACACGGTCCGTGTTTCGGACACACCTTCGTCAGGGGTCCATGGTAAAAGTAGAGGGAGAAAACAAAAAAATAAAAATCACAGAAATACTGTATAGTGGTAGCAAAACAATATTCATGTTACATATACCCAAAGTAGCATGAAGACAAAGATTTTCCAGGCAGGAAATCAGATAGGTATTAGGTATGGGAGAAATTAGACATGGAAAAAACATCATACATATTAGACAAAAAAACATCATGTGTTTAGTGGAAGGAGTATGTGGATAGCATGTTTGTATATATGAGTGGAAGTGAATGAGTGGAAGGGGTAAGAATGGTAGGTGAGGAATGATTTATGAATCAGATGGTTATAGATGGTAGTGGAGAATGAGTGAAGGGAATTAAGGTTATGAGTAGATGTTGGGTTGGGTGAGTAAGTGGAGGAAGTAGGAGTCTCTGGGATAAAATCAAGAGAAGTGGAAGGGAGGGGTGGAGTGCCTGAAGCAGTCTAGATGTTTTTGTCTGGGACACGGAGAGATGTCAGATGTTTAGGAGTTGTTTGGAGAGGCATACCCCTTCATACATTCCAGCAAATTCCATTGTTTTCTAATCCCTGCTGTCCTGATGCAGCAGGGTCCAGTCACATACTATAGAAGTTCATGCCATTCCACTATTTGATAACTTATTTTACCCTATAGTTATCAAAGCAGTTTACGATAAAAGACCTTCAATCACATATCATAACAGACAGCATAGCTGCCAAACAGCAAATCACTATAAGAAGAATTATTGTTATATAAAAAAGAAAAATGAATTACTGTAATGGCAATTCATACATTATCACATTTCACTAACAGTAATAAAAAGAGAATGAAGACCTTATCCTAAGTACAAAAATATTTACTGTAGAAGACTACATAAAAATGAGAAAGCCAAATAAAGAAGAAAAAAAAAAGTTGTTGAAACAACCATACTTTTAAGTTCTTTCTGAATATCATATATGACATATCTGATCATCATGAAGAGGAACTCTCCAGAAGGAAAGAACCTGGTATGAAAATAAGGTGTTGGGTAGAACCCAACCAATCTTTGCAATGGAAAGGGAATTAAAAACATAAGAATTGCCACTGCTGAGTCAGACCAGTGGTCCATCATGCCCAGCAGTCCGCTCACGCGGCGGCCCTCTGTTCTAAGACCAGCACCCTAACTGAGACTAGCCCTACCAGCGCACGTTCTTGTTCAACAGAAACATGTCTAACTTTGTCTTGAATCCTTGGAGGGTGTTTTCCCCTATAACAGCCTCTGGAAGGGCGTTCCAGCTTTCTACCACTCTCTGGGTGAAGAAGAACATCCTTACGTTTGTACAGAATTTATCCCCTTTCAACTTTAGAGAGTGCTCTCTTGTTCTCCCTACCTTGGAGAGAGTGAACAACCTGTCCTTATCTACTAAGTCTATCCCCTTCAGTACCTTGAATGTTTCGATCATGTCCCCTCTCAATCTCCTCTGTTCGAGAGAGAAGAGGCCCAGTTTCTCTAATCTTTTGCTGTACGGCAGCTCCTCCAGCCCCTTAACCTTCTTAGTCGCTCTTCTCTGGACCCTTTCGAGTAGTACCGTGTCCTTCTTCAGATACGGTGACCAGTGCTGGACGCAGTACTCCAGGTGAGGGCGTACCATGGCCCGGTACAGCGGCATGATAACCTTCTCTGATCTGTTCATGATCCCCTTCTTTATCATTCCTAGCATTCTGTTTGCCCTTTTTGTACTGTAATGTATGGACTGGAGAGATCTTGAGGGATTGGGGGGGGGGGGGGAGGAGGGTTACTATATACCTCCAGAAAAAAGAGAACAGATTGAGACATCTGGATTTTATTTCTATTGTTTTCAATAGAAGTAAAACCCAGATATCTCTATTTGACCTCCTTCTTTCATTGCTTCCAGTGGAAGTAAAATTTGGATATCTCAATCCATCCTCATTTTTCTGGAGCCATATGGTAACCCTGGGGGGAGGGGGAGGGCTATTGCATCAGTAATATACTGATGTTAATTTAAGTGGAAGCAGCAGTGTACTTGTGTCTATTTTAAAAGTTATTCTAGCTACCACTGAAAACCACTGAAGTTTAATAAATACAGGATTGGTGTGCTTTCAGGGTTTAATATGTGGTCACTCTCACTGCTATTTTCTGGAGTGGTTGGAGTTTCTTTATTATATTATTATTATTATTAGGAGGGTCTGAATTGGAGGTTGGAGCAGAAGGGGGGTGGGTGGGAGTGTGGTTGGGGAGTCTGAATTAGCACCACAACCTCCTAAAACTCCAGCCCAGGAGCATCAGGCTGCAGCTCTGAAGCCTAGTGCTCCTGAGCTGCTGAAATAAACTTCCTTGTGAGGTGGATTACAAGCAGTTATTCATTCACCGTGGGAGTTAGCAGCAACCTTCAGGAGTCAGCACATCTTTTACCCCACCTTGGAAATATTCCCTCCTGACAAGTTCCACTGGATGGCTGCGACCCAGATATTCAATACTAGTGCCTGGATTAAGTCCACATTGAATATCTGGATCAAATTCACATGGTGATGGTCAGCCTTTCAAAAGTTGCCAACCTGTGGAGTAGCTACAGGGGGCCTGCCTGCCCCCCTATTTTGGGTTCGAGCCCTCTTTACCTTCGCTGGTTGGGATGCTGAAGCCCCATCAGCCAAATAAATACAGTGTTGTAGCCCCCTCCTTCTCGTGCTGCTCCCTGAAGGCAGAGGACTCGGGTGTGCCTTCAGCTGTTGACACCAGGACATTTTGCACATGTCCAAAAGGTCCTGGCAGGAACAGCTGAAGGCATGCGCTGACTTCTGCCTGAAGGAAGCAGCATGAAGAGGAGAACGGTGACACTGTATTTATTTGACTGGAGGGACCTCACAAGAGGGAGGGGTAAAGGAAGAAGAGGGAGCAATGCATTGCCTCCATCCCAGTCCATCCCTGGGTGCCCCCAAAATTGGAAGGCCGGCTGTGTGTCTGCTGCTAACTGAAAAACAGATGGGAGGATATCTATTTTCAGTGCTGCCTTCTATCAGAATATAATCACTGAATGTACTTCTTATTTTATTAAGGTTGTGGCCTGTGTTTATAAAAACATGCTCGCCAAAGAATTAAAATTACACAAAATTCAAGGAGACCAGGAAGTCACTTAAATTGAAAAAAAAAAACCCTTTGAAATACCTTTGAGATTGTTATTTATACAGAAGTTCAGGGATCTGAGTTGGAATCTCAGAGGAATATGTCAGAGAAAGTACAAACCTGCTAAATTGTCCAGCATCTAGGACAGCTGGATTTATGTTCAATGAAGTGGTAGCTGGCCAAGCTGCTTTCCGTACATCAGATGGCAAGGGATTCTTTCAGGGAGATTTCTTCCAGGATGAGGGTTCTAATGCTGCTTTCTCACTGGCCTATTTTTATAGCAAATTATAACCCTTTAAGTCACAAGCCACATATGTACATATTGTATGGTATCAAAATTCCCCCTCAGAGGGGTTTTGGCTTAACAGCAAGATGCTAGCGAAAGTTATTTGTAGGAGACCAGTCTTTATACGTCTTCATACTTGCAGAGTTATAAACATTTTAGCATCAGATAGAAACAGAGAAAAATGAAGTGTTGTCTTTGCTCTTTGTGGAACTGTCAGCAATTATCAGCATTTCACCCATTTTGAGTCTTGAAGCTACGGTGCTTGACATAGCACAGTTGGCCAAACAGAGATGTACTGATTCATGAGTGAATTCCTGCTCATTGGAGCTTACAGTCTCTCTAGTACACAAATACAGAACAAACAGGCTTGGAGGGTTTAAGAAATCAACAAGGTCATCATCTGGGAGAGTTTGGATTTAATATTTAAAAGCAAACTTGAAAATTATTTTTTTTTAAATGTGAAATTTCAATATTTTGAGATTTGCAGCATGAAATACTAACCAAAGAAGTCTATACCAGCCAGTTGAGAAAGTTTGTAAAATAAATTAAATAAAATATGGTACAGCGGTATGAATGTGAAAAATCTGAAAAATGACAATAAAGGAGTAGGCTGAGATAAGATCAACTTAGCAGATGAACAGAATTCATGAGTATTGGAGGAGAACTTATAGGAGAGGTGGAAAGGAGCTGCAAAGTGAATGTACTTGTAGGTAAGTATGAGACGCCTAAATATCTATTATTTTGTATTGTGGACTAATCTAAGCCCTATTATTTGTTGACCGTTAGTTCAAGTGATGTCTGCCTCCTGGTAACCACAAATAAAAGCAAGAAGACTCTGAGGAGGGTTGCTATTGCTGAAATATTATCAACGTTGAGTCATCTGATTGCATTTATGGCTTTAGAATGAGTGACTGGATTGTTGTATTACATAAGAACATAAGAATAGCCTTACTGGGTCAGATCAATGGTCCATAAAGCCCAGTAGCCCATTCTCATGGTGGCCAACCCAGGTCACTAGTACCTGGCCAAAACCCAAAGAGTAGCAACCTTCCATGCTACTGATCCAGGTCAAGCAGTGGCTTTGCCCATGTCTTTCTCAATAACAGACTATGGAATTCTCCTCCAGGAAATTGTCCAAACCCTTCTTATATTTGCATCTTTGAGCCGTGATACTTTAATCACAGATTAGACTGACCCAAAACAAAATATGAGTAGGCAAGGGGCATATTACATGGCTGAGACCAAGTCTACACATGTGCGGTAGGAATTTGGGTAGGTAGTAGGGAAGTAAGTATGAGTGGAATCTGGGGCAGGATTAGTTGGAGCTTGGAGGTTTGAGATAATTTGAGGCTGTGAGTATGAAATGTGTTTGGAATTAATTTTAGTTTTCATATTTGTTTTAGTTTTGTAAATTTAGTAAGGAACTTATATGAGGGTCCATGCAGCCAAGGGCTACTCAGGTACTCAGTAGAGGTTATACTATGGTCCTCCCAACCCCAAAGACTCACACATCCATCCTATCACACATATCTGTGGATTAAAAAATAACCATAACCTTATTCTCTGCTTATTCAGAAGTACAATATATCACACCCATACAGAGATAATATATGATAACATATAAAAGGTGCCTAAACAAAGGAAATATTATAACCTAATGTGAGTTACATGTGGCAAAAATAATCACAGATCATAGACAGAAGAGACACACGTGCACAAGTGAGGGATAAAAAATGGGTACAAAGTAAAATACATCTGATGATGTCCCTGAAAATCTAGCCCACAGCAAGGCACTATTAAGCTATGCCCATTCTAACACAGGAAAAGAAGGAGATAGGGATAATGTATAACAAGAAAAGAGACATACATCAGTCTTAGTGGGAGCAGACCGAGGCATTCAGCTGAAAGATGCACATTGCCCTAAGGATGAAATGGCAGGCAAAAGTGAGCAGTGGCCTAAGTCCCTGACTTTGAGAGAAAGAAGTCTTACCATTCATACACAAACACAGAACATTTGCTGGGAAATTTCTGTCAGACTCCACAGGTAAACACAGTCAATGCAGAGGCCAACAGAAAATCCTCCTCAAGTCTGGGTCATGTCTCTCCTGTTATCACTCATTTTCCTATTGGTTGCTATGGAAGATGGTCTTAATCTTTTCCTGTTCTTTTAGTGTAAGTCATAAAACTCTTTCAGTTTCCTTTCTAGTGACAAATGTCCTGCTACAATCTGGCAGGATTTCGGACACTAATGAATACCTTTTCTGATTTTATTGAAGTATAGGCACACACATACATTTGATGTTCCCAGGCTACAAGGCCTTTAATTAGTGTGTGTGTATGTGTGTGGAGGGGGGACCTGCAGAAAAAAACAGGCCTTCCTGCAGGTGTGGGACATCAGAATGTCCATAATTCTGAGGTTTATGTCCCATAACCTAATTTACTTCTATCTATGGGAAAGAATGTACATTGGGTGGTGGGAGAAAGCATCCCTGTGTTATTTATTACTTTAGAGCTAAGGAAAAACACATAGGTACCATGTAGATAGGAAAGACAAGGGCCTGATCAGAGGGCAAATGGCCTTTGCTAAGAAAGCCTCGGAGGTAATTATTCATTGTCTTTAATAGATGAGAAACATACACAGAAATGAAATAGAAGGTAGTTATAGGAAATGTCAAAGCACAAGAAGATGCAGGCCTTTTGTATACCTTTGTCTTGTAAAACCAGGCCAAATGGGATGTGCAGAATTTCAGAGAATTTTCTCATTTCAGCCCTTTAACCCTTTCACTCTGTTTGCAACACTGTTATTCAGCCATTGCTAGCGCATTAGTACATATGTAAAAAAAAATGAGAAAATTAAAATATTTGTACCGTTATTAAGTTCCATGCACTAATAAATTTTACCTTAATTTAGGCTCTCTTTTACTAAGGTGCGCTAACCGATTAGCGAGCGCTAAATACTAATGCGTGCATGTTAGTCTATAGACGCCTTAGCATTTAGCGCATCTTAGTGAACGAGGGGGCTAGTGGTACGGGTTGGAATTTTTCTAGGGCAGCATTTTCTCCATTAGTGTGACAGTGGTGGGTGCTGAAGTTGAAGTGTGGCCTGGGCACAGCTTGTGACAGTGGCATTGTTGGGTAGCCTGAGAATTTTCTTTTTTTTTTTTTTTTAATAAGTAGTGGTCCTGGATTAGTCACTGGTTTGTTGTTGGTTATGTGGTTCAAGGCGTATAGAGTGCTGTTAGATCGATTTTCAGGAGTGTGTGAGCATTTTTTTATGAGATTTTTAAAGGATCTGGCTGAAAGATTTGGGATACCCATAGCTGAGAAGTATGGGAGCCTATATACATGGCTGACTTTTTAAGTATAGTTAAATTCAGCAAGCATGGAATCACATTTATCACAGAATAACATTAAAAAAAAGAAGCGGAGACTCAGAGGAGATATGATAGAGACCTTCAAGATCCTGAGGGGCATTGAAAAGGTTGACAAGGACAGATTTTTCAATTTGAAAGAAACCACAAGAACAAGGGGACACTCGATGAAATTGAAGGGGGACAGGTTTAGAACAAACGCAAGGAAATTTTTTTTCACACAGAGGGTGGTGGACACATGGAACACCCTTCCGGAAGCCGTGATAGGAAATAGCACAGTACAGGGTTTCAAGGAAGACCTGGATAGGTTCCTGGAGGACAAAGGGATTGAGGGGTACAGATAAGAGCAGTGGAAGGTTTAGAGATAAGTGTAGAGGTAGGTATAAAATTAGTCAGGGACCGCTGACCAGGCAATATGCCTGATGGGCCGCCGCGTGAGCGGACCGCTGGGCAGGATGGACCTCTGGTCTGCCCCGGCGGAGGCGACTACTTATGTTCTTATGTTCTTATAATTGATCATAGTGTAGGATGTTTAGGCATTCGGTTTTTCTTACTGGAAAATACCTATGGAGAAAGTTTTTATAAGGTGTCTGGCCCTTCTTATTCATAGATTCTGGTGCAAATATCATTTGGTAAGGGTAATAAGACAGATTCAGGAATGGCAAGTGCCTGGGACTTTATACCAGGATATGTAATTGTTTATTGATGCGTCTAGGGTTTTTATTTATTTTTACTTTTCTATACTGATCTCCCAGGGGAGTTCAGAATGGTTTACATGAATTTATTCAAGCATTTACTCAAGCATTTTTCCCAGCGGGCTCACAATCTATATAATGTACCTGGGGAAGGTCTGACAAAGATGGTAAAAATATAATATGACAAAACATGGTATGGTTATCTTAGTGGGGTAGAGTTGAAACTGTACGAATGAACGTAGCTCCTATAATTTTGTACTATTTTTACATGATTTTTATCTACTTTTTGCCATCCTGTACAAAGATTTGGATAGAGAGATCAACCAGATCAATGCTGGTAGGTGGGTGGTGACCAGGTATCATCCTGCAAGACTTAATATGCAATTAACATTCTAAAATCTAGGAGAGTTTACGTAAGTTGGTGATGAGGTGATCAATTAAGATTTAAGCTGTGAATCACCAAGGGAAATCTAGGAGGACTGACCTTACACTGACAAGGGCTCTGTAGACAAGGAAGGAAACGGATAAAAGATTGATAGTGCCTTTGCTAGATAGCTTCTATAAACCTCAATATCTCTACAACTAAATTCCTACAAACCATATATTTGCAATAATTAAAAAAAAAAAATTCAATATATGAAAACATCCCTCTTATGATCCATGAGATGCTGTGGAATCATCAATTAATGTTTTTTGTGTGTTTTTTAAAATTGTATACTTCTTATTGGAACAGTATAAGAATTATCCACAAACATTGATTCACATGACCTATTAAAGTCACACTTGTCTTCAAACAGGAAAAGGGGACTTATTGTTCAAACACTGGTATCTGAATAATATTCCTATTGAATCTTTAACTTGTTATTAACCCAGCTTTTCCCATGATTAGTTTGGCCACTGTTACTCTCTTCTATATGAAAATAAGTACAGACAAAGCAACAGTGGGACTGTATCTACCTGAAGATACTGGCAGAATACTTAACAAATCCCCCCCCCCCCCTTTTACTAAGCTGCCCTAAATATTCTGGTTCCTATGAACGTCAAAGTAGCATTGGAGTATTTAGCACTCCAGGCCACAGTAGAAACTTCTACTGCAGCTTGGTAAAAAGAGGGTCTTTACAATTACAAACTAGCACCACGTTTTCTTCTTTATAGGGAAAAGTTCCATTTCTACAGAGAACTAATAAATACTGATGTACAGTTAACAAAGGGAAAAAATTGATAAGAAGAATGTTTTGATATATCAATGTGAAGCAATGCAGTCTAAACTCAGATTGAAATCGGTGTAACAACTTTATATCAACTCAAAAGAAGATCAAACAACCAATTAAGGAATGCAAGCACCACTGAAAATTAAGATTCACATAGACAATGATAGATCAGTCACACTCAGTCATCCATGTGTCCAATTCAATAAACACCCTGTAGGTATAATTTTTGTTGTACTACATTCACCAGCTGCTCTGAGCCTACAGCGACCCTACTGAGAGACTCCGCTGAATGACCTCTTGCTTTAATTCTTCTGCATGCATATTTTAACATCATTACAAAAGGTTTCATTTGCAATTTACAGGCTGAGCAGAAATGAAGACATTTCATAGAGGTCAGTCTCTACCATTCCTGCCAGTGATGGAATTATAGTTTAAACAGCTGGAGCTCAGTCCCAAGGGACATGCTGAGATGTGGTTCCCTTAAAGCAGAATAAATCCATCAGACATATTTAAATTGTCTGATAACATTAATAGATACTGGGGATCTTTAACATTTATCTCCCCCACCCCCCGCCAACCCTTTCACAAAACAGTGTTTTTTAGCACTGGCCACAGTGGTAATAGCTCCGATGCTCATAGGAATTCTATGAGTGTCAGAGCTGTTACCGCCACGGACGATGCTTAAAACCATGCTAAAGTTTTGTAAAAGGGAGGGGGGAAAGTTAATGAACTCACTCAAAGGTTGTTTACTAGCAAAAAAAAAGTGATCAGAAAGATTATTACTATTTCTCCAATTTATAACGCCACCAACAGAAAAACAAGACTGTGGACAACTTATTCCTCCCTTTCAAGGCTCCATCCAAACCTCTCACACATGAGAATTCATTTTCAGTAGATGCAAGAGAGTATTTTTAGTTGAGCAAATCAGAAGTTAATAATTCAAAGTAGCCCATATTTTAATAGAGATGCCAGAAATCATTGGCCTGCCTTCAGCTCAGTAATGAAAAATCAATATAGAAAAGAGAACTATATAGGGATGATAAACAAATGGTATAGTTTGGGTGTGCTGCCTGGCAATCTTGGATATGATAATGAATGCTGTATCCACTTGGAGAAACACATTATACTGAATGTATGTGCTGGCTGCAGGTGTTGAGAAATACAGATATTTGATTATTAATGTGGAAGTTCATCTACAGTTGAAAATGGAGACTCAAAATTGCACACAAAAGCTATTAAGAATTGTTGGCATGCATTTTCTGCCATTCTTGTCTTTCAAATTCATTATTTCTTATGGAAATGTAAACAGATGGTAGAATTGTATTTTGCCGCTCCAAAGATGATGGGCTGTCATCTTTATAGAAGATGTCTTTGCCAACTCACCCTTCAAAAACAAATCTTTACCATGAAAAATACTGGAATAGATTGCTATTAAAGAGGACATTTTTATAATATGTCACTTAGGTTGCAAAGTTAAGCAGGTGGTTATTTTGGGTCAATGTATACATGCACAAGGGGACCTTGTTTTTTACTTAAAGAGTGATAAGCACTTAAGCCCTAATTCTATAAACGGTGTCTATAAATGAGGTGCTGAGGGACGCAGCACCCAGCGCATCTCAATCTTAAGTTAGGCATAATTTATAGAATCCTGCCTAGTGATGTCTAAAGTGGATTTAGGTGCCAGTAGGCTCCATAATCTTAGGCCCATCCAAAAGATCCTAGAATGGGTTACAAAAGTGCATTCACAATATAGGTCATGAAATGATTGACATGACATAAGTGATAATACAGTCTTGACGGACATAGCATAGTTGATAATGCAACATCTCTGAAATTGACGATGCCCAACATCCACCCAAAATCCATACATAACAATGTCCACTTTCTGGTAGATTCCTTGGATTTGGTGCCTACTGAGTTAGGCACCTACTCCCCAAATAATTTTAATTATAGTCAATTATTAAGCCAATTAAGCTTTTCATAAGACCGACTAAGCTATTCAAATAATTAAGTTAGGTACCTTGATTAACTAGGTGTATCAATCTAGGCGCCTAACTTTAGGACTTGATGGACTGGTCTGATCCGGAGATGGCAGTTCTTATGTTCTTATAGAATCTGGGCCTTAGAGCCAGATTCTATATATGGTGCCAAAAAAGCATGGGGACCCTTTACTAAAGTGGGTAAGTTTTGGGCATGAAATGCTATAACACAGGTCTTTAACATGTGGGAAGTCCAAAATTAATGCTGCATCTCTCCTCCTTTCATGGACCTGTCTCAGCTCTCAATTTCCTCCCTCCCTGGCTGCAGCTCTTTTTCAATTTCTCCCCCCCTCTCCATGTACAGTCCGGCATCTCTCTCCCAGGTCCTCTCCTCATCTGCATCCACACATGGTGTACCTTTTATTCAAATGCAGACAATTCTTTAGCCCTGAAGTGCCAGTGGCAGTCATACTTAAAGGCTGCTTGCGGTCTGCACAGGACCTTTCCCTCTGACCCATCCTATCCTTCTGAAATTGCATCCGAAGGGGCAGGCTGGGTTAGAGGGAAGCATGGTGCAGATTGAAGCCAGCCTTTGAATATGGCTGCCACCGGAACTGTGAGTCCAAAGACTTACCTGCATTTGAAAAAAGATACACTGGGTGCGCCCAGGGGGGTTTGAGAGAGAGCAGTGGTCAGATCTGGGAGGGGAAGGAGAGTTGCTGGGCCAAGCAAAGTGGGAAGAGGGGTGAGAAGGAGGCGAGGCTTATGGTGGGCAGCACTGAATTATTAATAAGAATTAATTATTTTTAATCATGATTAATAGTGGTGTTAATTACAATTAATGTGCAGTCCTATTAATAAATAAAGAAGCAATTCATCGTCTAATAATACCATTCATAATGAAATACTCAGAAATATATGAATTCTAAATTCATAGCTATAATATTCAAATTGGGTTGTGACCAATTTTTGGGTCTTTTTGGTTCATTATTGTTTTAAATTTTATATATCAATAAGACAGCAGGTTACCATTGACTCCTTCTGGTCATCTACTCTACTTTTTGAAACAATTCTACAACAATAAAAGCGGAAACAAATTTCCAGATGGAATAAGTTGATTCCAGAGTTTCCAAGATTTTGGCCAGCATATTGCACAGCTGAAATGCATCTTTATTTGAAAATGTCATTATGGGAAACATAAGCCTCTATTTGAATGTTCCTGCTGAAGAAAAATACATATGTGTTTAATATGTTTATACTTTCCATTAGCTTTTTATTTTTGTCTGAAAAGGTAGTTTGCATAGATTTACCCAGAATAATTTCTATTAAACCATGAACCTAGTAATACAACTTTTATTTTATCCAAAAAAACAACTGGCCGATATTCAGCCGGCAGCAGTCAGCATTTTTATGTCCGTCGCTGGCTGTGTTCTTGGATATTCAATACTGAGCCATGTCCGGGCACTGGCATTGAATATCTGGCTGTAGGCTGTCTTCTAAAACGTATGCATTTAAGTGTAATATTCAGCCCTTAACCATATAAGTTGAACTGCATAACTGCTTGCCCTCCCAATTCATGCAGTTAAGGTTGTGCCAATTTGTCCCTTAGAATACCCACAAGTTAACTGCTTTCAGGTCTAGTGCTAACCATGAATATGCCACTGAATATTCATGGTTAACCGCAGACAAACAATTTAAACTGCCAGGAGTCTCTCTGGACCATATAAATTGCTTTAAATATGTGGTGACATAGGATAACTCTCCAAAGGTCACCAAAGGTTAGGTGCCAGAAAGCTACATGCTAAGCTGGAATTCTATGTTGGCAATTTTGAATGTCATTACCATGATAGAATACAGCCTAAAGTCTGCAGTTACATTCCATTTAGGTGCAGACCCTTTGTGATGGAGTGTATATTCTGTCCCAAGGATCTGAAAAACCCGGAAAGAGAAATGTTAAAGTGAAGCAATATAAGACCATAAAGCATTGGGAAACTAATTTCATATGAGTGCTTTAGAATAGGGAGCTTCATAGAGGGAAATGACCTTTATAGGAGCCCTCTGCTGGGTGAAAGTGACTTAGAGGTTTCTGAGAAGATGTTGAGGTCCCCAGCGATTGATAGAGTCTTTGATATCCTCACCTCACCTTAACCCCCTGCCCTAAAAACCCAGTTAGTTGGGAGACTTTCCCTGACTCACAGGTGACCATCAGTGGGAGGAATGTGGGTGTAAGCCTATCCACCAGTAAGTCTGAAGGACCAGAAACTATCCCTGAGGGGATAGAGCATGGCCATGGACTACTTGAGTGGCCAGAAGTGATCCTAGGTGACCCAAAGTGACCTGGAGTGACAATTGGCCTATCAACAAAATTGGTGTCAGAGTGTGATTTTGAAACCATCTGGCAACCTCTAGGAAAGCTCTGACTTCCAGCCATATCGGGTAAACGGTACCTGGGTGAGGGAGAGTGGTTTGAGGGGCATTACTGTCCTGAAGTTGCATTTGGATCTTGTTGTGGTTTCTTCCCCATTTCTTTTACTCTCTGTCCTGCAGGATGGCATCAGAATCAGGACTCAAATGGATGACCAATTGCAGCAGGAGACAATGGAATGCTGGTTTGCCTAGGCCAGGGGTCCCCAAAGTCCCCCCTTGAGGGCCGAATCCAGTCGGGTTTTCAGGATTTCCCCAATGAATATGCATTGAAAGCAGTGCATGCACATAGATCTCATGCATAATCATTGGGGAAATCCTGAAAACCCGACTAGATTCGGCCCTCAAGGAGGGACTTTGGGGACCCCTGGCCTAGACTCTTGAACATCAGTGGCAATGGCAATAGCCCATGCTGCAGTTGTTAGAAACACAAGTAAAAGAGCTCCATTGATTAGCAGAGGGTATCCCATATAATCTGGTCCGGCAGGGGATGGAGTCATATTGGATAATATAAACTCCTAACATGGATCAAAACCCTCAGGCTGACCAAACTGGGGGCAGAGGAAGATCTAGAAATCCATTTGGCAACCTTTGAAAGAATAGTCACTGTATCCAGATAGCCATCTGAACAATGGGCCACCAGGCTAGCCTTCTACCTGACTGGGGAGGCACAAGCAGCCTATAGGGTGATGGATGCTGCTAAGGCATTACACTATCAACAGGTCAAGGGAACAATATAAGATCGCCTGGGACTCTTGCCTGAATGTTGCTGATGAAAGTTCCAAATAAAACTATTCCAGAAAGGCAAGAGGCCCAGGGCTGTTGCCCAGAACTTATTGGACTGGGCTACATGTTGGCTTGAGCCAAAATGGAGAAACGTAAAAGTTTTGAATATATTTGCTACTAGAACAATTTTTAAACATTGTATCACCTCCCATGCAAAACTGGGTCTCCTGACAGGCCCCAGCATCACTAAATGAGACCACTAAGCTGGCAAAGCACTTCCTGGAAGCTGAAGGGGTAGGAGGAAACAGACCCCATGAAGTCTGCAGGAACAGGGAATCCTGGCACACAAGACCCTAAGAATATGGGACTATGAGAGGGAGAAATTACCAGAACCAAGAAGGGACAGAGAGGCCTTACCTAGGGAGGAGAGAATCCCCTTGTACAAATATAGGCCCAAGCTCTCATTCCCTTCAGAGATGTTTCAAGTATGGAGAAATAGGCCACTTCCAAAGAGACTGCCCACAAATGGAATGTTTTTTTTTCAGGGGCAGGGAGTATCTCCAGACCAAAAGAAGGGAGAGCAGGTTTTGAAAAAAAGAATGCGGATGGTGGGTGTAGGGGACACTCTATGAAATTACAAAGTAATACTTTTGAAACCAATAGGAGGAAATATTTTATCACTCAGAGAATAGTTAAGCTCTGAGTTGCCAGAGAATGTGGTAACAGAAGTTAATGTAGCTGGTTTTAAAAAAAATGTTTGGACAAGTTCCTGGAGGAAAAGTCCATAGTCTGCTGTTGAGACAGACATGGGATAGTAGCATGGAATGCTGCTACTATTTGGGTTTTTTCCAGGTACTTGTGACTTGGATTGACCTCCATGAAGATGGGATACTGGGCTAGATAGACCATTGGTCTGACCCAGTAAAGCTATTCTTATACCTTGGCTTTGGTAGGCATGGGCAGTAGTCAGTCCCTGATTTTGGGTCCATTGGAACGGAGATTGGGGATTGGGAGGACAGAAGGTTTTTACATGGAGATGTAAAATTGGAACACACATATGTTATTAGAATAGCAGAAGATGGAAAGACCCAAACCCTAAGGATAGTAATAGTGGAAAAAGTACTCTTTCCATTAATTTTGGGACAAGACTGGAAAGGGATTAAAGAGACACTAGCAGCCAGATTAGTGGGAGACTCCAGGTGAGCAAAAGCCTACCTGTGGAATTAGGTAGGCCCTTTCCAGTTAGGAGACATATTCCCCCTTCTCTAACCAATACATGAGAGGCAAACCAGGAAAAGACATGAAATCAAGGTCCACCAGATCTAAGGAGAAATAGAGGGGGTTGATCCCTTCAAAACAGATAGAAGTCATAAAAGAGGACATTTTGGGTAGATTGAATCAATTTCCCTAGAAGCAACAAAACAATCCCTCTCTGCAGGTCTGGGAAAAGGCCAATAGAGCAGAGAATAACCCTCTGGAAGTACTATGAAGTCTGTCATAATCTTTTGCATCGGGTTATAAAAGATGAAAGCACTGATAGGGAAATAACACAGATTATGATTTCTACAGTATTTAGAAACTCCTTGCTTACCATGTCCCATTACCATACGTTGGCTGGTCATATTGCTGAAATGGGGACATTAGGCCATCTGACAGCCCAATTCTTCTGGCCAGAAATTCACAAAGATGTACAAAATTATTTTTTTCCTGCACAGAATACTAGAAGGTACCCCAGAAAACTCCAGAGAAAGCCCCACTCATGCATTTGCCTATTATGCATAATCCACTGGAAAGAGTGGATCTAGATTTAATAGGGCCATTAGAACGGACGATTGATGGACATTAATACATTCTTGTCATAGTGGATTATGCTATCTGATACCCCTGGGCCATCCATTGATAGAAACCTCTGTGGCAGTAATCATCCAGGAATTGATGAAAATATTTTGTCAGGTCAGATTCCCTTGTGAAATACTGACCAATAGAAGGTAGGTACTAGAAATGTAGGCCTGTGAAATACTGACCAATAGAAGGTAGGTACTGGAAATGTAGGCCTGTAAAACCCTGGTCTACATTTCTGGTGCCTACCTTCGATGCAGGCCACAATTCTGAAAGCAGTGCCGTAATTGGAGTGACACTTGACTGACACTGTTTTTTTAGGCACCTGCCAATTACATTGCACTTTCAGAATCCGGGCCTAAGTGACAACCCTGCAGTGAAAATCTAGCTGAGTTTATAGCATGTGGTCACAGGTACACACCCAAAGGAGTAAAGGTACATTCCCTTTTGGAAGCTCAAAGCTCAAAGCTCAAAGCTGAGGAATCAGGACTCCCTGATGGACGGCAATAAAAATACTGACTGCTGCCTGCTGAATATTGGCTAAAAGAAAAGTTGTGTTACCAGGTTCATGGTATAATAGAAATTATTCTGTGTAAATCTATGCAAACTACCTTTTCAGACAAAAATAAAAAGTTAATGGCTAGTAAAACTTGCTGTCTTCTGCACTAACTAATTGCAAGTGACTTTATTTTCTTGTTATACTATGGAAAAATGGAAAGGCAATGTGAAAGTTTATTCTGAAGTGAATTCATGGATCTAAGAATGCTTTGTTGTATGGAGTCTTGTGACTTTTGATTCACTTCTCCATCATCCCAAGATTTGATTACTGTTGATAGGTGTAGATTTGTGCATAGCAGAAGGGTGATAACATAGGGAAGATATCTGAGTTAATAGGAACCTGAATTGTATTTATTGATTTATTAGGTTCATTTAATATCCTGTCCTCCCCAATGAGCTCAGAACAGGTTATAGGTAATCATATATAATGCATAGACAAACAGGTTAAACTTACATATATACAGTATCAATTGAACTTCTTAGGTATATAATTTGGTCATCCTAAGTTGTTATCTTACAGCACTGTTATAAATATAATCTGTTATTTTCATCTTATCGTAACTTTACGTTGCTATTTATCCCCAACAGGTCCTGTCGGCCATTACCTACTAAAATGTACATATACATTTTCGCTCAGCAAATTGTATTTCTATACTATTGCCTCCTGAGGTCTCTGATCTCTGTATTTCCTCTGAATATCTACTTATTGTATTTCACTGAATGTCCAGCACTCTTGATTGTAAACCGCCTAGAAGTCGCAAGATTGTGGCGGTATAGAAGAATAAAGTTATTATTATTATCTTGGTTTACATAATAGAGTTATCATACAGAGGTAGCATACATAGAGAGAGGATCAATTTCAACACAATGGCTAAAAGGGTGATTGATAAGAAATAATACTGGGAGAAGTACTAAAGGGCAGTCTGTGATGTGAATTTATGTAAAGAGGTAATTCTTTATTGTTCTCCTAAAGTTCAGAAGTCTATTGAGGGATATGATGTAAGGAAGCAGTTGATTCCAGTAGCTAGGCAAGAAATGGGCGTAGGAATGGCGTCTGGCACTCAGGAGTTGGAGGGCATGGCTGAGGGATATTTGAAGGCATGTTTCCTCCTGAGAGCAAAGTGGTCTGTTTGGGATGTATGAAGGAAGTTTGTCTGATATGTAGATTGGTGCCATGTTGTTTAAGGACTTGTATGCTATTACTAGGCCCTTAAAGATGCAACACTTGGTGATGAGTAGCCAGTGAGCTGATGATAGTGCTTGTGAGATGGGGTCGTGAGCATTGAGCTTCTTTAGAAGTCTTAGGCCCAGATTCTGTAAACTGCGTCCTGATTGATCCTAAAGCTGTCTAAGCCAATCGGGATGCACATTTTTAAGAAAATGCTCCCCAGATAGGCCACCTATATTGAAGGTGCCTCCGGGAGCCTAGGGAGGCCCACAACCCTACCTAAACTCAACTAAGGCTAGACGGTAGCCTTAGGCAAACATAGGCAGCCCTTCGCGTGTCCCTCGTAGAGCGGGAAATGCTTACAATGTAGGCCAGCAAAATGCTTGTCTACTTTGTATGTAGACGCAGCTGCTATACTTAATCGCGGCAAGGGATCTCCCTGCTACGATTAGTATAGCGGCTGCTGCAAGTCTCCCCCCTCCCCCAAACAAACGAAGCAGGAGAGATGCCCAATCCCTCCTGCTGAAACACCCCCCACCTGCCCCCAACGATTGCCAGCAGGACGGTGCTCAACCCCTCCTGCTGGTAGGCCCCCCACCCCCTGACGATTGGGCAGGAGGGTGCCCAACCCTTCCTGCCTGATGACTGCCCACCCTTTCTCAAAGATCGCCGGCAGAAGGGAGCTCAATCCCTCCTGCCGGACCTCCCACAATGAAACCCCCCACTGGTTCTTGCACCGGCCGGCAGGCACACCTCCGTCCAAATGAGGTGGGCCTGCCCCTCCCCTGCCCAACTCACAGCAGCCTAGGGCCTGATTGGTCCAGCTGGCTAGGGCTCCGCCTATGGGTTGGACCTTAGGTACATGGGCCATCTCAGTGGGGTTGTATTTTGGCCAGGTGGGGTTGTATTTTGTCTATTTTGTTGGCAAAGTAGTCTGAAAGCGTATCACTGTCAAGGTTGGTATTTAGAGTTTGGTTGTCTCCTTGAGATGCTATGAAAATCTTTTTTGTTAATGTGAACAGCTTTTTGACCTTTTGGGATTTTTTTGGAGTTGTTGGGAGTGGTATACATTTTTAGCTTTCAGAGTAGCTTTTTGTATTCTTGATGCAGTTTCCTCCTGTTGGATTTGTCATCATTCATTCTAGAATTGCACCATTTTCTTTCCGCTCTTCTGAGTTCTCTACTCTTGATATCAAGGTGCAGGTAGAGAAAAGCTGTCAGTTGTCATTATCTGACAGCAATGGTTACCTCTTTTCCAGAGCTGCAGTCAGTGTGGTTGGAAGTGATGAGAGCTGAGTTAGAAGAGTCCATTTTTTTCCCTTAATGGCATGGGTGGACATACTGTTCTAAAATTGTTTGACTCAACTTTGTAACTTCAAGGCAGATATCATTTAGTCAGGACAGCAAAAGCAATTAAAGAGTGTCAGAGCAAGATAATAGCAAATGTCTTTAAGTGGCCCAATCAATGCCCAGACCTGCATTTAATGCAAGATGTGTGGAAAGACCATAGATGATTCCCATCCAACTCGAAAGAACTTGAGTTATTAAGCTAAGAGGACTGTTCACAGTTGGAAGACATTATCCTACATTACTCATCATTGTTATGACTGCAAAAGGAGTTTCCAAGTTTTGAGCCAAGGTATGTGAAGACTTATGCAATCAAAGTTTCTGGTTTCCTCTTATTATTACTTTTTCAATCTGTTAATAAAATGTGTATAGGATGTTGCGTAGATTAGTAAAACAGCATTCTTTGAATTGTATTTTTTAGTCTACAGAATGTGCAAAATATACAAGAGTATGAAAACTCTTACAAGACATCCTTAGTAATATATTCTAAATGCAAGATTTTGGATGGAAACTGCTAATAATGAAAGTGAATTAGCAGCTGTTGCTTTCCCTTATGTTCTTTTTTTGAATATAGGGTCTGAGATCCACCCATTAAAGCAAATCAAGAAATTAACCATCTGTCATGTTTCATGCTCAGAAAAAATATTTTAATCATTTTGAAGAAACCAGTCCATAAATTTCAAAATATCTTCTTTAGTTCCTTGCCAGAAAAGTAATGCATTTTTTTTAAATGAAATTAATAATGTAGAAGTAGTTTTCTATCCAACCAGAACTCTTATTTAATATGTATAATTGACCCAATGAGAAAACTTTACTGTTAAAAATCCCTTTGAAACATACCAAATTGTCTCTAAGAATCACCAAAGCTACAATTACAAACATTGGGTTTTCTGAAGTCTAGGGTGGGCTATTATTTGAGGCACTTAAATATTGTGGGAAACCTATTCATGCTGCCAGGTCCCACCTTCCACCCACAGTTCTGTACTGTGCACTGCCTCTAGCCAGCCTCAACATCACCCTGCACATCTCACATTTTTATGTCACAGCGTCATTTAAAACAGTTATTATAGGGAGCGCAGTTTGACTGTTTTCAAGTGGAGCATTATGTAAGATCCCTTGATAGAGCACAATTGAGTTTGCATTTGGGGGTTAAAATGCGAGAGTTGTTTACTCGGGAGGAGGGATTATCTCTTTCAGTGTCAAGCATTCATGCTAGCTTACAAAAATTACAACCAGATAAGGACTACCAGAATATTCGGGATAAATGGGAGAGAGAATTACAGCTTAATTTGGGACATTGGGATGTTGCCCGTTCTTTAAGGGCTACACCTGGGGTGATACAATGTGCATGGTTAAGAGAAACATATTACAGGGTAACATTACGTGCCTATTATACACACAGTTGTTCTATGGTGGAGGTCTTCCTACTCCATTATGTCATAAATGTGGGTTGGGGGAGCACACTTTGGGACATGCTTTTTGGTTTTGTCCCATTATTCAGCATTTTTGGAAGCAAATAATATCTTATATGTCTGAGTTAATTGGAAGATCTTTGCGCTACTCTCCATCCCATTTTATTTTGGATTTGCCAGAAGCTTTTCGTCATTTGCCTAAGGGGCATAGGACGCTGTGTAGGAAAATGAGTCTACTGGCCAAAATATACAATCTTCAATATTGGACGATCCCTGACCCTCCAAAGTTTTGGCTTGGCGAAACCAGTTGCATCAGTTGGCCATCTGGGAAGCTAGAGATGCTGGAAGCGAAAGATGTTGTTTATGCAAATATGAGATCCATATTTGGGTCGGACTCCCAGGTTTAGCTGTGTGTAGATGTTAAGTATACAATCTTATACACTTTTTATAACTTTCTATTTATTGATAAGTAAAAAATCAAAATGAAAAATTAAAATAAAAAATATTTAAATGAATACAATCACGGCGATTTGAGACGATTTACCAATGATGAAGCACCACGTAAATCTCCCGCTTTAGAAATCATTATTGCGGTGGAGTGGTGGGGCTGAGGTATTTCGATTAAGGCTCTTAGAATATTGATATATCAACCTAGTTATTGTTGGTTTACACCACAGGTGTCAAAGTCGGTCCTCGAGGGCCAGAATCCAGTCGGGTTTTCAGGATTTCCCCAATGAATCTGCATGAGATCTATTTGCATGCACTGCTTTCAATGCATATTCATTGGGGAAATCCAGAAAACCCGACTGGATTCCGGCCCTCGAGGAGGGACTTTGACACCCCTGGTTTACACGATCTAGCTGAGTGGGTTGGTTACACAACTATATAAATTACTGGTTCTAGATTAAAGCTCATTATTTTACTAAGCACCTTGGTGTTGTATGTAATATTGACCACATCAATATGTTCATCACATTATTATATTTGATGCATCATCATTGTTATACAAGTGTTGTATTTGTTGTTGTTTGCATCAATAAAAATTGTTTGAACTTAAAACAGTTATTCCCAGCACTACTTGTAAAGTTTGTATAATCCCAAGTAAACAGGTTGCTTCTATCAGTATTAACACAAATACCCATAATTAAATCTAGTGTATACATACATCAAGTAAGTAATTTAACTACTGGTATTTGCTAAAACACTGGTCATCTTTTTTTTTTTTTTTTTTTTTAGTTTAATCATTGTGAGGTGACAAGCAGGCTGATTAGAGCCAAAAGAGACCAGAAACTGCCAGAGGCAAAAAAAAGTTGAAGCTGTGGTGGCATGTAAGTGAACTGGCATGGGCTGCCCCCCTCTGAGTAGAGCAGCAGAAGAGAAGCTCTAATTCCAGGCAGAGATGTTGGATGACAGTTTGTCAAAACAGAACCTTATAATAATAATAACAATAACTTTATTTTTCTATACAGCCATAGTCAAGCGACTTCTAGGCGGTTCACATTGAAAGAAGGCTGGACAGTCAGCAAATAACAGGAAGCATAAAGTAGAAAAATTACATACTAATTGGAGTTCCATGGGTAAAGAATACATGAAAATTGGAGTTACCTGAGAGATTGAATTAGCGTTTACAGCGGGGAATATCATAGTGAGAGAGGGTTGTCTGTTTAGTCAATGAATTTGTTGAATAGGGCGGTTTTAATTTATTTTCGGAATGTGTTGTAGGTCAGTTTGGGTTCATTTATGTAGTTTCTCAGCCAGACTTGCTGTCTATTCACTTGGAACTTTCTTTCCAGGAAGGATTTGTATCTGCAGCCTGTGATCTTTGGGTATGCAAAGATATTTTTGTTTCTAGTTGTTCGTGTGGGGTTGTGTAGGAAGGTGCTAGACCCCCCAGACTTGTTTGAAACAGATACATGCAAATTTGAATAGTATTCGCGCTTCCATTGGTAGCCAGTGCAGTTTTTTATAGTAGGGGCTAATGTGGTCTTTTTTCTCAGTCCGAAGATTAAGTGAACAGCAGTATTTTGTACTAATTTCAATTTTTTTACTGTTTTTTGTGGGATACCCAGGTAGACTATGTTGCAGTAGTCAAGGATGGATAAGATCAGCGATTGCATCATGAACCTGAAGGATGTTGTGTCGAAGTATTTTTAATAGTCCTTAGCTTCCACAGCATGTAAAAACATTTTTTCACCAGTATGTTTGTGTGGTCAGCCATGGTTAGGTGTGTATCTAGAGTGATACCCAGTATTTTTATGGTATTGGATATTGGATATTTGTGGTTGTTTATTTTTAACGATGTTCTCGTAATTTTGTCATTGGGGCTTGCCAAAAAGACTTTTTTCTCTGTGTTTAGTTTCAGTTTGAAGTTGGTGGTCCATTTTTCGATTTCTGTCATTGTGTTTGAGAGGTTGTCTATAATTTCATTTGTGATGTCATTTAAGGGGATTAAAATGGATATGTCATCTGTGTATATGTAGTGCTTTAAGTTTAGTTTTTCTAGGAGGTGACCTAAGGATGCGATGTAGATGTTGAACAGTGTGGGCGATAGAGGGGAGCCTTGGGGCACGCCCGACGGGTTTTCCATGGGTTGAAGTAATTTCCATTGCTAGTTACTCGGTAGAATCTGTTTGTTAGGAATTCTTGGAACCATTTCTTTACCTTTCCCGAGATTCCCATTGCAACAAGGCACAGTAGCATGATTTCATGGTCTTCCAGGTCGAACGCACTGCTGAGGTCTAGTTGTAGGATCAGTGTGCTTTTGCCTTTGCTAAAAAGATCATAAAGGTGGTTTAGTATGGAGGCTATGACAGTTTCTGTGTTGTATCCTTTCCTAAATCCTGATTGGTGTTAACTAAGGATGTTAAATTTGTCTAGGTAGTTTACTAGTTGTAAATTGTCCAATCCTTCCTGTATCTTTGTGAAAAGGGGAATGCTTGCTATGGGTCTGTAATTGGATGTCAGTGCTGTAGAGGTTTTCTGATCTTTGGAGATAGGCATGATCAGTATGTGTCCCATGTTCTTGTTTAATGTTTCGTTTGTAAGGGCAGTTGTTAGCCATGTAAATAGTTCCTTTTTGAAGTCTGGTGGGGCAACTGTCATGATTTTGTGGGGACATGCGTCAAGTAGACAGTTTGATTTGGTGTATTTATTGAATAAATTTAGGAACTGATGCCAGTTTGGGAACTCAAACTGGTCCCAGATCATGTCTGCTCTGGAGTCTAGGTCGTGGGGTTCGAGGTAGTGAAGTGTATTTGTTGTGGGTGTGGGTAGAGTTGCTCTTAGGTCTGTGATTTTATTTTTTAAAAAGGTGGCTAGGATTTGAGCAGATGGGGTGCACTCGTCCTTTTTCAGGATTCATGTTGTATCTGTTAGCGTTTTTACTAGTTTGAACAATTCTTTACTGTTTATTTTTGTAGTACCTATTTTTTATTCTTAGTGCTTTGTACGTTTTTCTTTGATCAGATTTTTGTATATTTTAATTTTTTGTTTCCAGTTTGTCTTGTCTGTTTCTTTGTTTGTTTTTTGCCAGATTCTCTCCAATTTTCTTAGTTCCTGTTTGGTGGTTAGTATTTCTGAGTCAAACCATTCATTTGGTGGTCTATCTTTTTTTTTTTATGTTTGGTATGGGGCTATTTGGTCTAAAAGTTCTTTGCTGAAATTTTCCCATCTTGTTGGGAAGTCCTGAATTTCTTTGTTTGTGGGACATAGCTCATAGTGAGCCCAAAATTCGGTTGGGTTTATAGTACCATGCCTGGTTATTGTTTTCGTGTTGTCGCTTTTGTGTTTTGGTTGTGTACTCTGTTTTTGCCAGCTTAGGCTGAACTTACCAATATAGTGATCTGATCAGATGCATTTTTCCCATGAAACACTGATCGTCTGTGAGACCTAGAAACAAAGTCCTAGATTACTACTACTACTACTACTACTACTACTATTTATCATTTGTTTAGCACTGAAAAGCTTATGCAGCCCTATACATTTGACATGTAATAGATGGTCCCTTCTATGAAGAGCTTACAATCTAATTTGGACAGACAGACAAGACATATAGGGGATAGGGGGGTTTCTTGCAGAGAGAATGACAGGATGGACATAGGTAATTTTATGGTGAGTGGAAGTTAGGAGTTGAAAGCAACCTCAAAAAAGTGGGCTTTTAGTTTGGATTTGAATACTGCTAAAGACAGAGCCTAATGTAATGATTCAGGCAGTCTGTTCCATGCATATGGTGCAGCAAGATAGAAGGGATGAAGTCTGGAGTTGGCAGTGAAGAAGAAGGGTATGAATAGGAGGGACTTGCTAGATGAATGGAGGTCGTGGGGAGAGCTGCAGGGGCTGCAGAGTGAATGCATTTGTAGGTCAGTAAGAGGAGTTTGAATTGTATTGAGAAATGGGTGGAGAGCCAATGAAGTAATGTAAAGAGAGAATTAATGTGAGTATGGCAGAATAGAAGTTATGCTGCAGAATTTTGCATGGATTAGAGGCAGAGAGATGGTTGAGCAGAAGACCTGAGAGAAGCAAGTTGCACTAATCTAAGCAAGTGGGGATGAGTGTGTGGAAAGGAGAGGTCAGACTTTAGTAATATTACAGAGGAAAAAGCAACAGGTTTAAGCAGTTTATTGAATTTGAGTGGAGAAGGAGAGAGAGGATTCCAAAATGACCCTAAGATTGTGAGCTGATGAGACAGGGAACAGGAGAGTGTTGTTCAAAGAAATAGCGAACAGAGGAGGGGGAGGTGGGTTTAGATGGAAAGGAGCTCAGTCTTAGCCATAATTAATTTTATATGGTAATAATAATAATTTATTTGTATATCGCCCTACCGCAAAGTTCTAGGCAGTTCACATACATTGCTAACATTATACAATCAATGAATAAAAATATAAAACTCTAAATAGTACTAAAATTATACAGTAAAAGAATAAAATACGAATAGGTGGTGTGTTATGGCCCTAACATACATTATTTACCGTTTGATATGTGTTAAAGGATGATAATAATCTGTGTTATATTACTATAATGCCCATGGCATTACATAACAATGTGAAACGAAGCATGCATATGCATGCAAAACAGTTCTATACTATTTTAAATTGAATTATGTGTGTGTGATGAACATCACGAGCTGTGTTATTACTAGAAAAATATCACCAGCAAAAGGTTGGTGGTATTTTTCTGTCTCAGGAACATTAGGTTACAAAGTCATGGACCAATGCTCTGAAGTCAATGTGTGGCGGCAGCCAAGAAAAAGCAAAACATAATTATTTAAAAAGGAATGGCTAACAAGACTAAGAATGTTATAATGCCCCTGTATCGCTCCATGGTGTGACCTCACCTAGAGCATTCAATTCTGGTCTCCTCCTTATCTCAAGAAAGATATAGGGCTCGTTTTACTAAGGTGCGTCAGGGCCTTAGTACACAGAATAGCGTGTGCTAAATTGCCGCTCGTGCTAGACCTGAACGCCAGCATTGAGCTGGTGTTATTCTAGAAGAGTACTGCACAATTTAGTGCGCGGTAATTTTGTGCGTGCGCTAAAAATGCTAGCGCACCTTAGTAAAAGAAGCCCACAGTGGCACTAGAAGAGCGACCAAGATGATAAAGGGGATGGAACTCCTTTCATATGAGGGAAGATTAAAAAGGTTAGATCTCTTCAGCTTGGAAAAGAGATGGCTGAGGGGAGATATGATTGAAATCTACAAAATCCTGAGTGGAGTAGAACAGGTACAAGTGGATCGATTTTTCACTCTGTCAAAAATTACAAAGACTAGGGGACACTAGAAGTTACAAGGAAATACTTTTAAAACCAATAGGAGAAAATATTTTTTCACTCAGAGAATAGTTAAGCTCTGGCATGCATTGCCAGAGGTTGTGGTAAGAGCGGATAGCTTTGCTGGTTTTAAGAAAGGTTTGGACAATTCCTGGAGGAAAAGTCCATAGTCTGTTATTGAGAAAGACATGGGGAAGCCACTGCTTGCCCTGGATCAGTAGCATAGAATTATGATACTCCTTGGGATTTGGCCAGGTACTAGGGACCTGGATTGGCCACTGTGAGAACAGGCTACTGGGTTTGATTGACCATTGGTCTGACCCAGTAAGGCTATACTTATGTTCTTAAAAACTCTGGACTGAAGTATTTTCCCCTCCCCCTCAAAGTCTCTTTTTTGCTAATGCCTTCAAGGTCCTTCCCAACTTAGACCCATCAATGGCACCCCTAAGTCTGATTTTTTTTCTCGAAAACCTCCGCTATCTTTCCACCTATACCCCTGGAGGCCTATCTAGTTAATCTCAGGGAGTGACTTGGTATCAAAGAAGGAGCAATTCCCAGTAGGTATTGCCCCCTCAATATCTGGATTCAAAATAATCTAGTGGTACTACCACTATCAAGGCCTTAAGTATCCCCTTAATGCGCACAGAATATAAATCATGCTAATAAACTAAATGTACATTAAAATATATTCATCCTTACATAAAAGTGTACTGTATGTTTCCAACAACAGTTGAATGTGTATTTCTATGGCACTATGTAATTGTCAACTATATTGAAATGATATTTGAATGAAAGGTGCTCTATTAGAGGAGAGGTGGCCTAATGGTTAAGCTCCCTTTTATCAAGCTATGGTAGAGCATTTTAGCGCTGTCCAGCGAGGTAAATATTCCAAGACTCAAAGGAATTGAATTAGCGTCAGAGCTTTTACCTCATCGGCCAGTGCTAAATCGCTCTGCCATGGCTTGATAGGGAGCCTTAGTTTGTGAGCCGCTAGAGTCAGAGAAGATACCTGTGTATAATAAATGTAAACTATTTTGATTGTACCACAGAAAGGTGGTATATCAAATCCCATTACCTTACCTTTTAATCTATTACCTCAGGTAAACCACATTAAACACTAATATGCATTTAACATGAGAACAAAGGCTTATTGCAAATGTGTTAAAGCGTTTGATGATAATTTACCTGTCAGCAGGCACTAAGGGCCAGATTCACTAACCTGCGCAATTGGGCACGATCCGATGAATTCAGCAAACTCCAATATGTAGATGAAGGCAATCGGAGGAACGCCCCCATCTGCCGCCATGGATCGCTCTATAGCGATCCCCGCGCATGCGCAGACCATCTTTAGATGGCCTGCGCATGCACTGGACCTCCAGCCTGGCACCTTTTTTTTTTTCTTTTTATGCAATTGTTTATTTATGACAAGAAAAAACAGCACAGCAAAACTTCAGGAAAATCCAACAACAGTACAGGCCTAAAGATCACAAATGCAAACACTTCTCAGAAATAAAAGGAACTGATAAACCAGATCAGAGAAACTTATCTGACTACTAAATACATTAATTGACTGCGCTCATATGTGCTACAAACACAAATTCCCTTACATCCAGTTCCCTAGAAAATCTAATTTGTTGCCCTTTATTTTTGCGGATGGGCAGACTAGATGGGCCATTTGGCCTTTATCTGCCATCATGTTTCTATGTTTAAGATGGTTCAGCTTTAGTACATCTGCACTTTCTGTAATCTAAATTCCAGGCCCATTGCTATCGTTCCCCTGAATTTGGACCCAGTTAGAGGCTTTTTTTTGTTTTTGCAATGGAGGTAAAAGAGGCTCCCTTTTCTATTAAAATTTTAATCTGGAGCAGTTTTAAACCTAAATGACAATAAATATAGAGATACCAAGTCTCATGCATTAGGAGTGTGTCACATTCAACTGAAATCTTCCTTACTCTCACACTCTTTATAACCTATGTCTCGCTCATCAGAAGTTTACTACCAGTGCATTGATCTTGATCACTGTTTTCATGAAGCTTTTTAGAGTAATAAACCAAATGATCCAACCCGCAGGCAGAAATCTAAGCACACCTTCCTGCCTACTGCTTCCCCTTGCACTGTCCCTTTTCCCTTTATTTCAAATACATGTACTTCGAAACTGAAGTACATAATTTTCTCTACTTTTATTTATTTCATGCTTAATAAACCATTGAAACTGTACTATACAGGCCTAAGCAGTTTACAAACTAAAGGGAAATCAGAAAGGAATGCCAATATTTTAATAGGAAAGTGTATCAGTCATACAGAGGTAGGGGTTGAAGCACAAGAAGAAGGGACTGGATGTACATCAGTCACATAAAGACAAAGGTAAAAAGCATGGGATGAGGGAATTGGATGTGCAGAATCTCTACAGGAATAGTCAGATCCTGCCGGGATCTCAAAGCTAGAGGTTGTGGTAAGAGCGGATAGTGTAGCTGGTTTTAAGAAAGGTTTGGACAAGTTCCTGGAGGAAAAGTCCATAGTCTGGTATTGAGAAAGTCATGGGGGAAGACACTGCTTCTGACCTGGATTGGCCACCGTGATGGACTATTGGTCTGACCCAGTGGAGCTATTCTTATGTTCTTATGCTATGCTAACCAGTGGAAAAGGCCTGGGAGAATAACCAAGTTTTCAATGCTACTTTTAATTATTTGAGAGAGGGAATGTTACAGATGGGGAGAGGAAGGGAATTCCAGGTTGAAGAATACTTGGTGCCGTGTTGATTCTAATTGGGCCTGTCATGGTCCTGGCAGCCAGGTGGAAGACAATTTTCAGCTAAAAAAAATATCCAAATTGCTCTCCACTTTGTCTGAATTCTTTCAGAGGTTTTGAATAAAAGTCAATATCATTTAATGCTGCCTTGATTCAGTTGCAAAGCAAAACTGCACTTTTAGGTCATGATGGCTTTATACTGAGATAGATGACAGGAGTCTATGGGAGACTTTTACAGGTTGTGAGACCTATTCCTGCATTTTTCTGGAGTTGCTGAAATCACAGACTTGTACAAGCTGGTTTTAGTTCAGATGCTGAGATGCTAATGTGTGACATGTGAGTGTGTAGATTTCTTCCCGTATCTCCAAGTGAAAAGTTATTTTTTTCTTTTTTAAACTTTTTTTTACAGCCCATGGTTTTAACCCGCTTAAAGCCTGTGGGTTAAAACCACGGGCATATACTGAGGGGAAGGGTGGGAGAGTCGGGGCAGGCAGGCGATCAGGGCAGCTTGGGGTAGGCAGGCGATCAGGGCAGCGTTGGGGCAGGCAGGCAGATCGGGGCAGGCAGGTGATCAGGGCAGCTACAGTTGGGGCAGGCAGACAGATCGGAGCTGCCAGGGCTGACAGCAGGGCGGCAAAAGGCAGTCAGAAAGGGCTTCAGCAACCGGTCCTCAGCAGTCGTTCTTTGGGTTGATCGGCCAGCACAGTTGAATCGGCAAATTTGTTTAGTGAATTGCATCCTTGCCTACTTTGCCTGCAGTTCCCCTCATTTACATGCACAGATCGGAATCAGATCGCAAAACAGGTTAGTGAATACCGCAGGAGGGAAATTGGGTCGCAAAGGGCTCACAAACCGATCGGTACACGATCGGTTTTTCTTAGTGAATCTAGCCCTAACTGTTATTTTCAAACAGTTTTTAGAGGGGGCATGTCATGGGCATGGAAGTATTAACCAGCTGGTTGATGCAGAGTTAAAGCAGGAGCACTTACACCCCCCCCCCCAATTCTATAAATGGCACCTAAAGTTGTGTGTGCACATCGATATGCACAGTTTATGTATGTGCATAATTTAATTGAATAATAGGCCTAATCAGCACCAACATTTTGACAATTAACACCTCATAATTGATGCTAATTCTATAAAAGTTATGCGTAAGTTCTAGTGTGCAATGCTGAAAAGGGGGCGTGGATAGGGGTGGATCATGGAGGTGGTTTTAAGTTATGCACAAGTTTACAGAATATGTGCCGATGCAAGCACAGCTTAGGTGTAGGAATTTAGGCCTAGTTTTAGCTGGCTTAAATGGGTGTGCCTAAACATTGTCATGCATAAGTGTCACCAAGCTGTGATAAGAATGATTCTATAAGTTGCACATAAGTTTATAGAATAATCAGCACCAATTTTGTAGGCACTTAGGTGTCTAATCATCTGTCAATCTTAAGTTAGGCATAATTTATAGAATCATGCTTAGCGGTGCCTAAACTGGACTTAGGCACCAGTAGGCACCCTAACCTTAGGCACTCCCTATTTATGCCAGGGTTTTCTTGTCCTAAACATCAGTGCCTATGTCAAGTTTAGGTGCCTACACACAAAACATGCCCAAGATCCACCCAGAATCTGCCCCCTAACCAAACAAGGGGCTAGATTCACTATCCTGTTTTTCCAGGGCGATCCATGGCCGATCCTAGCAGGCCAGCCAAACTCTCCAATCTTGAAAATTCAAATGAGGGCGTTCAGATGAACGCCCTCATCTGGCTGACACGGATCGCAATTGTGCGATCCCACGCATGCGCAGACTAACTGTAGATGGTCTGCGCATGCATCAAGATACCTCCGAGACACACCTTTTTTTAAAAAAATTACTTTTTTTAACTTTTTGCAGCCCAGCAAGTCCATAGTTTTAACCCGCTTTAAAGACCATGGGCTCACAGTGCGGGGTATGGTGTGGTATGCAGCCTATGCCTGCTAGGCGTGTCCCCAGAACAGAGCCTAGTTTAAATGCAAACCCTTCCCACAGTGATTCATGTAAACCTCTTTTTGATTCATCTGGTGCTGTTTCTTCCTTGAACTCTAGAGGGAGTCAGAGAGCACAGGTGCAGGGCGCCCACCCCCCTCTCATCTCTAGGGTTGCTGACAGGAAATCCTTCTCACCTGAAGGTTGGGGGCGGGTCTGCAAACTGCTCAGAGAACAAAGCTCCTGAAGAGTCAGTTAAAAGGAGGAGAGGCACAGGACAGGAAGCAGTGCCCAGGGCTGGGAGATCCTGATAGCGGTCAACCATCAGAATGTATGGAGCTGGTGGAAGCTGGAGAGGAAGCACCTTTCAGTGTGAATGAGGAACCTCAGGCTATGGAACTTGACCTGGAACCAACTGCTGTACCTTTGAATGAGATTCTTCCCATGGAAGTTTGCTGCATGGAAGGCAAGCCACTCGTGATATCTAAGTGAGTAGCTGTGTCCTTGCTGTGTGAATGACTTTTAAGTTTATGCTAAGCCCTGTGGGAGCTATGGAAGCCAGAAGCTCCAGAAGATTGGAAGGACTTATTTGAGTTTGTTTTTTTTCTGTTTCTCTTTTTGAGAGAAAAGAACTGTAGCCAGCTCAGGAAGTGGGGGTTTGCCTCACTTAATTCAGTGGTGGAATAGAGGGCTTTGTTGGCAGTTTGTCACCACGTGAAGCACCCTGCCTGACCAGTACTCAACTGCTGGTAAAGTCACAGCTGTTGCTCAGACTAAAGCTGTAATGATCAACCTCAAAGACTGTTTGTGTTTGGAATGTTGTTTTTTTTTATTCTCATTGCATGGACTAAGTATGGGCTGGAGCCAACAGCCTAAGATTTGATAAAGACTTATACTTTGGGACAATTTGCTGTTTTGATTTTTCTTTTGATTATTGGTTTGGGACTATTTGCTAACGCAGAGAAACATCCTGACAAAACTTTATGTTTATTGCAAGTGAAAGAATAAATCCTGAGTTTTTGTTTAAGAAACTAAACTTACCTGGTGTGGCAGTATTTTTCTTCCGCTATTTTCCTTGTGCAGCTCACCGCGGCTCACAAGAGCAAAATTTTCTTGTCCCAGCTGCTCAGGGCCCATTGTCCTGAGACGGTTGGTGACAATGGCAAGAGAGATTCAGGGCGGCAGGCAGGAGAAAACTAGGGCAGAGCGTGTCGGGGGATATGGAAGTTTTACAGATGACTGGAGTAAGGGTGTTTAACTAGTGCTTTTATTAAATGTAGGATTCGTGGCAGCGTGTGGTCAGTACTGGTGTGTAGAGGGGTATTCCCATGCTTTGCTTCACTACAGCACTATCCTTCTATGATGGCAGGAGACATCGGGGTAGAGCAGGGCAGCGATTCAAGGCAGAGCAGGCAGGAGACATTGGGGAAGAGCTTCGGGGCAGCAGGCAGGAGAGATTCAGGGCAGCAGGGAGCAGGGCAGAGAGAGTCAGAAAGAAGTTTTCGACTGGTCCCCAGCAGTCGCTTCTTGGGTTGATTGGCCAGCCCAAACTTTCTTTGGTGAATCGCGTCCCTGTCTACTTTGCAAGCATTTTTCCTCATTTGCATGCACAGATTCGAAGCGGATCGCAGGAGAGGTTAGTGAAAAGTGCAGGAGGGAAATCTGGTCGCAAAGGTGTCTCAAACCAATTGGTACACGATTGGTTTGCTTTGTGAATCTAGCCCTAGGTGCCTACCTGAAAGTTGTAGGAGTTACAACCCAATTAATTTTAATTTAAGTCAATTATGAAGTGATAATTGCCACTGATCAGCACTGATTAAGCTTTTTAAATAATTAAGTTAGGCGCCTAGATTAGCTAGGCACACTGATCTAGGTGCCTAACTTTGGGCTAGATTCACAAAGAAAAGCGATCTTGTACCGATCGGTTTGTGACCCCTTAGTGACCCCGGCCCGATTCACTTACCTCTCTTCCGACCATCCTCCAATCCGCGCATGCAAATGATGGCATACAAAGTAGGCAGGGACGCGATTCACTAAATAAAACCCTGTAACACCGACTGGGCTGGCTGATCAAAAAAATGTGACTGCTGAGGACCAGTCGCTGAAGCCCTATCCGGCTTCCCTGCCATCTGCCGCCCTCCTCTCTGCCCTGTCAGCTCCTATCCTGCAGCCCCGAGCATGCCTGCCTGCCTGCCCCAAACAACTGCCTGTCTTCCTGCCCCAAACACACTGCCTGCCCTGAACACACTGCCTGCCTGCCCCGAACGCGCCTGCCTTCCTGCCCCAAACACGCTGCCTGCCTGCCTCCCTTCCTGGCACTGCAAACCCGTGGTTTTAACCCGTGGGCTTAAGCGGGTTAAAACCACGGGCTCCATTAAAACGATTGCCTATTGTTTTTTTAAAAAATCTATGCCTGCCCTGGGAAGGCAGTTGGGGGGCGTTCCTCCGACCCCCCCCCCCCCCCATCTGCATATTGGAGCTTCGTGAATCCATCGGACCTGCCCGGATCGGGCCCAATTGGGCAGGTTCGTGAATCTAGCCATTTATGCATTAAAAAAAATAGAATCAGGACCTTAGTGCCTCCTAAAAAGAAGCTGGTATGTGTTCCTGCATTAGTATTTTTCAGAAACTGCATGCTAATCTGAACATTAGCCCATAACCTGAAAAAAACAATTTAAAAATGCTACAATACTGTCACATTAGAAATGTGCTTAGCCCACAGGAAAATCCAGTGTTAAAACATGCTTAGCCCATCTTCAAACACGGCTAAGTAAAAAGACCCCTTAGATTGTAAGCACTCTGGGGACAGGGAAATATTGTACGTAACCAAATGCAACTCATGCCTACTGAGAAGATGTGAGCTAAATCTAAAGAAGTAAACACATATGAATTTCCTTTGAAATGACACAGAAGTAGTATAGGAGTTCATTCTCCTCAGATTCTCCAAACCAGGTAATAAATTCACAATATTGTAAGCAAAGCCACCAAATTGATACAGAGCTTTAGACTTCTGTTATCTGATCCTTTTTCTTCATATTGTGCATCATTTCTACAAATACACCCACACATACAAGCAGAAGGCTTTGTGCAAAAGCAATTTTCTCAGACATAATGAGATGAATATTTCACAAAGGATTTGCTGCACAGTCATACAGTAATTAAGCATACCGTATGCAGGTAAATGCACAATAAGCATGTTTAATTAAAAAGGGAGATGTAGGTTTGAATATCAATTGTGTCAGATTCAATTGTTACAGTTCAAGATACAGGAATCTACTTTTCCTCTTTAGTGTTTCAAGAGTGCATCTTAAATTCTCAAGCCCATGGGCCACAAAAAAATAAATGGTGATGTACAAGAGGCAAGTCGATGGAAAAACAAAATACAGTACCTGCAAAAACATGCATAGGACAGGAGGACAGAAATTGCCAGAACACAGCAGCCTAAACCAGTGCAAAGCTTGCATATGGAAACAATGACATGATTGTTTACTGGCTGCCTTAATGATATTCACTTTCTCCTAATGGCAATGTGGAAAATGTGAGGGCCAGATGTTGAACCTAAAGTGCAGATGCAAGGAACAGCAGAAAGTCTATAGAAAGGAATTTATACTGACACTAAAATATAGTGTAACTCTCCAGAAATTTGAAGAAAAAAAGAAAAGCGTTCCATGTTGGTAGTTTAATTTCCATATTTTTATAACAATTCAGCAGCAAATTTACATATTTTCTGGAATCTGCAGATATTAAATGCAGTAAAACACTGCAGGCATTATTAGACAGTGGATATAACCCATTACTTATGGTTCAATTAGCAATGTAAAAGTGACCTGGAGTGTTCTGATGACCTGCTAATGGATTTAAATGCTTTCAAATATTAATGCTGGTTTTTGAAAGATGAAACCCAAACCCATTATTCCTGGAACAACCATAGTCTGGAAAGCTGGCAATGATTGTGCATTATGTGGAAAAGCTCATGGTTAATTAAATGAATACCTAGCATTACACTATTCACTGCAGTAAGGCCAAATTATTTCTCATTGATTTTTACATTCTGTGCCCGTGATTCAATTTACTTCTGCAATTTGTGCTCTAGTGTCAATAAAAGAGAAGTGCTGGAAAGATGAAAGCATCACTGAATGATGAAATGCATTAAAGATACAATAAAAATTGAAGTTTTCTTGCAGTCCCTAATAAAATAGCATTGATAGACTGTACTTTGTTATGTATTATTAATATTATTTTTCTCTCCTGCTTCCATTTTCCCTGCTTCCTTTTTATTTGCAGGGAAAGGAGTGTTATGATTTATGCTAGTAGGAAAGGGGGCTGAGGGAAAAAAAAGAAGCACCTAAAGATGGTGTTTTCTAATCACAGAAACATTGGATCCATGGTGTTGGTTCAGCTTAACATTTGGCATGTCAAAGCTGACATTCAAGGTGGTGGGCACTAGAGAATTAAGTGACTTGCCCAGGGTCACAAGGAGCAGCACTGGGATTTGATCTCATGACCTCTGGGTGCAGAGACAACAGCTGTTCCAGTAAGCTACACCGTTGAATAAGCTTTTCCATTCTGAAGGAAATCTCCTTTACCTGCTGAATGCTGAGCTCTAAACGGCTGCCTAGTGGCATTTATCGAGTACCAATTGTTATCATTTGGCATGTGGTGGTAATGCTGCCAGAGAGTCCTTCCTGCAAGTTCACTGTGGAAGTTATAAATTAGATATCATCGATATTACTTCAGATAGAACAATGGACCATCAGTTTCAGGCTAAAACTTAATGCAGAAAAGACAAAAAAATTTTTAGCCAGTCCTAACGACAAAAAAACAGAAACTTTGTTATGTCTTAACGGACATGTTTATCCAATTCCATTAAAATTCTGGGTATCACGCTTGACCGTCAATTGACCTGGATCAGTCACACAAACCTGGTAGTACAAAAATGTTTCTATATATTATGAAAACTACGGACTGTTAAAAACTACTTTGATCCAGTGACTTTCAGACTACTGGTACAATCATTGATCCTACCCATTCTGAATTATTGTAACATCATTTATCTGGGATCTACCCAGAAGACCTTAAGAAGATTGAGAATAATTCAGAACACGGCGGTTCGATTGATATTTGGCCTAAAGAAAAATGATCACGTTAGTCCATATTATCGTTTACTGCATTGGCTGGCATTGGAGGCAAGAATATTATTTAAGTTTTCCTGTATTTGCTTTAAGCTGATCTCAGGAGAGTCTCCAGTTTATTTGTCTTCTCACTTTAAATTTTATAGACCATCAAGGATCACAAGAAGCTCCAACTTATTTACTTATCCTAAACCAAATGGAGTCAGATATAAGACCTTTTTTGAAAGGACCTTAGCATTCCAGGCAGGCAAACTACAATGTTGGCTTGGTGAATGCATCCATCAAGCCAAGTCTTATTGCTCTTTTCGTAAACTAGTAAAATCGGCTTTGTTTAACAAATTTATCACTTAACTAGATTGTTTTAAGATTGTAATTTTAATCTTTTACTCTGTTTTTACCTTATTATATGTATATGTTTCGCTGACTGTTCAGTTTCTTATGATGTAAACCGCCTAGAACTCTTGGGTAATTGTGGTATAAAAGAATAAATTTATTATTATTATATTATAAAATGAGAATGAGCTCTATATTAAGATCTCAGGAGGTAGCCCAGCTACCTCCTGTGGTCCATGGTGATCCTCAGTATTCACTGTCAGGGCCATATCTAGCCACCAGCATTGAATAACCAGGACACGATTCACCGCTGTGGACTTAACCGGCCAAGCCAATACTCAGGAATTGGCTGGCTAAGGCCTAGTGGTCAAAGATAGACTTGCTTTTTAGGCAGGTCTATCTAGCTAATACTGGTAGTGATTGTAATGTTGCGTGACATAACCGGTCACCAACCAATCTGGGGAAAGGGATATCTCCTGTTGAATAGCAGGATAAACTATAGGGCTAGGCAAGGAGCCAGAAACTGTAAGTTTCCAATTTTAAAGGGAAGATGGAAGAAGGAGTTCTTAAACCACAGAGAGAGAGAGAGAAGGAAAAGATTCTCCTGACAGAGCTATGTCATTGTGCCTGCTAGAAGGAGTGCCCTGGAAATTGGGAATTATTATTATTAATCATTAGTCTTTAAGCCTGTTACATTAGTGGGTGCTAGAATAGATGTGTGTGTCTGTCTTTTTTTCTTTCTCTCTCTCTCTCTCCTTGGCTGCTTTCTGTCTGTCTGTCTGTCTTTCTGTCTCTCTCTTTCCACGGCTGTTCATCACCACCTCTTGCCTGCTCCCCCTATCCAGTAGTAGCCCTTCTCCCTTACTTTTAATTCCCCCTTGTCCAGCAGCACCCCTTCCCTGCTCCCCCTGTCCAGCAGAAGACCTCCCTTCCTGTTACCTCCCTGTCCAGCAGCACCTCTTCCTTGCTCCTCCTGTCCAGCAGTAGGCCTCCCTTCCTGTTACCTCCCCCCTGTCCAGCAGCACCTCTTCCTTGCTCCCCCTGTCCAGCAGTAGGCCTCCCTTCCTGTTACCTCCCCCCCCCCCATCCAGCAGCACCCCTTACCTGCTCCCCCTGTCCAGCATCTGGCTTCCTGGTCGTTCGCGTCTGCCCTCCTCTTCAAAGCAGCCTGCTGAGGTTCACGGCCGGCTGTAGCGAACCTCGCAGGCTGCTCTGTATGTCGGTAGCACATTCCCTCTGACGTGATCCCGTGCATCAGAGGGAACATGCTACCAATGTGCAGAGCAGCCTGCGAGGTTCCCTACAGCCGGCCGTGAACCTCAGCAAGTTTCTTTGAAGAGGAGCAGCGGCGGCAGCAGCGGTTGGTGAGTGAGGGCGGGAGGAGGAAGTCACCGGCGTCTTCCCTGCCTCTGTGTTCGGAAATGGAATTCAGCACGGACCCAGAGACCACGGTGGCAGGGATCACGCCGTCCTAAGTACGCTTGCGCGCTTAGGGTTTTATTATAGAGGATGAAAATTGTATAGTTATCCATTCACAACCAAAATAACATACAACACAACTTACAGCAGAGATTTATTACAAACTAGAGGAATTCAGTGTTATGATTTAATAACTGAAGAAATCAATAATTTCACCTTTTCCAGTCCAATACAACATATGCAATCAAACACATGACTAGATAGTATTGTCCTAGTCTTTTACACATTTCATATCAACATTCTAAGCCATCCTGATCTCCTGTGATGATGCCAAGTAGCTCAGATCAAGGGCCGCACATTTACTAGATGACTTTTGCAGATCTTCAATAGTAATGTCTGAAAATCTAGGCCATCCATGTTCAGTATTACAAATCTAATTTTTATTTGAATGGAATTCTAAAGGGATAGCAATTCCCAACTGCCAAAAGTTGTGACAGACCCCTTCCCTCAAACCATTATAAATAATTACAAAAACAGGGCAGGGTAGGAATGCCTTCTTCCTCACCAAATCCAAAATGAAGCAAAAGACTGTCAATATGTCCAAACAGCTATTGGATATGACTCCATCAATCAATCCCCCCTCCACTCCAATGCTGCACATTCTTGACATGCTAAGGCTTTCTTTTTCTTCTTCTCCTCCTTATTGTTATTATTATTATATATGGCACATAACACAAACAAAGATTTTTCTGGTTATCCCTGGAGAATTTGAGCTTTATCCAGAAGCTTAGGAATTATCTAGATATCTTGAGCAAAACTGTTTTCAGTAAGTCTACTATTGTCAAATCTGAAATTTCAAAGTTCAGTTGAAATTTGTTCAGCTTTGGTATATTGCTGTCTTAGGCTCCCACAATGGGGATAACCTGACGTGGCTTGTTCCAGATTCTTCTCATTTCTATTGTCAGATCTTGACACTTTGTTAATTTTTCCAGTTCTTTAATTGTTGTGTCTCCTGGGGCTGCAATGTAAATGAAAATCACAGTATAGATTTTATTACTATGATATTGGTTGTGTTATGTTCTAAATGTCAGGTTTTCATTTCTGGTTGATGCTTCTTCTTTTTAATAATTAGGTTTTCCAATATATACCCCCCCTTTTTTTTTTTTTTACAAAACTGCAAAAGCGGTTTTTAGCGCCGGCTGGCACGCTGAATGCTCTGCCCTGCTCCCGACATTCATAGAGCTCCTATGAGCGTTCTTGTAAAAGGGGGGCTAGTTAGCCATCCCATTTCTAGTCCACTGTACAGAATAGCCATCTGCTATAAAATACTTCATACATTTTAGCATGTTGGCTTACATTGTTGAACCGCAAGGTAATGGCGGACTAGAAATCCCTAATGTAATGTAATACAATATTTTTGCAATGAATTAACCCTATAGGTGCTTTCGAGTTTGCATATGTTTGTTCTGAACACACCCATTGTGTACATAGTGCATGTAAATACATTTTTATCACTAAAAAATATGGTCCTTACCACAACTGACTCAGAGTACTTGGCTGAGAAAAAGTTGATATAGGGTACTTTTAAGAGCTTATTTTACCCAGAAACAATTGTTTTATAATGAGGGTATTCAGACCCAAGTATGTATTAAATGTTTCAAGTTTTATTAAAATTTTGATGTATCGCAATATCATTAATTCAAAGTGATTTACAATTAAAAACAGGGTCTTAATTATTAACTACAACAGAAACACACGAACATGACGTACTGATACATAAGGGAAGAAGGGAGAACTACAATAAGCATAGTAAAGGACACATGAAAGGAAAGTACAAAAGGAGGGTAAAAATAATTAAAAGTATTGATAAAAATTGAAAAGAAAATTAAGAACTTTTTTTTTTTAAATTAAATTTCTCGGAGCCTAAGACAGAGGACATGTGAGTTTATGCAGAGAATTGGATTAAAAGAGACTCCGATGATTAGGTCTTAAAAGCATCCTTGTACAACCAGCATTTTAACAATCCTTTAAATTTACTTAGGGATCCTTTTACAAAGCCGCGTTAGCGGTTTAACACATATAATAGCGCGTGCTAATTTGCCAGCCACGCTAGCCGCTACCGCCTCCTCTTGAGCAGGCGGTTGTTTTTCAGCTGGCGCAGGGGTTAGTGCACGCTAAAAAGGTGCATGTGATAAAGCCGCAAACGCGGCTTCGTAAAAGGAGTCCTTAGTGATTTTTCTTCCTTAATAAATGATGACAAGGTGTTCCTTATTCTGGGCGCTGTAATCACAAAGATTGTATCTTGTCTTGTATTTATTATACTAAGTGATGGAATTACTAGAAGGTTTTTGTCCTCTGATCTCAAACTTCTAATAGGAATATATGGAATAATGTCCCTTTCTAGGAATGATGGAGCTTTAATTGTTAATATTTTGAATGTTAATAGTGCTATTTTATAGGAGATTCTGTGAACAATTGGAAGCCAATGAGCTTTTTAAGAGGAGTCACATGATCAAAATTTTCCTGTGTGTTATCATTTTAATTGTGGTGTTTTGAATTAGTTGTAATCAACGGGTTTCTTTAAGAGCTACTCCTTTATTTGAGTATAAGAGAACATTTTTGGTCATGCTTTTGAACTTGCCCTAAAATTCAGAGGTTCTGGACATGCATAATGGACTACATTTCAGATCTTTTGGATGTGTCGATTCTGAGTACAGCAGATCAGCTGGTGTTGGATATGCCCAAAGCGTATGGACAAATGGCCAGGGGACAACGGTTGTTGTACTGCAAAATGTGTTTGATTGCACAGAAATGTATTTTGCAAAGTTGGACTGATACAAATCCCCCTATTTTCTGGCACTGACACAACCAGCTACATCAACTGGTGAGCTGGGAGACTAGAGATGCCAGAGGGACTTGAAAAAGGAAAATCTTACTTTTGAATGTTTGGGATCCATATAGACAACAATTGCATCCCAGAGGGTGCAGTATGTTACCACATAATTTACAATGTGATAGTGGGATTGAGTAAATAAGGGGTTACACTAAAGTGTGATATGATGTGAGGGGTAAAGGAAGAGTGGGTGGCTGAGTAGGGCGGCCTGTTGGGGAGGGAAGGGAAAGCAAGTAGTTTAGAGATAGTAATTCTATGTTGTTCATATAGGTTGACAGTATAGTTTTGTACTTAATAACAACAGTGGCCTATAATCTGAACAGTGAAAACCAGGGGCTAAGTTTACAATGTGACAGAAGATAGTGTGGCGAGAGATTAAGTATTGCATGGGCCAGGCTGATAAACTCTGCATATTATATACTTTATATTGTGTTGAATGTCATATAGTTGGGGTGAAGGAGAAGTAGTACAAGGTTTTCAAAGTTTAAGAGGGGAATAATTATCATGTGACAAAACTCTGCAACAGCTGTATGTTATTTTTGATATTTTTAACAAAAAGATTTTAAAACTAAAATATTTCTAACTATGTCACGCTTTACCTTTTTTTTAAAAAAATTCATTCATTTCTGATTACTCACTGTAGGCATATATTTATTCAGTTTTCACTATTTTCATTGTATCACATTTGCATGTTTTCATTCTCAGTCATAATAATCTGATAACTTTTTGAGCTATTAATGGAGAGCATTGTTGAGTTAATTGTCAATCATTAGTAATGATTAGGCCAAGTAATTAATTAATTTGTGCATGGACATCAGCTACATATACCTATGTGTGAACAATTTTAGGCGCCATATACAGAATGTTGGGGATAGTATATAACACAAAGAAAGATTTGTCTGGTTATCAGCAGAGAATTCTACTTTTACCCAGAATTTATTCAGATATCACCACAAAACATAGTTTGAACTCAGCAAAACTCTTTTTTTTTTGTAAGTCTACTTTTGTCTAATCCAAAATGTTAAGGTTTTATAGAAATTTAGCTAGCCTTGCTGTAATGCTGCCATGGCTTTCTCCAAATTCTTAAAGTAAAAATCTTAAAGCAAATACCAGAGATCAGATTCAACTAAAATGATGCAAATCTTCAGGCAGGAAGAAAAAAGCCTAAGATAAAATAGCAGCACCTCTCAAGTGTTTAACATTTCACAATCATAAATAGAAAAAAAAAACCCTTCCTTCTAAATAGCAATTTATAAATAACTTTAAAATCATTCAAAAACTTTAAAATATAGCATCACCTCCGGAAAGTAAAGCAAACTTATCTGAGCCTGTCCCCCAACCCCAATTATACAGATGAACTGACCAAAATATCCACTAAGGTCCAGATTCTCCAAACAGCACCGTTGTCAGTGGACAGCTTAAAAGCATCTGCCAATCATGTGTCAATCACGCGATAGCACCGTTTAGAGAATTACACCTTCAGTAAAGATATGCAACGGAAATGTAGGATTTTCAAGGCCAACATTTCTTGAAGTGCCTACTAGCACCTAATGCCACTTCTAGCTTTAGTCATGCCCATAGGGAGTGTGTGGTACAGGGGATAGAACTATAGCCTCAGCACCCTGAGGCTGTGGGTTCAAATCTCTCGCTGCTCCTTGTGACCCTGGGCAAGTCACTTAATCCCTTCACTGCCCCAGGTACACTAGATAGATTGTGAGCCCGCCAGGACAGACAGGGAAAAATGCTTGAGTACCTGAATAAATTCATGTAAACCATTCTGAGCTTCCCTGGGAAACTGGTATAGAAAATTAATTAAATAAATAGGAAATGGATAAAGAATGGATGTGGACAGTATATTGCATTAATGCTGGTCTGCGTAGGAGGTGCTAAGTGCATCTGTGCTAACCGCTACCAGGGTACCATGCACTACCAGATATTTTATTGCATAACATGAGAGACAATTTCTGGAAACACCTTTTAATTGGTGCTGTACTACAAAACTTTCTGAACTTTAATACAAGGACTTCAAATACAGCAACAATTCCCATCCCCCTATTCATATAGGTAAAGGGATTAAATCAGAACTGCAAAAATCAATAATAATAATAATACATTTTGAACCCTAGTCTGTCAAATTTAATTATGTTGCCAGAAGATTATGTAAAGATGGAAGGAATGTGCAAGCTGCATAAAGAGATCATAGAAACATAGAAACATAGAAGATGCCAGCAGATAAGGGCCATAGGCCATCAGGTCTACCCTCTCTACTGACCCACCCCCAAGTCCTAGGGATCCCACTCCTGATGACAGTTTCCCTTGGCTTAACCCTCTAAGGGATCCCACATGGGTCTAGTTTATGTTAAATGTTAAATTATGACGGTAATAGCCATGCAGATGATAACACGTAATTGGAAGAACTATGATTGTCTTAACTTCCCTTTTTAGTGGACAAATTTATGCTCCAGCTACAAATATGAAAAAATGAATTCTGAGGTATTGGGGCATAGTAATCAAGTTTCAAGTTTATTAAAAATTTTGATTAAACGCTAAGTCATATTTCAAAGCGATGTACAAAGATATTTAAAATATAATTTCAAAAACAAAAGAGAAAGACAACAATACAAACATTACCATGCAATAATGCTAGGTTATGATACATTCAACAATACAAGAGAAACCAGGGAAAAGGGGAATGAACTACAATATAATAAAAAAGAGGGGGAAAGGCAAAAACAAAAGGGGAGGAGTTGAATAAACAAAATTAAGTAAATAAAAACCGAGAATGACTAAAAAAGAAGATTAATTAATCGAATGCATCTTTAAACAAAAATGTTTTTAAATTTGTTTTAAATTTATCAACATTAATCTCTTCTCTTAAGTAGATTGGTAACGAGTTCCAAATTTGTGGAGCAGTAACTGAAAAGATGAATTGTCTTCTTGTATTGATGATTTTAAGTGAAGGAATTGTTAATAAGTGTTGTTCATTTGACCGTAAACTTCTTGTTGAAGAATAAGGGATTAAAGATTTGAATAAAAATGCAGGTGATTTAAAGAGCATTGCTTTAAAAGTAAGAAGACAGAGTTTATAAGTTATTCTATTATATTATATTATTTATAAGTTATTCTAATGTATTTAACTTGGTGTGGGGCCCATTAGCATCTTTTATTGTTTCTATATAGTTGTTATTTCTCTTTAATTTTTGTCTGATTTCCTTCACATCCAGGGTGGGAATGTATTACTACTTTAAATAAGAGTGGGTTATTGGAAGGATACTTGCATTTATATTATTGATTAAGTAAAGGAGGTGGGGGGAAAAGATTACTTTCGAATATTTGTAAGTTTAAAGTGTTTTTCTTGATTTGTTATAAGTTCAGATTCATATGTATTGCACTGTTACTACTTGAAAATCAATAAATATTTATTTTAAAAAAATAATAATAATACATTTTTAATTATGTTGCCAGAAGATTATGTAAAGATTAAAGGAACGTGCAAGCTGCATAATGAGGTCTAGTTTATGTTAAATATGTGCTCGAAGGTTTGTCCTTGACACATGCCCCACTGTGATTCAAAGCACAGTCAAGCTAAGATGTTATTTCATAGAGACATACATTTCACATCACCAATGCACTTCATTATGGATGAAAGGTTGAATATGTAGCCAGTATACAATACAAGAATCAAGAAATTGGAGCCCAGTACACTTGAAAATGTAAAACATATGTACCGTTTCCTCTGATGTGCATATGTTAAATACATACAGTTCCTCGATTCAGCAATATATTTCATCCTGTCACCAGTTGAAATGGCTTTTTTTTTGTGATTTCCATCAAAGTCGTGTTGCTAATCTTCACTGCTATAGGACTTTAGTCTTAGAGAAATAAGACTTTTGTACAATGACATTCTGGCACAAAGGCAAGAGATCTTAACAAAGACTTTATAACAGTATTGTGGTTGCATAATGTCTTTGTAGTTTCTAAGCTCTACAACATTATTTAATTAGCTCAGAATTCTTCTCTCTTAGGAAATGGAAACTCAGTGAAATGTCAACAATGCTGTCTGCCTGCTTCAGGCTGAGCACATTGCACAGAGACAAGATAAAAATAGTGCAAGACAGTCTCTCCTGTATCACGCTGCAAACCCACACCTTCTGTCTTACGGGTCCAGTCACAGACATATAAATGTTGGTATTTGTGGATCATAAGCTAAGACTCTGCAATGTAGTTCTAGCATATGTTTTTATGCAAAAAGCTTGTGATGCCATATTAACCAAGTCAGAGGCAAGGTTTTAGTTTGAAAAATACTTTAAATTCAATAGTTAAGAAATTTAGGGGCTCTTTTAAGTTCAATCAATTGGTACCATCTTTTAATCTTTGTAAACCACATAGAACTTCACGGTCCTGCGGTATATAAACTATTATTATTATTATTTTACTAAAGCTTAACACTTGCTAAATGCTAACAAGCCCATTTTTAATTTATGGGCTTCTTAGCATTTAATGTGCTAATGGAATTAGTGCATGATTTAGTAAAAGAGCCCTTTAATGTTCAAAGGGACAAATGGTATATGAAGTTAAGCACCAGCAGCTAATATTTTTGATATGTTCAGTTGTGTAGTGCTTTTTAATTAGTGCCAGTCATACATGGTGGCAGTACAGATATACTGTATATTTATTAGCATATTTGTTCTTTAGTGTACTTTAAAAGATGAGTACATGCAAAATCAATTTAATATCTGTTAACCTATGAATATGTGTAAAGTTGATTTCCCCATGTTAAAACGCCTGAACATTTTCAGCAACACTTATGCATGAAACCAGCTGATAAATGTCTGAAAATCATCCAATGGATCCAAAAACATACCATAGATTTTATTTTTCCTCCTGCTACCTAATGGTTAGAGCAACAAAGTGAGAACCAGGAAAGCCAGGTTCAAACCACCTTTGTAGTTCCTTGTGATATGGGGCAAGATATTTAAATCTCCAATCCCAGAGGTACAAATTTAGACTGTAAGGGACAGAAAGGGCCTGATTCTATAAATGGTGCCTACATTTAGGCACTGCTCAGTGCTGTTGTCAATCAGCCACTAGGTGTAATTTATAGAATTATACCTAGTGACACCTAAGCGGACTTGGGCATCGTTAGGCATCCTAAAGGTAGTCACCTCTTCATTAGGCCAGGCTTTAACTGGCCTAATTTACTGGTGCCTACATCAGATGTCTAATGATGCCTAACTCAACCGTGCCTATCCACTCCTAACCACGCCTACAGATAGGTATCGGTAGGTGTCTTTGAGCATGGGATGGCACCTCCACTTAGGTGTCCTTAGGTATCTTAAGAGTTCAGTGCCAAACTTTTAAATTGTTTAATTAATGTTTTTTTTTTGGGGGGGGGTTTGATTGATTGAATATCAGTGCAGGTGTTAATTAATAGATGGCTGTCTGAATATCATCCAGTTTTGAACTGTGATAAAACTGTAGCCTGCTAGCTTTAATGCCCCTATATTGTCCTAATGGTAACTTGTCTTTGTTTATTACTCGTATTACTCCTCTATCCAAACTTGCCCGCTACAAAATAAAACAGAAGAAGAAAAAGTGAGATATCTAATCATGCCTTGTAAACTTTACTACAAAATGTCCCAGCACAGATCCAAGTTTTGGCAAAATATTGTTATACATTTTTTGAGTAATTTAAGGAAATGAGATCATATCAGTCTTATTCTAAAGCAGCATCACTGGCTGTCCATTAAATTCTGCATTACATTCATGTTCTTGTTGCTATTAAGACATTCTGCTTAGGTACTACTGCTTATTTGTCATCTCTTACAATTCCCTATTACTACTATTACTTATCACTTATATAGCATTAAAAGGCATACACAGCACTATACATTTTGACATTTATAGACAGTCCCTGCTCAGAAGAGATTACAATCTAAATTGGACAGACAGACATGACATATAGGGTTGGGAAGGCAGAACTCAAGATGAGAGGAGTTAGGAGTCGAAAGCACTCTCAAAGAGGTGGAATTTTAACTGGGTCTTGAACACTGCCAGAGACAAAGCCCACCATAGGGATTTGGGCAGCTTGTTCCAAGCATACGGCACAGAAAGGTAGAAGGGACAGATTCTGGAGTTGGTAGTTGAAGAGAAGGGCGCCCACTAATGCACTTACTATAGATCTTTCAATGACCGCTGGCTGGTTTTACCAGCTCCCTTTTCAGCCCAACTAGAGAATACTCAACAGGGTGCTTCTTTCTTTGACTCTCATTGTTTGGAATTCACTTTGGCTAATTCCTTTTTTATTTCGACTCAAAGACTTTCTCATAAATCTCATGCTCTTTTTGTTTTTTCGTCCGTCAGAGGCTATAAATTTTAAAAAAATATCATGAATGTATTCTTTCTTATCAGGCAGACACTTGGGACAATGATTTCAAGCAATTAGTATATACTTTTACCTCTTATTTAAATTTTAGAAAACAAAAACTCATCTGTTTTCCATATTTTTGAGTAATTAACATTCAAAAAGGTTTTTTCTTCATACTTAATTTGTTTTCCATTACTTAATCTTTTGTTAACTGCATACAACTTAACAGTTATGCGGTCTAGAAATAGATTTTATGTTATGTTAAGAGAGCTTCTAAGTCATTGCTTTTCCGTCAGGCTTATGGTGACTGATGCTAGCAGGAGTTGTTGGGGGGCGGATGAAATTCCCTAGAAAATGTTTTAGTCAGGTGTGCTTGAGTCTTGGGGTGAGTTGCTGTTGCTTTCATAGGAGCATAGTAAATGACAGCAGATAAACATAGAAACATAAAGGCAGATAAAGGTCAAATGGACCATCCAATCTGCCTATCCACAGCATTCACTATACTCCCTCCCTAAGAGATCCCATGTGCCTGCCCCATGTTTCTTTTAACTCAGACAGTCTTTGTCTCCACCACATCTACTGGGAGACTATTCAATGCATCTACTACCCATTCTACAATTTCCTTAGATTACTCATAAGAACATAAGAATAGCCTTTCTGGGTCAGACCAATGGTCCATCAAGCCCAGTAGCCCGTTCTCATGGTGGCCAATCCAGGTCACTAGTACCTGGCTAAAATTCAAGGTGCTATCAATATTCCATGCTACCAATACTAGGCAAGCAGTGGCTTCCCCCATGTCTTTCTCAATAACAGACTATGGACTTTTCCTCCAGGAACTTGTCCAAGCCTTTCTTCAAACCAGCTACGCTATCCGCTCTTACCACATTCTCTGGCAATATGTTCCAGAGCTTAACTATTCTCTGAATAAAAAAAAAAAAATTCCTCCCAATGGTTTTAAAAGTATTTCCATGTAACTTCATTGAGTGACCTCTAGTCTTTGTAATTTTTGACGGAGCGAAAAATCGATCCACTTGTACCCGTTCTACTCCACTCAGGATTTTGTAGACTTCAATCATATCTCCCCTCAATGGTCTCTTTTCCAAGCTGAAGAGCCCTAACCATTTTTGTCTTTCCTCATATGAGAGGAGTTCATCCCCTTTACCATCTTGGTCGCTCTTCTTTGAACCTTTTCTAGCAGACCAGAATTGAATGCAATACTCCAAATGAAGTCACACCATGGAGCGATACAGGGGCATTATAACATTCTTAGTCTAGTTAACCATCCATTTTTTAATAATTCACAGCATCCTATTTGCTTTCTTGGCAGCCTGTCATTTCTTAACTTCATCCTATGCCCTCTCATTCTGGATCTTCTTTCAAATGAAAGAGATTTGCCTCATGCACATTTACGACATGTAGATATTTAAACATCTCTTCCATAGCTCCCCTTCCACCTTTCCTCCAAAGTATACATATTGAGATCTTTCAGTCTTTCCCCATATATCTTATGATGACTACCAACCATTTTAGTAGTCTTTCTCTGGACCGACTCCATCCTGTTTATATGGGTTTTTTTAAATTTGTGGTCTCCAGAATTGTATTTAATATTCTAAATGAAGTCTCACCAGAGCATCAATGCCTCCTTTTTCCTACTGGCCATAACTCTCCCTTTACACCCTAGCATCATTCTAGCTTTCATCATCGCCTTTTCAACCTGTCACATGCTATCACACCCAAGTCCTGCTCCTATTTCATGCACAAAAGTTCTTCAACCCTTATATAGTACCATTCCCTTGTGTTTTTGAAGCCCAAATGCATGAACTTGCATTTCTTAGCATTAAATCTTAGCAGCCAAATTTCAGACCATTCTTCAAGCTTTGCCAGGTCATTCATTCACACCATTAGGGGTGTCAACTCTATTGCAGATTTTAGTATCATCCTCAAAGAGACAAATCTTACCTGATAGCCCTTCAGCAATCTTTTACAAAACTGTTAGAAAGAAAAGGTCCAAAAACCAACCTTGAGGCATTCAACTGGCAACATCCCTTTCCTCAGAGAGATCTCCATTAACCATTACCCTCTGTTGCCTTCCACTCAATCAGTTCCTGAGTCAGTCCATCATGTTGGGGCCCATCCAGATGGCACTCAGTTTATTTATTAGATGCAGAACATTGTCAAAGGCTTTGCTAACATCTAAATACACCACATCTAGCACACTCCCTCTATCCAATTTTCTGATCACCCAGTCAAAGAAATTGATCAGATTTGTCTGACCAGACCTCCATCTAGTGAATCCATGTTGCCTCAGGTCCTGTAATCCACAGAATTCTAGAAGCATCACTAGTCTCTGTTTTAGAAGTGCTTCCATTAATTTACTTACCACATAAGTTAGACTTGTTGGCCTGTAGTTCCCTACTTCTTTCTTATTTCCACTTTTGTGGAGAGGGACCACATCTACCCTTCTCCAGTCTTCCGATACCACTCCCGATTCTAGGGAAGCACTAAAATGGTCAGTCATCAGAGCTGGCAGAACTTCCCTAAGTTCCTTCAGTACCCTCGGATGTACACCATCTGGCTCCATCACTTTGTCCACCTTTAGTTTAGCTAGCTCCGCTCGAACACAATCCTCTGAAAATTGATCAGAGTCTACCACACCTCCTACTTGCATTTGTCTTCTGTGGTCTCGCTTCCAGAGTGTCAGCTGTAAACACAGAAAAGAAATATTTGTTAAGCAATTCAGCCTTATCTTTAGCAGCTTCTACATATTTTTACCCATCATCTTTGAGTCTTACAATGCCACTTTTACACTTCTACCTATCACTAATATACCAAATAAATATCTTGTGTCTACGTTTTACTGTGTCAGGTATTTTTTCATCCATTTACATCTTTGCTTTTCTGACTTCTTGACCAGCTTCTCTTAACTTTTCCAGATATTTTAGCCCCTCTTCCTCTTTCTGTAATTTTTTCTAGTTTATGAAAGCTAACCACCTTTTCAGCTACTACTTTTAAGAACCAAAGCAATCTTCTTTTCCTCTTCTTTTTACTTACTTTTCATATACGAGATGATTTAATGCCCTTACAATAGCTTCTTTCAGTTTTGCCCACTGCTTTCCTACTTCTTCCAGATGTTTCCATGCAGACAATTCCTTCATGTAATCCTCAATCTGAAAAAAGCTATTTTTTTTTAAGTCTAGAACCTTTGCTTTTGAATGAGCCCTCTCTACACCTATCTTAATATTAAACCACACCATGCGGTGATCACTGGATGCCAGATGGTCACCCAATGTAACATCAGAAACACTTTCCTTGTTTATAGGTGCTAAGGCTAGTATGGCCCCAGACTGCGTGAGTTCCATTATCAATTGCTGGAACAGTTCTCTTGTAGAGAATCCAGAATCTACCAACTTTTAGAAGACCCCACAATCTGGAGACCCCAATCAACATGTGGCTTATAAAATTATCTATTAGTGATACTTCCCCTCTTTATAGCTATATTCTGATTGTTTACTATTAAATCTCTGTCCATGTCTTCTGTCTGAGAAGGAGGCCTGTTTATCACACCAATGTAATTACATTTTCCATTCCCTCTTTCCAGATTGACCCACAGTGCCTCTTCCTTACGGCTGAAATTGTGTGACTTTAATATGATCTTTAACATATAACACCACTCCTCCTCCTTTTCTTCCTACCCTGTCTTTCCTGAACAGATTACTGCCCAGTATAATTATAGCCCAGAATAACTATATCCCATTCATGGTTATCTGTGAACCACGTCTCTGTAATTGCTACTAAATAAAGACCTGAACAGTCTAATCAGTCTTACCAATAGTGACATGCTTTATAAATTCATGATTAAATTGTCTTTTTATCTTTGGTATTTCTGGGACATAGACCATAGAAGTTGCTATCTAAGCTCATTCCAACCTATACAAACCATCTTGTTGTTTCTGGGATACAGACCGAAAAAGTCTGCCCAGCCCTGTCCTCATGTTCCAAAATACTGAAGTTTCATCAAAGCCTCCCCTGCTCATCCTAAATTGAATTTCCATATACGGGACACAGGCATTCCTATCATTTTAATGAAGTTCTTGTTTCCTCTTTGTATTTGTTTTCAGTCTGTAAATTGTTTAGACTTACCCTGTTAGCTAAAGACAGTATGACAAGTCTTGATAAATAAATAAAATAAAAATATCTCTTTAGTGCTTGGCTTGCACTATTACAAGCTAATATTAAATATTGAAGGTATTAATATAGAACCAATCTTTTCCAGAGAAGGAAAAATAGTAAAACTAGAGGGTATAAATTGAGGTTGCAGGGAGGAAGACTTAGGAGTAATGTTAGGAAGTTATTTTTCATGGAGAGGGTGGTGGATGCCTGGAATGCCCTCTCGAGGGAAGTGGTGGAGAGGAAAATGGTGATGGATTTCAACAAAGCGTGGGATAAACACAGAGGATCTCTAATTAAAGAATGATTGGTATCAATTAAAGAACTAAAGTTGGTACTGGACAGACTTCCACAGTCTGTGTCCCACATATTGTGATTCAGTGTAGGATGGACTGGGGGGGGGGGGAACATCAATAGGAACTCCATTAACTCGGAACATGAGGACATTACTGGTCAGACTTTATGGTAGGTATCCTGCAAACAATGGGGTAGTTGGATAGGCTGGCTTGGCGGCAACTCCAGCAGTTGGAACCTAGGATAGTACCAGGTAGACTTTACAGTCTATGGCCCAGAAATATCAAAGAAAAAAGACAAGTTAACTTAATCATGTATTTTTAATGAGTATAACTAATGGACGAACTAGATCAGTGGTTCCCAAACCTGTCCTGGGGGACCCCCAGCCAGTCAGGTTTTCAAGATATCCCTAATGAATATAAATGAGAGAGATTTGCATATAATGGAAGTGACAGATATGCAAATCTCTCTCATGCATATTCATTAGGGATATCTTGAAAACCTGACTGGCTAGGGGTCCCCCAGGACATGTTTGGGAACCACTGGACTAGATGGACCATTCAGGTCTTTATCTGCTGTCATTTACAATGTTATGTTACTATGCATGACTTATCTGTTTAGTGCAGTGGTTCTTAACCTGGGTTCGACCGAACCCTAGGGGTTCGGTGAGTTAGTCTCGCGGGTTCGGCGGAGGTCAAAACACACCTCCGACTCATATAGCGCTTCGGTCATGTTCAATCATCTATCAGTTATTCAGTGATTTTGATCAAGACTGATCGTGTACTCGGTTTCTTGATCTATCAATCAACAACAGAAGTCACACTGATTTGCAGTAAATTTCATTATTATGTTATTATTATTCGAAATATAGGAGAACTTTTTTGTTTTCAAAATTGATATTATTTTTTCGCTCACTGTATACCTATGTTTTGAATTTGTAAAAATTATATTTTATTTTTCCAATAAAGAAGGGTTCGGTGAACACGCATATGAAACTGGTGGGGGTTCAGTACCTCCAACAAGGTTAAGAACCACTGGTTTAGTGGTTGAATATCACTGTGGATCACATAACACTGGCTTCATCTGGCCCAATGTCAAATCCTTTTTCTATGGATGAATTTTTTTTTTTTTTTTTTTAAGGGCCCTTTTAGTAAACTGTGCAAGCCTAATGCAGCGTAAAATGGTATGCTGTGAAATGTACGCAAGAATCCTGCGGTAACCACCAAATCTGAGGGGCATGTCAAGTGGTGGAGAGTGGGCATTCCTGATCTAAGCAGCACAGTTATATTACCACACACTAACTTATAAGCACAGGATTATTGCAAAAGCCCTTACACCTCTAAAATGGATTGCAGAAAGTACTTACACAGTAATTTTATATAATGACGACATATTAATGGCAAAAAAAAAAAAACAGATGATGAAAAATCACAGAAAAACTTGGGACATATCAACAAAAATACTGTGAATAAAGCAGCTCGCCAAAAAATTAAATTTAGGCCCTCTTGTACTAAGCTGCACTAACCAATTAGCATGCACTAAACACTAATGCGTCCATAGACTAACATGCACGCATTAGCGTTTAGCGCATGCTAATCGCTTGGCGCACCTTAGTACAAGAGGGGGGTAAATGAAATTAAATGAAGGTGGAGGAAAAGATCTCATACACCCACATACCTATCATATATCTTTAAACAAGAACTGACAAAAATGCATTGCAACCGGGCTAAGCGTAATCATAAGTCAGAAAAACCATCACTTTCCATTTTTTTAAATTAACAAGCATATATCACATAGGAGAGAAAAGTGCTCTATGCATTACCTCTGGAATTGTGGTACATTGTTAATTGGGAAGTGATGATTTTTCTGACCTATGATTATACAACGCAGCTTTGTCAGTTCTTATTTAAGACCAAAAACAAAACAAAAAATGGAACCAAAAATATAAAATACCTTTGAACCAAGAAGGTGCTCAGATCCAATAGATGGAAAGAAAATCTCCAAACCGGGGACAAACCCCTGTAGGGACTTTCACAGAGTCTATCATTGCACTGTCCTCAAGAGGTAGAAAGGCGATTTAATATTTGTTCATTACATCATTTGTAGTATCCTTGTAAATATCCAATGTTATAAAAAAAACTGTGTTCTTCTAAATCAGTGATTCCCAACCCTGTCCTGGAGGACCACCAGGCCAATCAGGTTTTCAGGCTAGCCCTAATGAATATGCATGAGAGAGATTTGCATAAAATGGAAGTAACAGGCATGCAAATCTGCTCCATGCATATTCATTAGGGATATCCTGAAAACCCGATTGGCCTGGTGGTCCCCCAGGACAGGGTTGGGAACCACTGTTCTAAATAATAAACTTATGTGCAAAAGGCCACTTAGGGTGATTAGGAAGAAGTCTCAATACAGCGTATGCTGGCGGGTTCTAACGCGTTTTGCCGATAGGCTTCTTCAGAGAACCCCCTCACGCTGGTTGTAACTTCAAATTTGATTCCTTCCTCACTCTTCACCCATGATTAAATCGCCTTTCTACCTCTTGAGGATGGTGCAATGATAGACTCTGTGAAAGTCCTTACAGGGATTTGTTCCCGGTTTGGAGATTTTCTTTCCATCTATTGAACCTTCTTGGTTCAAAGGTATTTTATATTTTTGGTTCCTTTTTTTGTTTTGTTTTTGGTTCTGACCACTTTTGGGACATTTTGTTTGAATAATTACCCAGTTGTTATATTGGGAATCCAGTTCTTATTTAAGGACATATGATAGCTGTGTGGGCATATGAGGTATTTTCTCCACCTTAATTTATTTTAATTTTGGGGTGGGCTGTTTGATTCACAGTATTTTTGTTTGTCTGTCCAAAAGTTAGCATATGGTCATTAAAACAAAGAAAGAAAATTGGCCATTTTACGGCTGCAGTAAAAATGGCCTTAGCATGCAGGAAAAACCTGTACAAAGGCATACTAAGGCCACTTTTTTCCCATAGATTAGTAAAAGGACCTGTTAGCTAGTTAAATAGTAACATAGTAATTGCTAGATGCACTAAAGTCAGCGACTTTCGCTAAACCTGTTTTCATCAGTGGCAGGAGGGAGTGGGCTTCCTTCCAGTCTTTTTCTATCAGGAGGAAAGGGGGAGGGTAGGGGATGGGTTTTTTTGGGGCGAGCTCCGTTGGAAGGAGGGAGTAGGCATCCCTCCTGACAATTTTCTCTTGGGGGGGATGGGAACAGCATAGCAGGAGGGAGTGGGCATCCCTCCTGGCATTTTCGATGCTGCCCACTCCCTCCTGCTATGCTATTCCCATCCCCCCAAGATACTGATTCACCGTTTTTGTCTAGTGTGTCTGTCATAATTAAACTGTAAGCTCTTTCGAGCAGGGCTGTCTCTTGTGTGTTTAATGCAGTGTTGCGTGCATCTGGTAATGCTATAGAAATAATAAATGTTGTAGTAATTTAGATTTTTTTATTTCTTATACTAACCATTTTCTAATACTAGCCATGCCTATTTGAATTCTGTTACTGTTTTTGTCTCTACCATCTCTCTCAGGAGGGCATTCTAGGCATTAGTCACTCTCTCTGTTGAAAAGAATTTCCTGATATTATTCCTTGCAATCTCAATTCATGTCCTCTAGTTTTAATAGTTCCCCTTCTCTGGAAAGGATTCCAGTATTTAAACATCTGTATTATATTTCCTCTGTCCCTTCTTTCCTCTTGAGTATATATATTCAGGTCTTCTGGTCTCTTCACATATGTCTTTTGACGTAATACCATTTTTGTCACCTTCCTTTGAAGGGTCTAGGATGTTTTATTGTGGCTCTTTCATCACAGCCAGTTCAGCACTGAAACATGGTCCCACAATGAACATAAGAACATAAGATTTGCCGCTGCTGGGTCAGACCAGTGGTCCATCATGCCTAGAAGTCCGCTCAGTCGGTGGCCCTTAGGTCAAAGACCAGTGCCCTATTTGAGACTAGCATTACCTGCGTATGTTCTGTTCCAGCAGGAACTTATCCAACCTTTTCTTGAATCCCTGAAGGGTGCTTTCCCCTATAACGGCTGCAAAGATTTGATGGGTCCAGGAGCTACAACAGGGCAGGCTTACTTCATTTTTTTATGATGGTGCATAGGGATGCCTATGGACACCCAAGGCCACTTCCTGTGCAAACCACACCCCTGCTGGCCATAGGTAACTGTAGGCATCCTTATGCACCTCCGTAGGTGTGAGACCAGTGCCTTAGAATGACACCTTCAAGTTTTTTAAAAAAATGTATCCCCTGATTGGTCAATAAAGCAGCATTAGGGTGTCTACCACCACTTAACTTCAGCGCATTGTGTATAGAATTTGGGCCCAAGTTTGTAGCCCTTAGTGGAGACTGCGTTGTTTAATTTGCTTTTTTTTTTTTACCAAACTTTTCAAACTACCCTTGTAGCTCCCAATTATTGATACTTGATGGCTCATTAAGCAATTAAGTTGTGTGCTCATCTCATCAGTGTGCCAAATTTGGATGCCATGTATAGAATCTGGTGGAATGTGTTTAGAGCAGTGGTTCCAAAACCTGGTCCTGGAGGCACCTCAGCCAGTCAGGTTTTCAAAATATCCACAATGAATATTAATGAAAGAGATATTCATGATTGCCTCCACTGTAAGCAAATCTCTATCATGAATATTTAGTGTGGATATCCTGAAAACTTGACTGGCTGGGGTGCATCCAGGACCAGGTTTGGGAACCACTACTAGAGTACACAAGGGGGGTTCCGAAAAGTTCTCAGCCCAACCAACCAACCAACTTCTTAAATTCTGAGCATTGTGTTGCCACCATAGCTGATAAAAATGTTAAGTGCCAATTTGCAGAAACAAAATTCTATGTTTTGACATTGTTTCAGATCATTGATTGAACCATATCCACATCATTCTCTTCTTGGTTGGGCTGAGAACTTTTCAGCACCACCTCATATGTTTTAGAGACCACAAATCTTGACAGATAAGATACATGACATTATAGAGAACATCAAGAGCATACGCTTGACAAGGTACCCCATGAACGCCTACTGCGGAAACTGAAGAACCATGGGGTGGAAGGAGAAGTACATAGATGGATCGGAAATTGGTTGGAAGGTAGGAGGCAAAGGGTGGGAGTGAAGGGCCACTACTCTGACTGGAGGAGGGTCAGTACTCGTACCGCTGCTGTTCAATGTATTTATAAATGATCTAGAAACAGGGACGAAGTGTGAAGTAATAAAATTTGCAGACGACACCAAACTATTTAGTGGAGTTAGGACTAAAGAGGACTGTGAAGATTTACAAAGGGACCTGAATAAACTAGGAGAGTGGGCGAAAAGATAGCAGATGAAATTTAATGTAGAGAAATGTAAAGTTTTGCATGTAGGAAACAGGAACCTGATGTATAGCTATATGATGGGAGGGCTGGTAATGGGTGAAAGTAGCCTAGAAAAGGACTTGGGGGTACTAGTGGACAAGACAATGAAGCATTCGGCACACTATGCAGCGGCCTCTAAGAATGCGAACAGAATGTTAGGTATTATCAAGAAAGGTATTACAACCAGAACAAAAGAAGTTACCCTGCCATTGTATCGGGCGATGGTGCGCCCGCATTTTGAGTACTGCGCCCATTATTGGTCTCTGTACCTTAGGAAGGATATGGAGATACTCGAGAGGATTCAGAGGAGAGTGATAAAAGGTATGGAAAACCTTTCATATGCTGAAAGATTAGAGAAACTGGGGCTCTTTTCCCTGGAAAAGCGGAGACTTAGAGGGGACATGATAGAGTCCTATAAGATCATGAAGGGCATAGAAAAAGTGGAGAGTGACAGATTCTTCACACCTTTGAAAACTACAAGAACGAGAGGGCATTCATAAAAATTAAAAGGGGACAGATTCAGAACCAATGCTAGGAAGTTCTTCTTCACCCAAAGGATGGTGGACACCTGGAATGCGCTTCCAGAGGGTGTGATAGGACAGAGTACAGTATTGGGGTTCAAGAAAGGATTAGATAATTTCCTGAAGGAAAAGGGGATAGAAGGGTATAGATAGAGGATTGCTGGGCATGATGGACCTCTGGTCTGACCCAGCAAAGGCACTGCTTATGTTCTTATGTTACTCATATTTCTACAATAGTGTCCTAAATTTAGGTTCTGTTTTCCAATTTAAAGCCCCAACTAGATCCAATCATTTCTACTATGGCAAATCTCTAATCTTCCTTATATAACTGTTTTACCTTTACTCAGAAAATCAATTTTTTTCTCATGTGCCAAGATTCTCACAGCTTTATTTTAGCCAAAGGAAGCTTTAGTTTACCTGGATAGCAACCGATATTTCAAAGTACATGTGCTTTGCTCATTATCAAGCACAATAACATCTCTGTATTTTCTATTGCCATCATCTTTACAAGGGCTAAATTTTGTGATTTATTTAAATAGACAGATCAGAGAGAAAGAAATTTAAAAAAAAAAAGAAGAAGGAGAAGAAAAACCCACACAAGTGCTATATATACTGAAGGCATGTGAATTGCTTCTTTCCCAAGGATAATGCAAATTAGAAGTATGTAAAGCTTTGTCTGCACCTGGGATCTTTAATGAGGATAAAGAAAAATCAGACAGAGATTCTCCAGGGAACAGAGAGGATCGTTATTTGAATAACCTGCAGTGAATTCTAATCAATGCGACGTGACTTTGAAAATGAATGTGGTCTTTCAACCTGCAGTACTGGAGCCACAATATTAATCATAACTTCACAGTACAGTAAAGCCTATGATAAATGACCAACTGGTGGGCTAATGAAAAGACCAGTTGGTATCTGGGAAAAGTAAGGTCGATATAAATCTTGTGACTGGTTAGTTTACCTATGTACCCTATGAAAAGAAAGAGCAAGTAGCAGAATTCAAAATGTCAATATTTCCTGTTCTGTTTCTGATTTTTATGTGGAGGTGAAATTGTTTAACAAGACAGAATTATTTATTATTATTTTGTCAAAGCTCAAACGTTCCGAATTTAGGGGCTATTTTACTAAAGCGCATTAGACACTTAGGTCTGAATTCTATATAAGGCACCTACAAAAATTGATGCCGAAAACCCCCCAACTGGTGCTTAAGTTAGGTACAATTTATAAAATCGCACTTATACCTGCCTAACTTTAGGCGTGTCCATTTACATCAACTACAAGGGGGGAGTGCTGAAATGTTCTCAGCCCAACCAATCAACTTCCTAAATTCTGAGCATTACGTTGGCACTGTAGCTGATAAAAGTGTTAATTCGTTAAGTGCTAATTTGCAGAAACAAAATTCTATGTTTTGACATTGTTTCAGATCATTGATTGAACCATATCCGCATCATTCTCTTCTTGGTTGGACTGAGAACTTTTCAGCACTCCCCCTTAAAACCTGGTACAAAACCTTGTGCCTAAAGTTGGACGTGGATCCCCTTATTCTAAAAAACAATGGCCAATCAGGGACTTTCCTAAACTCCTCCCTAAGGAAGTTCCTGATTGGTTGAGGAGCCCGAGGTGCCTTAGCCAATCAGGGTCTTAGGCCCCTCCCCATGCATCTGATGATACATCAGGGCATGGCCTAAGGCCACACTTGTGGTGGAGGAGGCGTGGAGCAGGAGGAACTGAGCACCCCTCCAACTCTAAATGAAATAATAATGTATGGGGAGGGATGGGCCTGGCCCGGCCAGCCAGCTAGGCCTAGGCTAAGATACAGGGAGAGAAGGCTCGCAGTGTGGGGAAGGGCAGGAGAGATTCAGGGCAGCAGAGAGCAGGGCTGGCAGAGAGCAGAGCTTTTTAATGAAGCTGGAGAGTCGAAAAGACGTTTTCGATTGGTCTCCAGCAGTCGCTTTTTGGGTAGATCAGTCAGCCCAGTCGGATTGGGAAATTTGTTTAGCGAATCGCGTCCCTACCTACTTTGCATGCAGTTCCCCTCATTTGCATGCACGGATTGGAAGCGGATCACAGGAGAGGTTAGTGAATTGGGCCGGAGGGAAATCAGGTCACTAAGGGGTCACAAACTGATCGGTACATGATCGGTTTGCTTAGTGAATCTCGCCCCATGATCCTCCCATTTCTGCCCCCCATTTTTTATTCACATGTAAAATTTAGGCGTGGATTTCATGCCTAAAGTTACACGTGGGTACATGCACAATTTGTAACAGTTTTTATAGAATTTAGGGGTTAACACACAATTTAGTATGTGTTAACTGCACAGAAGTGGTAACTGCTTATGCACATGGAAACTATTGTGTGCTTACCAATAATTTTGCAGTTAGCACTAGTCCAATTTGCACTTCCTAAACAGGAGGTGTTAAGGGAATCTGCACTGGGACTAAAGTACAGCACACTAATGGTCATTTTAGCATGCTACCTGCAAAAGAAATACTGGATACTGTCCTTAATAGGTGCAATGTAAAATTCACACGTCCTTTTTTTTTTTTTTTTTTTGCATTATGGCATGGTAACCGCAAAATATAACACACTTTAGAAAAAGGACCTCTTAGCATTCTCGTTTCTTGTCACATACCCAACAAAATATAATATCATTTAAATACATGAAAATCTGCTCTTCATTTTTTTGGAAACTGCATATGTTATACTCTCACTATTTTTGGTGATTTTAGACATATGGTTCCAGAAGGAGGTTGGCTAAAGCTATCCTGCAAACACTCACTTATTGGAAGTCACGCAAAAGAACATTTTTTAGCATTATGTTTCAGAAAAAGAAAAAAAAAAGAGCACACCTGCATCTATTTGGAAACTGGGCTTTTTAGGATGCATTAGTCTCTCATATCCAAGTTCTTAAAGCTTCAAATGTGGCTATAAATACTGCAAAGAGTTGGAGTAGTTCATTCATTATTAGGTACTGTTCACACATCCATCAGCTACAGTGGAAGTTGAACATATGCTTCACTAGTTGTTATAAAGACAGACAAAGCTGACTTAAGCACTTAAAAATGATAGACTTATTTTTCAGGTCAACAGTAAATTAGTATATGGCACGTCAGCTTATGGGAACATGAAGTTTTATGGCTTAATATATAACCGAATAATACAACAAACATATGGATAAATGTAGAAGGGCAATGTTCAGTCTCTTCTGACAGCTTGGAGGTCTGTGTACAATGGACCTGCAAGCTGATTTTCAATGGAACACGTCTTTTGGACTTTTCCTTTCAAATGCAGACTGGAGGGAACCTGAGCACTTCTGTGCCTATGTACTTTGCAGCTGTTAAAGTACTTGCAGGTATTTCATAATTAATTCTCTGTATATTTGTTCCCTTGTCCATTCTAATCCCACTCCTTTTTCCCAACTATATGTACTTTTCCCCACCATGAGGGCACAGCAATTTTACTAATGTATTTTAGCATCAGTAAATATGTATTTTACCTAGATTAAAACTTTTTAAAACTGTCCTCAGAATAATTTTATGACAGGTCATCTAATTTGTAATATAAATGAGCACAGTTTGAATAACTTCAGCACTTTAAACGGTGCACAGAGGATTGTAACCTGCAAAAAGTGGCAAGTACAGTTCAGGCCTCCTTGTTGGGCAGACTGGATGGAACATGCACATCTTTATCTGCCACCATTCACTATGATACTTGGTTAGGAGTGATCTTGGATATACCTGCCCAAGTGGCTTCTTTCTTCAAAATGGCTGCCTTATATGGCAGCTTGATCCCCTAGTAATAGTACCACAGGACTCTTTTTAGGGCCTGAAGAAGCCATTTTGAAGATGGAAGCTGCTGAGACAGGAGCATCCCAGAATCATTTTTGCATCAAAGTAGTGTTTAAATGGGACAGTTAACCTTTGTGCAAGTCCACACTCAACAACTTTAGTATGGACCTCCTGATTGCAGACCTTTGAATTTATTTCACTATAGCTGAGACCCAACTGTGTTTGTAACATAGTTCTTCCACATAACACTGCACATACAGTTCCTATCTAAATGTGTCCCACAGCACAGGATCTCTCTTTTGTTTGTTTCATACAAAGAAACAGCACAAGCCCATTTTATTTTAATTGCAATGCCATGACTTTATTACAGCACAAGCCAATTTTATTTTAATTGTAATGTCATGTCTTTATTAATCTAGATGATGGCAATGAAGAAAATCTGTGGGATGCCTAGAAGTAGAAAGAGTAGGAACACTCCCCCCCCCCAACAAAGTAGCCATATCTATGTTCAGTTCATTGAGACTTCACCTGAAGCACTGTGTCTTTAGATCAAGTGGAATCCAGACATAATAGAAGCATTTCAGGAAGGAGTAATATAATGGTATAAAGCTGGTACTATAAGTCCTGTAAAAAGCAAGCATTTAGGGGGCAATTCTGTAACTGGGGGGTCACTATTTAGGTGCCCATTTTACATGAACTAATTATTTTATAGCCCTTACATACACAATTATTTATTTGTTTAATTTTTTAGCCCATTCTCCCAAAGTAGCTCAGAATGGGTTACAAATCAGGTAATCAAGCATTTTCCCTATCTGTCCCAGTGGGCTCACAGTCCATCTAATGTACCTGGGGCAGTAGAGGATTAAGTGAGTTGCCCAAAGTCACAAGGAGCTGCATGGAGTTTGAACCCAAAACCTCAGGCTGCTGAGACTGTAGCTCTAACCACTATGCCACACTCTCCTCCTTATCATTATAGAATACTTGTGTAAGTCGGCACCAATGCACCTACATTTAGATGCTACAATTAACAGTAGGGCTATGACTGACAGAAATGTTAACACCTAATTTATAGCACTCTATTAGCTGAGGGTCAGATTCTGTATACTGTAGTGTGACCAAAGTTTCATGCACACATTTGTGTGCATCGCTGATTTGAGCGTTCCACTTAATTGCTTAACAAGTTAATCAGCACTGATAATTGGCAATTAACAAGTAATTGACACTAATTAGACGTTATACGTACAACTTTCTAAGCGCATTCTATAAAGCAGTGTTTTTCAACCGCTGTTCCGCGGCACACTAGTGTGCCGCGAGATGTTGCCTGGTGTGCCGCAGGGCCGCCGGGCCCGGAGCTTACAGGGGGCCCGAGGCAGGGGCGCCAGTAGCTCGCCAAGGCAAAGTGAGTCGATCACCCAGGACTCACTTTGTCTTGGCGATCTAATCCACAGTTCTTCAACCGCCGGTCCGCAGACCGGTATCGGTCCGCAGGAAATTTTTGCCGGTCCGCGCAGGACCGGCAAGATTGACTCATTTGAACTTCCTGCCGGTCCGCGCAGGACCGGCAAGATCAGCATCGGAAGCGTGCGCTGGGCCGGAGAGATCTTGGGGAGCCTCCGACAGTGGCTTTCTCCCCTCTCTGCAGCTCTCCTTTACTTCCCAGCGCAGCGATTCACGAAGGCAGCCTCGGGGCTTTTGCTGAGTCGCGGCTGCCTCTGATGATGCAACTTCCTCTTTCCTCAGAGGCGGCGCGACCCAACAAAGGACCCGAGGCTGCCTTCGTGAATCGCTGCGCTGGGAAGTAAGAAGAGCTGCTGGGAGGGGAGAAAACCACTATCAGTCTGGGAAGCTGTTGGGCAGGGGAAAAAAGGGACAGCTGCTACTGGAAAGGGAGAAAGAGAGATGCTTCTGGGAGGGGAGGAGGGAAAGGAATCTGGGAAGCTGCTGGGCCAGGAAAAAAAAGGGACAGCTGCTACTGGAGAGGGAGAAGGAGAAGGAGAGATGCATCTGGGAGGGGAGGAGGGAAAGGAATCTGGGAAGCTGCTGGGCCAGGAAAAAAAAGGGACAGCTGCTACTGGAGAGGGAGAAGGAGAAGGAGAGATGCATCTGGGAGGGGAGGAGGGAAAGGAAGCTGGGAAGCTGCTGGGCCAGGAAAAAAAAGGGACAGCTGCTACTGGAGAGGGAGAAGGAGAAGGAGAGATGCATCTGGGAGGGGAGGAGGGAAAGGAATCTGGGAAGCTGCTGGGCAAGGAAAAAAAGGGACAGCTGCTACTGGATAAGGAGAAGAAGGAGAGATGCTTCTGGGAGGGGAGGAGGGAAAGGAATCTGGGAAGCTGCTGGGCTAGGAAAAAAAGGGACAGCTGCTACTGGATAAGGAGAAGAAGGAGAGATGCTTCTGGGAGGGGAGGAGGGAAAGGAATCTGGGAAGCTGCTGGGCTAGGAAAAAAAGGGACAGCTGCTACTGGAGAGGGAGAAGGAGAGATGCATCTGGGAGGGGAGGAGGGAAAGGAATCTGGGAAGCTGCTGGGCCAGGAAAAAAAAGGGACAGCTGCTACTGGAGAGGGAGAAGGAGAAGGAGAGATGCATCTGGGAGGGGAGGAGGGAAAGGAATCTGGGAAGCTGCTGGGCCAGGAAAAAAAAGGGACAGCTGCTACTGGAGAGGGAGAAGGAGAAGGAGAGATGCATCTGGGAGGGGAGGAGGGAAAGGAATCTGGGAAGCTGCTGGGCAAGGAAAAAAAGGGACAGCTGCTACTGGATAAGGAGAAGAAGGAGAGATGCTTCTGGGAGGGGAGGAGGGAAAGGAATCTGGGAAGCTGCTGGGCTAGGAAAAAAAGGGACAGCTGCTACTGGAGAGGGAGAAGGAGACGGAGAGATGCTTCTGGGAGGGGAGGAGGGAAAGGAATCTGGGAAGCTGCTGGGCAAGATAAAAAAGGGACAGCTGCTACTGGAAAGGGAGAAGAAGGAGAGATGCTTCTGGGAGGGGAGGAGGGAAAGGAATCTGGGAAGCTGCTGGGCAAGGAAAAAAAAGGGGCAGCTGCTACTGGAGAGGGAGACGGAGAGATGCTGCTGGGAGGGGAGGAAGGGAAGAGAGTTACTGCTGGACAGGAGGCTGGGAGAAAGAAAGAAAGGGGGCAGGCAGGGAAACAGAAGGAAAGAAGAGAAACAGAAAAAAAGAAAGAAAGGTCAGGGAGAGAGGAAGAAAAAGTTGGGGGAGGGAATGAGGTGTGGAGGAGAGAAAGCATACAGGCTGATAGAAGGGAAGAAAGATTGGATGCACAGTCAGAAGAAGAAAGTGCAACCAGAAATCACCAGCCTGGCTGGGCGGAACTTCCTCTCCGATTGCAGAATTGACCTCAGGGAGAGCATGCGTCGGCGTCGGCTTTGGGGCCTGTTATCCATTGGTGGGTCCTGTTCCCCAATGGCAGCGGCAGTGGCAGTGGCTTGGGGAACGGCAGGGAGAAAGAAAGAAAGGGGGCAGGCAGGGAAACAGAAGGAAAGAAGAGAAACAGAAAAAAAGAAAGAAAGGTCAGGGAGAGAGGAAGAAAAAGTTGGGGGAGGGAATGAGGTGTGGAGGAGAGAAAGCATACAGGCTGATAGAAGGGAAGAAAGATTGGATGCACAGTCAGAAGTAGAAAGTGCAACCAGAAATCACCAGACAAGGTAGGAAAAATGATTTTATTTTAAATTTAGCAAAGTGGAGGCAGTATTACCACAGTTTTCAAAGGAATTTGCCCAAATAACTTAATAGTTAACTGGGTAAATTCCCAGAGATGAAAACTTCCCTTCACTTACTATGCACAGTTCTGAATTTATATCTGCTGTCTATATTTTACAATATGGTCACCTTTTACTAAACCGCAATAGTGGTTTTTAGCGCAGGGAGCCTATGAGCGTCAAGAGCAGTGCTGGGCATTCAGCGCAGCTCCCTGCGCTAAAAACTGCTATTGTGGTTTAATAAAAAGGATGGAGGGTATATTTGTCTATTTTTGTATGCTATAAAAACCAAATACAGAGAGAGACTGAGAGCTGTTGACGAAGAGTTACGTGTGTGTCTTTCTTCCATTCCAGCCAGAATATCAGCTTTGTGTTCAGCCAAACAGGCCCAGGTTTCGCACTGAATAAAGTATTTTATAATTTTTATAATTTTTATTTCATAATAAAGTAATTATAAAATACTTTCTTTGTGTTTATTTGATTCCTATTCAAGAGAATTACTTTATATATAGTCAATATAGGCAGAGAGTTAAATTTTTTAACATTTTCTAATGGTGGTGTGCCTCGTGATTTTTTTCATGAAACAAGTGTGCCTTTGCCCAAAAAAGGTTGAAAAACACTGCTATAAAGTGATGTGTGTAAATTCTAGTGCTGGTATCTCAAAAGGGGGCATGGTCAGGAGAGGAGCATAGATGGATCATGGGCATTCCTAAAAGTTAGGAACACTGCCATAGAAAATGCTCAATCTGCACACAATTTAGATGCAGGTATTTAGACTTGGCTTTCATTGAATTAAATGTGTGCATACAGGCGCTAAGCTTGATTCTATAAACTTTCACATTTTCTGTAAGAAAACTACATTTTAAAAAATTGTATAAATTCTTGAAAGAAAAATTGGATAAATTCTTGAAAGAAAAAGTTATCGAAGGATATAGATAGGGAAGATATAGGATAAAGAAAGGGTACAGTTAGAAGGATATAGATAAGGAAGGATAAAAAGGATTGAAGGATATAAAGGATCACTTACAGGTCATGGACCTGATGGGTCGCCACAGGAGCGGACTGCTGGGCGCGATGGACCTCTGATCTGACCCAGCGGAGGCAAATTCTTATGTTCATATGTTCTTACTGTATATTCAGTAAGGGGCTGGTTCTGGAAGTGACCCCTGCTGCGTGTCAATCACCGACATGTGCTGCTTCCAGAATCGCTGTTACCATAGCCCCTAGGCGCCGGAAATGTAGGCTGGGGTTTTAGAGGCCTACATTTCCGGTGCCTAGGTGTATCAGAGAATCACATATAGCAACACTTAGGGCCTCTTCTATCAAACTGCGCTAACAGTATTTAGCATAGAGCACCGTGCTAAATGGCGGAACTCTATGAGCATAGGGAGCAGCACGGGCCATTCAGTGTGGCTCACCGTGCTACAAAATGTTAACGCATTTGATAGAAGAGGCCCTTAGTGATGCCTAATTCTGGCACCACCCCCTAACCACACCTGCTTCCACATTATGCGTCACTAGGTGTTGCTATGTGCAAGGGACATAGGCGCCAGTTATGGAAGATGCCTGGTGCTGCCTATTTTTTACGTTAATTGTTTTATAATTGACTTTTAATGAAATGTTCAGTCATTACACCTCTTAAAGCCTATAAAAAACAATTTAGGGACCAGTAGGCATGCTTCAGATGCCTACCACCACCTATCTTTAGGTGGCCCTTAAAGAATTTCCTCCTAAATGCACAATGCATCAATAGTAATATGAGAAAAAAGAGAAAAAAGAGCCAAATTAACGTAATCTACCACAATATTACTAAATTTTGCCCTTAAAATTTAGATACAAGAGCAGGAAAAGAAAAACACACAAAAAAATTAAACATAGGTAGGGGTAATCTGCAAAATGCACTTGCATCCAACTAATTAAACAGCATAATACTTTAGGAAGTTACAAGAGATCTAATAGAGAGCCACCAAAGTGTCCCAGAGCTCAGGTGAGGCTTTTGGGAGCCTCATCTGAGCATGTGCAGGTAGCCCTATATATACCTGTGCTGGCCTTCTCTAATCCAGTGATTCCCCTAGCTTGAGTTTGCAATGTCACCTGTAGAGGAGGAGGGAGGGTTTGTGTGGATGACTTATCCTGCTGTCCATGGAGAACTCCCATTATAGGTAAGTCACTTCACTTTCTCCATGGACAAGCAGTCTAAGTCAGCCACACTTTTGTGACTCTCCAGCTGCGGGGTGCAGAAGCTGAATAAGATGGGGTCTCTGCGGGTGCTACGGTAGGGTGAGACTGCAGATTGTGTTGATGAGTGAAAGAGAAAAATCCACTTAACGAGACTAGTCAGTGGCTATGTTTTGTAACCGTTAGGAACTTTATTTGGTCTTTAGAACTTGATCAACAACCTTTTTTTAAAAAAAAATTTACCAGCATATATCTTTATAACAGATCTAGTTCTCCCTATGTAGTCAGAGAACACAACAAGTATATCACCAATATGGTGTTTGCGTAACAAGTTTTTTTTTTGGTTTTTTTTTTACTGTGCAATACTGTGCAAAACTGGACAGGTTTTGACAGAAAGCTAGAACTAAGGGCTAAAACCTAGGTCTATAGACTGGGAATTCCTGCTGCTTCTGTGTAGCTTTGGACAGATCAGGAAATATACAGATTAACAATCCCAGAAACTGTTCCTAAATATGACTGAAGTATTAATGACAGTGCTATAAATACTGATATCCTTATGTTTCTTTTTTGACAAAACAACAAAATAATTTTGTCAAAAAGCAAAATAATATGTGTCTCCCCCTTCCTTCCCTCCATAAAAATTCTTGAAAACCAGGTTAATACCAATTATGCATCAAACTCCTTTTAGGTCCTTCTGATGTTTTAGCTTATAAAGAATTTCAGTAATTGGAACTTTGCTCAAATTCTTAACTTATAAATAAATTCACAAACAGCACTCAGCTCAAAAAAAATAATTTCTTCTCTGGAGCATAACAAGACCGGTTACCTAATTCTTGGGAATGTTCTTTGGCTTCTATTCAGGAATATTAATTTTCTCCACAATTTTATTAACCATTGTAGTTAAAGAACTAGAGCCTTTCTGAATAGCTTCTCAAATTGCAACCAATGCCACAACAACCAATTTTAAAATCCCTTTCAATCCCACTAAGCTCTTCTCAACTCTCTCTGTACTCACAGGGAGTTATCTTGTTCATTTCCAGGGTCTGGGAAGGACACCACTATCAGGAGTCCCCTGGAATCTGGATATACTTTTCACAATCAAAATCATTTACAATGTAGCTATTAAGCCATGGGTAAATAATATCCAAATTTCTCAATGAAACACTTTAATATGTATTTATCTAATCCCACAGGCATTATGATCATCATCACTGCCACTGCTAATTAATTTAGACTCAGGATTTCCATCATACAAATTTTCTACATTAAGTTGCTATGGCTCTCAAAGCTGTTTGATAAGACATGTCATATCAAAATATATTTTATAAAATGGACAATGCTCATATCGTTCCAGATCACTGAAAAAAATCAGTTGGTCAACACTTAGGGCTCCTTTTACTAAGCTGGGATAGCGTTTTTAGCGTACACAGAATTGACGTGCGTGCTAAACCCATGCTACACGGTTAGAACTAACGCCATTTCAATGTTGCCATTAGCATCTAGCGCACGCAGCAATTCTGCAAGCACTAAGCATGCGCTAAAACCGCTATTGAAGCTTAGTAAAAGGAGCCCTTAGGAAAGGACCACATTTCTCAGACCTTTTTATAAATAAAGCAGCTGAGCAATCCTGTAGAATATTAGCAAACAGGAACAAGAAGAGTCCATTCTATGTATCAAATAAATTATATAAAATTGGAAGAATTGTTTACAAATACAAAAATCATCAACCCAAATGACATATTACAATAACCAGTACATTTCAATAATGGTCTAGTCATGAAATGATACTGTCAATAATAGGGCAACAAGGTGAAGAATTTAAATCCATGTGGGCTTTTAGAAGAGTATAATTTATGATCACAAAAGTAGATAGTTTGTACAAATAACCTCTGTCTTCGATATGTCCTCCAGCGATTTACTTTCTGTCAATGTAGTCAGAATAGTCATTCTAATCTGACACGAGTTCCTTTATTCTACAATGCTTTACTTTGCAATGTGTCCATTGATCTCTTCAGCCTAATCTATTCTATTTTGTATCACAAATCTTTCACTCTTATCAACTGGTATTATTGTGATACTACAGTCATGTCCGTTATCTGCTAAAGCAGCATATTCCTTTCTAGACACATTAATGAATCCATGCTGACTATCCCTTTCTTAAACCTGTTTAAACACATTGAATTTAGTGTTCCTCATTAAGGGGCACTTTTAGTAAGCTGTGGTAAAAAGTGGCCTTAGCATGCCCCAATGCAGGTTTTTCTCATAAGGCCATTTTTACTGCAGACATAAAAATAGCCTTTGTTTATTTATTTATTTATTTATTTTTGTATTATTGGCCATATGCTAATGGCGACATTAGTATTTGACCATTAGAAAAATTAACTGTATGAGCAATTGCTGCCATTTTGTAGGGCATCCCATGGTGTGCCTAACATAGGGGTCCTTTTATTAAGGTGTGCTAACCAATTTAGCGCGCGCTAAAGATTAGCACGCTCTAAATGCTATGATGCCCATAGGAATATAATGGATGTCTTAGCATTTAGCAAGCACTAATCTTTAGTTTGTGCTAAATCAGTTAGCGTATCTTAATAAAAGGACCCCATAGCTTAGTAAAAGTCCCCTACATAAATTTAGAAGTTAATGAAAGAGATTTTGCTCTGTGCCAACATGTGAGAAGCAAAAAAGAAAAATCTAGTTTTCTAATAAATGTGACTGAAATATATGTACTGTGGTGTTGACATATGAAAAATAGTTAGAACATAAGAGTTGCCATAGTGGGAAAGACCAGTATCCTGTTTCCAACATTGGACAACCCAGTCACAAGTACCTGGCAAGATCCCAAAAGAACAAAACAGTTTTTATGCTGCTTATCCTAGGACTGTGCAATGGATTTTCCAAATTCCATCATAATAATGGCTTATGGACTTTTCTTTTAGGAAATTATCCAAACCTTTCTTAAACCCTGCTAAGCTAACTGCTTTCACTACCTTCTCCAGACAACAAACCCTTCTTCAGTCCTTTAAAGGACCGGCATTCTTAAAACTTCCTCTTCATCACATTGGGACTCCAGCAGGGTAAGGAGGAAGCAAAGCCCCACCTACCCTACATTGGGGCCTTTTTCAGCCCTTTGAATGACCAGAACTCTGATGGGCCTATCCCATCAGCATGCCATGTCAAAGGGTCATGCCAAAGGGTCCTTTGTGCGGCCCTTCATGCGGACCAAGAAAGGCAAGACAGAACGCCTGATGAACATGAAAGATCTAAGAATCTAGTTCAAAATCACAATGACATTCTACACAGTAACCTCAAGCAACTCTCACAGCAACTCTATAGTTTAAAGAATGGAACCCTAGGAAAACTACAAATCCATTCAGGTTATTTAAGATCTTAATTATACTAACTGTCTTAAAAAGCATGAACATCTATGTTTGAGTATAACTAATACTTAGCTAAACTCGTGGAGGGGCATAATTAAAAAAAACGTCTAAATCCCCTTTTAACCTAAGGCCTTAAACGTTGAAAGTAGAAGCAGGGAAAATGTCCATTATCAAAAAAACGTCCAAAAGGAGGTTTTTTTTAAAATAATGGCCTGCCTCTACGTTCAGCTGTTTAAACGTCCAGACCACCACTACGTCTACACTAACAACATATAATAAACCTAAAAAAAAGCCTAACACCCAGACGCCCAAAACAAGAGCTTTTAAGCAAAGGAGGAGCCAGTCCTTCGCCTAAAAGCTGGATTCTGTAACCGGTGTCTGTCAAAAACCACACCGGTTACAGAATCTAACCCCCCCCCCCAACAACAGCAATTGGGGCAAGAGGGAGCCCAAGCCCTCTTGCCCCGCCAATCCCCAACCCCCTCTCCTCCTCCCCCGGCCGATTAAGAAGGGGCCAGGAGGGAGCCCAAGTCCTCCTGGCCATGACCCCCCCTACAAGATCGGGCAGGAGGGAGTCCAACTCCTCCTGCCCAGGCCAACCCACTACCCCCCCCCCACTAAAATATGGGCAGAAGGGATCCCAGGCTCTCCTGCCCTCGATGCACCCCCCTCCCCCCCCCCCCCCGCTGACCCAGCAATCCCCCCACCCCCAGTCCCGCGTACCTTTAAATCATTGGCCAGAAGGACGGGTGCCAAGCCCATCCGTCCGGCAGGCCAGCCATCCATTGAATGGCTGGCCTTAGGGCCTGATTGGCCCAGGTGGCTCAAACCCCGCCCACAGGTTTGATTATGGGTACTTGGACAATCAGGCTTTTTGATCGTCCAAGTACCCATTTAGGCCACTTTTTAGACATTTTTTTTTTTTATTATGAGCCCTATAGTACTTTACCTTACTTAAATTAACAAATTAGAAACCCCTTAATCCTCATTAAGTACCATATTTAGGGGTAATAATGTATAATAACAGCTAAGAACAGTTTTCTCCTGCATCCTTTTAGTCTAAGATCACACAATCATTCCTTCCATATACTGTATATGATTAATTATGATTTATTAATGATTATGATTTATTAATTATTGATTTATGATTAATCACAGCCATGAATTGGATCTGCTTGCTATGTTTAACACTGCTAGGTCTCTTAAATCTAGGAGATATTCACTAAATATCAAGTGGCACTTTCTCAGTGCATCATCCAGCCTATAGGAAATCCAAAATAAGAAAAAAAATCATACAGTACATTGTAATTATCCGCATGTTCCATATTCATGGATTCACTTATTCAAGCAAAATAAAGTGTAACCCATTTTTGCTATTCACAGACATTTTTGCTTATTCACAGTCATGCACAGTGTGTTCCCATGAGAATGAAGGTATTCATACAGTTGTGCATGAGTACTGTTACACCCAAAGACTGATTATTTTGTAAAAACAGTGTATAAAATATATTTATAAAATGTAGAATATAATAAGAAAGCTGTTCTTTACAAAAAGGGTTCACAAAATGATGAATTTATGGTGTTAGGTAGCAAAAGTGAATAGTAAACAGGGTCATACAGGAACCTAACCCCCTTTTTCCCATATGATCAATGGTTACATAGTCACAGTTTCACAGTAGTCACAGGGTTTTTTAGGATCCTAGCCCCAGCAAATAGCAAGAACGCACTGCACTTACATGTCAGAGATCTACTGACTACCCAAACACCCTCAACAACCAGATAACCGTCATCTATAATCAATCCAAAAACAGAAACCAAAACAAACCCACAAATACCAGGAAATACACACAGATATATATACACATGATCTGTAAATAATATAACAAGTTCTACTAAATAAATTAATCTCCACCAGAGATGTAAGCCTTGCCTTCTTATCTGAAACATGGCTTAAAGAAACTAACAGCCGAGAACTATCTCATATCCACTCCACTGAATATAGAATCCTTCACTCTTCCAGATCAGGCAAATGGGGTAGATTTGTACTGAATTATAAAAATTTCTTTAACATACTCATAATTACATTACATTACATTACATTAGTGACTTCTATTCCGCTCGTACCTTGCAGTTCTAGGCAGATTACAAAGAAGCTAACTGGACATTTCCAGGAACATTACAGTTTAGGAATTAGGATTACAAAGAAGCTAACTGGACATTTCCAGAAGATTTGCAGGTTAGGTAACGGTATACATGGTTAATACTTTGGAGAGAAAAAAATTACAAGAGGGGGTGAGTCTATTAGGGGGGATTTACAAAGGAGGAGAAAGGACATGGGGAAGAGTTAAGATATCTGGATAAATTTTTTGAATAGCAGAGTTTTGATTCCTTTTCAAAATGATTTGAAGTCGCTCGTTGTTGACAGTAAGTTGGAGATGGAGTGGTCAAGTTTCACTGCCTGCGTCGCTAGTAGGTTGTCAAACATCTTAATGTACCGAGTACCTTTGAATGGGGGGTAAGTAAATGGGGTCTGAGTTCTTCTTTGCCTAGTAGTAAGATTCTGATTTAGGCGGTTGTGTAGGTAAGTGGGGGCAGTGCCATTTATAGCTTTGAATAATAGACAGTATAGTTTGAATTGAATTTGTGCTTTTATTGGTAACCAGTGTGAGTCCAGGTAAGTAGCGGTGATGTGGTCATATTTACTCAGCGAGTAGATCAATCTGAGAGCTGTGTTTTGTACAGTTTGTAGTTGTTTTATCATGAATGCAGGGCATGTTAGATAGAGGATATTGCAATAGTCCACTAGACCTAGGACTAGGGATTGGATTTAAGCCTATATTGCTCTATGTCGAAGAATTTTCTTATTTTTCGTAGATTTCTCATGGTTAGAAATGCTTTCTGGGTAGTCTTGTTAATTTGGATCTGCATTGTGCAGCATCTATCTATCATCACTCCTAGGAGTTTAAGATCGGACTGTATAGGGTATTTGGTGGCATTAATTTTTAATTCTGGAATGGAAGGGGTTTGGGCCTTTTCGAGCAAAAGAAATTTTGTTTTGTCTGAGCTTAGTTTCAGTTTGTGGTCTATCATCCATTTTTCCACTGCTTCTAGTGTTTTTTTCAGTTTTTCTGTTGAGGTGGGATCTGGACAATCAAAGGGGAGGAGTATGGTAATGTCGTTTCCGTAGCTGAAAGATGTTACATTTAGGTTATCTAGAGTGGTTCCAAGGGAGGATATAAAGAGGTTGAAGAGTGTAGGTGACAGTGGTGACCCTTGAGGAACTCCACAGGGGTTAGACCATGGTTCTGATTTAAGATCGTTTGATTTTACTCTGTAAGTTCTTGAATTAAGAAATCCTTGGAACCAGTTGTATTCTCTGCCTGAGATCCCTATGGCTTCAAATATCTGTAGTAGTATGGAGTGGTCAACCAGGTCGAATGCAGCAGAGAGATCAAGTTGAATTATCAGCATCCTTCTGCCTTTGTTACTGATCATCCAAGTGCTGATTTAGGACAATTTTTAGACGTATTTCTGTTTTGATTATGAGCCTCATGGTCTATAAACTACAAGATGAAAATGACAATTTTCCCAGCACTATTGGCCTCCTACAGATATACTTCCCTCTAAAATCATGATCCCAAATCTACCCTAAACTACAAGAAATAATATCAAGCATCATGCCAATTTACTAGAATCATCAAACTAGGCCCTCACCCTGATACAATGAGAAGCTAAAGACAGAAAAGACCATAAAAACATATAAACACCAAATAAATGAAGCCAAGAAAATGTACTATGCCTTGGAAATCAAAACCAAAACCAATATACTATGCCTTGGAAATCTAAAACAAAGCCTTGATATCCCAACTAATGTTCTACACCAACACAAACCCTGTGCTAGGCATTGCCAACATAAGAACACAATCAAATACATAAGAATTAGCTGAATTTTTCTTAACAAGATCAACAGAGTACAGACTGATATAAATAACCTTTAAAACACTACAATCCCAGTGTTCCAACCAGATTCCAAAATCACAGACCCTTGCACAGCAAATCAAATCAGGAATGACTTTGAACCTCTCATCCCAGGTGACATACTGTATATTCTCAACTGAAAAGATTATCCAACAAAAGCAAAATGTCCCTCATATCTCTTTACATACATCCCAAAAATTATAACACTATGGCTAGTCTCACTACTCAACAACCTATTAACAGCTGGCCAATTACCAGAATGTGTGGATCGCATAACACTCACACCAGTTCCCCAAACCCAAGGAGCAGAACTTACCCCATCAAACTTCAGACCAATTGCCGATATTCCTTTATTAACCAAACTACTCAAAACTTTAGTCTGCACACAACACACCATTTACATTAACAAATTCTTCAGTCTTCACCCCACTCAGTTTGGCTTCTGCGCATATCATAGCATAGAACTCCTACTACTGACCTTAACAACCAAAATCAACAGATGTTGAGTAAAGGACAACAATCATTCCTACTCCAATTTTATATACTGTGTCTGGAAGGATGGCACAGTCTCACAAACCTGGAAATTCTTCTATGACATCCCTTAGGGTTCCCCACTATCCTCAATATTATTCAACCTTTTCATGAACTCTCTAGGTAGTATCCCCTTCACAAAGGGAGAATGCCTTATATCCTATTCAGATGGCATCTTTCTATTCATTCCATTTTGAACTGACTTGAGTGAAATATCCACAAGTAGCAGTTGGCATAGAAAAAAAATCTACTACTGGGTTTTACATAATAAACTCAAGCTAAACTCAACCCAAACCAAATTATTATGGCTCCACAACTCATTTCAGACAGTCCCCACATCCCTACTACAACCACTCTCTCTTATGAACCTCAGATCTCCAGTTTATACAGAAAAACCTTCTATAGCAGTGTCTCAAACTCACATTCTGGGGGCCACATGCAGCCCAGCAGGTACTATTTTGAGGCCCTTGGTATGTTTAACAGAATCACAAATGTAAAATAAAATAGTTTCTTGATCATATATCTTTTTAGCTATAAATTACAATATTATTATTAAGACAAGGAAAGATTTATAAACTATAAAGAGTTTTACCTCATTCAAAATTGTTATTTCTTTAACTATTTTTTTCTGAGGCCTTCTGAGTACCTACAAATCTAAAATGTGGCCCTGCAAAGGGTTTGAGTTTGAGACCATTGTTCTTTAGAATGAAGCAATTACACTTCCCCCTCTGAATCCGCGGTTTCAGCATCCGCGTATTTGGTTATTCATGATTTTAAAACAAAAAAAACATTTAAAATTTTCCGGCTATTTTAAGCTCTGTAAGCCCCACCCTCTTAAGCCTTACCTGGTAGTCTAGCAGGTTTTCGGGGCAGGAGCGATCTTCCCACGCTCCTGCCCCATGCAGATCGCTCATAGGAAATGGCTGCCTTGAGCTCCAGTAGTTTCTTGGCCTAAATACTGGCACCTTAGTCCATGGGAAACCTGGTCAAGATCCACCTTAACCACATCTACCGAGTTAGGTGCCTATCACCCAATTAATTTTAATTTTTGTCAATTATGAGCTCATTATTGCTCATTAATAGCATCAATTAAGCTAATTTAAAAAATTACCCCTCCCCCCCCTTTTTACAAAGCCATGCTAGTGGCTGCCATGTGGCAAAAGCTTCAAAGCCCTTTAAATCCCTATGGGCTTCAGGGCAGTTATCACAGCAGCCCACAATACTGGGTTTTGTAAAAGAGGGGATAAGTTAAGTGCCTAGATCAGCTAGGTGCACCAATCTATGTGTCTAACTTTAGGTGTCGTTTATAGAATCTGGGCCAGTCTGCATAAAGAGAAAAAAATATATTTAAATCTGGCATGATTCAGATACTGCAATACAAAAAAAAAAAGGCAGCTCATTAATGATAGCACTATTGTGTTTCACAAACAAGCAAACAAACAAACCTTAAAGCATAGATAGGAGGAAAAAAAGATTCTTATTTAGTGAGAATAGGATTTATAGGTCTCGCTCAGCTAAATTCAGAGGCCCTCTGGTCACTTCATCATCTTCCGATCCTTGGTGTTTAGTGGCCTCTTCAACATCAGCCAAACTCCAACATAGGCTATACTTGTTAAAATAAAGAGATATCCCAGATAAATCCCTTGGTGGTACCTCAAACATCATGTGGTCTAGAATGTTCCCAGCTTTGAGTAGGTACAGTAATGGTAAAAGAATCCCAAAGAATTCCTGTCTCCAATGTTCTGCCCTTCAAACAATTAATGTTTGGGATATCCCCACCCATCCAGATCTGGAACTTCAACTCACCCTAAGAATCCAAGGAATGTAGGGGAAAGTTGTGATTCCCAGTTGTCAAAATGTTTCCACCTGCCCTTTCATAGTAAAGTGGTACCATTTGGACAATCACAGCCACTAAGACAAAAACAAGGGGAGATTGTTTCTGTCCCCTACATTCTTTGGGCCACCAAGGTAAGTCAGCAGGAGCCTCTGAATTGGGCCTTAAAAGCCTTTTGGATAAGACCACTATCATGTAAATTATAGATTTGTTTTGAGTGTTGCTACTGCCAAGAATTATGAACTTCCCAGTCATAGCAACATCCCAAAAAATGTATTGTGTAATTTACCTATGGATGAAGATAAATCAGGAACTCATTTGTATCCCATAATTCAATTTTTTTTAAATGGCTACTAACCTGCAAACAGTTTTTCAAGTTAGTAAATGATGCTATTAGTTATATAAATGTCCTATACTTATGTAAATATTTATGCAAATGAATCCATGTGATTGTGTGACTACGTATGGAAATGAGACCCCACAATGAGTCTCTGCATATGACCCTGTATCTCCTACAGGTCTCTCCTGCTCACCAACAATCTATTAACCTTATAGTTATTGTTACTGAATATTCACAATAAAAACATATATTTTTAAAAGTTATAAATGTCTCATCATTCAAGTCAGGGGGCAGGGGAGGGGGAACAGATGGTCATGATTGTCCATGTTAAAGAAAAAAATACAATGCACAAAATGTTTCAAAACATTCCATCATTTACACAACTTTGGAATTTTGAAGAATGAAGGATGTATAACTACTCCTTGAAACAATCAACTCCAGTGCCACATGTGTTAATATATGACACTCCACTGCTTCCAGGCATGAGTAGTATCACAAGGGACCTACTTAAGGGATTTGAAAAGCTAATGAATTACAGTAATATATTTAATTGGTACAGAATATTACTATTTGTTCTGTAGATGTTTAAAATACTAAGCAGTACATAGAAGCAATGGCTTTGTTTTAAAATGCTCAGATTTTAGCAGAACTCTGTAGTTGTTTGTGAGTCAATCAATATTAATGGAGCCTTCACATTCCTTTTATGCTCTTTGTGGTATTATACTCATAGTGCAAGAGAGAAATGTCTGTGCTCAATGGATTCTATACTTAGAGATGTGTTTACTAATGTGGGGTAAAATTTTGCACTTAGTGTGCATTAAGACAGCGATTCTATTAACAGGCTGCCTATATTTAGATAACTAGAAGATACCCACAATGGATGTGCTTACTTTCCTTTATAGAATTTGGGCCTGATTCACATACCCTAGGTCTGCCACTGATATAAACCATTGTGGTTATACTGCAGAAAGGCAATTTTTAAATATGCAGGCCTTCTAGTCTCCTCATACATTTTTTGTATAGGCATTGGAATGGAGGGCCCATAGGGGTCATGGTCTCCCCCAAAATTGCCCATTCTTTAGGTCAGGGGGTACGCAGGCTGACTGCCGCCCACCACTGCTGCTGCTCCCTGCCCACCACCTCTGCTCACTGCCGTAACTGTAGGAAGGGAAGGGCGAATGCACGCTGCTGGCCCACAATCCATCAGGTGAAGACTTGTGGGCCGATGCAGCTGCACATGCCTGGCTCTTCCTTTCTTGTATTTGCTGCAGCAGTGGGCAGAGAGCGGCGACTGACTGTGTGTGTGTGTTGGGGGGGGGGGGCGAGGAAGAATCAGCGACAGGTAGGCCAGGCTTCGGCGCAGCAGGGAGGGAGGGAGGCAGACTGGCTTTGGCGGCAGACTGGGGGAAGGAAGAATCGGCGGCAGATAGGCCAAGCTTCAGTGCAGGAGGAAGTCAGGCAGGCTGGCTTCAGCATGGCAGGGAGGGAGGCAGGCAGGCAGGCTGGCTTTGGGGGAGGGGGTGGGACAAAGGCTGGAAGGCAGTGAGGGGGACATAGGAAGGAGGGAGTGATGGAGGAAGGAAGGAGAGAGAGAGATGTAGAGAAAGACAGGGGGTTGTATGCAGAAGAAAGACAGAGAGAGAGAAAAGCCTGGACCAAAGGGGAAAGACAGGAGGCAGATGGGAGGTGCAGACAGAGGGGGAGAGACCCTGAGGAAGAACAGAGAGATGGAAGATTATAAGAGAGGAGGGGGAAGGGGGGTTGTAAGTAGAAGAAATACAGAGAGAGAGAGGCCTGGACAAAGGGAAAGACAGGAGGCAGAGGTGTAGACAGAAGAGACAGAGGGGGATAGACTCTGAATAAGAACAAAGAGATGGAAAATCAGAACAGAAAAGGGAGAGAAAGTGAGGGGGTTGTAAGCAGAAGAAAGAGAGAGAGAGAGAGAGGCCTGGACCAAAGGGGAAAGACAGGAGGCAGATGCTGGACTATGGGAGGTACAGACAGAGGGGGAGAGACCCTGAGGAAGAACAGAGAAATGAAAGATCATAACATAGGAGAGAAAGAGAGGAAGACCTGGAACAATGGTGGTGGTAGATACAAAGGAGAACTGACACTTGATCTGGGGAAGGTAAGCAGAGGGAAAAGAGAGAGAGCTCTGGACCCAAAGGGGATGGGGCTGGGTTGTAAAAGAAATGTTGGATAAGAAATAAATAAATAAATAAATATTGGATGCACAGTCAGAAGGAAGTGCAACCAGAGACTCATGAAATCACCAGACAACAAAGGTAGGAAAAATGATTTTATTTTCAATTTAATGATCAAAATGTGTCAGTTTTGAGAATTTATATCTGCTGTCTATATTTTGCACTATATTTGTCTATTTTTCTATAGTTGTTATTGAGGTGACATTGCATATTTTAAAGTCATCTGCCTTGACATCATTGAAAAAAAACATGAATATAAATGGTATTTGACATTTTCTCTGCATACAGTGTGCTTTGTGTTTTTTTAATTTTGTGGTTACCATTATCTATTAATCTCTAATAATAAAACGCTAACGCGCGCATGTGCACTCTTAACGACGTGTTGCCTGATCTGTAGTTCCGTGGTCGGCAGAAAGCGCATGCGTGCTTACGATGCATCTCTCTGTCTCGCAGTGGGCTTGCAAGCTCTGGCCAGACAAAATTCATTTTTTTGTTCAAAACCCCCACCGCGGCTCCTCTATCGAACCTCACCAGAGTCGGAGAAGACTTCCGTTTCTGGCGGGGATCGAGAGAGGAGACACAGCATCGGCTTTGAACTAAAAAATGAACTTTGTCTGGCCAGAACCGGCAAGCCCGCTGTGAGACAGAGAGATGGCATCTGAATATTAACAGCGACTCGACAACAGGGGAAGAAACCTAAAGTAAGCCATGCTAGGGGTGGCTGCACATTTTTGTTTTTTGGCAAAACGGATGATTTTCAACAGACAAAGCGGTGGAGGCTCCTCTCTCGAGCTGCACCTGCGTCGGAAAAGGCTTCCAATGCAGGCGGGGATCTAGAGAGGAGCCGCGAAGGCGGCTTTTAAAACAAAAATAAACTTCTCAAAGTAACTAAGGGAGCCGTTAGCCTAAGGGTAGTTTAACCCTTTCAGGACCATAAGGATCGTAGGCCAATTTTTGTGGTTTTGACGACATTTTTATGGTAAAAAGGGCTTGCAGATGCCAAAAAATTGATTTTTTTTTGTGAAATATCATTATTTTTATTTAAAAAAATCACACTTCTGGCTTATGGACAGTGTGGCAAGTGAATCTTCTCGTCAATCTAGCAACGACGCTAATGAATGAATGTCGGAACCAGTTTGTTTACATAAAGGCAGTATCATATGTAATCCGTACATATCAAATTTAGAACTGTAGACTATCCCAATCAAAATTTATAGGATTTTAAAGTATGGCCTCTAAAACATAACACAATAATCCAATTCAGGTAATCCAAGTGAGGTCCCACAAATAATTTGTACAAGGAAATCAACACCTGCTTTCATCTGCTGGTTACCGTATATCTCTTTGTTTTTTGGTTTTTTAAAAATCATATTTATTGAGGTCAACCAGAGTAACACCGGGCAAAGCAACCTAGAATTCTTCTGTCACATTGTTTCACCCTTTAAAAATCCTCAGACACTCTCACCCCAAGTTCCTTCTCCTAATCCATGCATGTCAGTACCTCATTTCTAGTGCATACCATTATTTTGGATTTCTAAACTCCAAGTGCATCACTCTGCATTTCTTCACATTTAGTTTGTTCTTTTTTTTTTTTTACATAAATCTTTATTGATTTTCTAAGCAGATAAAAAGTGCAAACAGTATACATTCACAGAATTTTAAAAAAAACCCAGTATGTATATACTTGCAAATTACTAAAACAAATTACCCATCCCTCCCTCCCTGGATGTGTGTGCAAAGAAAATTTAATCTAATAAATTACTAATCATTAATTTGTTTAACAAAGGACTCTAATGGACTCCAAATTTCTTTAAAGTTTTTACTTTTCTCAGCTTGTTCCGCTAACATTCTTTCATAACGTTAGTATAAGCAAAGTGTTTCCCACCAAAAGATACAATTTAAATGGTCCCAATTTTTCCAATTTCTATTGATCAATTGAATGACCACCCCAGTCATTATAAGAAGAAGTCTACTTTTATGTTTATCAATTGGACTATTAGATGTTAACAATGTCCTAAATAGAATTACATCATATGACAATGGAATATTCACTCCTAGAACAAAATTAATTTTTCCCTAAATTGACTTCAGAAGTTAAGTATCAACGGACAATAAAATACAAGGTGGTCCAATGTCCCAATTTCAAGATGACAGTGCCAGCATCTATTAAATTTTGTACTATCCAATTTTTGTAATCGAACTAGAGTCCAGAATCTTCTATATAACAGAAAAAGCAAAGTTTTCCTCATAGATGATGAAGCTGTACAACTCATCCGTTGGGTCCAAATTCATGACCATTAAATAGCAGAAATATTCTGCTGTGTTTCTATGCTCCAAATATCTCTTAAACTTGTTTTTGGTGTTTTCGAAAGATATTCACATATTAATTTATACTATTTGGCAGCCTGATGACACTGAAAATCCACTTGGAAACATATGGCTGGCAGACTGTGTTGACTTATCAAAGTATGCCATTCAGGGAACCCTTTCTGAATGGCTTGTTTTAATTGCACTCTCAATCAAAGGTAGTAGTGACCAAATAATAACCAAATAAAACATAAAATCAAGCATTTAAATTAAAGTATTTATTTTATATAGCTAATAAAAAGGCTCACAGAGAAAATAAGACCACATTCGATGATAGCCCTGGTAGCGGTCTAACAACCATGATTTGTTCTGGTTGCTGACTGAGGGCTCTTGAGAAATCTAGTCTTCGTCTCTGTAAGTGAGCTAGTGAGACTCCTTAGTTTCATTGTTGGCCCAGTACGGTGTTTGTTTTAATTGCATCCATTTAAAACCTTGAGTTTTTGAAATATTAAACGATTGTTGTAATTGAATTAAAGAGGCCAAATTATCATCCGTAATGACATCATTTATGGTTCGAATGCCTGCTTTTAGCCAATGTTTCCAAAGGATCTTTGAATTGCCTATCATGATCTTGGAGCTTAACCATAGGGACTGGCACTTTGTTTTCTGTATCGGGATTGGAGTTAAATGATCAATAAATTTTAACGTAGTCCATGTTGAATGAAAAATAATATTGTCCTTATAAATTCTAGGAAGCCTGATACTCAAGATATGTTTTAAATGAAGTGGAGCCATAAGATGACTTTCAAGAATCAGCCAATCCAGTAGATTCTCCATGAGTTCAGGAAGGATCCAATACATACCCTGATGCAAGATAAAAGCTTGATAATACCTATAAAAATTTGGAAAATTTACCCTTCCCATCAATCTAGACTTTTGTAATGATACTAAGGCTATTCTAGGATTTTTACCAAGCCAAAGAAATTTTGAAAGAATCCCATTTAGTTTTTTGTAAAAAGATGATTGAAAATAAATTGGTTACATACTCATTTGGTAACAAACTACAGGCAAAATCATCATTTTGATAGTTTGGGCTCCCCCCACCAGGAAAGATGTAGTGGATTCCATTGCTCACACTTTTCTTTGACTTTCAACAGTAAGGATCTTTCATTTACCAACATGGTATCTTCCAAAGTTTTTTGTATCATTGCACCTAAATATTTTATACCCTCTTCCTTCCAAAGAAACAGAAATGGATCAAATATTCCCTTTACACAATGAACATTCAAACGGAAGAACCTCTGATTTAATCCAATTTATCTTGTACCAAGAAAATTTTCCAAACAGTCTATCAGTTGTAATAAATGGAGGAGGAGTGTGTGGCACAGTGGTTGGATCTACAGCCTCAGCACCCTGGGGTTGTGGGTTCAAACCCCGCACTGCTCCTTGTGACCCTGGGCAAGTCACTTAATCCTCCATAGCCTCAGGTACATTAGATAGATTGTGAGCCCACCGGGACAGAGAGGGAAAAATGCTAGAGTACCTGATTGTAAAAACCACTTAGATAACCTTGATTGGCGGTATATAAAATCCTAATAAACTTGAAACTTGAAACTTAAATGTGAGATAGTTAATTCAGGATTCACTAAATAAAGCAATATATCATCTTCATAAGTCAAAACTTTATAGCTTCTACCTGCATATGGTATTCCCTGTATCTCCTCTGCCTGCTAACAAGGGTTCCAAAACAATATCAAAGAGCAGAGGAGATAAGGGACATCCCTGTCGAACTCTCCTCTTTAAACAAAATTGCTCAGAAAATGTATTATTTATATAAAGTCTAGCCGAGGGGGAACTATACAAGGTTTGAATCATCCAAATAAATCTACAACCTATCCCAAACCAATCCATTGCTTGGTATATGAAAGTCCATTCTACTTGATCAAAGGCCTTCTCTGCATCCAAAGATACAGAACAGGCTGGGTCATCTAATGTTTTTGCCAAATTGAGCATATGAAGTGCCAATCTAGTATTATTTGCAGAATGTTGTCAAGCAACCCATTTGGTGCATTCCAATAACATAAAGGGAGAGTCTTAGTTAACCTCAGAGCCAATAGTTTAGCCAAGATTTTTCCATCCACATTAATTAAAGAGATTGGCCTGTAATTCACTACCAACATAGCTTCTGCCATAGTACCTGATATCTGACCATTCGCCAGTTGTGATTGGTATAATTAAAAAAGATGAGGTAACAGTATACTTTGAAAGGATTTGAAAAACTCCACAGTATATCCATCACCACCCAGAGCGGATCCTGCTCTAAGTGACTTCAATGCTGATTGGAGTTCTGAAAAAGATATAGGCACATCAAGAGATTCTTTTACACGCTCTGGAATTTTGGGCCCAAGAATAGACTGTAAAAATTTTCATCCTTCATTCTCGTTATTCAAATTTAGCTCAGAAGAGTATAAAGCTTTATAATATTTCCTAAATTGGTGTAAAACATCAGATATATTTTGCCTTTTTCATCTTTAATGGCCGTAATATTTTCTCTCCGCTTCCTAGCTTTAAGATAATTCACCATTACTCTTCCTGCTTTATTTCCTGTATTATTTCCATAATACATTGCTTATTGAAGAAAAAAATCTTTCCTAGCCAATTGTGTACAAATATAATTATATTTGTATTTAGCTTTCATCAAGCCATTTAAAGTTACTTGATCCTATTGTAAAGCTAATTTGGATTCTAAATCAGTGATGGTCATTTCTAAATTTAAAAACTCAAGTCTAAGTAATTTCATCAGAAGTATTAAACTGAAAAAACTCAATTATTTGTATTTGAATTTCTTCAAGAAATTTTGAGTCAGCAAGCAGTGTATTATTGAATCTCCAAACAGGTCTCTGGGAGTATTCATTAGTAAATTGAAAATTAATCCAAATACCTGCATGATCCATTATAATAATAGGATCTATGTTAGTGTTTACAACCTGATGAATTAAATGATTTGATACCAAAAAAGAATCTATTCTTGGGAATGATTTATGTACTTGGGAACGAAGTGTAAACTCTCGAGCATTAGGATGAAGAATCAGCCATATAGCCTTTAAACCACAAGTGTTAATAAGATTATCCAAACCCAAATATTTCAGTTGTCTATTTGGTTGTTTATCCATATATGAATCCACTACAGCACTGAAGTCTCCAGCTACAATTAAATTAGGCATAGCAAGTGAAAGGATTATTTGTTGGAGTTTTATAAAGAATTCCTCCTGATTTGTATTAGCTGCATAAATATTGAAAAGCATCAGGGTATCATTTCCTGAAGTCATATTAACATAGAGCCATCTACTCATTGGATCAATATGTAAGTCATCAAAAGGAACAGATATCTTCTTATTTATCAGAATTGCTACTCCTGATTTTTTCTCCTTTGCCAGAGCAAAAGAACAATGTTTGATCCAGCCATCCTCAAGCTTAGCAGATTCTACTGCCGACAAATGAGTCTCTTGTAAGAAATATATGTCAGCTTGCTGTTTTTTTCAGAAAAGTAAGAATTTTTTTTTCTCTTGATGGGATGATTGAGCCCATTAACATTCAATGAGTAAAATTTTTCAAGCCATTTTGTTTCATATATATATATATGAAACAAAATGGCTTTATATTAGGGACTGGAAACTTAATATCATTCCCACAAAAGAGAGAGAGAGGCAGAGGTAGAGAGAAGCCAAAGGGGGAAAAAGCAGATAAAAAAGCAGGAGAGAGAAGCAGAGGCAGGAGACCAAGAGGGCAATTGGTGAAAGTTAGCTCCACCCACCCCCGACATCCATCACCAAAGCTCCGCCTTAAAAGGGGAGGGGCCAATGAAGCAGAGTTGATCTGAGCAGGAGAGAGCAAGAGAAAAGAAACTACAGAGAGAGGCAGAGGGAGAGAGAAGCCAAAGGGGGAAAAAAGCAGATAAAAGAGCAGGAGAGAGAAGCAGAGGCAGGAGACCAAGAGGGGAATTGGTGAGAGTTAGCTCCACCCACCCCCCAACGTCCACCACCAAAGCTCCACCTTAAAAGGGGAGGGGGGCCAAAGGAGCAGAGTTGATCTGAGCAGGAAAGAGCAGGAGAAAAGCAGCTACAGAGAGAGGCAGAGGGAGAGAGAAGCCAAAGGGGGAAAAAAGCAGATTAAAGAGCAGGAGAGAGAAGCAGAGGCAGGAGACCAAGAGGGGAATTGGTGAGAGTTAGCTCCACCCATGCCCGACATCCATCACTGAAGGGGGGGGGCAATGGAGCAGAGTTGATCTGATTCTGAGCAGAGAAAAGCAGCTACAGAGAGAGGCAGAGGCAGAGAGAACAAAAGGGGGGAAAAGCAGATAAAAGAGCAGGCGCAACCACAGCAGACCCAGAAGGCATCCGCAGCAGACCGGCAAGCAGACAGCAATGGAAGCAGAAGACGGAAGCAAGATGTTGAGCCACCCAGTTTTCTGCATCGTCTGCCATATGTATGATTACCTCCCCTCTGGGAAGCGGTCTTATGTATGCGCCCAATGTGGAGAACTGGAGAGCCTGAAGAGACAAGTCAGACTCCTGGAGGGCATAATATTGGAACTGGAGGCACTTCAAGCAGGGGAGGAGGGAGACAGAGATGCAGAGAACGTCCAGACAGAGGAAGCAGAGAACAAGACAGAAGACACCATCGAGGAAGAAGTCCGAGAGCTGGAAAAGTTCATAGAGGAGGCATACAGGGAGGCCGTGGAAAATCACCAGCAACAGTGGAACTGCCAAAAGACACCTACAGAGAGTGTGGACCACCCGACAGACAACCACCAGGAAGAAATGGGTGATACAGTAGCGAGAACGAAGGATACGGACCTGCAGCAGGAGAGATGGACATACACCAGGGACACGGACCTGAGGCTGGAGAATCAGGAGAAGAGATAGAGGACAGCAATCGTTGTGGGTGACTCCATCATCAGACAAGTTGACAGCCACATAGCGGGAGGAAGACTTGATCGGTTGGTGACCTGCCTACCGGGAGCCATGGTAGAAGACATAGTGTGCCGCATCAACAGGATCCTCAATAGTGTGGAAGAAGAAGATAAAACAACTACAAACAGTGCAAAATACATCCCTCAGACTGATATATTCCCTGAAGAAGTATGACCATATCACTGCCGCATATCTAGATTCACACTGGCTCCCAGTACAAGCAAGAATACTCTTCAAGTTCTACTGCATGTTTTTCACCTACTTGAACAACTGCCTAATTTGAAACAACTCATCCAGACCAAGAACATAGTTGCCCTTTGCCCATCCCCCAATTAAAGGCATAAAGCACAAGAAAATACGCAATGGGCTACTGGCCACGCAAGCAGCAAAACTAGACAGCCACCTCTCCAACTTACTGATCTCAACACCAAACTATAAAACCTTCAGAAGAGAAATAAAAACCATGCCCTTCAGAAAGTTTATCAAGAGATCCCATGATATAACCGATTACCTCCTTCTATCCCCAACACCTAAGAAATGCCAACCAAATAACCATATTGTAATCTTACTGGATATGACCAGAATACCTCTTTTTGTAATCCACATAGAATCGTAAGGTATTAGTGGAATAAAAGACACTAATGTAATGTCATATAGTCTTACGTGCTTTTAATTAATCAATAGTGGTTAAAGGGCATATATACTAAATAAGAACCCATATTCCACAGTAGTAAAAATACTGACATTTAATACTCAAATTAAAAAAAAATTTCTTGCACAAAAAGAACAGCACTGGATTTACAAGTTAAAATCTGAAGCCCCTATGGGTCTAAATTTGAGTATTGAATGGCAGTGATGTTCATCAGCATATATGAATGACTGAAATCTTGCCTCTTCTAATTTTATACCTAATGAAAACATCAATATGATTAACAAACTAGATGATAGCGGAAATCTCCACAAGTTGCGGTCCATTTATCTAAATAAACTCCCTTCATTTTTACCATATAAGATCTCATAGTGAGAAAACATTAAAACCAGCTCAGAACATTACCTGTTATGCCAATGCTACTCAAAGTGCATAATAATAGAGTATGATCAACTAAATCAAAATGGAAAGGGTTTTGTTTTTTGTTTTTTACCAACACTCATCACAGGTATGTATCACTCATGTACATTCCACATTAGCATAGATATGGCGCATGCAAATATTGGTGCCCAGAATTTTCCTCATGCTACCATTGGCTGTGTCTATAGAAGCCCCTGGGATCAGAAGGAATCCATTTCAAGTTCTTGACACCTCCCTCTGGTGCTTCTGAGTCATAATTTTAGTTATTGTGGTATTGCTGAGCAACTCAACTGTGAAAAGCTGCCAAAGGGGTAACCTGATTAGCTGGGCAGTTTGAGATGATGGTGAATTCTTGTGACAACTTGACCACTTTCAGTGTGGACCCGGAAAAAAAAAGTCTTAATATGCAATTAGCATTTAATAACTTGAGGGTGGTTTGTTCCTTATACACAGATATAAGACAAAGAAATTCAATCTTCTGGCAGACGCTGATCAGATTGAATCTCCTTGTGTTGTATCAATGTATAAGGAATAACCTGCTTACTCCCCTCAATCAGAGGTGTATGAGGGGCCGCTGAAAAGTTTTCAGCCCAGCCAAGAAAAGAATGACATGGAACCATGAACCTTACAAGTTATTCCACACTTTTCTTGACACTTTTCATTTTATTTTATATCATTGAGGAGACTGTGGTACAGTGGTTAGAGCTACAGCCTCAGCAAACTGATATTGTGGGTTCAAATCCTTGTAACTCTGGGCAAGTCACTTAATTTTCCACTGCCCCAGATATATTAAACAGATTATGAGCTCACTGGGACAGATAGGAAAAATGCATGAGTACCTGCTTTGAACTGCTTTGAATGTGGTTGTGTAACTATAAAAAGGTGGTATATGTACAAGCCCCTAGCCCTTTATTTTATATCATTGAAATGAAAAATGGGGAATAACTTGTAAGTTTTATGGCTCCACATCATTATCTTCTTGGTTGGGATGAGAACTTTTCAGCACTCCCTCCTATATACCTTTTGAGAAAACCAAGGAAATAGGATATGGGTGAAAGGTCTTATGTTTACATGATAATGTTTTTAATACTAATTGGTACATCTCACTTTTTCTTTTCATTTCTGAACATCTTGTGAGAACTGTTCACACCTCTTGCTTTAGTTTTCACTTTCAAAGTGGTACAGTCGATGTGAGGATCCAACATAACTGAGGAAGTGAAGCATGACAGCAAAGATGGGCCATAATTTAAAGGTCAACCAAAGAAGTGTCATAAGAACAAAGTAATGCCTCTGCTGGGTCAGACCAGAGGTCCATCATGCCCAGCAGTCCGCTCATGTGGCAGCCCATCAGGTCCAGGCCGTGTATAGTAATCCTCTATCTATACCCTTCTATCCCCTTTTCCTTCAGGAAATCATCCAATCCCTTCTTGAACCCCAAAACCATACTCTGTCCTATCACGCCCTCTGGAAGCGCATTCCAGGTGTCCACCACCCTCTGGGTGAAGAAGAACTTCCTAGCATTGGTTTTGAATCTGTCCCCTGCATGGTCCCGCCTATATACCAATTGAGAAAACCAAGGAAATAGGATATGGGTGAAAGGTCTTATGTTTACATGATAATGTTTTTAATACTAATTGGTACATCTCACTTTTTCTTTTCATTTCTGAACATCTTGTGAGAACTGTTCACACCTCTTCCTTTAGTTTTCACTTTCAAAGTGGTACAGTCAATGTGAGGATCCAACATAACTGGGGAAGTGAAGCATGACAGCAAAGATGGGCCATAATTTAAAGGTCAACCAAAGAAGTGTCATAAGAACATAAGTAATGCCTCTGCTGGGTCAGACCAGAGGTCCATCATGCCCAGCAGTCCGCTCATGCGGCGGCCCATCAGGTCCAGGCCGTGTATAGTAATCCTCTATCTATACCCTTCTATCCCCTTTTCCTTCAGGAAATCATCCAATCCCTTCTTGAACCCCAAAACCATACTCTGTCCTATCACGCCCTCTGGAAGCGCATTCCAGGTGTCCACCACCCTCTGGGTGAAGAAGAACTTCCTAGCATTGGTTTTGAATCTGTCCCCTGCATGGGCCATGCGAAAGAGGTCACTAGCCATGAAGCTGCCTCGCTTCTCTCTCCCACAATACTATCTGAGCAAATCAGCTGGGGAGGCAATTACTCTGCTGCATCTGCCAGGAAAAGGAAATTATTTGATTTTTTTTTTTTTGTCCATCCTCTCCAAGGAGCTCAGAATGGGTTGAGGTTCAGTCTCATGCATTTATCTTTTTGTGCATATCTGCATTTCAAAGAATAGGGACATTGATGATTTTGTTTTCTGCAAAGCCATTCAAAGAAAAGAAATGGCAACAAGAGCCTTACACCCAGTAGAAAAATTTAGCATACTGCTAGGTCTGCTTTCTCCACCTTCACTAACTGAAACATCGCAGATGCCTTTGTTCATTCGGAAATTCTCAGCGCTGCAGGCAGTCCTCTCACATAGCCCACAAATGTACTTTTTTTCCCCACTTTACATTTATTGAGCTTACAATTTTGCATCACACAAAAAGCAAATGGCAATATCAAAAAGACCTGAAACCATCTTTAAGTAGACACAAGACAGTGCACAGCAGGCATCTGGAATATAAGCCATTAAAATAGAGCATAAATAAAGTACAGGAAAAAATAACAACAAACGAAATATGTCAGTCTCTGCTTCATATTGGAAGAGGATGCAGAAACATTACATAAAGATTACCTTATTATAGTTATTCATAATCAGATAGTCTCGAGAAAAGGACAGTAAATGCATTCTATTGTTCTAAGAATAAATCAAGGACATTTCTTGAAGGATATTTTTATATAGGCAAGTATTTACGTAAGTAACATTTTTAAATTTTGTTTTCTGTCTTGCGAGGAAGGTAATATGTTTAAAACATCTTAAGAGAAAGCTTCCACTGATCACCAGAACATTTGGGGTAATTGGTCAAACTTTGTTAAGAACTACATAAATGGGGGGGGGGGGGAGAGAGGGGATATTGCTTACAGAACAGCTCAATTTGCCTACATGGATTTTCAGCTAGCTAAATGTATGCTACTGTTTTCACAAAATGCATTCTTGTGACCTCAGTAAAGAGCAACAGTCTCAGGGATAAAACTTGTCAATTGAAAAATTGTTATATGTAGATTTAATTTAAAAAAATACTTGCACATAATCAGCAATAGCGGAATATGCATATATAGCTCTAGATTCTATATAGGTCATCCAATTTTGGGCTCCTATATTTTTTGAACAGATCCCAGCTACACACACAAACTAGTTAATAAGCTGTTAACAATCCTAATTGGAGCTTATTGGTACTCATTTGGATTTACGTTTGGATCTGCATTGTATCCTATTCTATAACTTGTGCACTAGATTTTATAGCTTGAAACTCAAAGGGGGCATGGCGATGGGAGAGACATTCCTGAAATTTAGATGCAAGGTTATAGAATAGGGTCATTTATATGCCCAACCATCATTAATTGCATGCCAGCATTTACATCAGGTTTCAGCAGGTATACGTGCTCACCCCTAAAGTTAAGTGTGAAATCTGGGTTAAACTAATATTCTGCCAAAGGCACTCTGAGCAGATCTTCCTGGCACCTAACTTTGGGCTAGTATATAACCTAAAACTAATCACCCAGCAGCATTACCTAACTTTGGGCACCATTTATAAAATCTCCTCACAAGGGTTAATCCTATAAACTATACCAAATGTTAAGTTCCAAAATGCTGAGTATTAAGTGTGAATTCTATAATGGTTCTGGGTGCCCAGATTCCATTATAGAATGCTGGTATATCAGCATTTACGTGTCAACCTGTAAACGCTTCCATTTATGCCATATCTATTGCAGGTGTGAATATGTGCACCTAAATATGGCAGTTTAGTATGTAAGGAGCTCATTTTCAAAAAAGAAAGACATCTGGAGAAGGACCACAGTTGGCTGAGAATGGTATATATGGAAATGGAATATATATCACATTGTTCACAGACAGAAGTGTTTATGAAGAACTGGAAAAACTAAAAGTAGACAAAGCCATGGGATCAGATGAAATGCACCATAGGTTATTGAGGGAACTTGGAGATGTTCTTGTCGGACCTCTTACGGATTTGTTCAATAAATCTTTGGAGATGGGACATGTTCCTTAGGATTGGAGAAGAGCGAATGTGGTCCCTCTTCACAAAAGTGGTAACAGAGAAGTCACAAGCTACAGGCCAGTGAGCCTCACTTCGGAGGTTGGAAAGATAAAGAAAACTCTACTGAAAGAAAGAATAATGAACTACCTGGAATCAAATAAGTTACAAGATCCAAGACAACATGGCTTCACCAAGGGGAAATCATGCCAAATGAATCTGGTTGACTTCTTTGACTGTGTGACCAGAGAATTGGATAAGAGGAGGTGTGCTAGATGTGGTCTACCTGGAATTCAGCAAAGCCTTTGACTAGGACCCTCATCAATAATCTTAGTGGCTGAAGTTTGGACCAGAAGTGGTGTCCTGGATAAGAAATTGGTTGATTGACAGATGTCAGATTGGTTGTGAGTGGAATTTGCTCAGAGGAAAGAAAGGTGAGTTGTGGTGTGCCCCTGGGATCAGTACTGGTGCCTGTTCTGTTTAATATATTTGTGAGTGATATTTCAGAAGGTTTAAAAGGAAAAGTGTGTCTTTTTGCAGATGATGCCAAGATTAGCAACAGAGTGGACATATCGGAGGGAGTGGAAAACATGAGAAGGATATGTGAATGTTAGATTAATGGTCTGATGTTTGGAAGTTAAACTTTAATGAGTCAAAATGTTGTGTAATCATGGCACCGAGGTTTCCCCTTCTTCAAACCCAGCATGCACCCAAAAAGAGGGAGAAAAAGCCTCAGACTAATGTAGCAGTATAGAACCAAAAGGTACAAATCAAAACTGCTTTAAATACTTTCACTGGCAAAAAAACTCCCTCACAGAACATCTCAGGTTTAGAAAAGGGCAAAGTCACCAGGAGGCATGTTCAAGGACTTAGCTGAGAAAAGACGACTTGAATTCCAACATTGTCATGTGTTCTCCAATCTTCCCAACAAGTGAGCTTGTTTCACCAATGTTGGGCTCATCAGGGGAACAAACAATACAGCCTTGAAAAGTGTAGTCATGCTGAGACCAGCCCCAACAACAAAGGAAACAGACAAGAGCACTTAAAGCCCTCCCTCCAACACGGACCTCGCTTCTGGTCCGAATCAACCAATCAGCACTCAGCTCATCTCTTCTCAAACACAGCTGATTGAAGAAAATCAAAACATCTTAAGAAATAACTGGAAAATTATACAAACTCTTCCAACTTTCCAAGATGTTCCATTGAGGATTGCCTTTTCTCGTGATAAGAACTTAAAAGACCTACTCAGTCCGTCCATGTACCGCACTTTGTCAACAAACAAAACCATTTAACCTAAAGGGTTTTTTAAGTGCGGTTCGTGCAGTATATGTACAGTCACTCAGCAAGGTCATACTTTCACAAACCCGGTGGATAAAAAAGTTTATTATATCCAACATTTTTTGACATGCAATACAGATTTTGTCATATATGTCATCATCTGTCCTTGTGCGAAACTGTATGTTGGCAAATCAATTTGCCCCTTTAAAATAAGAATGAGTGAACATAAATCCAATCTAAAATTAAAGAAATCGGGCGCTCCAATAGTAGAACATTGTCTTGAATTACAACATGAGTTTAAACAGCTGAAATGTCTGTGCATTGACAAAGAAACTAAACATGAGCGGGGTGGCAATCGCCACATGAAGTTATTACAGCGGGAAGCAAGGTGGATATTCCAGCTGAATACTGTAAAAACCCTTTGGCTTAAATAGCAATGTAGGTTGGCATTCTTTTTTCTAACCTTGATATCTTTTTTCTAACCTTGACATTTTGTTTAAATAAAGTTAATAGTAAGTGGACGTCATTTTGTTCCATTACTAATACACTTGCGTGGCGTTTCTACAACCACCGGTGCCATTTTTGATATGCATGGGTGTTTATACTGAATGCAGTGAATACTAATTCAGTTGAATGTGTTAACAACTGTATCTAAAAGATGTATGTAAATGCTTTTAATACATCCTGTGTTACTTATCTGTTCTGTTTTACAGTTTTTCAAAAAAGTCCCCTGACGAAGCCAAAACTCTGGCGAAACGGGTCCCGTCGGGCTCTTATCTACTTTTGAGATAAGTGCATTTTATGCTGATTGTTATGATTATTGTTTAAGTGCTTAAATACATGAGTAAAAATATTTTTTCAGTCGGCCACAAGAGGTTTTTCAGACCTATGATAGAGAACCTGTCCTGCTGTTAACCACGGTGTGAATTTCATATTCTATGTGGAGCAGGCTTCTGAGGTCTTTTCCTCTTGTTTAGCGTATCATAGTTGTGTGTGGAACCTGTGTTGTTGATTTGTCATTCACATTTTGGAGGTTTCCTTCCATTTTTTGTTGTCTAGTGGTTGTACACTAATGAAAATATCAAACGTTCAGTTTGGTAAAGTTTTTTCTTCATATCTCCCCTGCACAATGAAGGAACCAAGGAATCTATCGCTACACATTTGAAATCTTCAAATCTGCGCTTAACTTTTTTGATGAGAAATATTGTGCAAAGCATTTTGATGAGAAATATTGTGCTTGTGTTCCAAAAGCTGAGTTTTAAAGGATCTTGAGGTGTGGCCAATATAACATAGCTGACAAGGGCATATCAAAACATACACTACCCATCCACAGGCACATGTGGTGGATCTTTTCAATGTAACTTCCCTTCGGTAAGGAATTTCCATCACCATCTCTTCCAACATGACATCACATATCACACACTGATTGCATTTGTAGTGACCCGTAGGCCCCCTGTATTGATCAGTCCATATATCAGCTTTGCACAATTTATCATTCAGGTTCCAGTCCCTACTGTAAGCCACCTTGCACGGTACATCTTTCAATTTGTGGTGCGTTTGTAAAATTGGCCAATATTTCTTAACACTCTGGTTAATAACTAAGGACATCTGAGAAAAACGAAGCACACAAACCACAGTCTGTTCCTGCTCTTGTTGTCTCCTATATGTCAACAACTGTTCCCTGGGGTTACAGCGAGCTCTTTTCTCCGCTTTCTTCACAATTCCTCTGGGATAACCCTGCTCCATGAACCTGTGTGTCAATAGTTTTGCTTGCATGTCATACTCTTAAACAGTGTCACAAATTCTTCTGTAACGAAAAAAATAAGACACAGGAAGGCTATTTTTCAAAGCCCCCGGGTGCCTGCTGGAATGATGGAACAAAGAATTATGGTCTGGTTTTTTTTTTTGTGAAAACTGTAGTGCGAAAACCTTGATCTGACCAAATGATTTTCACATCCAAGAAATGCAATTCAGTAGCATGGTAAGTAATGTCAAATTTAACTGAAAAATGGCAGGTGTTCAAAAAGTTCACAAAGTCCAAAAGGCTTTGTTCAGTGTCATCCCAAATGAAGAAAATGTCGTCTATAAACCTGCACCACTGTTTCACATTTTTAAATCCTGGGGCAGTATATATCCATTTCTGTTCAAAATTCGCCATGAATAGATTGGCTATGGAGGGCGCAAATGCAGCCCACATAGCCACTCCTCCTTGTTGCCGGTAAAATTTACCATAAAAAATAAAGTAATTCCACTTCATGGAATCTCCGTTAATTCAAGCAAAAACGAAGTAGGTACCAGCATAGGATGTTCCCTGGATTCCAAACACTCTTGTAATACCACCAAGGCTTCATCCTGCGGGATGCAGGTATACAGTGATTTGACATCTAAGAACACTAAAAAGTCTGTGGGCTTCTTGGCAGCACATGTAGATAACATCCACAAAAAACGTGTAGTGTCCTGCAGATAAGAAGGAATGGAGTGAAGTAAGGGTTTGAGGAAGGTGTCCAGGTACTTACACACTCTTTCCAGCAAAGAACCCCCTCGCTGAGACTATGGGGTTACCAGGGGGGTTTGGGGCATCTTTATGTACCTTAGGTAAAAAATATATGATGGGCACTTGAAATTTCGGATTCAACAAAAACTTATACTCAGAAGCTGTCACAACTCCCCCCTCTCTGCCCTTAGAAACTTTTTTCAAAATCAAAGAAAAAAATGTAATCAGAGGGGTCTTGTGGAAGAAGATCATAAACAGTGGGCTCATTCAATTGGTGGTAAGCCTCATCTATATATTTAGTCTTATCCAAGACGATAACTGCACCACCCTTGTCCGCCCTGCAGACAACAATGGTGGAATCCTCATTCAACTTCACCAAACTGTTGTGTTCTTCTTTGAATAGATTGTCCCTGCTCCACCGGTTTTTCACTTCCAATTTCTCAAGATCCGTTAGAATCATCTTCTTAAATACCAGCAATATTGGGTCGACTGGACTAGGGGGCACCCAAGCACTTTTCTCTCTCACCACGGAACGATCCTGAACGGTATTGTCTGAAAAATATAATTACAACTGAATTTTGCGAAAAAGTTTTTCTATCAACCCGCAACTGAAAGGGGTCATACTTTGTTAGAGGAACAAAGGAAAGTCTTTTGGACAAAACTTCCACCTCAGTGCGAAAAAGGTATCTGCTTGACAAATTTATCGCTCCGCTTGTCTGCCCTGAGTTCTCGTGGTCAGGCCCCCTGTTTGAACCATCACCCTCTCCAATTACCTCTGCAAGGTCGATTGCCTCTGGCCAAAAAAGAGGAAGGTCTAATTCCTCTGGAGGAATCAGTGGTGGTGGTGAATCTTTTGCTTGAAGGTTTGGGCTCCTGCTCCTTCCTCATCCAACGGAACATCGGATTTGTCCCGTTGGAACTTTTTATACTTTTGCAATGTAAGTTCTTCCTTGAATTTATCTATTTTGATATTAAGATCCTAAATAGAGGATTGAAAGTCTGTCTCCTGTTTTAGACTTTCTAACTGAATACCTATGTGCTCCATATCAACTTTAATCTGTTCTTGTGATGTTTGAATGGTAAGTAACATCAAATCTAATGAGCACTGATTCAGAATGCTGTTCCATCTTTCTATGAATTGAACATTGTCTAAAAACATTCTATGTTCCTTGTTAATTCTCAGCCCCCTGGGGATAACCTCACATTTGCAATAATACACCAGTGCAGCACTGTGGATCTCCATCTGACTCACATTCTTATATGCATCCAACACTTCCCTCCATTTGGGATTTAATATAGTTGTGCCCAAGGTCATAGCCAAAGAGGATGCCTGCAAAATGCTTTTTCTTAAATCTGTAGAAAATATGTATCCACTGTTCCAGAACTGAGTCATAATGCCTCAAAATATTAATATTTTAACAAATTATACGAGGACGCACAACATATATGTTCATATAATGAGTCAAAATGTTGTGTGATCGTGGCACTGAGGTACCCCCCCTCATCAAACCCAGCATGCACCCAAAAAGAGTGCGAAAAAGCCTCAGACTAATGTAGCAGTATAGAACCAAAAGGTACAAATCAAAACTGCTTTAAATACTTTCACTGGCATAAAAACTCGCTCACAGAACAGTTCAGGTGACTTTGTCCCCCGAGGCACATTCATGGACTTAGCTGACAAAAGACGACTTGAGCTCCAACGCTGTCATGTCTTCTCCAATCTTCCCAACAAGCGAGCTTGTATCACCAATGTTTGCCTCATCAGGGGAACAAACAATACAGCCTTGAAAAGTGCAGCCACACTGAGATCAGCCCCAGAACAAAGGAAACAGACAAGAGCACTTAAAGCCCTCCCTCCAACACAGACCTCACTTCTGGTCTGAATCAACCAATCAGCACTCAGCTCAGCTCTTCTCAAACACACCTGATTGAAGAAAATCAAAACATCAAAAAAAGAAAAAGCAGCAATATAAAAGATTTCCACCTTAAAAAAATGCTTGCTACTCTAGTCTCTGATTAACCCAGCACAGTTTAAAATTCAGTTCCACAGCGTGAAACATCCAAAATGCCTAAAGTAAAAGCATTTAGAATAGAATAAAACAAAATTATATATATGGTAAAAAAAACAACAACATGAAAACACATGAAAACAACATGAAAACACACAAATTAAAACTATATAATAGGAGGAAAATAATGAGTACTTCAATTTAAAACTATGTGCTAATAAGTGACAAATAAATATGTTACATACTTAAAAGCAAGCCCCCAGGAGAAAAGGAGTGCATTGTGAGCCCTAAAAGTGATGGTATGTAAAGTGTAGTAAGAAAGTTCTGATATAATGTTAAAGAAAATCAACATACCAAATATCAATGTTCTTCTGATTGGTAAAATGAAAATTAGCTAAAAGGAATAATAAGTACCAATAAAAATATATATATATCATATCAAAGCCCTATTCAATGGTTAATTAGGACTACGGACCAAGAGGTAAACCGAAGCTACAGACAGATGCTACAGACATACTCCTACAGTAGGCTATGAGCCCCGGGGTTTCCATTTAGGAAAGGTGTAAAGTCTCTACTTTTTTCTTTATATGTTTTTATTTCTTCCTCTTTTCTCTCTCAAATAGCAGGTGCACAATATTGTAAAAAAAACTAATTGACACATTTTTAATTTTTGCATTTTTTTGTGTGTTTACTGTACCTGCTCTTAAACCTCTGCCTCAGGAGTCTGCAGACAGCTTTTTAATTCGTGAATACGATGGCTGCTTGTAAACGCTAATGTTTGAATGTCGGTTATAATTAGAAAATACAAATTGTTCATAAAGTCACTTAATGTTTGTGTTTGTTTGGGGCTTTTTTCCACTTTGGCTGAGGAACACCTCCGTACTGCCCCCATGAAGTGCATCAGGTCCCTTCGCCGTTCAATGAATTTCTTAAGTGAGTCTTTCTGAATGATAGGGGAAAAAACCCTTCCTCTGTTTAATATCCAGAAGGGTTAAATTGGGAATTTCCCTCTGCTGGATGGGTAGGTAGTCAGAACTAACACAGTCTAATAGTTCTATAATCTCCCTCATTATTCAGTAGGTTTCATTCTGCTTTGTTCTTCTAAGTGTGTGCTAACATATGCAGTGCACCAGATACTGAATGAGTGGGAAAAAAAAAGATTCTTGGAAAGAAGTCGGTACAGAAGAAATGAAATAAGAAGCTTTTATCTATAAACACACCTGGAATTTAGCTTGTATTATTTATAGATTAAGAGAAAAACAGAACAGTCAGCTTTGGATTTTTTTTAAAAAAGGAGCAATTTATCTCCTCAAGAGAAATGTTGATAGATATTATGCAGAACATAGAATGTGCTATTAGCCATTTCTAGAATGTCCAAACACCCCCTCTGCCCCTCACCCTCAGCACCAAATAAATTAAGTTGTATTCCTATTTATGCAGCTACAAACTGTGTTAGTGCTTTCCTGTTTGAACCACATTTTTTTTTCCCTCCACCGTTCTTTAATAAAGGAAAGCCCAGCAGAGAACAGATGCAATTCAGAAGCAATAAAGGGAAGTGAAAAAAAAATTAAAATCCTTTGTTCTCCCTGCAGTACATCCGTAAATCTATTAACGCTATTTTCCTTTCTTCTCTCTTTTGCATCCCAAGCCAGATCTCAAGTTCTCTGAAGCAGTCCTTAATCAAGCTCCCCAAAGGCCTAGGACGGCAAGCAGCAATTTCTCCCCTGCTCTCAGCACAGATGTTTGGAGCACATTCCATTACACCTACATGCCATTACAGCTAATGGCTTATTCTGATGAAGAAAGCTCAGAGTAGCAAAGGGGAAAATATTTGCCTGTACACTTTGTACACCACACAACAATGAAGCGTGGGGGCAGGTGGCACAGCAGAACTATGTATCTGATGTTAATTATATACCGTATTACCCCTAAACTTGGTTGCCCATTAATTATGCTAATTTACTTTCATGCAAATGAACACTTTCCATGTGACCACTGGGATGAGTTTATCACTGAATGTACTTTGACTTGTTACTTTTCCCAGTCTAAAGTTGAGAAGACATTGAGATTAAAGGTGATTGTGTGTCACCTGGTAAGCAAAAGCTCTTTTTGGCAACATATGGAACTTGGAAGCAAACTTTGTAATTTTTCTTCAGTGAGACATTGGATTGTACTCTTATGAGAGATTATTTTTTTGCTTCAGGTGAACGTGTAAAGAAAAAGGCCAAATGCTTTCAGCCACCAAAGAAGCAATATTCCTCATAAATATACAGTCCTGCATTTTCATACTGTTAATATTATTTAGATAAAATGTAAAGAGGATTAAAATGTATCATATTTGTTCAATATGTATTGTACACCCATATGATCAAAAGTAGCCAAATTCTGCTGGTGGTGTGCTGTTGAAAAGAATATAGGGATTTGTTGTCCTTTAAATAGAAACTTTGGAAGTATAAAACAAAAGGAATCACATTAATTAATACATTGCGTTCCAATAATTTTGCTGTCACTGCCCCTTCTCTCTGGAACTCACTGCCCAATCATTTGCGCTGTGAAACCGTAACAAACCAATTCAAATCAAAATTTAAAACATTTTTGTTCCAGGATGCCTTTGAATAACTGTCCTCTTAAGGACAAAAACAAACAAGTTTCAGTTCTTTTTATCCTAACCTTTATCTTTCCCTTTTTTGTTGCGCTCTCTCTTTCACGATTGTAGTTCTTCCCTTTTTTCCTATTGTTTGAAGTTAGTCCATATGTCTTATTATGTGTTTCACTAAATTAGTTTGGTGTTGTTTAGTATCCCTGTTTTAACCTGTTTTTATATTGTACACCGGTTAGAAACCTGATTAAGCGGTTTAAAAAATTTTTAATCAATTTGAAACTTGAAACTTGATCAATAGATTGTGAATATTGGATTTTTTCCCTCTGCCCCCTTTTTGTCTCTGGTCATTGTTTGTGTATTCCTGTAATGATGCTTTCTTTTTTTAAATTCCCCTGTTTTAATATACTGTATATGCTTTTATTAAATTTATTGTAAACCGCTTAGACATAATGATATATCAACTTGAAACTTGAAACTTGTTTATGTCTAGAAACCTTTCATAGCCTGCTGCATAACCTGTAACTTAGATCAGTTCCTCATATCTTAACTGTACACGAGTTTAACCTCTATTATCCCTATTTACTTTATACTACCCATCTTGTCCCTGTCTATACTATTGTTATGCTGTTAATAACATTTTAAGTTCTTTGTTACACTGTACCTGCTATACACTGCCTTGCGTGAATCTCTTCATAAAGGCAGTTAATAAGTCCCAATAATTAAACAAATTGGAACCTTAAATCTGGTTTCTCTTGAAATAATGTGAGAATACACACACACAAGCTTTATTTGTCTATCTATATCAGGGGTGTCAGACTCAGTCACATTAAGGAGCCGAAATACAAAACACAGGCTAAGACGCGGGCCAGACCCTGCCCAATCTCTGCCCCAAACCCCATCCCCATAATAGTACTAATTGGAACACCATTTTTTTCCATTCATTTTTCATATATATATACACATAATATAATCTTATTAACACATAATGGTTAACCACAAAATTAAACTACACAAAATAAACTAAAAAAAAAAAAAAAAAATAGAGATATTTAGAGCATCAAGATAAAACAGTATATTTCTGCATCTCGATGGCCATGAATTTGGTCTTGGGGGTTAAGATGTACAGCATCAGCATCTATGAGACAAAAAATGGTTATATTTCTTGCATAGTATTTTTTGGAACCCAGTTCGGTTGCAAAAACTTGATAATTCAAAATCGAATAGATGCTGGCATTGTCATATTAATATAGGGACGTTGGATCATCTGTTATATTTTTGTCCAATGATACTTAATTTCTGGAGGTCATTTTGGGGATAGATCAATGTTATATTACACTCATCTATTCCTTTATCATATGAAGCCATTATTTATGGTACGTTGTTACAGGTAAAGCCTGAGTTAGATAAATACAAAAGCCGTCTTTTATTTATCCTGACAGCAATAGCTATTCAAATGATCACGAGAAACTGGAAATGTCATGACAGACTTAATTATACATTCTGGTGGACAAGTGTGTGTAACACATACAAATATGAAAGAATGAACGCGGAATGCTTGGGTTTTAGTAATGCATTTAATAAAATATGGAGCCCGTTGACTGCATTTGTTAATACGCAATAATAGTAATGTATTTTTCTTTCTTAGATTTCCTTACACATCCGGGGGGGGGGGGGGAGGGGAGGGAAGGATATTTTGAGGAGTTAATTATTTGAGTATAATCTATATATATATAAAATCGGAGGTATGTGTGTATGTATGTATGTGTGTGTGTATGTGCCGCGATCACGCAAAAACAGCTTGACCGATTTGAACGAAACTTGGTATGCAGATCCCTCACTACCTGGGGTGATATGTTCTGGGGGTCTCGCGGCCCACCTGCACACGTGGGCAGAGCTACAAACAGAAAATCAGATTTCACCCATTCATGTCAATGGAAAAAATGTAAAAAGCTGCCAACGCAAAAACGGCTTGCCCGATTTGAACGAAACTTGGTATGCAGATCCCTCACTACCTGGGGTGATATGTTCTGGGGGTCTCGTGGCCCACCTGCACACATGGGCGGAGCTACAAACAGAAAATCAGATTTCACCCATTCATGTCAATGGAAAAAATGTAAAAAGCTGCTAACGCAAAAACGGCTTGCCCGATTTGAACGAAACTTGGTATGCAGATCCCTCACTACCTGGGGTGAATGTTCTGGGGGTCTCATGGCCCACCTGCACACGTGGGCGGAGCTACAAACAGAAAATCAGATTTCACCCATTCATGTCAATGGAAAAAATGTAAAAAGCTGCTAACGCAAAAACGGCTTGCCCGATTTGAACGAAACTTAGTATGCAGATCCCTCACTACCTGGGGTGATATGTTCTGGGGTTCTCGTGGCCCACCTGCACACGTGGGCGGAGCTACAAACAGAAAATCAGATTTCACCCATTCATGTCAATGGAAAAAATGTAAAAAGCTGCCAACACAAAAACGGCTTGCCCGATTTGAACGAAACTTGGTATGCAGATCCCTCACTACCTGGGGTGATATGTTTTGGGGGGTCTCACGGCCCACCTGCACACATGGGCGGAGCTACAAACTGAAAATCAGATTTCACCCATTCATGTCAATGGAAAAAATGTAAAAAGCTGCCAATGCAAAAACGGCTTGCCCGATTTGAACGAAACTTGGTATGCAGATCCCTCACTACCTGGGGTGATATGTTCTGGGGGTCTCGCGGCCCACCTGCACACGTGGGTGGAGTTACAAACAGAAAATGAGATTTCACCCATTCATGTCAATTGAAAGGATGTAAAAAGCTGCCATTCTCACAGTAATTCCAACTATACAACACTTTCTATGACACTATAACCACTAGGGACATCGTTTCTATTCTACCACGGACACCATACATATAGAGTTTGTATGTTCTAACTGTGTTTGTAACTGTTTCCTTCATGCACCCCAGTTCATAATGTTATTACATTACATGAGTACTCACATATGCTGAACTAGGAACACAGGTTCCATTCTGAACCGGGAAATACTGCATGGAGTTTCTTTTCAACCTGAGTTTCCACATATTTAGTTGTTTAAATCAATACTGAAACTTTTGTTCGGGACAGGGACAAGGTGAAACCGTATTTATCCCGCGGATACCACTTATTCCAACACATCTTCCTTTTCAGTTTAAGAGATTGCAAATTCCAGTGAGACTTGCATTCTCTATCACAACCAACAAATCACAGGGACAGACTATTACATACTGTGTAGTGGATATAAGATCCCCCTGTTGTTCCCATGGACAACTCTATGTTGCTTGCTCAATGGTGGGTTCACCCAAGAATTTATATGTTCTTGCTCCTGGAGGTGAAACTAAAAATGTTGTTTATAATCAAGTTTTGTGTTAGTTGTATTGTATTCATTTTGTCAAATATTTCACATTATAATTTGAATATTGTACTTTTTATAAAGCTGTAAAAAAATAATTTCATTCACCACTATAAAGTATCTTTATTTGAATCCATTTACAGTGTTATTGCTATAATTAAATACCCGTGCAACGCCGGGCCATCAGCTAGTGCTATATAAATAATATGATTTAATGTATTCATAATTGAGAGGGGGTGGGGGAAATGTTTGTTTTTGCTATTCTATTTGTGTATTGTGTTGCATTTTATGCAATCTTCTAATGTTATATTATTTGTAATGCACTGTTAAAGTTTGAAAAACAATAAATAATTTATTTTTTTTTAAAAACCCTACACAAAGCACAATGCATGCTCCTCAACATTTATTCCTACCAGAACATAGATAACCCCTATGCAAATATGGGACCAAAAACTAAAAGTACTAATATATACAAACGAAACCCTAAGATTCAAGACTCTGCAAGCAGTACAACCCCAGAGAATAAGAAACAAATGCATTTCTTCCTGAACAGTGCAAAATATAGACAGCAGATGCAAATTCTCAAGATTGACACAATTCAATCACTAAATTGAAAATAAAATCATTCCCCCTACCTTTGTTGTTTCCCTCCCTTCATGCTGTGCCTCAACTAGGTGCCTCCCTCCAGCGGGTCTTAACTTCTGGCCGGTTCCCGCCTGGCCGTTTTATGCAGCCTGAGGTGCAATGTGGCATTTTAATTGCCACCCCTGATGTTATCTTCTTGCCGGATCCCTCCTACTTACTGCCACAGTGTGCACAGATCCGCAGGTGGCGGTGACTTCTCGCGTGTCCCGCGCCTCATCCGGAAGCATTGCCTCTGATGTTGTGATATCAGAGAGAAGGCTTCCGGTTCAGGCGCAGGACATGCATAGGAGTTGCTGCTCGCGACTTTGTGCACACTGCGGCAGTGAGAAGCAGGGAGCCAACCAGAAGATAACACCGGGGGCAGCAATGAAAATGCTGCATTGTACCGTGGGCCACATAAAATGGCCAGGCGGACCAGATTCAGCCCGCAGGCCTTGAGTTTCATACCTGTGATCTATATAAACATTTATCTAATAAGATGTACACATATACATCTATGTACAGTACATAGATAAAGCAATTATATATATTGTATGTGTATATCTGTTTGTATATTTATTGGGATTTATTAACCACCTTTTTCATGAAGAGATTCACCCAAAGTGGTTTACAAGACATTGAATAGTAATCAGGTACTCAAATATTTCCCCTATCTGTCCTGGCTGACTCACAATCTAATTGTGGTACAAGGGGGAATGGAGGGTTAAGTGACTTGCCCAGAGTCACAGGGAGCAGACTGGGATTAAACTCACATCCTCAGGGTGCTGAGGCGGCAGGTCTAACCACTAGGCCACTCCATCCCAACAATATGACAGATTTATGATTGCAAATGATGTAGGCACATATGTAGAAATGAACACAGTAGAGATTGGTGCTAAGGAGCTTTATTGTTCAGATTTTAAAACTTGACATGAACATGTTTTGGCCCCGTAGCCTGCATCAGGAGTTTCAACGGTTTTGAATAATGTAGCTGACAAATGATATCTTACTTAAGAATGTGATGATGAAAAAATCTTGAAACACAAACATTATGTCACTGGTCCTGAGTTAATTGCATTTTGCTCTTTGGCTGACCCCTGATGTAGGCATTGTATACCGAAACACGGCTTGTGTTGTATAATAAAGACAAGTTCTTGTTCATTTGTGCTTTTTTTTTTTTGCTATGTAGTGTTTGCTGTACTGTGTCTCTCTCTGTGCTGCCTTTTACACATGTGAGGGATGGCCTTCAAGAACTGGGACAATGTCTTTAAGCTATCCTGAAGATCGATGGCATCTGTTGCTCCAGGATCCTCCAGTGTTTGAAGATTTAGATGAGAATTAATGCAACCACATGATATTTATTAAAAGTCCAACATGTACATTATATTCACATTATCACTATACTACTGAATCATCTTGTGAATTTTGGGCAGATATTTTGGATATATTTTCTCTCTTTTTTTTTTTAAATTCTTTATTCATTTTCAAAATTACAATAAGTGTTATATATGTTCAATCAAATTAACAATAAATACATCACTTAAAAACTATCATTGATACAATACATAAACTCTCCCTCCCCCCTTCCTACCCCTCCCTACCATGTATTCCATTATCTTATAGAATATGTAATAATAAAATATCCCCCCTTCACTATTAAACTTATACATTTAAGGAAAACAATGTCAACTAACAATATTTTGTTAATGGTTCCCACACATCCTGAAATTTCCTGAAATATCCCCGCTGTATTGCAATAAATCTTTCCATTTTATAGATATGACATAAAAAGTTCCACCAAAAATTATAATTTAATCTACTCCAATCCTTCTCTGATGTTTGTTATTCATGTACATTGTTTGTACCAGGTTTCATTATACATGTAAATTCAAATGATGTTGGACCCTGATGCAGGTGGACAAGTCGAAACACAGCTTGTCTTGGGTCCTTATGAATGCAATGCACATGTTGGACTTTTAATGAATGTCATGTGGTTACATTAATACTGCCACAGTAGCAGTTCTGTTGGGTCATCTCTGCTCCACTTTTATTCTAATATTTTTTGTGGAGGTTTATTTCTCTTTTTTTTTAGCATGGGTGGGACACCCACAGTTATGCCACTGCTGCACAAATTTTAGTTGTGTTGAATTGTCCCCATAACCCTTTATTTTTATATACAAAGATTGACAGATAGGCAGCCAGACAGAGACATTTGAACCATCTAAAGTGATAACCCCCCTCCCCCCCTTTAATAAAGCCACACTAGTGGTTGCTCTTGCAGTAACTGCCCCAAAGCCCATATAGATTTAAAGGGCTTCGGGGCTTTTGCCGCACCAGCAGCCAGTAGCAGGCTTTGTAAAAGAGGGGGTAAACTATTTAGCCAAAAAAACTCAATGTTTGTTCTGCATATATTTTTGAAAGTCTGGAATGAAAGTGATGTATTTTTCAAGTACCAATGCATGTGCCTCCTGTTATAGATTGTTTGGTTTGGTATTTATTGCTGTATAAAAAATTAATGGCTTTGCCCGTCCAACTAAATTTAAGATTTTGCTATATTGATTATAAGCTTAATAAAGTGTCTGAATCAAGTTCTACTTGTTTTCATATGAATTAAATGCATTTGATTTCATTTATGGACACTGGGATTGATTCCAGAGGTAAACAAAATTTCAACTCTGTAATACGAAGAGTCTACATTTCCTCCTCAAGGCTGCTGTTTTCCTCTATCTATCTCTGCAAAGCCATCAGCATATTAACACAGATGACAATCTGGCAGGGAGGTGCTGATCAAAGATAAATTTCACACTCTCACTTCGCATTTTCTAATTACACCATCTGTGTCAAACTCCTTCGTGGCAGTTCTGCCCAATCTGTCAAATGCTGCATGCCTATGGGAATGCAGAAGAGCTGAGAAAATCGCCCGTTTCCCCCACCCGTCGATCCATCACCCCAATCCGAGCTGGGTGGATACATTAGTCTAATTGGAAGTGGAATGAAGGCTTCAGGCTGCCTCCAAAATGAGGTGTTTGAAGGGGATGTGGGGGGTTCAGGACACGAGTTCTAAAATGTGAATGATATTTCATGGCTTGCCCCTGTTCCTTGAGAAACAAGCTGAGATTCAGCCGTGTATGCACGATCAGCCTGTGAAAAGCTTCCCCTCCTCACTTAAAAGAGAAAAATAGTTAAAAAAGAATTGTATATGAGAGAGTCTCCTAAGAATCAGTTTCCACTGGATATATTAACTCTAAATGATTATGAGCAGGCAGCGAAAAAAAGGAATCACCTTGTAAGGGAATAAACAATAAGTATTAAACACTAGATTTCATAGAGGGAATTGGATTTTGTTGAAGTTGAAGCCATTTCAGCTAAGTAGTTCCAGTGATGCGGTGTAGAATATCAACTTGGGACCCTTCCACTGAAGGGTGTTATGTTTGGGGTTTAACATGTTAGAACTTAGGATTTTAATGCAAAAGCCCCAAACTAATGCTCCATCAGGTCATGTCAACGTTCCAGTTAACATGCACTACCTACCCCTGGTTAATAAAGAAGCAATTACCGCTTCCTATTTAGGAGGCATAAAGTACACCTGCATTAATTCTGCATTAGGCAGTTAGCACACAGCAAGTACTACTACTACCGGTATTACCATTTATCATTTCTACAGTGCTGAAAGGCGTATGCAGCACTGTACATGTACATTTAACATGTAATAGATGGTCCATGCTCAGAAGAGCTTACAATCTAATTTAGACAGACAAACAGGACATATAGGGGTTGGGGAGTTTCTCTCAGAGAGAATGGTCAAATGGGCGTAGGTGTCTTATGGTGACCGGGTGTTAGGAGTTAAAAGCAGCCTCTTAAAAGTGAGCGTGTAGCTTGGATTTGAATATTGCTGATTCTGTCTTACTAGTATAGCAATCATTCTTTGCAACAAGAGTTGCTTTTTTGATATGATTTCATCCTTGATATGCCTCCTTAGTAAAGCTATCAGGATATTTTCTCCATTTTCTCTCCAAGTCCCATACTCCAATCTTCTACTTATGTAATATCTCAGCATACCACGGTATTTTCTTAAATTACTTCCCTACAATAGTGCAGTGTGTTAACTGTCGATCACGCACCAGCACCGTTTGTAGGATCGTGGCTGTTTTTCAACACAGGCGCCTTAAATGTAGGCCAGCATTTTAAAGGCCTACATTTAAGGCACCGGTCTCGTGCCTACGGAGGCGCATAGGGATGCCTACGGATGCCTAAGGCCACTTCCGGCACATACCATGCCCCTTCCGGCCTTAGGCATCTGTAGGCATCCTTATGCACATTCGTAGGTGCAAGACCAATGCCTTAGAACAGCGCCTTCAATTTTTTTTAGGACTGTGCCCCCTGATTGGTCAGTTATGTGGTAGTAGGGTGTCTACTGCTGCCTAACTGTGGCGCGTCCTGTACAGAAGTTTGACAGTGCTTGATGGCCTTTAGTAAAAGGGTTCATAGACAACCCCGCGAAAGACAAAGGCACGCACCGAGAACTGAGCGCAAGACAGAGGTGCACGCTGAAGAAAATTACAGTTTTTAGGGGCTCCGATGGGGGTTTTTGTTGGGGAGCCCCCCCAGTTTACTTAATAGAGATCGCGCCGGCGTTGTGGGGAGTTTGGGGGGTTTTTAGGGAAAAAGTAAAGTTTACAGTAAAATGTGGAGGGTTACAACCCCCCAAACCCCCCACAACACCCCCACAACGCGGCGTGATCTCTATTAAGTAAAGTGGGGGGGGGTTCTCCCCACGCCCCCCGTCGGAGCCCTAAAAACAGTAATTTTCTGCGGCGCATGCCTCCACGCTGCGCTCAATTGTCTGCGCGCGCCTTTGTCCCGGTGCGCTTTTGACCTGACACCAGTAAAAGGGTCCCTTAATAAAGTTTATCCCTTAATACTGGAAAAATAGGAATATATAACACTGTTTTTAAAGCATTTACACAGTCAAAGGCAAGCAGCACCAGGAGCTGACCTCCTCATCCCCTCACATCCTGTATTTTTCTCCCTTCAAAATAAATTACTGAGACATTGGATTCATATATGAAGAAGAAACAGAATTTATTATGACCACAGCAGTATAACATATTTTAACCACACTTTATTATGTACATAATAAAGACAACTTACATTTCCCATTTGCAACTCCCTATCAAAACCTAACTTCATCCTGCTGGTCGGTTAGCTGTTTGCCCATTACATTACTTCACACATTTTCTGACTTGTATATGCGTACGGATTGTGAAAGTTCAGTCCCTAACATCTACTCTACTTTTGGGGCCGCTGTAAAATAACCTACTCCCCACCCCCATGCATTATCTTTGCAAGTCCTTTATTTGCTAACAAGCTCCCATTGTGCTAAAGTCTGGGGCTGTGAAATGTTGATCTGTCCTCAATGCTCTTCACTCCTGTTCCCTCTATGGAAGTTGGGGATGAGTAGTCTTTACCATCATCACTGCAAATGAACTGAGCACCATAACAAGGCTTATTTTCTAAAGCAGAGGGACATTCTCTTTTCTGACTATAATACTATGTAGTCTACATGGGCTAACCTCTTGCCAACGCTGCAAAATGGTGTAATACCCCAAGAGGTAAATGATCTATTAAATTTGAGGAACGTTACCAAATCTTGAAAACACTGATCAGATTTATAAAAAGCAAAGCTGAGCGTTGGAGTACATAGAAGTTTTTGTGCTCCAGCGCTCAGCTATCGGCTTCGCTTTTTATAAATCTGATCAGTGTTTTCAAGATTTGGTAACTTTCCTCAAATTCAATAGATCATTTACCATTGGCCGCTTGAGGAAGGCTTGTCAGCCAAGCCCGTGTCAAGTCCGTTAGCGTTTTAATGATCTAAGTGGACAAGCTTTTATACTATTTGAAGACGTTTAGAAGAAATAATAGGAAAGTCAAGAACATTGTGTTTTCCACAAACTGTCTTTATTTGGATTGCTTCCTTTTTCCTGTGGAATATTGTTTGTGATACCCCAAGACCCCTTTTTGAGGGTGGGTGGTAACCACCAAAGAAGTATGCAGCCAGAGATGAGGCACTGCACTCGTGCCTGACTCTTACCTGTGCCTGACTCTTAAGCTGCCCTCCAGAGCCAACCCCCTTTCTTCCCTACTCCAATACTATCCTCTGCCTTCCTCAACCTCATCTGCTCCCCTACTTACCACCCTTCCCTTCATCTTTTTACCTAGCTATCCTGCTGCCACCATACCAACCCTAATCCTTTTGCTCCCAAGTCCTCTAAATTCAATTCTTATACTTCCCTGAGCCACTGCCTGCCTGTGTCCAGCCACTCTAATTGGTTGTGTCTGGCTCCTTGTCTTTTTTTATTTTAAATAAAGCATCTTTTCTACCTTTGTATCTATAAAACCAAAGAAATCTTGGAGGGACATTAAAAAACATCACATTCTTGCTTATATGGAACAATAAAAACTTAATTGTAACCCAATGCACATATTCTATTATTCACTTGGTTGAGTTAAATGCATTAAGCCTCTGCTTTAATGCTGGTTTATGTCCAATATAGTTCAACCAAGACAAGGACAAGAGGTATTCTCAGGTATACAGTATTTCAGCAATAAGGCTATCGAAGTTGGATCAATGAGGATTGTAGCCTGGATGGGTTAAGCTACCCAATGGGCAGTGTGAAGATCCTTTGGTTCTAACGTATCCCTCTTGCTATGAAAGCTATACAATTTGTTATGGTGACTGTGTGCATTAGTCATTCTGCAACTCCGATAGCCTTATTACTGAAATACTGTATACATGAGAATGGAATTACTAAAAGCCACATAAAAACTTATTGGGATTACTGTGACAGCAAAACCGTTGGTCTTTAAAATTAAGTTCGCTGATGACAGTAGGAATCTTTGATGTCTTTAATAGTCCTATTATATATAGTTGTGTTTACTTAATCTCCTGTTATGCATTTGAATTTTGTTTAATGCAGTAAAGAGCTCAAAAATAATCTACTCATGAAATATTTATGCACAAGAAGCATCACTAAAAAATAAATGGGTGATTACATGGATTGGGTTGCATGCTTTATTTTTAGGCTTTAGTGCTTATGGAGAGAAAATATGGGGGGGTGGGGAAACAAAGGAAATAAGTTTTAATGTTAAGCAAGCATGATTGAAATCAGCAGTACTAAGCAGATTGTAAGAAATATTTTTGCTTATTTGAATGATATAGCATTCATTTGCCGCAGATGAGCCCTTGTGATATGAGGCATTCACATCTTAATAACATTTATCTAATTTGTATCCAGTTAATTTGGATTTTCAGATTAATTAGGAACTTTGAGCTTGAAATGCCTCTGCAGGGTGAATAGAACAGAAAAGCTAAAATATCAATTGTCATGAAATTTGATATTTGGCAGATACTTAACAGAAAGAAAAATATTCAACGCTCCTAAAACATGATTTGTTGCTTAAATGCAGTTGCTCCATGAACGTTTTTCACTCTATTCACAAGCACCTAGGAAAGAGGAGGAAGGAGTGACTAGAAATGTTCAAATACATCGGATCTATAAATAATGCAGAAGAAACCAGCAAGAGGTCATGATGTGAAGATCAAAAGAGAGACTGGGAGGAGACTGGGAGAAACAATTTCTTCACAGAAGAGTGGCATATTCTCCCAGTGAAAGCAGTAGAGTCCAAACTGTACTGCAGTGAATTTCAGGAAAGCATTTGATAAATAGAGAGAATTGTTGCATATGAGGATGTGAGGAGTAAGGCCCGATTCTGGCAATCCTGTTTCATGTGCATTTTTTCCTGAAGTTAAAAGGTATGTACATTACAATGCCTGTCACACAATTTATGTTGCTTGTTTGGAAACTCAGAATATGTATTTTTTGTACTGTTTTTCTTTCTTCAAAAACAAAAACTTAATAAAAATATTGGACTTAAAAAAAGGTATGGTAGATGAACTAGGCCACTTCCTGTGAGACTGTCATATTTTGATATTTGTCAACATTTGCTCAATGCTCTCTTTAAGGATTCACTGGATGCAGTGGCATAGTAAGGGGGCGTAAGGAGGGCGGTTCGCCCCGGGAGCCATCTTGGTAGGGGCACCAGAACTCGTATTCCCCTCTGCCCCCGTTCCTTCCCTGACCCCCATTACCACACACTCTGCCTCCCTTCCCCATACCTCTTTAACGCTTGGGCGCAACTGCAACCCCAACCTGCTGCTTGTGCCAGCTTCGGTTCTTCCTCTGACTTCACTTCCTGGACCCGTACCTAGGAAGTAGCATCAGAGAAAGAGCCAACGCTGGCACGAGCAACAGGTTGGGGTTGCTGCCAGCGCCAGAAACATTAAAGAGGTTCGGGGGAAAGGAAGGGGCACGCTTGTGGCAGGAGGGGGCAGGGAAGGAACGGATGCGAGGGTGGCAAAGAGGTTAGGGGAGGGGCACCTCTCTCCCTTGCTATGCCACTGACCGGGCACATGCAAATTTTTTGTGTGTGTAAGTGATAAGTTCTAAAAAATAACAACTTTCCGGTTTTGAAAGTATTTTTGTCAGCAATCATGTAAAATCCGTGAGTGACACTCCTAGAATGTATGAGCTACTGCTCACATGTTCTGCTTAGAGGGAACATAGGTTACCTTCAAAAGCTAATCAAAAATGTATTTAGTCCAATAAAAAAGGCATAACATTGGGACTCAGATATCAGCCATACGTTTAAATACTACTTCACATCAAATAACTCAAGTACACCTAGAATTGTTGGCATAACATTGGCCGCAGCTTTATTTATATTAACCCATTAAATTCCATAACCAATTTCAATAGCTGATAACAAATTTCAGCATATATCAAATACAAACTTGTAAATTATTGGATATTCACTGGAGCCATTCAGCAACGAAACTAGCTCCAGTATACAATAAATTACTTTATAACATTTTGTGACTTACGGTGCCATCACGCCACCTTAACTCGCGGCGGTGTCACACATGAGTCCATATATCAATTACTCCCATATCAAGTCTTCACTTTTCCCCTTCCAAAATAAATGTTCATATCTAGGCCCCAGCACCTAAAACTGCGACCGACCTCAGACCACCCACCCCAACCCAAAACCTAATCGCAACCACACCAGGGAGGGCGGGAGGGAAACCACTCCCTGCTCCCAACCTTCATCTTCCCCTACTCTCTCAAACTCTATTCTTCCTGCCCACCAAATTCTCCAAACAAACCCCCTCCCCTTCCAACCTTTCTGAACCCGCCCTAATCTTTCCTCCATCCAATCGGCTAACCTTATTCTTCCCATCTCCTCCCTCTTCTTATTCCTCCATCAATCCTAGCCCTTCCTACCTCAGCTCCTTTCCTTGCTACCCACCCTCTGGCTGTCCTTCGCCCAATGTTATCTGCCACCCAGCCAAACCTGGGTGGCTCTCTTTATCTTATATTATTTCTTATGCTTTGTTTTATTTCTATATATATCCTTAAGTTAGTCAAACTTATTTCTGTCTAACTCCAGCTAGTATGTCTTATTTTCTCTGTCTTTCACCTCCCCTTCCACCCTATGCTGTCTATGCAGTAGCATACTATGTTATAATGGTTTATGGTTTATTAATCTTGTTATACCGCTCATTCATTTCACTGGTCCAAGTGGTTTACAGAATATAATAAAAGTAAAATAAAATAAAATAAATATTTTAAAAAACTCCATTATTAGATAGTATAGACCTGGCCCATATAAACAACGAACAAACTAAGAAACATTCACACTTAAAATAAAAAAAACCTCCATTGTTGAGCAGAAAAAATCTAACCATACAAACATCAACCATACAAAAAAAAACATTCCCTCCTAAATAAAAAACATAAAAAACCATTGAACTTTAAAATGTCACCAGACTACTGACTGAAGATCTAGAACATTTAGAATATGTGAGTAATATCAAATTGATTTAAATCTTGCCCAAATGCTTCTTTTTTTTAAAAAAAACTGTTTTTAACATAATTTTGAAAGATTTTAAATTTACCTCTAATCTCAGCTCTCATGGCATATGGTTCCATAGGTTTGGAACTGCAAAGTAGAATGCTTTATTTCGAATGGACTCCCATCTAGCTCTATAAATAGAGGGTATTACCATTCTATTATCTTGAATAGATCTCAAAGTTCTTAATGTAAATAAGCAGGCTATAGAGAATAAAAAACTCAATGCACAAGAAACAGAGTTTTAAATTGGTAGCCAATGACATTGCAAATAATGGGGGTAATTCAATATAGGTTGCCAAAAGATGCCAGCAAACTAGATGCTAATCTATTATTCAATTATTTTGTATTTTGTTTTATTTATATACCACCTATCAAAGTTATCGAAGTGGTTTACAATCAAGTACTCAAGCATTGTCCCTATCTGTCCTAGTGGGCTCACAATTTATCTAATGGACCTGGGACAATGGAGGATTGAGTGACTTGCCCAGGGTCACAGGCAGATTTGTGTGCCAACTCAGTTATAGAAAACTATCATAAGTGTGCAGTTATATGCCAAACTCTAAGGGCATCCACTCAGTGGCGTAGCGAGGACAAGAGGCACCCGGGGCAGTGGCGCCCCTCTCTTGCCCTCTCCTCCGCCCCCCCTACCTCCACACGTTCCTTCCCCACCCCCTCCTGCCATGCGTGCGGCACTTCCCTTCCCCGTACTTCTGTAACATTCCTAGCGCGAGCAGCAACCCCCAAGCTCTTCCTCTGACATCACTTCCTAGGCACGGGTCCAGGAAGTGACATCAGATGAAGAGCCGGTGCTGATGTGGCAGCAGGTTGGGGATTGCTGCTTACGCAAGGAACATTACAGAGGTACAGGGAAGGGAAGCGGCTGGATGTGTGGCAGTGGGGGGCAAGGAAGGAGTGGAGGGGGGAGAGGAGGACAGGTGCCTGAGCCCTCATCAAGATGGCACCTGGGGCGGACTTCCCCCATACTACACCACTGCATCCACTTACACCATGGCTGATGAAAATGGTGGCACCTAAATGTGGCAAGTGCACACGTAAAAGTAAGCATTCTATAACATGTGCAAAAGGTTCGTTGAAATGCCCCTAACATGTCCATTCCCCTCCTATTTATGCCCCCTTCGAAATTGCATGCAAGAGAAGTTAGGCGCTCAAAAATCTTGATCACTTGGCAGTTCCGAAGAAGAAGAAGGGTGAAGCCTACCAGAGTATAGTCTACGGGTCCAAGTTTCCAAGTTTATCAAGTTTATTCAGCTCTTGCTATAACGTCTATCAAGGAATATCTAGACCAGGGGTAGGCTATTCCAGTCCTCAAGAACCGCAGGCAGGTCAGGTTTTCAGGATATCCACAACGAATATGTATGAGATGGATTTACATGCACTGCCTCCTTGAGATGCAAATCTATCTCATGCATATTTATTGTGGATATCTTGAAAAACTGACCTGCCTGAGGCTCTCGAGGACCAGCATTGCCTACCCCTGATCTAGACGGTTAACAATACTAATTGTCATTAGAAACAGATACATTTTTTAAAAAAATTTAAATAATTAGAGGATAGACTAAACTCAGGAATTAGCAAAACAAAAGGGAAATGGGGAGGGAGAATAAACGTACATTGAGATAAAAAATAAAGGGAGGGTGAAGAGGTAGTGGAGCGTACAATAGGAGGGGGTAGGGACGGGGGCGCTTCAGAGAAGCATTTGTTGTTCTCTGCCAGGGAAGTTTAAGTTTGTGGGGTATTAGGTCTTATTTCAAGTCTTGTGAGCATCTTTGAAGAGAAAGGTTTTTAATTTGGATTTAAATTTATCCAGAGAGGCTTCTGATCTTATGTCTGATGGGAGGGTGTTCCATAAAGTAGGGGCAGTAACCCCCCAGAAAAGGCTTTGCATGTCGTGTCATAAAATATTTCCCATATGGAGGGAATTGCAAGTAAGTTTTGAGTATTGGATCAGAGTGCCCAGGGGTGGCATAAGGGATCAGATATTCTTACCTAGAAGCCAATGTATTAAAAGTACAAAACTTAAGGGCATGTGTAAATTTATGTGCTAAAATCACAACCAGCACACGTTAAAGTTAACTACTGATGATTTTTTTCATGTAGAATTTAACATTTACTAATTTGACTATGCTGTTTATGGAAAATAGCTAAGGAGCTTCTCATTTATAGGTTCATTTACTAAGCTGTAGCACAAAGCATGTCCTTGTGGACTTGCCTTAGTGTTCCCTGTGATGTTAGGTGTGCTTTGTTGTTACACTTAGGGTTACCAGACGTCCATATTTCCCCAGAAATGCCCTCCTTTTGAGGACATGTCCGGGGATCCGGATGGCTTTTCAAAACCTGGCACGTTGTCCAGGTTTTGAAAAGTTTCCCGACATAATCGAATTGGAAAGGGACATCTGTGCATGCACGTACGTGATATGGCCACATCTGCACAGATGCCGTCTGGGGGTGGGCCTGCGGGCGGAACAGGGCAGGGAAGAGGCGGAACTGGGCAGTCCTGGGGGCGTGGCCATGGGTCCAGATTTTCCCAAAGGAAAATCTGGTAACCCTAATTACACTCTGGAAGCTTCCTGATGAAGCCCATAGAGCACAGGTGTCGAAGTCGGTCCTCGAGGGCCGCAATCCAGTCGGGTTTTCAGAATTTCCCCAATGAATATGCATTGAAAGCAGTGCATGCACATAGATCTCATGCATATTCATTGGGGAAATCTTGAAAACCCGACTGGATTGCGGCCCTCGAGGACCGACTTCGACACCCCTGCCATAGAGGGTGAAACTGATTGGAGCAACAACAGCTATTAGCAACCTATATTGATTGTTTAACAGCCTATATTGATTTTATAAGCAGTTTTTAATGTTTCTGTGAGTCTTTGTACCATACCACTATGTTTAATGGTTGGAATGGACTGTCTATTATGGAGGGAGAATTTTTTTTTTTAAATCATGTTTATTGAGGTCAACCAAAGGGCATACAAGGAATACAGATGCAAACAAAAGTGGCTGTGAACATTGCAAAACGATACAATCATCATCGCCAGTAGAGAACACAGTAATGATATAAAGACCACAATATGCGCAGTCAAAAAACAAAAAGGAGAATATGTGATCTTGTTTTGACTATCCCTGAGATTTGGAATTATTGGGGAAATATAAAAAATTAATAAAACTTATCTTTGTTTTTTTTTTTTTACTTTTGTTGTTTATTTGTGATAAGAAACCACCTTTTGATTGATATTTTGATGCCCACTCCCTCCTGCCAACAGGCCACCCCCAAGAGCACAATCACCTACCCCAACAACCCCACAGAGCAGAATCCCCTCCCCAGAATCCCTAGAAAAGAGCCCCCACCATGGTACCCCAACACCTATACCTTTTGGAGTACCGCCGGCTGGAGGGATGTCTAGACCTCTGGTCAGCAGGCCCACCTCTTCAGAATGGCGGGTCTTCCTTTTCCTGGTACATCTTGGTGCATCCTGGGATGCACTGGGAGTGTCCTAAGCTTACAATTGGCCAGATCCTTAAGGCCACTCCCGTATTTTTCTGATGGAATGAAAAAAGTGGAAAATCACTGGTCTAAGTGCATAGCCCTTGATGGAGAGTGCCCCAACTTTGTTGGTTGGGCTAACTTTTCAGCGGCCCCTCATAGGAAATGTAAGTGACATATCGCATGCTATCATTACCAAATGAAAATGAGCAGAACAAACATCATTTTGTGTTCCATGATACATCAATAATAGTGCACACTATGTAGTAATAGTGTATACTCTTTCCCAGTAGAGGAATCACCACACATGTGCAAACCACTCTGAATGCCCAAACTCAGGAAGAGTCCATACCATTATCAGAAACTGAAAAAATAGCCAGAAAAACCTGAACAAAATGAAAATTTCTATAAACCACATGGGAAGCAACACAACATTTCTGGATGCCCATTTCTATTATTCATATGATTTTTTGGGGTACTTATGTTATAAAGACACATCAATTCTTATACTTCCTTTATAAAATAATACATTTTAAATAGATGCTTAGTCCACATTTTTTTTTCAAATTACTTTCACAGTCTTGCAATGGTTTTGCTTCATGAATACAGATTTCAAAGCGCAGAGACAGAAAGAATGTGATTTAAGCCAATTAAAACAGCAATTATTTCAAAGAAAACCCACCAAGCAGTCAGGAACATAAAAAAGACACAATTTTATGTATCCAATGGACATTTAGAAATTCAAGCTTCTGAAACTTCTCAGGGTTTTTGCTCCGATAATGACTTTTAACCAAAAATCATACTCAGCAAAATGGGGTGAAATAAAGATTAGCTAGCTCTAAACACTTCAGGAAGGTATATTCCATCTGAATATACATAGCTAAGCTATTTAAACTAAACATGTGGAGGGGCATTACGTCCATCTCGCAAGTCGTCCAAAGTAAAAAACAGCTTAAGACACATTTTCGAAAGATACATTCAACTTTTTTTTCATTTCGAAAATCGTCTAATTATACGTCCTGCCGATCTGATCGTCCAAGCCACTAAATCGTCTATCTGTATACCACATTTCTGTCCAAGTCAAATACGCCTAGAACAAGCCCTGTTGGACGTGGGAGAGGTCTGCAAAGTGATGGACTGCACACCCAGACATGCCACCTAAATAGTGGGGTACCTTACAGGGCATTACTGTGAACTTCACAAAAAGAGTGCCATGTCTTCTCCTCCCTACAGCTCCCTTATTGGTCATGATGAGCCCCCCAAACCACCTCCAGAATCCCCTAGACCCACTTTTTTACCACCCCAATAGCCTTTATGGCTGCAGGAGCCACTTATATGCCACTACAAAAGGGTTTTGGGGGTGTATAGGGGAGTGCACATGTTTAAGTATCAATGCAGTGATTACAGGGGCTTATGGGCATGGGTCCTCCTCTCCATGGGTCCCTAACCCACCCCCAAGATGACTTAAGCTGCCTCTGTGCTGGATGACTAGGCTTTCCTATGCTAGGTAGCCAGGAGATGATGGTCTGGAGGCTGAATTTTAAAGGTGTGATTAATATTTTTATGGGTGTGTATGGGGAGGGTCAGTGATCACTGGGGTAGTGTGTGTGGGTCTGTTTTATGTGTTTGCAGTGCTTATCTGGTGACTTTAGGTGGGTTTTTGTGACTTAGACCATGTTTTACATGGTCTAAGTCACAATGTCCAAGTTCCGTCTAGGCTCTGTTGTAAAACTTTTGTTTATAAATGCTGTACGACAAGTCTAAGCCAGCCCACGTCCCGCCCAACTCCCGCTCTTGACACGCCTCCCGAAATGCCCCGTTTAGGTTTGGTCATTCAGCAGCACTATGAAGGCCTAGGTCGTTTAGAAATATGTCCAAAACCCATTTTTAATATCTGCACTTGGACGTTTTTTGAGAAATGTTCGTCTAAGTGCCAACTTAGGCCATTTTTTGGACATTTTTCTCTTTCGATTATGAGCCCCATATGTTCTTGCACTTTAGTTCTTGATCTGTGGTCTATACTCCCAATCCTTAAGGACCCTCAACTGGTCAGGATTTTAGGATATCCTACAGAAAATGCATGAGGACGATTTGCATACAATGGTGGTAACAGGCATTCAAATCACTCTCATGCACATTCATATTAATAAATAGTTTTAATGCATGTGAATTTATGTATTTATGTTGCTAGGCTTTCTTACCCACCTTTATGAAGAGATTTACCCAAGATGGTTAATTCATAGGCTAATGCAGAATTCTGTAAATTAGTACCTCAACTTAGGTATACCAAAATGTCATTTTAGAATACTTGCATAAATTGGTGTGGATACACTTCTGTTTAAGCATGACCGTTTATGCTAGGTCAATGGCAAGTATAAATGGGCTTGCCTACATGCTTCAAGTGATGCGTGTAACTGATAGCATTCCATAAATTATGTACACCCTCATAAACCGCCTCAAACTTTCATGGCTTTGGCGGTATATAAGAATAAAATTATTATTATTATTATTATATGCCCCCCTGTAGTTATGCATTATGGCATTTACAAGGGGCCACTGAAAAGTTTTCAGCCCAAACAACAAAGTTGGGGCAGTCTTCAGCGAGGGCTATACACATAGGGGCAGATTCTATAAAGGATGTCTAAATATTAAGCGTCATTTAGACATCCAGGAACAGAATGCTGAGCGCAATTCTATAATGCATAGATGCATTATAGAGAATTGTGCTCAGCGGCGCTTAGCGAATTAAAGCGCATCTATATTTTAGACGTACTTTGCAAAATCACCTTTTAGGCATTGCATAGATCAGGGCTGCCCAAGTCCGTTCCTCGAGATCTACTGGCAGGCCAGGTTTTCAGGATATCCACAATGAACATGCATGAGAGAGATTTGCATAACAAGAAGGCAGTGCAGGCAAATCTCTCTCATGCATATTCATTGTGGATATCCTGAAAACCTGGCCTCCAGTAGATCTCGAAGACTTGGGCAGCCCTGCATAGATGTTCTAATAATGTATATAATGTTATCATGTGTTAGCATTATGACATCATTAGAATGGTGATTTTATGTTGTTGTTTTTTTATATTAAAATTGTATGCAGTAAAATGCTTGCATCCCCTATTTTATTTTATTTATTTATCTTTTAAATATTTATATACCACTTGTATCCTATGTGGTATTTAAATTTGGCTCTTTTATCATATTTCTCTTCTGTTTCAATTGTCCAGGGTCAGAAGGAGCAGGGTACTAAGGCTGTAACTCTAACCACTGCACCACACACATTCAATTCACCACCCGCATGTCAATTCCAAAGCCAAGCATATATCCTGTTGATTTACAAGCTGTCATTTCTCTAGGATAAATATTAAACAAGTACCTTCAACACTTGTCCAGCTCCTCTTTTGGCCTGTATGTTCCTCAATCAAAGCACATAAAATATATATCTATATATATAAAATATGCTAAATCTTATATTTTTGGTGGAAAGAGGACACCTTGCAAAGGCAGGTCTACTTTTGAGCATGAGTTGGGCGCTAGATAGGCTTGAGCTAGGTGGATAAAACTTTGGTGTGCTTGATTGTATTACTCTTATCGTTTCTATTGCGTTGGTTCCCTCAAAACATTGCAGGACAGTCTCAAGGGTGATGTTGGTAGTCGAGGAGTGGACAAGGGAGTTTAAATTGAAACTAAATTTTTCTTTGCTACTCCAACTAAACTTACTGAGGATTGTTTGCTATTACATGGGGTACAATATTCATTCATTCAACTTTCTATACCATTCTACCAAGGGAGCACAGAACGGTTTACATGAATTTATTCAGGTACTCAAACATTGTTTCCTTGTCTGTCCTGGTGGGCTTACAATCTATCTAATGTATCTGGGGCAATGTGGGAATTATGTGACATGCCCAGGATCATAAATCCTATTTTTTCTAGTTTAAAAATATTAGGAGTCCTCCTGGACAGAAATCTTACTATGCAAGCACAAATGGATGTTGTAGTATAAAAGGGTTTCTCTGTATTATTGAAATTGCATTCATTAAGGGCTTTTTTTCTTGACTAAGCTTTTCAATTACTTTTGCAATCTTTAGGGCTCCTTTTACGAAGGTGCACTAGGGCCTTAATGTGCGGAATCGCACACGCTAGCCGCTACTGCCTCCTTTTGAGCAAGCAGTAGATTTTCAGCTAGAGCGCACTAATCCAGTGTGCTCGCTAAAAATGCTAGCACACCTTTGTAAAAGGAGTCCTTAGTTTTATTAGTTTTGAACTATTCTAATACAGTCTATTTTGCTGGTTTACAAAATAATTTTTGGAAATTGATTAATTCAGAACTCTGCAGTACGAGTGATTTTTTATTTTTTATTTTTTTTAAAAAAAGGATCATATTATTCCTTATTTTTGTAAACTAAACTGGCTTCTGATAAAGGCCCGAGAAGTTTTCAAATTTGGCTGCATTTGTTAGAAGATGCTTTATGGTCTATTGCCATGTTATCTGATTGATCAATTTGCTTTCAATATATCAAGGCACCCTTCACATTTTTCTTCTTTTTAGTTTCCTACTGTAAGGGGCTGATCTAAATTCAACTATGTGGATAAGTTATTGACTTTTCAGGGTGCTAATTTGGGGATGAAAACTATACCCTATGATATGATATGATAATTCAGAATACAGCTGTTCGATTGATTTTTGGTTTAAAAAAGAACGACCATATTAGTCCATATTATCGTTTACTTCATTGGCTGCCTTTGGAGGCAAGAGTATTATTCAAATTTTCCTGTATCTGCTTTAAGTTGATATCGGGATTGTCTCCCGCTTACCTTTTTTCTCATTTTGTGTTGCTTAGACCATCAAGAGAAACTAGAAACTTCTACTTATTTGCTTATCCAAAATTTAATGGGTGCAGATATAAGACCTTCTTAGATAGGACCCTAGCATTTGAAGCTGGAAGGCAACAATCTTGGTTAGGTAAATGTATTCAGCAAGCTATGTTATCCTATTGCAGTTTTCGGAAATTAATTAAGACCACTTTGTTCGATAAGTTTATTACTTAGTGGGTTTTATTATTGAAATTCTATTTTACAAATATTTATATTTTTTACTGTATTATTGTATTTCGCTGATTGTCCAGCTCTTTTTAGTGTAAACTGTCTAGAACTTTTGGTTATGGCAGTATAAAAGAATAAAGTTATTATTATTAAAGGAAAATGTTAAAAACTTACTTATTCAAGCAATTTGGGGGGGGAAGGGGGATAATGCAGATGTAAAGAGAAAGCCCCGGAACAAATAGTGAAGGGGCAGGCACGAGGTGGGGGGGCCCTCCGGGGGGACCAGGGCAGGACGGGAAGCAGAGGAAATAGGCAGGGATAGGAGGAGGGTATGGGCAGCGGGAGGTTTTGAATCGTGGGACTCTCCCGGCGCAGCCATTCCTTTGTGGCATGTTCAAGCAAATTTTTTTGGGGGGAGGAGGTGGATAATGCAGATGTAATGTATGTTTCCATCGTTACTTTGTAATTTTCTGTGAATGCACTGTTCTTTTCATGTTAGCCACATAGAACTGTGAAGTGTTTGCGGTAAATAAATGGAGTGTTATGTTATGAACATCTAAGCACCAATGTATAGAATTATCTCCTAAATTGAATTTTGATACATTAACATTTGTAAGGCACCTTAATGAGCTCATTGTGCTAACAAATGTCATTCTGAGAAATGATTTCAGCATTCAAGCACCAGAGCAACTTCTTTTGTTTTCATTTCTAAAAATGACAGCTTTCATAGAGGACGCATGAGCTTACTCCCTTGTGGTAAGAAAGTTATCACACAGCTACACATATGATTCTTGTGCCCGATAATAATGGCACTGTCAAGATAAACATAGATTTGGAATTTAAAATACATCTTTTCAGTACATTTTTAGTACATTTACAACTTGATGCCTGGAGAGAAAAGAACTACAGTAATAAAGGAAAAGCCTATGTCCAGTTTCTATATCAAGCTCAGCTGTGCAAATCAGCTCATGCCACAGCTGGTCTAAGCTCTGCTACACATTTCATGTTTCTGGCAGCATGTCACCTTAGGCATTGTAAATGGTGTATTTGAGCTATATAATTATATTGCCCATGGATTTATGCACCTGTGTTGCATGTGTGATTACATTTCCTTCGCTTTTTTTTTTTTATCAGGACTGCATTTTGTAAGCCTAACAATGCAATTAAGACTGAACCAAGCATGAAACATTGGCTTCCAAGCCTTGTCAAATATTGCATAAGATTTCTGTGTGATCCACATATAGAAACAGTACACAATGCCTCCGTGGTTGTCAGATATGGGAGCTTTTTTCTTCCATCTAAAACTTGCTATGGGTTACTATTTTATTTGCATTTTATTTTTAGACAGAAAGTTTTCTTGAAGAGGAAACCGTTAACATTAGTGATATAAGCAAGACAAGAAATGTTTTAAATATGTTTCTTCTGGAAACTGGAAGTTGAATGCACAGAAAATATAGGCTAATGATTGTAAAACAAAAAAAATACATGTGTATACATATATATGTACAGTACTCCCCTAAAATTTGCGGGGGTTCCATTCCAGGAACCCCTGGGAATATAAAAACCTGCGAATGCGGCTTTTCGCCTGTCAAAAGGCAGGGGAGGCAGGAGAGGGCAGCTGAAGCACTGGCGGATGAAGAAAATCACTCACGGTCTGCTCCAACCGCCTCTTCCTGTAGTAAAATTGGGCTATACCAATCAGGAGCTGCTTTGACACGCAGCTCCTGGTTGATGTAGCCCGACTTTACTACAGGAAGAGGCGGTTGGAGCAGACCGCGAATGAGCGAGTCCGTGATTCGCAAACTGCGAATGAGCGGGGGAACACTGTATATCTAAGATGATACCCTTTTTTTATTAGACTGACTTTATAGGTTTCTTGATTAGTTTTTAGGAGCTAACACTCCCCTTTGTTAGGTCAGAATAGAATGAACAAAGAACAGAAATTCTAAAATATATAAATGAATGGTAAAAAGCACTGGCTGCACCATTTTGTTTCCTTTTGAGTGAACTTCCTTATTTCTCATTTAGCTGGGTTTGCTATCTTCCAGCTCTAAATGTAAAAGTCTGCAGGCATGGAATCATACCTGAGAAAAAATTTCACACAACAGCATACAGTGGAATAGAGGGTTATCCTAATGATATGAACAGTGGACTGAGTGAGTGTTCAAATTCTACTACATCTCCCTATGATCTTGGGCAAATCATTTAATCCAACAAAAAATAGGGATGAACTCAGATCATCTGGAACAGACACTCACTAATAAGATCCAAGTAACCTCAAACAGTTTCAATGAACTTCCATCCAACTGCATGAATAAATTCTTCCTTATGGGGAAAAAGGAGCAAAGAATGCAGATAATAATATTCAATCTCCTTATCTCTTTGGTTCCTTTCTCATTCATTGGTCCATAAAACCATAGATTATTTTTCAATTTTCAAGTGCAGTTACTAGTGTCAGTGGCTCCAGTGAATATGTTTATGGAAAGATGTTCTACTATGCTGGTTTAAGATATATGCATTCATTTGGACACATAGAATTTTGAATTATCCCCTGAGGAAGCTGATTCGGTTATGAAACAAACCCTGTTGGGATTTGTGTTGACAGATAAGTGTCCATTCAAGTATCATATTTTTTTGGACTCATACATAGTTGTACATTTTATAAAAAGGTTGCACAATTTGCACTTGAAATCTGAAAAATTATCTATGGTGTTATGAACCAATGAATGATAAAGGAACCAAAAAGATAAGCAGATTGAATATTATTATCCACATTCTTTGGTTACTGAGATCCTTTTTATGAAACTGGATGGGAATTTATTGAAATTGTATGAGGACACTTGGATCTTATTAGTGTGGACAAATTATTTCATCCCCATTGTCTCAGTTACAAATTTATAGGCATGTTTACTAAAGGACACTAAGGGCCTCTTTTATCAAACTGTGCTAGCAGTTTTTAGTGCAGAGAGCCGCGCTGAATGGCCCGTGCTGCTCCCGATGCTCATAGGAACTCTGTGAGCGTCAGAGCAGCATGGGCCATTCAGCACAGCTCAACACGCTACAAACTGCTAGCACAGTTTGATAGAAGAGGCCCTTAGTAGAGAATGACACGGTGACAAAATTCATCACCGTTCCCGTCCCCGCGGATAACCACGGGAAACCATCTTCATGTCATTCTTTAAGGAGAGAGAGAAGAATCAGAGTATGAATGGCCACAACCACTGACCCACGCTTTGCTTTGAAGAATGCTGGTGTAGAAGGACTGAGGTTGAAATAGACACTAGAAAATGACATGGGGTTATCCGCGGGGACGGAACGGTGATGAATTTTGTCACCGTGTCATTCTCTAGCCCTTAGTGTCCTTTAGTAAACAAGCCTATAAATTTGTAACTGAGACAATGGGGATTAAATAATTTGTCCACACTAATAAGATCCAAGTGACCTCATACAATTTCAATAAATTCCCATCCAGTTTCATAAAAAGGACCTCAGTAATCAAAAAATGTGGATAATAATATTCAATCTGCTTATCTTTTTGGTTCCTTTATCATTCATTGGTTTATAATACCATAGATGTCCTTTAGAACTGTTGGTGTTCCCATTGCGGGGGGTGGGGATCCCCCCACAGTACAGAGGAAACTGTACTTTTTCCCTACAAAAAACAGGGGAAAAGGCTGTTTCCTCTATAATGGGATGTTCCCCCCTCCAACACCCCCCACAACGGGAGCACCAACAGTTCTAAGTAAAGTGGGGGATTCTCCACCCAAACCCCCTTGGAGCACTTTAACATACTGTTTAAATCTAGCGCATAGACGTCCTGCGCATGATTGTTGGCGCTCCATTGTCTGTGTGGCTTTGTCTCGCACGGTTTTCTTTATGTACCAGATAATCAAGTCAAAGTCAATGTTTGAATGCTGAATGATTAATTCTCTGAATTATCAGTTTGAAGCTGATATGTGGTTTGGTTGAAAGCAGGACAATAGAAACATAGAAAAAAAAACATAGAAACATAGAAAAAAGCAGCAGAAAAGGGCTATAGCCCACCAAGTCTGCCCATTCCAAGTATCCCCTTCCCTGAATTTACTCCCTTAAAGATCCCACGTGAGTATCCCATTTTCTCTTAAAATCTGTCACGCTGCTGGCCTTTATCACCTGGAGTGGGAGTCTGTTCCAATGATCCACTACTCTTTCGGTGAAGAAGTACTTCCTGGAGTCGCCATGAAACTTCCCTCCCCTGATTTTCAGCGGATGCCCTCTGGTGGTCGAGGATCCCATGAGCCAGAAGATATCATCTTCTGACTCGATGCGTCCCGTGATGTACTTATATGTTTCAATCATATCTCCCCGTTCTCTTCTTTCCTCAAGTGAGTACAGCCGCAATTTTTTAAATCTTTCTTCATACGTGAGATCCTTGAGCCCCAAGACCATCCTGGTGGCCGTTCGCTGAATGTATCTACATCCATGCCTTCTCCCAGAAAAATGTCCTAATGCACACAGTAACAGGTACTGTATATTACCTCAGAACACCTTAATGCTGTCATGTGGTACCACTGATAGTGTGCATTAAGGGCATAATGCCCTTTAGCAAATATGCCTTTACACTGTTTCTGGAGACAAGGAAATATCTAGTATTTCCAAATATCGTAACTCACTTTGAACTAATACTGGAAAAGTGTGAGCTAAATCCAAATAAATAAATTGTTGAAAATGTTAAAGAGCATCCATCTTGGGCCAAGTTCTAATCCTTTTTGTCAAAAGCTGTCCCTTTATGTAGAGGAGAGAATGGGGACAGAGATGAAATACATGTGGGGATTTCATTCATGTGCAAGAAAATTCCTGCAACACTGTCTGCAGTAAATTTTCAAGAGGAAACTCCAAGGGGAAGTTCCTTTTCAAAATCAACTTGCTTACCCACAGTCCTGTAAGCCCAACTGGCTTGCCAAAAACAATCCTCTGGTTTTCCATACACAATAATGAGAGGAAAACCTTTGTCAATCAGGCCCTTAACCTCAGTTCTTTGGTGAAAATTATTAAGTAGGCACTAGTAAGATATTTCTCTGACTGCAAAGCCAAAACAAACACACAAACACAATAACTTTGGCATCAGAGTTAAGTGTGGCATGCCAGATGTGCAAATACATTCTGAAGAGTAGCATCAGCAACTCCAAGAGAAAGCTATAGCCGTTAATCTAGAGACCTCTGGGATTTCAGAATAGTGCTATAAAACCAAGACCCTGCCAAGGCTACATCAGATAAAGCCATCAATGCATTGTAAAAAAAGACACAAAACCTATTTCAAGGGCTGCACTGATCAAGCAATTACAATCATTGAGTACATTAAGCAAAGAAACAGTGGGGTGCCCCATAAAATTGACTGCCAACTTGAATAATCAATAGACTCCATGTAGAGTAAATTAAATAACTGAAAAACTATTTGGAGAAGCTGAAGTTAAAAAGCCAATCAGTAATCCCTCATCCATGGAAATACAGCATTGCATACAAAATATTGTTCAGTTTGGTTTAATTATTTTCACTGGGAAATCCTGTTTGACACCAGTTTATATGTAAAAAAAACAAACAAAAAACAAACACCCCTACAATCTTATAAGAGCCCAATATATATATATATATATATATATATATATTTAAAAGCTGAGCTCCTAAATTTCTGCTCTGTTTTCAGCTAAATGTTCATCTTAACCTAGGAGCATAAGAGTTATGGGGCTCATAATCGAAAGAGAAATACGTCCAAAAACCGGCCTAAGTCGGCACTTGGACGAACATTTCTCAAAAACATCCAAGTTCTGATACTAAAAATGGGTTTTGGACGTATTTCTAAATGACCTAGGCCTTCATAGTGCCGCTGAACGACCAAAGCTAAACGGGGCTTTTCTGGAGGAGTGTCGAGGGCGGGAGTTGGGTGGGACATGGGCCGGCTTAGACTTAGCCGTACAGCAAGTATAACTGAAAGTTATACAGCCCACGATTGACGGAACTTGGACGTTGTGACTTAGACCATGTAAAACATGGTCTAAGTCACAAAAAACCACCTAAACTCACCAGATAAGCACTGCAGACACATAAAACAGACCCAAACACACTACCTCAGTGATCACTGACCCCCCCATAAAAATATGAATCATACCTTTAAAATTCAGCCTTCAGACCATCATCACCTGGCCGCCTGGCATAGGAAAGCCTAGTTGTCCAGCTCAGAGGTGGCTTAAGTCATCTTAGGGGTAGGTTAGGGACCCATAGAGATGAGGACCCATGCCCATAAGCCCCTGTAATCACTGCATTGATACTTAAACATGTGCACTCCCCTATACACCCCAAAACCCTTTTTTACTGGCATATAAGTGGCTCCTGCAGCCATGAGGGCTATTTGGGTGGTAGATAAGTGGGTCTAGAGCAGTGGTCTCAAACTCAAACCCTTTGTGGGGCCACATTTTGGATTTGTAGGTACTTGGAGGGCCGCAGAAAAAATAGTTAATGTCTTATTAAAGAAATGACAATTTTGCATGAGGTAAAACTCTTTATAGTTTATAAAATTTTCCTTTAACAGTTAAAAGGAAAGATATATAAACTATAAAGAGTTTTACCTTATGCAAAATTGTCATTTCTTTAATAAGGCATTAACTATTTTTTCTGCGGCCCTCCAAGTACTCTGTTTTTTCTTCAGCCCTCACATTTAAAGTTTAATATCTTTTCTTTCTCAAAAATGACACATTTCAATCACTATATTGAAAATAAAATCATTTCCCCTAATTTGTTGGCTGGTGACTTTATTTTTCTGTGCTTTTAACTATGTTTCCAGGGCCTTCTTGTCCTTTGACTGTTTTTCTATCCATCTTCACTTTCTGCCTTGCATCCATCTTTAGCATTAACTTAATATTCAATTTTTCTGCTATCTTTTCAAAATCTACGTTTCCATGTACAGTGGTGCCTCGCATAACGAACGCCTCGCACAGCGAACGCTGCGCACAACGAACTTCATGTCTTGCTTCCTACAACGAACTTCGTTTCACACAACGAAATCGCCCGAGCTGCATCCTTTCGCGCAGGCACTGCGCTTAACTGCCCTCTCTCCGCCTGGCTCCCTGTGCAGTGGCGGACCGTCGGCTCGCAGGGGCCCGGCGCCTACTGCTGATGCGTTGGGGGGGGCGGAGCTACTCTCGCCGCTTCCCCGATGCTAGAAAAAAAAAAAAAATGAACAGTTAAGTCCCAGTTTTTGCCGCTGAGACTCTGCCCTCTCTCACTGTAAAATTAGACTCTACTTAGTCTGTCTTTAAATTTAAAAAATGTGTGTTGTTTTAAAAAACAATTATGTTTTTAGATGTATCTAAATAAAAATAATAACAAAAAATTTATCTTTTTTTATGTCATCTTAGCATATTTTATGCTATAGAACGAATAATTTTTTTTAACATGTATTGTTATGGGAAAACGCGTTTCACATAACGAACTTTTCGCATAACAAACTTGCTCCTGGAACCAATTAAGTTCGTTGTGTGAGGCACCACTGTATTACCTTCCCTTCCTATCTCTCTCTTCTTCCGTCCTATTTCCATGGTCTGACATCTCTTTCTTTCCTTTCTCTCCCTCCCTCCTTCCTTCCTTCCTTTCCCCTGGTCTGACATCTGTCTCCTTCCCTCCCCCCATGCCCTGGCATCTCCCCCTCCCCCTCTATGGTCTAATATCTCCTTTCCTTCCCTCCCTCCCATGAACTTGGCATCTCTTGTTCCTGTCCTCTCCCTTGTCTTCCTTCTCCTTCCTTCCCTCTCTTTCCCCAATTGGGTGCGGCAGCAACAGAAGCAGCATTTCCCTTCCCCCTTTCCTGTGCAGCAGAAGCATTTCTCTTCCCTTTTCCCTCCCCCTCCCTTTCCCTATGCAGCAGCAGCAGAAGCAGCATTTCCCTCCCCCCTTTCCTGTGCAGGAGAGGCATTTCTCTGCCCCCTTCCCTCCCTTTCTCTTTCCCTGTGCTGCAGAAGCAGCATTTCCCTAGGGTCCCCCTTGCCTATGCAGCAGAAGCATTTATCTTTCCCCTCCCCTTCCGTTCTCTTCCTTGTGGAGCAGCAGCGTGTCTGGCCGGCTCCCTTGCTCAGTTGATCGTTCCGTTCAAAGCCGCGGGTGACGGCTCCTCGCGAGATCCGCGCCTGAGTCAGAAGCCTCTCTGATAGTGGATAGCGAGAGGAGCCACCACCCGCGGCTTTGAATGGAACGATCGACTGAACGAGGGAGCCAGCAAGACGTGCTGCTCCAGAAGGAAGGGAAGGGGGAAGAGAAATGCTGGTGTGGATGGCGCGAGAAACCGCCACCGGCCGCAGCTTTAACCGGAACAATCAACTGCAGCAAGGGAGCAGTTGATCATCACGTCCAGACCGCGGGCCGCAAAATAGCACCTGGAGAGCCACATGCGGCCCGTGGGCCTCATATTTGTGACTGCTGGTCTACAGGATTCTGGAGGTGGCTTGGGGGGGGCTCACCATAACCTATAAAGGAGCTGTAGGGAGGAGAAGACATGACACCCTTTTTGTGAAGTTCAGAACAGTGCCCTGTAAGGTACCCCACTATTTAGGTGCCATGTCTGGGTGTGCAGTCCATCACTTTGCAGACTCTTCCCATGTCCAACGGGGCTTGTTCTAGGCGTTTTGGACTTGGACGAAAAGTTGAACGAAAATGTGCTATAAAGATGGACGATTTAGCGGCTTGGATGATCAGATCGGTAGGACGTATAATTAGACGATTTTCGAAACGGAAAAAAATTTGGACGTATTTTTCAAAAATGTGTCTTAAGCTGTTTTTTACTTTGGACGACTTGCGAGATGGACGCAAACGGACTTAGTCGTCCCTTTCGATTATGCCCCTCCATGCTTATACATTTAGGTCTACCATTCATTTGCCTAGATTTAGAAGCCTAAAAAGGGGGGGGGGGTATTAATCATCATAGGCAACTGTTGTGATTTGTTATTTGACTGTTAAGCCTAGTTATTATTAACTAGGTCTCATTGTATAAAATGGTACCTTTGCCAAAACAGCACAAATTAGAGGAAAAATAATATGATTTAGTGGTAACTATGGGCCCAATTCTATATATGTTGCACAAAACATCAGCTCTGACTAGTGTGGCACTAAGCACAATTCTATAAAAGTTAGGCACCCATTATAGATTTACACTTAGCGCCACTAAAAATAATAATGAGAATATATAAACCTACATATCAGTGGCTACCTAAATCATATTGTTAAAAAATCTTTACAATATTAATTCACATTTTTTGTCTTCCTCCTGATGAAGCAACCCATGTGAAACACGATCAGTGTTGAGGAAGTAAAGGTGAAGATCGAGTTATTTGGAATGGAATTTCATCATTTTTTTGGACAACACTTAATATTGTGGATTTGGTTTTTGATACCACACGTTGGATATTGTTTTTTCCTTTCTTTTTTTTGGGGGGACACATTATCACAGGAACACCTGAACTATTTGAACCTGATTTCAAACCAGCGACAATGATTTAAAAGGAAATTTTGTATTCCTTTGCACCTGAATCCTGACGTTGACGATCAATGCTTAAAGCTAAGTACCATCTTTATTATACGCTTTAACTGTTGATTAAACGAACTAATATTAAGTCATTTAATTCATTACATACAAGGCAGGTAGGCAGGAGAGTGCAATGATGGAATGATAGAAACATAGAAACATAGAAAGATGACGGCAGATAAGGGCTATAGCCCATCAAGACTGCCCACTCTATTGACCCACCCCTTTAAGTCTACTGACCCCCTTAATCATATAGCCACTCTACTGACCCGCTCCTTCAAGTCTATACCCTAGTGACCCTATTCCTTGACTTGATACAACATCATTACTTTACAACACTGCTGTGTTTGAATGATGTTACAAACTGAGCACTCATTTATAATTTAAATATAGTTTATCTCTTATTGATTCTCAATTAAGTTGATAAATAATTGAATTCTTATATAATTTTTATCATTCTCAGAACCAAATCAGCCTGCATTCAGTCACTAACTCCTGCTATCTCAGGAATGCCTGCTTTGAAATAAGAACTCTCTCTCTCTACCTACCTAGTATACCCTGAGAGATAGTTTCCACAGCTACATCATGCTTATCAACCTGAGGCCTATGCTCATCCACCCTGCCCCTCATCCCACTCATCCCTAGGCTCACATTACACTTATACACCCACAACTACAAATTAACACTAATTAAGGCTTCCACTACTAATCCTTGCCAAACTACCTCCTCACCACTCTAACCATTGCACACACTTGAAAATAATTAAACCATCAACAAAAACTCTGCATAATACCCTAAAACTAAGAGCTCAAACCACAACACTGCCCCTGTGATTTAATTTATTCATTCTCTCCACCTATCTACTACTGAAATAAATAACAGAAACTCAAACTTGACCTTACCTAAATCCACAAATTATTTCTGAAGTAGACTGGAAGGGGACCATCTATTGTACTCAATTTTCATCAATCATCACATAACACACAGTTTGGATAGCCTTAAGAGTATTACAACAGAAATATAGACCAAGGCTTTGTAACCCAAGCCTTAGTGAAATTTAGAGTACAGTACTCCCCTGAAATTCGCGAAGGTTGCATTCCAGTAGCACCCGCAAATTTCAAAAAACCACAATAATTGGATGCGGTTTAGGAGCGGGGATCAGAGGCGGGAGAGGGCTGTAGGGGCGGCTGCGGCAGCTGCTGCGAGTGCCGATGCAGGCGGTGGCCCTTGCGGCTTCAACCCGGGCCGGGATTGCTGGTCCAGCAAAGCGCACGGCAGTGTCCCGGGTTGCGGAAGGAGGATATTTTTGCAGAGGGAAAAACCCCACAAATGACTGGGGGCACGAACGTTGAACCGGAACTTGGCAGGGGAGTACTGTATAATGTTTTGTACTTTCATGGTCCAGTCATAGGTACAAATGTAGCCACCAAGATCAGGATAAGGATCAACGTAATGGGTTACAATAACATTTGTCTTAAGAACCAGTAAAAACTGTACATCTTTTGATTAAGCTGAAAATCGCTTCAAGTTGTGCTCAGTTCACCTTTCTGGTAAATGTTTGTATAATTTTATTGAATTCACAAGAATTTTTATATATAATTTTCATTTAGCAGACATAGCATTAACTTGTCTTAGAAGAATATCACAGCTACTGCATTGTACACCATACTTAAGTACTGATCTAACAAAAAGGCTACGAATAAAGCACCTGGGATGCATAATGATGTATAAGAGGTCCAGATTTTCCAACTTTTCTGTCATACCCTATGACTGCATAAGCTTCATATTGTCAGGTCAGACAAACTATATTCCACCAAAGGATCAATATTCAAAACAATTTAACTGACTGGAAATGGCTGCTGATCAGTTAAATCACCTGTTTGGGGCAATCAGTAGCACTTAACTGGTTATTGCCACTGAAAATGAGCCGTTAGGCCCCAATTCTATATAAGTTGCTTAAAAGAATCAGCACCGACTAGTGCAGGGCTAAGCACAATTCAATAAAACTTAGACACACTGTATAGAATTGCTAACAAAAATGAATAACAGCAGTACTTATCTTGTTGGGTCAGATTGTCCAGTTCTTAAGGAACTGATAATAAACGTCAGGAGAGAAAAACTTCTTGAAAAACTCTCTAGTCTCCAGGGTTCGACCAGACTTGGTTTTAGGGACCAAAGCCCCGTCTTCAGGAACCAAACATCAGGAGGACAGACGTAAAGCCACCAAAAACTTGACTGCACTGCTAAACATTAGCGTGCTGAGTACTCGGCATGGGCATATTTTTATAGACTCACCTTATGGCAATAAAGTCTACATCTGAAACTTCGGCCTCCACAGCTCTTTTGTTTTTGGACTTCTGTTACATCTGTGGATTTCTACGGGTCAACTTTCTTTTTGAATAGATCTAAACCTTTTTATGAATTCTACAACCAGTGGGCAACATATGAAAAAGTCCCTTGGCTCATCTTCACTAATTTAATTACTCTCAGAGTGAGTGGAACTGTAATAATAATATCAAGAATCTTTTTTTGATGGGAATCACATTCAGTAAGCCAAAGAATTATTCCACGTCATTGGATCATCCACATATTATAAATCATCATAGTAAAGAAATTATACATGTAATATGTCACACAAATTAACACTTGACTGCAGTGAGGCTTGTTTTCACTTGGCCTGCTCTAGCATTAATATGTTGAATTAATTTGGAGCTGTCATGATTATTCAAAAGGTACTATGAATCTTAAATGGTCCTAGTTTGCTCTCCTAACAGGTGTTTTATGCAAGCTTCTGTGCAATAACTTTGGGTTCCTTTTACGAAGCCGCGTTAGCGGTTTTAGTGCATGCAGCTTTTTAGCGCACGCAAAACCCACGCTACGTCAGCTCAATGCTGGCATTAGCGTCTAGCATAGCCAGCAGTTTAGCACATGATATTACACGTGTTAAACTGCTAACTCGGCTTCGTAAAAGGAGCCCTTTGTTATTAATAGCTTACTATATCTACCAAAATTCAGGAAAATGGAGTGTCTAAATCTTTGCACTTTTGTTACAATTTTTAAAAAATGCATATAAATAGAACTCAAATGCAATAAAATAATTGCATATTAAGGCACATTGGTTTATACTATATCCTCAAGTCAGTGCTGTAGCCACAGAGGGTGTGCCACCCCCCCCCCCCCATTTTGGGCTCAACCACCCTCCAAAATAGCAGCTCTTTCTCTTACCCCACTGTACAGAACTAGCATTGATCTCTGCAGATGCTTGCTTCTGCTCACCCTCTCCCCCATACAGATGTAAAGTGATTGTATTGTATTTTTAATAAGTTTCTTTTTATTGTACACCACTAAATACTTATGTCAATAGCGGTAAATTAAATAATAAATCTAATCCAATCCCATCTTTCTTTGCCCTCTCCCCTTTGCAGTTGGTCCTCCAGTCACAGCATATGACTGACAGGCAGTGAAACAGACTGCCTGTGATCAGTCCTACTGGGGCCTTTCCTATTGTCCTGACTCCTGTTACGTAACTTCCTTTGGGTTAATGAAACAGAGGAAAGGCCCCAGTAGGACTGGCTGCAGGCAGTTTGTTTCACTGCCTCTGCCGGTAAAATGTCAGGACTGGAGGATCACTGGGAGATGGGAAGAGCAGAGAGTTGCCAGACCCACATGTGGAGGAGGGGAGCACTAGAGAGCAGCAAAGAGATCAATGCTGGACCCGCAGTGGAGGGGTAGTGGTAGATAGAGAGGAAATGCATGCCCCCCATCCATCTCTGGGTCCCCCAAAAATGGACTGCTGGCTACACCCCTGCCTCATGCTAATGATATAACTTATCAGAATGAACAACTCATGCAAGGTATGTTTTTCTAACACTGAAGAACTGCAACCTGAGTGTGGTCTTTTAAAAAATAAAAATAGATTTTATTGATATTATAAGATAAATTAACAAATTGACAAATTAACTGTATAAATCATGGTAACATATACATATGATTATATAATAACATATATGAAGTAGTACACAGTAGAGTCAGTACACACATTATCAGCAGGAGAAATACATGTGAACATGGAGGAGTACACTTGATGAGCATTACGTTGACCCAACAAAAAAGTGATCAATATATGAACAATATATTCTGAATTACTGTATGTCAATGGTCCAAAACGCAGTAGTTTTGGACAGGGCTCCAGATTTTAAGAAATGCGCCAGTGGAATGATGTTTTCTTGCAATTACACCTTCGAATTTGGTAGTGATGTAAACAGTTTCCACCAGACCATGAATTGTACATTGGATAAGTTCTTCCAGGAATGCAATATATTTTTGATAGCCAAAATAATAATATATTGAGGAGGTGAGCATTTGGTTCTGAGATAGGCTGTGTGAGGCCCTGCTGACCAAGGACAATAATTTTAAGATGTAACGGTTCGTGAATCTTCAATATGGATGAGATAGTATGCCAAATCTTATCCCCGGTATAGTGTGAGGTGAGTGCATTGGAATATCATGTGAGGCAGCATTCCCACTGACAACCCATAGGACCAACATAAATTAGATACTTTGTGTGAGAATTTACTATGTTTATATAGAATACAGTGAGCCCGATGTAGGAAGAAGTACCTATTGACTGGAGAACTGGAGCTAATCTAATTGACTTGAAAGCTCTGGACCACACATGTTGCCTAAGCTCATCACCTGCAGTAATGTCTAAGTCAGAATACCAGGCATTCATCAATTGTGATATGGACACAGGCAGCCCTTGACGCAACAAATCATACCATTTTGAGTGTGGTCTTTTTAAGGGGCTCTTTCACTAAGCTGTGTTAGGCACTAATGTGCACCTAATGCAGCAAAAATAGCTTAATGTGAGATGCGCTAAAGCATTCTCTGTTATCTTTGCCAGCTATACGTGTGCTAAGTATGCAGGGATCAATATTCAAAGCGATTTAATATGCCAAAAATGGCCCCTAGCTGGTAAATAACCAGTTTGGGGCTAGCCAATAATTTTCAATGGTACTTAACTAATTCCCTTCAACTCCAGCCAGTCCAGTAGCCCAACTAACCTCCTCCTACCTACACATGTGCAACAGTAGCCCCATTGTGAGTCCAGCAGTCCCCTCCCTCCGTATCGTGGTTCCAAAAGCCCCCCTCCCTTGGTTCTGATTGCTAGTCAAAACTGGCAAAAAAAAACCCCAAACCTGTGACTCCCCTGGGTTGGTCCCTTTGCGCCTCCCAAGGTGGGCTACCAGCCTCTCAGAAGCTTTGTAGATGAAGAGGCAGGCAACATCGCATGCAGAGCTGCTCCAGGACCTTCGTCCAACTGAGTCTCTCCTTTCAATGTAACTTCCGGTGAACCAAGAGGGAAGGAGTGAGGGTTCAAGGGAGAGGGCTGTTGGATCTGCAATAGAGAGGAAGGGAGCGAGGATGCTGGACTCTTGAGCGGGGGCTGCTGGACCCACAGTCATGAAGGGGGGTTCTGGACCCACAAGCACAAGGAGGGCTGCTGGCCTGGAGGGGTGGGAAGGGAGGTGACTTGCGGCAGATCCTTCACTGTAGCGACAAGGCCATTTATTGTTCCATGGGGCAGTGAAAAGTCTTGTTTCCATTCGCAAGGGGAATGGCCAATTTTTTCCCCGTTCCTGCAGGTTAGCCTTGGGAAACAGTCACCAAGCCATTCGCTAAGCCACTTCTTTCCCTAGCATCAATAGCATGGAATGTTGCTGCTAGTTGGAGTTTTGCCAGGTACTTGTGACCTGGATTGGCCACTGTGGAGACCATTATTCTGACCAAGTATGGCTGTTCTTAAGTTCTTATAAAGACACTAGTATTTTAGCCCATTACATTAATGGGTGCTAGAATATATGTCTGTCTGTCTTTCTTTCTGTGTCTCTCTCCCTCCCGCTGTCTTTCTTTCTGTCTGTCTCTCTCCCTGGCCCCCTTTGTCTGTCTGTCTTTCTGTGTCTCTCTCTGCCCCTGTGCCTTTCTTATTTTCTTTCTGTCTGCCTTCCTCTCGCTGTCTGGCTTTCTTTCTATCTCTTTGTCTCTCCCCCCCCCCACTTCCCTGTGCAGCATCCACAGCAGCATTCCCTCCCCCTCCATGTCCCTGTGCAGCAGCATTCCCTCTCCCTCCACTACTTCCCTTACAGCAGCATTTAGATCCCCCCTTCCCTGTGCAGCAGCCACAGCAGCAGCAGCATTCCCTCCCACCCCACACCACTTCCCTGTGCAGCAGCAGCGTTTCCCTTACCCCCCCTTTCCCTTCCCTCAGTCTTGCCTGCTCCCTTAGTCCCTTGCCGCCCCCACCCTTCCCTTCCCACGGTCCAACAAACCTGCCGATTCTAGCAGCGTGTGCAGCACTCTACACACACTGCTTCGGGGCCTTTTACTGCCCTGATTTACTATGGCACGTCCCTGATGACATCATCAGAGACGCGGCAGAGCAAATCAGGGCAGTAAAAGGCCCCAAAGCAGCGTGTGTAGAGTGCTGCACATGCTGCTGGAATCAGCTGGTTTGGAGTCGGGACCGCGGCATCCCTTTGCGGCTGGAGTATTTTGGACTTCCCTTCCTGCCCCGCGAGGTGTCGCTGCGGCTCCTCTAGATCCCGCCAGCATCGGAAGCCTTCTCCGACGCTGGTGCAGCTGGTGAGAGGAGCTGACACGGAGAGCAGGGAGTCCAGGGCTGGCGTCCAATCCTGCCGGCGAGTGGTAGGTGCTGGGAAGTAAGGCTGGGGACTTGCGCATGCGCACTCCTGTGGCCACAGACCTACGGATCATGGAAGCATGCAGATAGGAGTGTGCATGCACGAGGTAGGGTTTTATTATATAGGATGGGAAACTAAACAAGATTAGGTTTTGACCTACACACTCCTAGCAAGTATTAGGTAACATAGTAAGATAGACCTTAGTGGGGTTGACATCGAAATTCACTCTAGCCCAGTGTTTCTCAACTCAGTCAAGGAGTACCTCCTTGCCAGTCAGGTTTTCAGGATATCCACAATAAATATGCATAAACTTGATTTACATACACTGCCTCCATTATGTGCAAATTTCTTTCATGTATATTCATTGCGGATATCTTGAAAACCTGACTGACAAGGGGTTACTCCTAGACCGAGTTGAGAAGCACTGCTCTAGCCTATTGAATCATCTGGTCATTTGCAGGACACAGACCATAAAAGTCTGCCCAGCATTGTCCTCTTTTTCCAAATAAAAGGAGTTTCCATTACAGCCTTCTCCAGCCCACCCTAAATCGAATTGACATACTGTATACAGACAGTACAAGTCTGCCCAGGACCGCCCTTAGGTCTTCACAGCTTGAGTCACCATCTAAGCACCATTCGACATTTATGTTTTATAATTTATACCATTTTCTAATTAGAGATCCTCTCAATTCATCCCATGCCTTTTTGAATTCCGTCACTGATTTTATCTCACCACCTCCCTTGGGAGGGCATTCGAGGCATCAACCACCCTCTCTGTGGTCTAATTGTAAACACATAAGCATCTGTTTAAAGGATTTCAGCAGTGACACAGGAAAAATAGCACAGTGGAAAACACTCGTCTATTGATTTCTTTTCCTTATCAAGTTAGATGGCAACTCCACCCCTGAATACTGACCCCTAATTATATTGTATTTACTACTTATTAGGATCTAAACTAGAGAATGACACGACACGATGGTTGTTACCCGTGGCTGGGAAATGGGGAAGAGAGAGTAGGGAGAAGATGCTGGGAAATAGGGAAGAAAGAGTGGGGAGAAGACGCTGGAAAAAAGGATAGATTAAGAATATTTGAATCGCTATCCCCTTTTGACTCTTCCCTATCAATCTCCCCTGCCTTTTCTCCTTGCCTCCCCACCTCCCTTCCGCAATCCCATCCACTTTGGTTAACTCCTTTTACTTAAAGAACAATCTTCTCTCTAGGTTTGCAGGGACGGGGAGGTGACGGGGATTGAATTTGCGGGGATGGGACGGTGACGGGGGCCGAACTCATGGGGATGGGACGGGGATGGGGACCAAGCCCACTGGGATGGGGACAGGACAGGGGAGAGCTCACGGGGACGGGGAACAAATTTTTTCCCCGTGTCATTCTCTAATCTAAACTCAACTGTATTTTGATTGTTAAAGGCATGAACATTTAAAAACCATAATAGCCTGAGTTACATGACTCATAATTTCCACATTTGTCTTTTTCTTTAGCAGCTCAGAGAAATTTAAAAAAATAAGTCATTAGCCTTTCTGCATCTTTGTTTCTCTAAACCCATATTGCAGCATACATTTGAAATGAAGATATTTGATCTTAATTGCAATTTATAGTTTTCTGGAGCTATTTGTCAGTATAGATTTAGGGTTACCACATGGCTCTAGAAAAAGGAGGACGGATTGAGACATCCGGGTTTTACTTCCATTGTGGAAGTAAAACCCAGATGTCTCAATCTGTCCTCCTTACTTCCATTGCTTTCAACAGAAGTAAAAGCCGGATGTCTCAATCTGTTCTCCTATTTCCGGAGCCATATGGTAACCCTAGATTTGCTAAAAATGGAGATAAAAGAATTAAAAAGGTGACAAATCATTTGTATAAAATTAAGTTCCTTTACACCTAAGCTCCAGCTAGATTTTCAAAGGCTAATGAATTCTCTAACCTAAGATCATTATCTACTATTGTGCATCCAAATGGCAATTTAATTGAGAGTTTTGTGCTTTCGCTAAACCATATGTTTATGAAATTCCTTGGCAAGCTTAGCATTGCATTGCACTATGTAATGAAACATCATAACTGAGCAGATAACTGAGCATGAAGGTGGACCCCTGGGCACCATTTTATAAATGTACCCTGATGTTCCTACTTAAATATTCCAAATCAAAGAGAGACGCTGTTAATAGCAGCAAAATTAAAATGTTATACAGTATAATTTATGCATGGAATAGAATTATTTGGAATGTGTAGGCCACTACCTTGTCATTTTATTGAAAACACCAGGACATCTCTTTATAAAATATATGCCTGATTTCTGCATTGTGCTAGGTTTTGGAATATTGCTTCTGTAGAGATTTACATTTGGTAGCATGCATCTGGTTTGATAGGGCATCTTAAAAAGTATAAAAGGCAATTCTGTAAATAGATGCCAAGGGTTAGGTTCCAAATACAGGCATTATATTACGGAACATATAGTGGCACATACAGTGACATAATCAGTAACAGGTTCCACAAATTGACACTGTGGCAAATTTTATAAATGGCTTCCTGATTGTAGGCAGTGATAGGCGTCCTATTGCTGTCTACTCAGCCAATCTCCCCCACAGGTCTACCTCTGGCCCATCCTGTCCCCTTTGACATCACTTCCTGTTTCTGCATTAGCAGGATAGGACAGAGGGAAAGCTTCATACCAGGTCACATGCAGCATATGTGCAATGCTGATAATGAGGGGACCAACAGAAGAACATCTTTAAGGTAGACCAACATGAACGGGGGTAATGTTGAACTGTGATGCGGTAGAGGAAAGGCCCTGTCGGGGCTAGCCACGAACGGCCTGTTTACAGCACTGCCACTGCTGCTTTGGGTAAGGAATAGGGGGTTGGCAGGTCAGGACTGCTGCCACTGCTACTGCTTTGTGGCACAGAGGGAGGGAGGAGGGGTTGGTAGATCAGGACCACTGCTGCCACCTCAGGTAAGTAATGGGAGTCCAGGAGGCCAGACCCATGCGGAGGGAGGGAGGGAAGGAAGAACTGTGGGGGTGGGTGAAGTGGAATATAGGGACAGGAAGAATGGCCTTGGAGGCAATGGGAGGAAGGACAGATAGGAATGGAGCTGGGACTGAAAGGGTGATAAATGCAGTGGAGGATCGATGAGGGCCAAAAGGGTACAGAGGACTTAGGAAATGGTGATGGATAGTGAAGGGAACCAATACAAGAAAGAAAGACATAAAGACAGACAAGGGGCAGGGAGAGAGACAGAAAGAAAGAAAGATAGGGCAGGTAGAGAGACAGAAAGAAAGATAGATGCGGCAGGGAGAGAGACGAAAAGAAAGATGGGGCAAGGAGAAAGAAAGAAAGACGGGGCAGGGAGAGAGACAGAAAGAAAGATGAGGGCAAGGAGAAAGAAAGAAAGATAGGGGCAGGGAGAGAGACAGAAAGAAAGACAATGGGAGGGAGAGAGACAGAAAGAAAGAAAGAAAGAAATTCTACACATCTATTCTAGCACCCGTTAATGTTATGGCTTAAACACTAGTTTTTATATATGACACAAGAGTGAGATCTTTCCATTTGTTCAATATTGTTCTGATCGCTATAAGAAATAAGATTATTAACAATTTTGATTTGTGCTTCGTTACAATGATTTTTAAACCAATAGGACCAAGTATAGATATTGGTCTGAAGTGTGGCTAACTATTCAATGACTGCTTCAAATTGACAACTCCTTATCATGTGATTAATTTTTTAATGCATTAATCACAGAGTTAACTGATTAACTTGGAATTTTACTGTGTATATCTAGTAGTAAGTAGGGATCTTATTAGTTGGTGTGGGGAACAAAGGGAAGTTGTCTGGTGAAAAGAAAGAGAAGAATTCAAGAGGTGGGAAATGGAAAAAGTGAAAAGAAAGAGAGGAATTCAAGAGGTGGGAAGTGGAAAAAGTATTTCAGAAGGATTTAAGGAAGAAGAGAAAAAGAGGACAAAGGTGTATGCAGTACTATTTGTAGGTTAGAACAGTGGTTCCCAACCCTGTCCTGGAGGAACACCAGGCCAATTGGGTTTTCAGGCTAGCCCTAATGAATATGCATGAAGCAAATTTGCATGCCTATCACTTTCATCATATGCAAATCTCTCTCATGCATATTCATTAGGGCTAGCCTGAAAACCCGATTGGCCTGGTGTTCCTCCAGGACAGGGTTGGGAATCACTGGGTTAGTATATCAGGACCTAAGTTTATGACAGAGGTAAGGAACTCCGGTCCTCGAGAGCCATATTCCAGTCGGGTTTTCAGGATTTCCCCAATGAATATGCATTGAAAGCAGTGCATGCACATTGATCTCATGCATATTCATTGGGGAAATTCTGAAAACCCGACTGGAATACGGTTCTCGAGGACTGGAGTTCCCTACCCCTGGTTTATGAAGTCATTCTATATACCTTAGAAAAAATTTGAAGACTCATCAAATTAGTTCAATTAACTTTTTTTAAAAGAAATTAAAAGTATATATTTTGATTCTGCTTCTAGGGTTTTGAAAATCCAAAACAAATGTCATATTGAGTAATATTCCTTTTTTCTAAATAATGAAAGGCATTATTTTAAATATCTTGATAATTTCCTGAAATCATCTGATAACAATATAACAGGTTTCTCAAAAGAAAATCTAAAAATTCCATCAAAACTGAATGATGTTCCTAGTTTAACTTCAAATTCTTTGCACAAGCTCTTGTAAATCCATCAGGATAACCACTCCAACCCTTCCTGACCTGGCTTAGATTTTACTTTTAAAATATCAGGTCACAGACAAGTTACCTTAAGCATAATGAATGTTTTATTTTAGACAATCTACTGCTATCCACAGCTGATCTATTTAATATGCATTTTCAGAAAAAAAAAACAAGTACTGTGGTTTAAAGTAAGGGATATTATTTGTGTTTATTCAGGGAACACATCTGAAGTTTTTCACTCAGAAAGAGTTTTCTGATTTTGAGGAAGCACCTGGTATAATTTAATTGCATACACTTTAGAATTTAGTCAATTGATTTGGGCTGCAATCATGTTGGATCATAAATGTTTCGCTGTCTGATGCTACTTCAGGAATGAATGATCAAAGTCTGAGTGTCTGCACCAGAATGATTATCAGATTTTCTAAGTTATCTGAAGCAAAGATGCTATAGGAATAGGCACAGAGGATTTCATTAATATCAAACTAGAATCTGAAAAAAAAGCCCCTGGATTATTTTGATTATATCAAACCTTCCCAACTAATGAATACAAGGCATATGCTTTCTAAAGCAATTTGCTACATCTTCACTACAGTTTTATAATGTTCAGAATTCAAATTCTTTTCTACTTTTCTTTTTGATAGTGTCAGTGCATCATTCAAATTGTATTTATTATATTGTAACTTCCATATCATTTTCTTGTCTCATGGTAATAGTGATAAGAATGCACTCATTTTATTTGTTCCCGATATCTACTTTTCATACTTTGCCAGCTAGGGAGAGTGTGATAAAATGCGAATTCATAACTGAAGGGAAAGTGATCAAAGGGCTTGATATTCAGTGTGGTGCAGTGGTTAAAGCTACAGCCTCAGCACCCTGAGGTTGCGGCTTCAAACCCATACTTCTTCTTGTGACCCTGGGCAACTCACTTAATTCTCTCAGTGCCCCAGGAATATTTAGATAGATTGTGAGTCTGCCAGGACAGACATGGAAAATACTTGAGACCCTGAATAAATTCATGTAAACTATTCTGAGTTCCCCTGGGAGAACGATATCGAAAAATGAATAAATAGTTCTGCATTGCTTGTTACCTTGTTCTCTATGACTGTTGACAGCCCAGTAAAGTGATTGAAACTGAACTCAAATTTAACTGTTAGTACTAGACTACTATAGCATCTTCAGATCATCATAGACTATAAACTATACAGCAGGGTCAAAACCATGGAGGACTGCGAAGACCTCCAAAAAGATCTGACAACGCTGGAAGAGTGGGCCAAAAAGTGGCAAATGAGCTTCAACATAGGGAAATGCAAGGTCATGCATGTTGGGAAAAAGAACCCGATGTTCATTTACAAGATGGGGGGATCACCACTAGGGGTGAGCAACCTTGAAAGAGACCTGGGAGTGATGGTAGACACAACATTGAAGAAATCGGCGCAGTGCGCCACAGCCTCAAGGAAAGCGAACAAAATGTTGGGTATCATTAAGAAAGGTATCACGACCAGGACGAAGGAAGTCATCCTGCCACTGTATCGTGCAATGGTGCGCCCGCACCTGGAGTACTGTGTCCAGTACTGGTTGCCGTACCTCAAGAAGGACATGGCAGTACTTGAGAGAGTCCAGAGAAGAGCAACTAAGCTAATAAAGGGTATGGGGGACCTCTCATATACTGACAGACTGAAAAAGCTGGGGCTTTTCTCCCTGGAAAAGCGACGACTCAGAGGAGACATAATAGAAATCTTCAAGATCATGAAGGGCATAGAAAAAGTGGACAGGGACAGATTTTTCAAACTATGGGGAACCACAAGTACAAGGGGGCACTCAGAGAAATTGAAAGGGGAAAGGTTTAGAACAAACGCCAGGAAGTTCTTTTTCACGCAGAGGGTGGTGGATACATGGAACGCGCTACCGGAGGATGTGATAAGCAGAAGCACGCTACAGGGCTTCAAAGAAGGTCTGGACAGGTACCTGGAGGACAAAGGGATTGAGGGGTAAAGATAGGAGTAGAGGTAATTTATAAAATTAGTCAAAGACCACTGTTCAGGCAGTGGGCCTGATGGGCCGCCGCGGGAGTGGACTGCTGGGCGAGATGGACCTCTGGTCTGCCTCAGCGGAGGCAACTTCTTATGTTCTTATGTTCATATCTAGTCTGGTAAGGTAAACATAGCTGAACTTAGTATAAGTTATTCAATAAGCAATCCAAAGGGCAAACAAATTCTATCCATATAAAACTGTGCCCCCTGAGTATTGCATTTAGCCACATAACAGATAGCCAGCCGTATAAACCTGGAACTTCAGTGCTGATGCTCGGACATGACATGGCATTGAATATGCAGGAATAATGCTGTCGGCAGCTAAAAAAAAAAAAGCTCATCTCTGCTGGCTGAGTGACAACCCCTCTCCTTTGTAATATCTGGTGACTTTCCCTTCAGCTATAAATTCAAGAAAGCATGAACAGGCACATGGGATCTCTTAGGGAGAGATGGAGATAGTGGATGCTACAAATGGACAGATTGAATGGGCCATCATGTTTCTATGCGGCGTTTTCTTCCAAAACACCATACCCTTCTTTTGTTTGTGATAAAAACATAAGAATAGCCTTACTGGGTTAGACCAATGATCCATCTATCCCAGTATACAATCTTCACGCAGGCAATCCAAGTCCCAAGTACCTAGCAAAAACCCAAATAGTAGCAGCATTCCATGCCACCGATCCAGGGCAAGCAGTGGCTTCCCACATGCCTGTCTCAACAGCAGACTATGAACTTTTCCTCCAGGAATTTGACTAAATCTTTTTTAAAACTAGCTACATTAACTGCTCTTACAACATCAAGGGCTGAACTGTTTTCTGAGTGAAAAAATATTTCCTCCTATTGGTTTTAAAAGTATTACTCTGTAACTTCATCGAGTGTCCCCCCTAGTCTTTATAAATCTTGATACAGTAAAAAAATATCGAACTACTTTGGTTATGCTCTACCAGGTTCACTTTATGAACTTGCCTGTGCACTGATCAAAATTAAGCACCCACATTTGAGTGCATGTTCAATTTGTGTGCAGAATTTAATTGAGTCATGAGCCAATTAGCGTGAATAATTAGGCACCAACAATCAATTATTGATGTTAATTGGCAACAATTTGATTTTACACATGTATTTTGCTAGATGTTATTCTATAAAGATGGCTATGTAAACCTTTAGACCCAGATTCTGTATAGGATGCCCGGATGTATCTTCCGTGAGAGCCGCCATGTTCACAATACTCCCCTCCTCAAATCACTTCATTAGCTCCCCATCCACTTACAAATACAGTTCAAACTCCTCTTACTGACTTATAAGTGCATTCACTCTGTAGCCCCTCAATATCTCTCCTCACTCATATCTCCCATACTCCCCCATAAAATTCTTAAGATCTGAAGATAAAGCTCTACTAGTAGTGCCTTCCTTAAAAGTTATATATTCTAGGAGAGATATGATCTTTTCTGCTACAGCCCCTCAAATCTGGAATTCACTTCCAATTAATATAAGAAAAGAAAAATCACTGAGCAAGTTTAAAAGTCTCCTAAAGAGCTGGCTATTCAAGGATCCTTTCCAATAGATTTGTTCTAACCTATAACAGTTCTAGGAAGACGATCTAATAGAATTAAGCGGGTACCTGTTCCCCAACCTTCTGTGTCTTTAGACCTTCCCCTAGTTTTATTTTTACTTTTATTTTTTTAGAATTGTATTTATGTCAATTGCTGTCAACCGCCTCCCTCCTTACATGTATTACTGTATTAGTAGTGAATGTTATGTTTGTCAGTTTTTATTATTTTACTTAATTTTTGAATTTATGTAAATCGCATTGGATTTGGATTATGCGAATTAATCAAAGAAATTAAATAAACTTGAAACTTGAAACTCCCTATGTTCCTTCCCCCCCCCCATGAACTCCATTCATTAGGTTGGTCCCTCTTATCTGTTCCCTTTACCTCCACCACCAACTCCAGACTCCATATCTTCTTTCATGCCACACCGTAATCCTGGAACAGGCTGCCAGAGTCAATGTCATGCTCCATCTATAGATGTGCACAATATTATAGAATGCAGGGAATCCACATCTAATTTAGGTTTGAGGATTTATACCAGGTCTCAGTTGGTGAAAATTCTCACACCCAAAGTTGCGTGCAGATCTATACATGGTGCTTAATTGAGAGTGCTGTTTGCAGAATAGCACTCAGTGCTCATTTAGGTGCTTGAATTTGGTGTCATTTATAGAATTTAGTCCTAAGTGATCTTTAAAGAATACATTTCATTCTCTAAGGGCCAAATTCTGTAAACGGCATCTAAGTATGCCTACGTTGTAGGTACCACTCCTCATGGTTGTCAATCAATCACTAGGAGGTACTTGTAGAATCATACCTAGGAGCACCTAAGTAGACTTGAGATGGGCACATTAGGCCAGGTTTTGATTCATTTGAGCTTTGCTGCTGGAAAAGGATTTTAGGCGTGCCATAGACCACCAGAAAAGCTAACAAATTGATTCTGGAAGAGATCTAACTGGCTATGTCACTTGAAGCCCAAATGACAAAATTACGACTGTCTTATTTTGGTCACACCATCAGAAGAGACAGATCACTGGAGAAGGACACCATGTTTGGAAAGTTCAAAGGAACCAGGTGAAGAGGATGACCTGCAATCAGATGGCTGGACAGGTTGAAAATAAACTTGGGGAGGATGCTGGTGGACCCTTCTGAACTAGCACAAAAGTGATTTCTTTTTGGATCTGCAATTCATCAAGTTGCTAGGACTTGAACACGAGTCGATGGCATCTAACATCAAAAACAACAATAATTTACCTATGCCTATCTCGCATGTCTAGCAATATCTAAGTTTACCATGCCTATTCTCCGCTCCTGACCATGCCTACTTTTCAGGTAAGTGTTGTTAGGCATCAGAGGGTGCCTCGACTTAGGCGTCACTAGGTGCCATGCAGAATTCCGCACTCAACTTTTAATTGATTGATTTTTTAAAAATATTTTTAAAAATTAAACATCAATTGTGTGGTCAATTACCATGCCAATTAACATTATTAATTAAATTTGGGTTGTGTGTGGAATTTAGGTATTGCTAGGCATCCGCAATTAGGATGCCATTTATAGAATCTGGCCCTAAAGGCCAAATTCTCCAAACGGTGTCCTGAAGTTAGGTGGGGGTAGGCATCCTACCGCCATCTAATGAACCAATCAGGATGCACTTTTTTAATGCAGGCACCGTTCTTAGGCACCTGACTCATGCCTACAGAGGAACATAGAGATGTCTAAAGATGCCTAAGGCCAGAGCAGGTGTGGTTTGTGCCGGAAGTGGCCTTAGGCATCCCTATGTGCCTCCTGGATGCAGCACCTGCCTGTGATTGACACACTAAACGTGTGGACCTGGATATTGTGCCCTCTTATAAGTTGGTAAATAAATAAATGAGGAAGCCTCAGCCCCACCACTCCACCTCTGTAATTTTTCTACCTGCGGGAAGAATTACGTGGTAGAAAAATTACAGCGGTGGAGTGGTGGGGCTGAGGCTTCCTCATTTATTTATTTATCAACTTATAAGAGGGCACAATATCCAGGTCCACACGTTTAATGTGATATTATAACATTAGGACCGATATTAAGGACACTACACTGTAGCCACATATATCTGTGATTGACACACAGCAGGCACCGCCTCCAGAATCAGGCCCCAAGTGACATATCCAAGGATAAATGCATTGTTTTCCTCCTTTTTGGTTTTCAAAAATAGAAACCATTTCTTCCCCATTAACCTCAGGAATAAAATTTCCATTTTATGGTTCAATTTCCCTCTTCTGACTAAGAACATAAGCAGTGCCTCTGCTGGGTCAGACCAGAGGTCCATCATGTCCAGCATTCCGCTCACGCGGCGGCCCATCAGGTCCAGGACCTGCATATTAATCCTCTATCTATACCCTTCAATCCCCTTTTCCTTCAGGAAAACATCTAATCCTTTCTTGAAACCCAATACCGTACTCTGTCCTACTACGCCCTCCGGAAGCGCATTAGCAACCTGGTCAGACCATTGTCATAGAGAAGATGCTAAGCTTTATGAACCTTGGACTGATTTAGCAGTGGTTTTCTTACTTTCTTAGGTTATTCCAACCTTATCTACCTCCATGCAAAAAAATGATTAGGCTATCACAGCTCCTTTATCTTAATCATTATAAACTAAAGTCCTAGTGTGCATGCTAATCTAGACTCAGACAACTTTATTGCAGACACTCTACAAAGGGATGCTGAAAAGTTCTCAGCCTAACCAACCAACTTCCTAAATTCTGAGTGTTATTTTGCCACTGTAGCTGAACAGAATGTTATCTTATTTCGTTAAGTGCCAATTTGCAGAAACAAAATTTATATGTTTTTGACATTGTTTCAAATCATTGAGTGAATTATATCCACATCATTCTCCGCTTGCTTGGGCTGAGAACTTTACAGCACCTCCTCATTAAGCTGTACTATTTTCAAGAAGCTAGACTTGTGGTTTCTTGTAGCATAGATTAGACTTTCCTCCATCGTTAAAGGTAAGTTTACATATTCAACTTCTTACTTGAACTAAAGGAATTAAGAGTATATGCACAAAGATGAGGTTCTCATCATATACATTAAAGAACAGTAAGACTCATTTTCAACTGGATTTTCATGTCACAAGTATTTTCAAACAGGATACAAGCTGTTCAAAAACATGTGAGATGGGCATTCCTGCACAGGAAGCTCCAGCATGAACATCAATTAAATAAACTGAATTGTCCAAATTTGGATGGGTGAAAATGAGTGCCATGAATGTCTTTATAACAGCATTCTAAGAAAATGGCCATATAGACATCCATGAAGAGCAGAGTCTATAAGTCAAGACCAGGTTTAACTCCTACTTTAAGTCTTTTTTTGTATGATTGTGAGCCCTCCGGGAACAGAAAAATACCTACTGTACCTGATAGTACACCACTTCAATAGCCTTCAGACTTACAGGTGTTTTATATTTAGGCACAGTAGATATTTTTTTATTTCTGAAGGGCTCATAATTTAAATAAATAAATAAATAAAAAAGCTTAAATGGGATTTAATCCTGGATCCCAGTCTACTGCACTACTAACCACTGGGCTACTCCTCAGACCCACTTCTGACTTTTTTTAAAAGAATGCCCATAATATCTGAAGTTGTCATAGAGCAGGGGTGCCCAACTTTGGCCCTCAACAGGACAGGTTTTCCCCAATGAATATGCATGAGATCAATAACCATACAATGGAAGTAGTACAGGCAAATAGATCTCATGCAAATTCACTGGGGAAATCCTGAAAACCTGACTGGATTCAGCCCTCAAGGACCAGAGTTGTACACCCCTGTCATAGAGTCTTGTATACCATTTGGGTTTCATGGGGCGAGGGAAAAAGATAGCAACCACTGGAGGATTAAGAAAGTATGAATTTTTATGATGAACCCTAGTTTTTTGATCATATCGATGCTATTCAGTCAAGATCAATTGATTAACATCAAGATTCAGGACCCATACACATTGTATGAAGACTAATTTGGACAAAGATAATCACAATTTACAAGCTTATTTGAGATAAGACTTTTGTGTGGTATTTGATTTGCATATTTATTATTTTTCAAGACTAGTTGGGAATATTCAATCTGCTATGATGGTTCCATAGAGGTTGGTCATACGTCCATGTGACTACATTATTAGTGGTATGAGCACATTGTCACTATTTAAAAATGCTTCCTCCACCTCCTTATGCAATATTTTCTAACTGCAGGAAAATGCAAAGTAAGCTATGTTAAATGTTAAGTTTTCTTTGCTTTTATTCATGAATTCGTTTTGGTAGATGTACCTTTTTAGTCTTGATTTGCTTCACTAGTTCTGATGAATCAGATAAAATATTAAGATGTTACCAAGTTTAAATAAGTAGAAATAGTTAACGTAAATTGGCCTATGGTGTATTAGATGAGTCTTTATATCAGGAGAGGGTTTTATTTTCACTCATACCAATATGTCTTGGAAATGATTTATTTTTTTGTCTGGTTTTGTCCTTTTACTAGCATTTTCAGAGAACTATGTAGTAGGAAATTGAATAACTAAGCTATAAAAGAAAACCTCTCTCTTTAATGATCTTACATAACTCAGTTCTCTATATTGCTGTTTATATTGTATAAACAAGAGAGGCAAAATGTTCATGTCCATTAAATCTTGCAAATATGTGCAATGGTTTAAAGTAGCTGAATCTACTATAGTCTTCATAGACTTAAGTAATATATACATGGGATTGAGATTCAAATGCTCGATGCTCTGACTATAGATAGATATAAAGAAGCAGGAAAACAATACGATGAGACTCCATTCATAGAACTCAATTCTGATGGCTGACAAATGGAAAACATTGTCCACCAAGGACTTCTTGCAGCCTTTTAAGCTGTGCATTACTGCTTCCTGGCAAACTACAAATTATGTTATTTTTCAGAAAAGTACTTCAGTAAACTGGTGTATATGTACTAATAATCACAGAGAAAACCTAGGTGAAGGTCATTCCTTAGTTTATATTTTGATCTTTTTCAGAAAAGGTCATACAACAAAAATTCAAAGGAGTATAACTTGCATTGTAGTTTTCATTTAAAACATGGCAGGCTATTTACCCTGCTAAAAAAAAGTTCAGACTTTCTCAGCATATAGGTATGAGTATCATTGAGTCTCAGTACATCGTTAAGCATCAACAAAGTCAAGACCAACTTCTAGTATGAAAAGTCCAAAATATATCAGCAAGAACTTCCTGAATGGAGGAGTAACCTAATGGTTAATGCAGTGGCCCAAGAATCAGAGGAACTAGGCTCCCTTCTCACTGCAGTTCTCGGCAAGTGACTTAACCCTCCATTTTCCCACGCACAAAAAAAAAAATGCTCTCAGATTAGTAGCCCACTAGGTTCAGAAAAAGGTATCTACCAATGAATATAAATGAAAAGTGTGGAATAACTTGTAAGTTTCGTGATTCCACGTCATTCTCTTCTTGGTTGGGCTGAGAAGTTTTTAGCAGCCCCTTCTATATGAAACTTTGAGTGTTAGCACTAGAAAAATCCTTTAAGTATTTATTTTTTAAACTTATAAACTATATAGCCTGCATTATGTAAAAGAAATCTAAGCAGCTCATGAAATGCATACATAATTAAAAAAAAAAACAACAACAGCAATAACATTATATAGCCATAAATAAAATAACCATATAATAAAAGCCCCATTTTATCAAGCTGTATTAGAGGTTTGTTTGTTTGTTTTTTTTATCAGACTGCTGTGGTAAAAGCTCTGATGCTCATAGAATTATTATGATTGTTGGAGTGACTCGCAATAAAAAAAACCCTAATGCAGCTTGATTAAAGGGGGCTCCACAACCAGAAAGGAATCTCCTTTTCCTCATACACCTCAACAACAAAAAACATATCTATCACCCTCATAGAAGCCAGACTTGTAAATAACAAAGACATCATACTAAAAGACCTTGCAGATAAAAAAACTGGGACATAGTCCTGGCTACTCTAACCTAGCTTAAAGACAATGATAGTTATACTAGGTAATATGTCCCTTATATTATCGCATTTTTACAGGCTCCAGTACACAGAAAAGAAGTAACAGCCATTACCTGCCCATGCCAAATAGATTACAGAGAAATATATATTGGTACTAGATCTCAATGTGTGTCACATTAGGCTGAAAACTTGTATTGAAAAAAAACATGCGCTGCCAAGGATAACTACAAATTGTAACCTGGAAAATCAAATTGTTTGTACTAGATCCCTAGTTTGTATCAAGTTAGGATACAATCTTGTATAGTAAACTTGTTCTGTTATTATGTCAAATTGTAACCTGTCAACTATGGGCTCCTTTTACGAAGGTACGCTAGCGGTTTTAGCGCACGCACCGGATTAGCGCACGCTGTAGCGCGCGCTAGCCAAAAAAAAATCAACCACCTGCTCAAAAGGAGGCAGTAGCGGCTAGCACGCGTGGCAATTTAGCATGCGCTATTCCGTGCGTTAAGGCCCTAATGAGCCTTCGTAAAAGGAACCCTATATAATATGTATGTTTAACCTGTAAGCCGTTCTGAGCTCTTTGGGGAGCAACGGGATAGAAGACAAAATTAAATAAATAAAAAAAATCCTTTTGATTGGTCAAAATTATGCATTCCCTTTGACGGAAACATCTGCATGACATGTCCCCTAATGCCCCCTTCACATCCACTGCACTGTAGCCACTTCAGGAGATCCGATGAGCAAGGCAGCAAGATTTTTTTTTTTTGTAGGAAAAATGATTTTATTTTCAATTTAGTGATCAAAATGTAGCCGTTTTGAGAATTTATCTGCTGTCTATATTTTGCACTATGGCCCCTTTTTACTAAATCGCAACAGCAGCTTCCAGCGCAGGGAGCCTTTGAGCATCGAGAGCAGCGCAGGGCATTCAGCGCAGCTCCCTGTGCTAAAAACCACTATCGTGGCCCAGTAAAAAGGGAGGGGGTATATTTGTCTATTTTTGTATAGTTGTTACTAAAGTGACATTGCATAAAGTCATCTGCCTTGATCTCTTTGAAAAAAGCCCCAGAACATAAATGATAATGAACATTTTCTCTGCGTATAGTGTCAAATCGTGCACTCAGCACTTGTTGCTCTACCCCAAGGTCTGACGCGATACAAAGACGACACTCAGGCATTTATCAACTCAGTGTGGAATTTATTAGGCCGCAGCCATAACAACGAGATTACATTAACTTATCAGCAACTGAATAGAATAACAATTATGCATGTTGATGAACTGTACACTGCACTGAACATGTGAACATAACATAACAGCCGCACAGCATATGCCTCTCTCTCTCCGCACAATGTAGGGGGCCGTACAAGCTTCCCCGGCTCGCCGGACCCGTCCCGTTCAAGGAGGTGTCCTCTCATCAGCGGTACATTGCAGTGAAGCTCATGGCCTGGCCTCCCTGCCGTCCAAGCAAGGTGACGTGCCCCATTTCTTAACACTGTCCAGATGTATGCCTTTTAGACATATGCTGTGCTTACCTTCCGGCGAATGGCTGCGACAATAGTCGAGGGTGGGCGGGAGGGATGCTGCTTCCTTCTCCAGCTCTTGCCTTGCCGAAAAGGGCGACCTCCCTCCCACTCCTCGCTTATCTACCCCCCTCCCCCCCCACCTTCTATGACAACGGCTTTCGGCCGATATGCCTTCGCTCCTCCCTATGGGGATCGGAGCTGATTCTGATTTGTGTTTTTTTTAAGTTTTGTTGCCTCTGTTCTCCACTGTTCCCTATGCAGCCCTCAGTACTGCCCTGCCCTTCAGCCCTGCATTTAAACATAAAAAACATTTACAAGCAGTTTTAAATATTGACCCGTGTCGGTTTTGTTTTCAAATGCTTTTGCCATATCCATAGACTGGGGGAAAAAAAATCATTTTAAAACAAAGCTTTTTGTTTGTTGCAATTAACTTGTTAAAGAAATATACTGAGCTCTGGACTGGCATAATCAGCAAGCAAATTGCTTTTATGTCAATAACTGGGGATCATAGTTCTTAAAGGTAGCCATAGAGGGAGAAACTATCCCTAGGAGATTTCAATAAATCCATGTTATAAGGATTTCCAGTCATCTGCCTACAGTAGCTAGCTAATTACGTGATCTTTTGTTGTTGCTGATCTTTACAGAGTCAGTTCAGATGCTCAGTTTGCTCCAAGAAAACCTGACACCAACTCAAAACACTGAGATTTGGATTTAAAATTAATTGTAACCCTTCATTAAAGGTCATAATGATGAAACCATGTTTTGGAGCCCTACAATCTCAGATCATTTCTGGAAATAAAAAAAAAAACAAAAACAAAACACAGTCAAAACACGCAGACTGGAAAAGGATCTGTATGTTAATACAGTGATCCAAGTTTGCTTATGTCTAGTTGGAATTGAAATTCCTGACCTGGATCCAAGATGGTTGTGTGAAAGGTCACATCCGCTGGAGCTTCTTACCTTTGAGTTCTGCTGAAGTGGGGAGTTCATCTGACTCCCTGCAATAAAAGGAAGAAGTCCTCTATTTGTGACCTCTGGCATCAATGGGCACCCCTCCGCTGAGACAGATGACTTTAGACTGGTTTGAGGTTGCCAGTGGTGTCCCAGCCACATCCAGCTCTTTGGTTATGCAGTAGTGGAACCAGCAGCAGTGGAAGCAGGGTTCCACTAAGCCTCCCCCCCCCCTCCAAGCATTTGCTGAGCAGCCTGCAACACGAAATGAAGGAAGGAGTAGAAAGAGAGACACTGGCTCCGTTTTCACCCATGGAGGTCTCCTATTTGGTGGTTTGTTCTTCTCCAGTGACTATCCCATCAGTGTTTGGACAACAATGAAACATAGAAACATAGAAAATTATGGCAGAAAAGGGCTATAGCCCACCAAGTCTGCCCATTCCAAATACCCCCCCCCCCCCCGAATTCACTCCTTTAGGGATCCTACGTGAGTATCCCATTTTCTCTTAAAATCTGACACACTGCTGGCCTCAATCACCTGCAGTGGGAGTTTGTTCCAATGATCCACCACTCTTTCAGTGAAGAAGTACTGTCTGGAGTCGATATGAAACTTCCCTCCCCTGATTTTCAGCGGATGCCCTCTGGTGGTCGTGGGTCCCATGAGACAGAAGATCTCATCTTCCGACTCGATACGTCCCGTGATGTACTTAAACGTTTCAATCATGTCTCCTCTCTCTCTTCGTTCCTCAAGCGAGTACAGCCGCAGTTTATTCAGTCTTTCTTCATACGTGAGATCCTTGAGCCCCAAGACCATCCTGGTGGCCATTCGCTGGACTGACTCGATTCTCAGCACATCCTTCCGGTAATGTGGTCTCCAGAATTGAACACAATACTCCAAGTGAGGTCTCACCAGGAATCTGTATAATGGCATCATGACTTCAGGTCTTCTGCTGACGAAACCCCTACGGATACAACCCATCATTTGTCTTGCCCTGGAGGAAGCCTTCTCCACTTGATTGGCAGCCTTCATGTCATCACTAATGATCACCCCTAGATCACGTTCCGCTTTGGTCCTGACCAAGGTCTCACCATTTAGTACATAAGTTCTGCGTGGGTTTTTCTTACCCAGGTGCATTACCTTACATTTTTTAGCATTGAAGCCCAGCTGCCAAGTTGCTGACCATCGTTCCAGTAGCAGTAGGTCCTGCGCCATATTATCAGGTAAACTGCTTTTATCTACTATGTTGCAAAGTTTGGCGTCATCGGCGAACAGTGATACCCTTCCTCTAAGTCCTTGCGTCATATCTCTTATGAACAAGTTGAAAAGAATCGGGCCCAAGACCGAGCCCTGCTGCACTCCACTGATCACATCTGACGTTTTGGATGGGGTACCGTTTACCACCACCCTCTGAAGTCTACCGCTCAGCCAATCCCCAACCCATGTAGTTAGAGTGTCCCCTAATCCTATCGATCTCAGCTTGTTCAATAACCTTCGGTGTGGGACGCTATCAAAAGCTTTACTGAAGTCCAAATATACCACGTCCAGTGGCTCTCCAGCATCCAGTTGTCTAGTAACCCAGTCAAAAAAGCTGATTAGGTTAGATTGGCAGGATCTACCCTGGGTGAATCCGTGTTGGTGGGGATCATGTAGGTTTTCCTCATCTAGGATTGTGTCAAGATTCCATTTGATCAGTGTTTCCATGAGTTTGCACACTATAGACGTGAGACTCACTGGTCTGTAGTTTGCTGTCTCTGTCCTGCAGCCCTTTTTGTGGAGTGGGATTACGTTGGCGGTTTTCCAGTCCAAGGGGACTCTTCCTGTGCGTAGGGAAAGATTGAAAAGCACAGATAATGGTTCCACCAGGACTTCACTTAACTCCCTAAGCACCCTGGGGTGTAGGTTGTCCGGTCCCATGACTTTGTTTACTTTGAGTCTTGATAGTTCGTAGTAGACGCTACTGGGCGTAAACTCAAAATCTTGAAACGGGTCTTTCTGGCTGTCTCCCATCTGAAGCTGTGGACCATCTCCCGGCGCTTCATAGGTGAGAGCAGCCTAATGCGAGTACTCCCACCAAAGGAGCAGGGAAAGTGCAGGAGGAATGTTTGGCAATCCACAACCTGTAAAAGCACAAGAATGTGACCATGGAGTCTCTTTGGGACACTATGCAGTCCCTTTATAAAAACCCTAATGTCTGTGGTAGCAATTGTGAGAAATTTGGTCATGTTTAAGGAAACATTGGGGATTTGTTCCCAGGAGCTGAAAGAGCAAGATTCCAGCATTAGCTCCGTAGAGAATAAGATGGCTGAACTACAAGAAGTGTGTTGTGGAAGGATGTGTTGAACAGCACATAAAGGAAAAAAACTGCAGGAATGCTGTACAAGATGCCAAGTCTTTAATCAATAAATGAACATAAAACAGTTTGAATTCTAAAATATGGTCCAAGAAGGTGGGGCAGACAAATGTACAAAGATGCAGGCTAAATTTATTAAACCAAAATCATGATTGCGGTTATGTTACCACCTTGTACCAAACCGAGGGACCCGACATGGTCCATGTTTCGGTAAACACGCCTTCATCAGGGGTCCCAGGTGGATAAGGTTTATAATAAAACCGCAAGACAAACACTTAGCCTGATAGAATCACAGCAACAAACAGTAAGAGAAATCTCTTGGAGCTCAGCCATGTTTTTTGTTTCTAATTAAGTGACTGCTCCACAATTGAATCTCCTACACAATACATAAACTCATGAGCTCTCCACACAGCCATCTTCCTAACCTTGATCAACACTACTACTACTGCTACTACTAATCATTTCTATAGCACTGAAAGGCATACGCAGCGCTGTACATTTATATTATATTTTAATTCTTTATTAATTTTTCAGAAAAAAAACAATTCCAAGCATAATCATCTTGAACAGAAAGATTGATAGAAATATATAAATCTAAACATAATTCAAATCAGTATTACACTGATTCAAAGTAAAAAGAAATAGTAAACAATTTTTCTATCATTCTCAAGTGTTCAATTAATCTAGTCCAAGAATCAACTTAAAGGATTAAACATAAAGAACCAATATACTTAGGTCAAAATTGTAGCCTGTAATGGGTGGAGACAAAAATCCTGTCAACTGGGATGGATCATAAAAAACATATTTAAAGAATTTATTTCTGATTATGCACTTGCACAGATAACGCAGGGAAAAAAACTCCTCCAATTGAAGTTACTACGGGTCTCATCAGCAAAAATTGACACCTTCGTTTTTTGGGTATCTTTAGAAACATCAGGAATTATCAATATTTTCTGTCCCAAAAATTCTTTAGATTTATTTTTAAAGAATATCCTCATTATCCATTCCTTGTCAGGAGCAAGAGCCATTATTATCAATAATGTTGCTGATTTCACAAGTGCTTCATCAGAAGCTTCCCAAAAATTGGAAACATAAAGGGGCTTCTCCTGATAACTTTGATCTTGATTCGATTGTTCCTGGACTTTCTTATTTATTGGAAGATAATACACCCTTACAAAGGGAGGTATTGATTGTTCAAGAACATTCAGAACTTAGCATGTCTCGAGGATTTATCATTGGAATTTTGGGAAAGTTTAGTAAACGTAAATTATTAGCCCAATTACTATTTTCAAGGGATTCTAATTTCCTTCGTATGATATTACTATCTTTAATTTGCACCTCTTGAATATTCTTAATTGCTTTAATGTCAGTAGTCAAAGTTTGAGTTTCGCTTTTACATAGGTTAACTTCTTGTTTCAACAAAGATAGTTCTTTCTGTACATTCAGTTTTCTTTCTATTTCTTTAACTTGTGGAGAAAATGTTTTCCCCAAGTTCACCACTAAGTCCCAAATGGCCTCCAAAGTAACTTCAGGAGGTTTAATTATCAGGGAAAAGTCTTGCAGTGGAATTTCGATCTTACCAGATGCAGGTTTCACCTTCAATATTCCTCCTCGGTTGTTCTTTCAGCCACAGGTAGCTCCAGGGAAAAAGATTTTCCCGCTGACTCCAGCAGTAAGCCCTCAGATGGAATAGCCTCTCGCGGTAAGAGCACTGCCTCTCCGGACATGCTCAGATCCTGCAGAGAGCTTGCTTGCTGTGGCTGTGGAGGTGGAACTCTATGGTCTGGGCTCAGAGTAGCATCTAGCCACAAGTCATCTGCAATGGCGTCACTCACCGCCAGCATCAGCAGTGGGTGATTCCCAGGCAGTTCCAACTCTTTAGTAAGACATCATAGAATTTCATCAATTGTGCCGCTAGAAGGGTTCACTGGGCGTCGGGAGGCTCCACCGGCACCGTTCCCTATTCTTTTCGGCATTGTAGGTAATACCAAACAAGAAAAACTTTGAGAGAGTTTCTAGGCGTCTCTCCGATTAACAGGCTGCAGCGGCCATCTTGAATTCCTGCTGTACATTTAATATTCAATAGACTGTCCTTGCTCAGATGAGCTTACAATCTAATTTGGACAGACAGGGCATCTCAGGGTTGGGGAGTTACTGGTTGAAGAAATGATACAAAGGGTATAGGTATCTGACAGTGAGTGGGAGTTAAGAGTTGAAAGCAGCTTCAAAGAAGTGGGCTTTTAGTTTGGATTTGAATACCGCTAGAGATGGAGCATGACATATTGACTCTGGCAGCCTGTTCCAGGATTACGGTGTGGCATGAAAGAAGATATGGAGTCTGGAGTCAGTGGTGGAGGTAAAGGAAACAGATAAGAGGGACCAACCTAATGAATGGAGTTCATGGGGGGGTGGGGAAGGAACATAGGGAGTTTCAAGTTTATTTAATTTCTTTGATTAATTCACATAATCCAAATCCAATGCGATTTACATAAGTTCAAAAATTAAGTAAAATAAAAACCGACAAACATAACATTCACTACTAATACAGTAATACATGTAAGGAGGGAGGCGGTTGACAGCAATTGACATAAATACAATTCTAAAAAAATAAAAGTAAAAATAAAACCAGGGGAAGGTCTAAAGACACAGAAGGTTGGGGAACAGGTACCCGCTTAATTCTATTAGATCGTCTTCCTAGAACTGTTATAGGGTTGAACAAATCTATTGGAAAGCGTCCTTGAATAGCCAGCTCTTTAGGAGACTTTTAAACTTGCTCAGTGATTTTTCTTCTCTTATATTAATTGGAAGTGAATTCCAGATTTGAGGGGCTGTGGCAGAAAAGATCATATCTCTCCTAGAATATATAACTTTAAAGGAAGGCACTACTTGTAGAGCTTTATCTTCAGATCTTAAGAATTTTATGGGGGAGTTTGGAAGATATGAGTAAGGAGAGAGATATTGAGGGGCTACAGAGTGAATGCACTTATAAGTCACTAAGAGGAGTTTGAACTGTATTTGTAAGTGGATGGGGAGCTAATGAAGTGATTTGAGGAGGGGGGTATTGTGAGCATGGCGGCTCTCACGGAAGATACGTCGTGCAGTAGCATTTTGAACAGATTGCGGGAAATTTGAGAGAAGCACATTGCAACCATTCTTCAAAAAAAGTCTGAACAAAGAAATGTCTTTAGCATCTTCCTAAATCTCATTACTGCTTAACCTCAAAATATCAGGCAAAGCATTTCACATTCGTGGATCAGCCAAAGAAATTGCTGATATCCATATCTTCATGTGGCATGACACAGCTATCTCTGATTGAGATCGTAGAATATGCATCGGGGTATGTTTCTGTAATATTTGAATCAAATACCATGGTACTCCTTCATATACCACCTGATGAATAATTGTCAGTATTTTGTATTCTATGGGGTATGAAACTGGAAACCAATGTAGTTGTTTTAATATAGGAATAATATGCTCATATTGTGGAACCCCTGCAACCAGCCTTGCAGTTGTATTTTGGATTATCTGTAATGCTCGTATCAAATTGTCAATGTAAGTGAATTTTAATGTTCATGTGGACGTGGCACTCACTGGGTTTTCTCAGTAACCTATTTTTTTACTATCTCAGTAAAGTTTGACATAATATTGAAGGGATTCAATTTATGTTCTGAGGCATATGTTGTATCTAGTATGAATATTTCTCATTTGGTTACTGGTTCAGTGGCACCCTCAGACCACTACTTAATTTATTTTAATTTAGAAATGATTAAACTATTTCAAATAAATACCTAGCCCAAAACAATTGGAGAGACATAATAAAAAAAAAAGGTCTAAGTCCCATTTTGGCCTAGGCCAAATGTCCATTCTCAAAAAAAACATCCAAAAGAAGGTTTTTTTTATAATGGCCTGCCTCTAAGTTCAGCTGTTTAAATGCCCAGACCACCACTATGTCTACACTTATAACAGAATAAAGAACCTCAAAAAAGCCTAAGTCCCAAACACCCAAACACAGACCTTTCAGGCAAAGGAGGAGCCAGTCCTTCACCTAAACACCGGTTACCTAAACACCCGTTACAGAATCCACCCCCCCCCTTCCCCCAGCAACGGTTCATCTCCCCTGCCGTGATTCACCCCCCACCCCCAATCGGATTGGGCAAGAGGGAGCCCAAGCCCTCTTGCCCGAACAACACCCATCCTTCCCAACACGATCGGGCAAGAGGGAGCCCAAGCCCTCCTGCCCCAGTGAAACCGCGAACCCCCAGCAATGATCGGGGCAGGTGGGAGCCCAAGCCCTCCTGCCCCGGCGAAACCCCCTCCCCTCCCCGACATCCACTATGATACAGGCAGGAGGGATCCCAGGCCCTCCTGCCCTCAACACCCTCCCCCGATTGCCCCCCTGAACTCCCGCTCGCCCCCCCCCCCCAAAGCCCGAGATCTCCCCACCTACTGACACTCTGCCCCTGACACCCCCGTACCTTAACAACGTTGGCTAGATGTACAGGTCCCAAGCAGACCCGCCATCCTCAGAATAGCGGGCCTTAGGGCCTGATTGGCCCAGTCACCTCAAGCTCCACTTACAAGTGGGGCCTTAGGCGCCTGGGCCAACTGGAATTGACCCAGTTGCCTTAGGCCCCTCCTGTGGGTGGGGCCTTAGGCACATGGGCTGGGTGAGCTTCGGAGGGACTGAGCAGGGGTTCAGGGGGCTATCGGGGGGGAGTTGAGGGCAGGAAGGCCTGGGATCCCTCCTGCCCGTATCATAGTGGGTGTTTGGGGGGGTAGGGGGTTTCACCAGGGCAGAAGGGCTTGGACTCACTCCTGCCCCGATCATTGCTGTGGGGTTCGCAGTTTCGCCGGGGCAGAAGGGCTTGGGTTCCCTCCTGCCCTGATCATGTCGAGGAGGGTGGGAATTGTTCGGACAGGAAGGTTTGGGCTCCCTCCTGACCCGATTGTTGCTAGGGAGGGTGGATAGCGCCAGGAGAGATGGCTCATCTTTCCTGCCATGATGATGATCACCCATCCCCCCGAACCGCAGCACATCGGAGTGAGGATCATAGCAGGGGAGATGCCCTGCTTCGATCCTCACCCCGAAGTGCCACAGTTCAGGGAGGTGGGCGATCGCAATCGTGGCAGGAGAGATGAGCCATCCCTCCTGTCGTGATTGTTGCGGTAGGGGGTAGGCAGGTTGCTGGGGTCGCTGAGCTGATCGCGGCAGCTGCAATCAGCTCAACAGCCCCTTTTCCAGCACTTATACCTGTTTTGACTTGGTGTAAGTCAAAACGTATATGTGCCAACTAGGCAACCTGCCTAAACTTTTGGTTATACCCGCTGTACAGCTATGTCTAGGTTGGCCCACCTCCCACCCCCCTCCCTCCCTTTCCCCGCCTCTAAAAATGCCTCTTTTCGCTCTATGCCTTTAGAGGCAGGGGAAAGGCCTAAGCTGGTTTTAGATACATCTAAAACCAGCTTTGGTTATGGGTACTTGGACAATCAGGCTTTTTGATTGTCCAAGTACCCATTTAGGCCATTTTTTAGACGTTTTTTTCTTTTGATTATGAGCTCCTTAAAGATTAAAGCTCAAAGTAGCCCAAGACAAAATTAGTTTACAAGAATCCAATGTAATACAGTTGAAAACAGCTTCGTCATAAACTTTTGGCCAAGATTATAATTTATGGATTGTACTGGCTTCTTTTACCTCATGGATTAGAAACATAAAAACATGATGGCAGATAAAGACCAAATGGCCCATCCAGTCTGCCCATCCGCAGTAACCATTATCTCTTCCTCTCTCTCTAAGAGATCCCACGTGCCTATCTTACGCTTTCTTGAATTCAGACACAGTCTCTTTCTCCACCACTTCTTCCAGGAGACTGTTCCACGCATCTACCACCTTTTCTGTAAAAAAGTATTTCCATAGATTGCTCCGGAGCCTATCACCTCTTTAACTTTCCATGAGACTTAAAAGTAGTTTGCCAAACAAATCATGTACTTTGAATGCTCCAGGAAAATATTTTCTGGAACCATACAACTTACCAATTAGTAGTAAATAACAATGGAGATAAAGCCAATTGTATTTTATTTCCCAAGATGCTGAGACAGTGAGACATCACTATTCAGCCTGTTTTCCAGGTAGGAAATGAGCCAATTTAACATGCTTCTTCCTACCCCTAGTATTCATTGGCAATGGATCAGAATTTCATGGTTCACACAATCAAAGGCATCTGAAATATGCAAAGAAAATACCACTGTATTAGATCCTCCGTCCAAAAACAACCATACATCAGACTAATGTTGACAAGGAGATTTGTTAACTATAATCTTGTCATAAGCCTGATTAACAGTGATCAAAAAATATTATTAATCATTATATGGATTCAGCTAGCCTTCTCAGTAGTAGCCTCCCACATTTTGGAACTTACTCCCAAAGGGGCCTATCCAAAGATTACTTCAGTTTCAGTCAGCAGATGAAAGCCTAACTCTTTTTCTAAGCCTTTAATGACTGTGGCAGTTGACTATCCCCTTACTCCGTGCTGCAAACCCTGTTACTGAAATCTGTTCCACCTACCTTGTTTAAGTGTACATATATTTCTACTAGGTCTAGCCACCCATTATTTCTCCCAATGTCTTTGTCTTGCTCATCTCTGTCTATATGTTGCAACTATACTTCTCCTCTGTTTCATTGTATTATGCGGGCTTTATGAGTATCATTTCTATCTTGGGTATTTTATTTTTGTATTGTGCTAAAATCATATGTATGCTACATCATACTGCCTGTTATGATATGCTGACATGTCCCTTTTTCTGTTACATGAATGTTCTACTGTGCACATTATTGACTATCATATTTTGCTATTACTAAGATTTACAAATGCCTATTTTCAAGTTTTGTTTTACTTGTCATGTATTACGCTGACATTTTATAATTTTATTATTGTTATGCTATTACTACAATGTAAGTTATGACAAAGTACACTTATTGTACACAGCCTTGAGTGAATCAAAACCCAAAGGCAGTTAATAAATCCTGAATATCCAGGATTAAATTGAGATGGCCATAGCCAGCTGAATATTACCCAATAGTCAGCTGTCTCTTTATAATATTTCTATTTGTATAATTTGTGACATAAACTTTTGTTGTTTGTCAGTGTAAAAATAGACAGCAGTAATATCTGTGTTATAATAGGGGTTTAATGATCTCTTAGAACACTGTAACAAAGAAATTTGATTCTGAGTTCAATACAAAATTTTTTTGTGCTATAGAAACAAACTGAATATATATTATTTTGTTTACAAGTGCAACAAAATGAAAATCTAAGGCAACTATACAACGCCTACTTATAAAATATTGTACATATTTGGTATCTTTGGTTTGATTTTTTTCACATGTGTATGGCAGTATAGTATGTGGAAAACAGCTTACCCAGAGAAACGTGCACAGATCACAATTCCATACAGAGAAAAGATACCAATAAGAGCAATTGCCAAGAAGCTGAAAGTTGCTCATTCAACTATTATAGCAATGGTCAGACAGAATGAAGAGCTGAAATGTTTTCAGTCTTGTGCACACATGGGTCAACCAAGAGTTATGAATGCAATCATACAACACAATAATAAAGTTGGCTAAATGTTCCCTAAGGGCTCCTTTTATGAAGCCGCATTAGCGGCTTTATCGCACGCACATTTTTAGCGTGCGCTAACCCCTGTGCTAGCCAAAAAACTACCGCCTGCTCAAGAGGAGACAGTAGTGGCTAGCACGGCCGGCAAATTAGCGCATGCTATTACGTGCGTTAAACCACTAACGCGGCTTTGTAAAAGGAGCCCTAACTGTTATTAGAGCCAGAATTGTAGGTAGTCTGCTGAAGAAACCAAGCAACAGGACAATACACAGGAGATTATTTGATGCTGGCCTGCTTGAAACCCAAATTTGCCAAAAATATCAAATGACAGCTAGACTTATTCAATAGGAGTAAATTATGTTTTCAGATAAAAGAACTTTCACATAGTTATGCACAGTGGTGTACCTAGCATATGTGACACTCGGGGCCCATCATTTTTTGGCACCTCTCCCCCCCCCATCTGTACGAAAAACATGATTTTTAGAAACAAGCCACACGTCACACATGAGTACCTAGGAAAAGACAGCATCTTACATATTGCAGTGAGCAGTACATCAATACACCCATTGTAAAACTAAACAAGCCAGACTAGTACAGATCAATCCTACACTGTCAATCCTAACAGAAAACCATGTCTTTCGAACACACAGAACACAGAAAACACCTTCGCCTAGTATGGAATATGTCATCACACACTAACCCCTCCTCCTTTTACAAAACTGGTAACAGCTCTGACGCTCATAGAATTCTGAGCCACGGCTGGCGCTAAAAAACGCTCCACAGTTTTGTAAAAGGGGGGATAAAATAGAAATACATAGAAAAAGGTTAAATTGAAGCAGCAAGAAGCTGGACTCTGCATACAATGCAACACTACAGAAACAGTGACATATGTCTCCTAAAGCAATAAATAAATAGAAAATGTTTGTTCTACCTTTGTCTTCTCTGGTTTCTGCTTTCCGCATCTTCTTGTTACTGTCTTCCTTCCATCCACTGTCTGCCATCTCTCTGCTCCTCCCTACATGGCATCTTCTCTCCTTCTATGCCTCTTCCAGAAACTGTATGCCTCCCCCTTCCATCTCTCCTCTAGAACCCCCCCCTCTTTGGTCTGGCATCCATCATCTTCCCTCTGTTCCCTCATGGTCTGGCATCTTTCTCCTTTCATCTCTCTTTCACTCCCCCCTGTGGTTTTTAGCATCTCTCTCTTCTCATTTCCTCCGCTCAAATCTACTATCTCTGTCTCCTTCCCCGTTCTCTGGCATCTCTCTCTCTTCCCTTTCCTTCTCTGGTCTTCCTTCTTTATTTTCTGCCTCCGTCTAAATTAAATTCTTTCTTACTATGCAGTCCTCAGTTTCCCTCTTTTCACTATGTCTACCCACAGCATGCCACCCCCTTTCCTTCACCCCTCCACTATCTCACTAACTCTATCTTCTTCCTCCATCCAACATATGTCCTTTTTCTTTATCCCTCCTTCCATCCAGTATGTGTTCTCTTTCTCCACTTCCATTCAGCATTTGCTCTCCCTTCTCCCCACTTCCATCATCTGACCTCTTCTCTCTCCCCTTTCTACCCACTTCCATCATCTGCCCCCTTCTCTCAATCTCTCCATTCACCACAGGCCCATATTTCTCCCTTCCTCACCTTTCCGATTAAATGTTAATTATCATTCCTATTCTGGGGTTTTTTCAAAGAGGTCAAGACAGATGACTCTATGCACTGTCACCTTAGTAACAACCATACAAAAATAGACAAATGTACCCCTTCCCTTTTTACTAAACCACATTAGCAGTTTTTAGCGCAGGGAGCTGCGCTGAATGCCCAGGGCTGCTCTCGATGCTCAAAGGCTCCCTGCACTAAAACCGCTATTGTGGTTTAGTAAAAGGGGGCCATAGTGCAAAATATAGACAACAGATATAAATTCTCAAAACGGACACATTTTGATCACTAAATTGAAAATAAAATCATTTTTCCTACCTTTGTTTTTCTGGTGATTTCATGAGTCTCTGGTTGCACTTTCTTCTTCTGACTGTGCATCCAATCTTTCTTCCCTTCTTTCAGCCTGCATCTGTCTGATAAGGGTGGAAATCTGAACTCCCAAGAAGTACTCTTGATGGTGAATTGGATTGAGAAAGAGTAAAAAAATAATATTGATGACACATCCAGTGCTATTGTATTGTTTGAACTGTTTTGGTTTGACTTTTTGTAAATGTGAGGTTTCTTCTACACATATTAGGAATATAGGAAGATGGTCTTATGTTCATCAGAAGGAAAAAAATGTAAGAAGAAAATTAATGGCCCAAACTTAAAGTTGAGTACTATTTATTTTATTAGGTGCCATTGACGTGTGCTCCAGTTCTAGCAACTTGAATTACAGATCTAAAAAGATTGGACTTGAGGAGGTTTATCAACCAAAAACTTAGACAAATGAGATGATTCAAAAAATATATACAGTACTTACGAAACATTGTCATACATTTACAAGGACATTTCTGAAGGAAATGGGCTCAAATATGGAGCATTCTTGATTTCAGTAACAGAAATTGCTTCATCCTAATGTAAGTCAATCTGGAAAAAAAAAGAAACAAATCTTATCTACGAAATGCAAATTCTGATGTCTGAAATATATCTTTAATATCAAATCTCTCTTATTCTCAGAAGAAAAAGTTACTATCACAGTTCCATTAGGAAGCAACCCCAAATTCTCCAACACAGGAGAAGTTTCCAGGCTATGTTGAGAAACAGCCAAGATTTCTAAAAAACATTTCTGAAGAGCCACAGTGGGGATATAATAAGCCCTAAATATAGTTAGAAAAAATTACTCAGTTAATCCCAAAACCCCCATCAAATAATTATGTAGAATTTCTCTCAGTGATTGTCCAGTAATCCTTGGAAAATTCAAAAAGTGGAGTTTTTTGTTTTTTTCAATCTAGACAAATTTCCCAATGCCTCTAACCTTCTTTGTGCTGCCAATGCTTCTGAATGGCTAACAATTTAAAAATATTCTAACTTGGCAACATTTTTGAAAGTGATATTGCTGAAAAGGCTGTCTGATAAGGTTTGCCTCTTTGCAGATGATACCAAAATCTGTACTAGGGTAGACTTCTTTGATGGTGTAGATAACATGAAGAAGGATCTATTGAAGCTTGAAGCATAGTCCAGAATTTGGCTGCTACGATTTAATGCTAGGAAATGCTGGGTTGCAAAAAGCCTGAGGGAACAATACAGTTTAGAGGCTGAAGAACTTTTCTGCACAAAAGAGGAGTGAGACTTTGATGTGATAATGTGTGATGATGTTATGGTGGCCAAACAGGTAGAAAAGGCAACCACAAAAACTTCAAAGATGCTTGGATGCATAGGGAGAGGAAAGAGAGGCTAGTAGGAAAAAAGGAGGTATTGAGGCCCTTGTATAAAAGTATGGTAAGACCTCATTTAGAATATCATATACAATTCTGGTGACCACACCTTCAAAAAATATATATAAACATAATGGAGCTAGTCCAGAGCACAGCTAGTAAAATGGTCAGTGGTCTTCATCATAAAGCAGACAAATTTTAAGATCTCAAAATGTATACTTTGGAGGAAAAGTGGAAGAGGGGGGTATCATAGAAATGTTTAAATACATACTTAGTATAAATACACATGAAACAAAACTCTTTCAATTGAAAGGAAACTTCGATGAGGGGGCATAGGATGAAGGTGAAAGGGGATAGACTCAGAAGCAACTTCAGAAAATACTTTTTCACAGAAAGGGTGGTGAATGCATGGAATGACCTCAAGTAAGGTTGGGACAGGTACATTGGATCTCTAAGGGAGAGGAAGAGATAGTAGATGACATGGATAGGCAGACGAGATAGAAATATGAAGGCAAATAAAGACCATATGGCCTACGTTTCTATGTTTCAATGAACATTCACTGGAACATTATTGATAAGGTAGAAATGGACAAAGAATGGGTTGTCCTGAGGATCTGTTAAATTACAAAGAAAAATGCTAGATATCAACTTTGAATATGATCTACTTGAGGGGTTGAACTTAGAATTAGATTGGAACTCATTATTGTGAAACTGATATTTTGATTGTCTCCCTCATACCATGTGGCATTTAAATGAGGAACTAGTTTGGACACAGAAGTGAAGGCAGATTTTCAACACAAGAGGTAATATTTGCCTCTACAATTTAAAAAGTTGAAGTTGGAGTTATCAGTATATGTTTAATTTTGTTATACTGTATATGACATTTTAAGACTATACCCTGAGGTAGCATATGGCAAAACAGAGCCCAAGTTGTCAGCGGATCCTTAACTGAGAAGTACAATTCTTATAGTAGCAATATTTACAATTAAGTACAGACAGATATGGTCCAGTGATAAGACAGGTAAATCATAGACTTAATATAACCCATGTGAAATGAGTCACCACTTAAGTCCTAAACATTGAGCTGTTGGCTGGATTTGAAAATTGAGTGTCAGGCATGGTATTAAGTGATTGGTCCCCGTCATATATAAGTGTTAATTGTTGATGCCAAAGTGATATATCTTGAGAATAGTAATAGTCCAGTGGAGAAGTTCTAACTGAATGATTCCCCTTAAGCTCACCCCCTATTCTGACTTTCAATACCACATACCACATACCACCACCTTTTGATATTACAGTCATTGTATATGGGGAGAGAACATAACTTCTTCAAACTATGATAATGTCAAGTCTCTTCCCTTTAGCAGATCCTCACACTGGCCGGCCTCTGGAGCAGAAGCAGTACCTAACTTTCAGTGTACAAAGGTATCAATTGGATCTGTTTTCAGGATCACAGTTGAGGAGGGGAGATTTAGCATTTGAGAAATCCCCTTTTGTTTCCCATGGCCATGAAGTAACAAGGAGAATCAGGAAACAGAAAATGCAGTTTCTAATGGAAATTGACCACTGTGACCTCTAGCAGTAATGTCACGATAGTAGTGCCAGTACCGCAAGACTACTGCTAGAGGATATGGTGGCCATTGTGCATCAGGATCCACAAGGGGCAGTAGTGAGTGGAAGTTGCTGCTGCCATAAGGACCAATAGCCTAAAGGTTAATGTAGTGGCTTGGGAACTTGGAGAACTGATTTTGATTCCCACTGTGGCTCCTTGTGACTCTGGGTAAGTCACTTAACTCTCCATTGTCCCTGGTACAAAGTATGTATCTGCACATAATATGTACAAACTGTTTTGTTTGTAATATATAAAGGCAGTATTTCAAATCCCATTCCCTTTCTTTTCCTGAGGAGGACATTTGGGGCTCATTGGGTGGGTAGGGTGATCAGAGGTAACTGGGGGATTCAGAATGTATAATACCCTAGAATGTATTAAGGGGAAAGGAATATGGTATTTGGGAAGGGGGATGCAAGATAGGTAGACTTTGCTTATTCAGGTCCCAGTTGTTATTCACCTCAGAGGCTGAATATCCTCCCAGGCCTGCAGAAGTTCATGTGGCCAGTAGCAGTCTAGTTAGGCCTTAATGTTCAATTCTGGTGCCAACTGAATATTGACCAGATTATTTATTGGTGGAGATTTTTTTTCTTGATTAATGACTAATGGTGGAGGTTAATTCTATAAAGTACCATAGTGCACTGGGTAACTGGGCTATGTGTGTAGTGTTTATGTTCTGAAGGTTTTTTTTTTCTCTGCCAAACTTTTGAGAGTGGTGTTCAATATTACTAACTATTGGTATGACTGAGCAAACAAGTTGCTAGACAACAAGACTTCTTGAGAGTGTGATAAACAGCTCATTCTCCTGTTTTGAGTTAGTTCGGTAATTGAAATCATCCATTATTATAATGTTGCCAAACTTGTTAGCTTCCGTAATTTCTGTTAACATTTCATCATCCTTTATTTCATTCTGGCCAGGCTGATGGTAGTTCTAGTCTAGTATTAAGCCTCAAGAGTCCTTGCTAGGGTCTCTGTGACAGAATGAACAAACCAAAGTATAAATGAAAAGCTGATGGTAGAACATAGTATGTTAGTAATTTGGGGTCCTTTCACTAACCTCCATTATAAAATGGCTTTAGTGTGCCATTATGTGGATTTTTCCTACACACTAAGGGCTCCTTTTACTAAGGTGTGCTAGCGTTTTTAGCACATGCAGCAGATTAGCATGTGCTAGCCCCATGCTACGTGGCTAGAACTAATGCCAGCTCAATGCTGGCATTAGCGTCTAGCATGCAAGGCATTGTAGCGCGTTCTATTCCGCGAATTAATGCCCTAACGTGGCTTAGTAAAAGGAGCCCTAAGAATATTTTTACTACAGCATTAAAATAGATGATTTTCCATTAAAAAATTTTTTTTTTGCATTATTGCCATGCACTAATGTCACCATTAGCATGTGGCCATCAAAATAATTTCCTCATTAGTACTTATCAACACCTATTTTGAAGGTAGTAAGGGTTAATCAGTTAGCATGTGGAAATGTAGCTGTATTAACTGATTAGCATAGAAATGCCCAAAAATAATGGAAAAAATGCACAAAAATAATTTTAAAAAAAACCCTACATTTTTTTAGCTTACGGTTAGGATGTGCTGATTTAGAATTTACCACAGGATGCCTGAGTACATCCCATGATAAGCCATTTTAAGCTATATAAGCATGTGGTAGTGCTTACCACAGCTTAGTAAAAGGACCTCATTAGCCCAAAAGAATAGAGGAAAAAATATATTGGGTTTCTTTCTAGTGTTTTTAACTTTCAGTTTATTTTTTTTCTAATTGTTATCAGGCACCAGCAAATCTTCAATCTGTGACACTCGGGAGAGTGGGACACTTTCTTTTTGGGAGGAAAACAACAGAGAAAATAATTCTACACTCAAGCTTGGATTCTCTAATTGGCGCAGAATTTTTAGGCACTGGCAGGCGCCCAAGCTCAGTAAAATGATGCACCATTTAAATGGTGTTTTGAACTGAATTTCAAGGCACCTTTGGGCACCTAAAAAATCAGCGCCTGAATTGCACCTTCATAGGTGCTTTAAGCCACCTAACACAACTGTGGGCATGGCTAATGCTGGAAGTGGCATTAGGTGGCCTAAGGATAGGCGCCGGAAATGCAGGCCTGGAAAATTCTAGCTTACATTTCTGGAGCCTATCTCTCCCAGAGACGCAATTCTCTATATGATGTCATTGCATGATGGACATACAATTGATGGCCACTTTTTAGGCGACTGCCAATATCGGCTCCATATAGAGAATATGAACCTGAATGTATAATTAAACTTTAGAATTCATTGCCATAGAATATGGTTTAAGCAATAAGCTTAGTATGGTTTAAAAAAAAAAAGTTTAGATAACTTCCTCAAAGAAAAATCCATAAGCCATTATTGAGATGGCTGGGGAAAATCCACTGCTTATTTCTAGGATAAGCAGCATATAACCTGTTTTACTTTTTGGGATCTTGCCAGGTACTTGTGACCTGGGTGGGCCACCGTTAGAAACAGGATACTGGGCTAGATGGACCTTAAGTCTGTCCCACTATGGCAACTCTTATGTTCTAGTACAAAAGGAAGTGGGAACGGACAATGAACAATCCACTGAACATCACTGATGTAAAACCAACTTGCTTATTTCAGAAAAGGACACAAGCAGAAGCTGTGGACCCGACACAGCACTGTGTTTCGGCTTCTGAGGAACGTCTGCATCACTCGGCCCAACTAATATGCCAGTGTAACCAAAATTACTGAAAAGCTATGGAAGCATTTTCAAAATCTTTTATGTTCTAACACTGTGCCATAGCCAGTTTGCCTTGTATGTCTAGGACAGAATGAACTAGTCACAGGAAAAGAAAATAATGACTCTAATTAAAAAAGAGAAAGAAAGAAAACCTTATAGAAGAACTGAGCTAAATTTGAGTAGAATCTGAGAGGACAGGGCAACCCCCTACCCCTCAAAAGACAGTTTTTCCAGTGCCCTAGAATTTCAGTATTTGATTCCCATTGTTAATCAACATCATGCACAAGCCAACCTTGAACCTTTTGGGGTGAAAGGTAGCCATTTTCCAGAGGAATCTACTTTGCCTATTGGTAATGCTGTCTTGCCAGCCCATACCTAGTTGTGGCTTATATTTCTAGTAATCTGAGCTCCTGTCTCCTGGCTGATCCAGTAACAACCAGCTTAGGGGAGTCTTGAGCATTTATTTATTCATGTTAGATATTTATATGCCATCTATCAAAGTTATCTAAGCGGTTTACAATTGGGTACTCAAGCAATTTTCCTATCTGTCCCGGTGGGCTCACAATCTATCTAATGTACCTGGGGCAATGAAGGATTGAGTGATTTGCCCAGGGTCACAATGAACTTCATGAGATTTGAATCCTGCTTTTGCGCTTGTTCCTGCTGTTTCAGTATTGTTTTTGATCAGCTGTGCCCCAAAACAAACAAACAAAAACAAGAAAGAATATAAGCATTTATAAATCAAAACAAAACTAGTAACACACGATTTTGTTTTGCCTGCACATCCTTAATGTTCATGCTCATTACTTGATCTTGAACAAGTGTGACAGGACATATCAACAACTCTGCACCTTAATTCACTGCTCTCTGAAGTTGTGGGTTCAAAACCCCACGCTGCTCCCGGTGACCCTGGGCAACTCACTTAATCCTCCACTGCCCCAAGTACATTAGGTAGATTGAGAGACCACCAGGACAGATAGGGAAAATGCTTGAAGTACCTGTAAAAAGATATGTAAACCGCCGATAACTCTGTAAGATTCAGCGGTATATCAAATTTGAATAAACATACATAGTAACATAATGGCAGATAAAGTGCCAAATGTTTAACAGTGCACCTAATGTTGCACATCATTTGTGGAGGTGTATTCATAGTATACTAGTACTCGCGTGCATATGTGCCATCTGTGCATACAACAGTATTCTGTAAGATATGTACACAAATGCCTTTTACAGAAAGGGTGGTAGATGTGTGGAAGGGAGGAAGGGATGGAAACAGATCTCGGCTGATCTCGGGCGAGCGGCTTGCCGAGAGAGAGCAGTGCAGATGCCGCGTTGAAGTCGATGACCTGCGGTTGGAGGATCTGGAGAGGGATTCCTGTGGGGTCAGCTATCAGAAAATGTTTAAGGGATCATGCCGGAGCAAGAGAGTCAGGCCCATGGTCAGTGCGGTCCTCTTCGCCACTTTTGCCTGTCCCTCACATGCCTGGTTTCAGGCGGCATGGGCCGGTTCAGCGCTTGCTCGGCCCGGGATCTGAGAGCTTTTGCCCCGAAATCCCAGCATCCATCTACCCAGCCTTTCTCCAGAGTTTCTCGCCGAAGTTGGGGAGATCAGGTGATGCGGGATCGTGACAGCAGCAAGGAAGGAGCTCCATGTAGGCCTCAGCCCCGACAATGCCAATGTACAACTCGGCGCCTTATGACTGTTGCAGTGCTTTTGCCTCCCTCGCCTATATCCTGCATGCAAGACTTCAACAGCGTTGGTCTGGTCATCACCTGCCTACCCGAGATTAGGAGGACTTCTGCCCTGGTGTCCCGCTATCCGTCGGCCCAGGTTGGCACAGTAAATACAGGACAGGAGTACCCTATTTGCCCTAGTAACAACGGCACCAGCGTGCGCGATCTTTCAACACCAGGCGGCTTTCCCACAAAGAGGGTAATCTAATAGTCACTGTGTGCCTCGTGTGATGATACTTCCTTGGAGCAGCTTGCTTGAACCAAATTCATCAATGACGCTGAAACTGTGATTAAAGACACTATTTTTCATTTTACTTTATTTTTCTTATCATATTATGAATTTTCTTTAACCTTATCTATTGTTTTTAATTCTGCCTTTATTATGTTCTATCTCCTTCATTTAAATTCTCTCCGAAATTCTATTATCCAACGGTTCTCCCTTTTACATCTATTCCTTTTTTCTCCTCTCTTCCACTACCAAAGTACTATTCAGATCAATGCTGTCTAGTTAAAATGTTTAACCTTAATCTTCTTCTTTATTTTTCACTTCTTTAACAACTTTCAGGTGCTTTAGTTAGATTGTGAGCCTTCGGGACAGTAAGGGAACTTATTAAGCACTTTTCTTACTTCTTATTTTTAATTTTAAATGTATATTTTCTTAAAACCGCTTAGAACCTAACGGATGTAGCGGTATACAAGAAATAAATTACATTACATTACAGAGACGGTGTCTGAATTCAAGAAGGTGTGAGATAGGCACGTGGGATCTCTTAGAGAGAGGAATAGATAATGGTTACTGCGGATGGGCAGACTGGATGGGCCACTTGGTCTTTATCTGCCATCATGTTTCTATGTTTCTATACTTAGGTGCGAGATTTACGCCTGCTTAAAAGCAGGTTTGAATGCCGGTGCCTAATAGACATGGATGACCTAACTCTATAGTTGTGTGTGCAACTTTTGGGAGCATTTCTGACACGCCTTCTTTTGAAGTATGTGCTATATAGAAGTTGTGCGTGGATCTTTATAGAATAGTGTGCAGCAAAGTTGTTCATGCAGCTGCCAATCAAAGCCATTTAACTGCAATAATTGGTTGTTAGTGCCCAATTATAGCTAGTTAAGGGCTTGTTAATCAATTCAGTTGCGCTCATATCTTGGCCACGTGCCCAAAATTCAATACACAACTTTTGGCTTGATATAGAGCAGTGGTCTCAAACTCACAGCTCGGGGGCCACATGCGGCCCGCCAGGTACTATTTTGAGGCCCTCGGTATGTTTATCATAATCACCAAAGTAAAATAAAACAGCTTCTTGATCATGTCTCTTTAGTTATAAATTACAATATTATTATTAAGACTTAGCCAAAAGGAAAGATTTATAAACTATAAAGAGTTTTATCTCATGCAAAACTGTCATTTCTTTAATAAGACATTACCGGTAACTATTTTTTCCTGAGGCCCTCCAAGTGCCTACAAATCCAAAATGTGGCCCTGCAAAGGGTTTGAGTTTGAGACCACTGATATAGAGAATCTAGGGAAGAGTGGGCAGGATTAAGAAAGAAGCAAATATTGATTGGCTAATTTAACATGTCACATTATGCATGACAAAAGCTATGACTCTTAAGTACTTATCATTTCCTACCACACCCCCTCAGGTACCTTCATTATCCCTCATATCCCCTTATCACCCCAGTGAGATACATTTTACAAAGATCTTCCTCACAAATTCTGAGTATAGCAACAAAAAATGTGAAAATATGCCCTTACAGAAAATCTGGCCTTACAGTAAAACATTTGCCACTACAAGCAGACTTTTCCAGCCCAGTGAAAATGTAACATAATCTCACAGTCAATACTGACTATACAAAAATGCAGATAATTCTAGCACACTATTGATCTCTTGTCCACAACCAATCGTACTCATAACATATTGCACTGTATAGCTATTTTCTGTCATTTTCAAGGACGGTCTACTTATCCCCCTCTTTCTCTTAATCGTATAAATGTATAAATCTACAATGTATAATGCATTATATGATAGGCTTGAATGATCATTGAAAATTCCCCCATGCTCTTCGTGGGTTTTCTTGCATTGTAAATCACCTTGAACCTATTTAGCCATAGTGTGATCCACAAATCCAAGATTAGATTAAGATTAGCAGGATTTAGTTATAAACAGCAGAAATATGGATTAATCGATTGTACATCTCCAAAACAATTATCGCTGCTACTTCCTCTGAGTCCTTACTAGCAGGTTCCATTTCTAATTTTATTAGTTCACACTTGCTTTTCTTTAAATCTGAAGTTCAGTCAAATTCCATTTATATGGAAATGCTTTAACAAGCTGGATTACCTGAATAATAAAGAGAATGTTGATGAAACCCTGAAAGTCAAATTTTGTATTTTATTTTAATTACTTTACTAAGCAGACTCACAGGGAGGAATACTTCACTAATATAAGTTAGCTGATTCCAGCCATAAATATTTTCAGCTTGTACCAGTTGGGCTCTTGACTATCTTACTGCTCCTTCAAGCCCTATCTCCATTTTTCTTCCCTCTCCCCCTCCCCCCATATATATACTATACCTAGCTTATCCTTTCAACTGACATTTCATATGAAGGTCAAATTTTGGGCTTCCCCCATGATTATGTCTGTGTTTAGTGTATCTCTAACCTTTAATCTAAATCAGTTACAAGGACGAAATGTGAAGTAATAAAATTTGCAGACGACACCAAACTATTTAGTGGAGTTGGGACCAAAGAGGACTGTGAGGATTTACAAAGGGACCTGAACAAACTAGAAGAGTGGGCGACAAAATGGCAGATGAAGTGTAATGCAGAGAAATGTAAAGTCTTGCATGTAGGAAACAGAAACACGAAGTACAGCTGTACGATGGGAGGGCTGGTAATGGGTGAAAGTACCCTAGAAAAGGACTTGGGGGTGATGGTGGACAGGACAATGAAGCTGTCGGCACAGTGCGCTGCGGTCTCTAAGAAGGCGAATAGAATGTTAGGTATTATCAAGAAAGGTATTACAACCAGAATGAAAGAAGTTATCCTGTCGTTGTATCGGGCAATGGTGCGCCCGCATCTGGAGTACTGCATCCAATATTGGTCGCCGTACCTTAAGAAGGATATGGCAATACTTGAGAGGGTTCAGAAAAGAGCGACACGATTGATAAAAAGTATGGAAAACCTTTCATATGCTGAAAGATTAGAGAAACTAGGGCTCTTTTCACTGGAAAAGAGGTAGGCGTAGAGGGGACATGATAGAGACTTACAAGATCATGAAGGGCATAGAGAAAGTGGAGAGAGACAGATTCTTCAAACGTTCGAAAACTACAAGATCGAGAGGGCATTTGGAAAAATTGAGAGGGGACAGATTCAGAACCAATGCTAGGAAGTTCTTCTTCACCCAAAGGGTGGAGGACACCTGGAATGCGCTTCCAGAGGGTGTGATAGGACAGAGTACGGTATTGGGGTGTAGCAAGATTTATGGTATACTAATCAGTTACATAAACAAGTTACGTGTCTGTTAGTTTTGTCTAGGGAAAACCATAAACGCTGCCAGGTCCAAATTTCTTGGTCTATTTATACGACACAAGACCCAGGCTAATGAGAAATACTTTATTATGAAAATAGAAAAATATAATTCACAAGCCAGCTGCAATATCTAAATATTGTTCACAAAATATCTGATTACATACATGAAACTCAGTACATAATTATCACAATACACTTGTTAGATAACTAAGTAAAACTAATTGTTACACACACTAAACAATTCCTTATAATAATAATAATCCCTGATTAGCAGCAAATGATTATAGTTATCACCAAGGTAGCTTTACAAACCTTATCCTATATCACAATCAGATGCAGTTATCTAACCCCAGCTGATAAGATAATAAATTCCTTATTCTCACTATTCGGTAAGGCCTCCGCCGAAACTTAGGTGAAAGGGAAATCGTTTCTTTTTAGCTTAGTAGACGTAAATCCTTTGGTTACAGGAATGAGTGTTCGTCAGCCACTGGTACAGCTATAATTTATTGGCAGCCAAGTTTCCTTGAAGTGATGGAATTCAGAGCTGCTTAAGGTCCGATTCACTCTCTCTCAGGCAGAGAGTCACATGAAGTAACTGTTCAGGTCTTAATTATTAAGAAAGCGATGCGTGCAGGACACCTGTGGTAAGATGTGAGCTTCCTCGCATCCTGACACAGACTAATTATCATTAGCACCTTTTCACTTGGATCTCGTCAGATGACTTCCTCGGACCAATCTAGAAACAGAACTTAGATGAATAGCCTTTCTGTGTAAGGTCTCATACAGGCTGGGAGACACAGGCACCGTTAGACAGATAAGAACAGGATAGGAGTATACCTCCCACGAGAATCACACAGTCTAATTATGAAGACATAGATGAATGTCCTTGACTAGAATACCATTCTGGTACATACCCAGAATGCATCAGGCAGAAACAGCAAAGATGTGTTCTTCTTTCTCTCTTCTTGCAAAGTTCATGCTGGAAAGATTTCTTGCAGACAATGGTTCAGGCTTGATGATGTCAGAGAGGCCTAACCTTCAGGTGCCAATAAGGAAATACCCCTACAGGGGTTTAAGAAGGTATTAGATGTTTTCCTGAAGAAAAAGGGGATAGAAGGATATAGATAGAGGATTACTATACAGGTCCTGGACCTGATGGGCCGTCATGTGAGCGGACTGCTGGGCACGATGGACATCTGGTCTGACTCAGCAGAGGCACTGCTTATGTTTTTATGTTCTTATGTACATAAGAACATAACAATAGGAATGTATTTCTTCCTCCTTCCCTTTTGTTTCACCATGTTCAGTTATGTTGAGATTTTGTTATACTGCTGTATGTCCATTTCTTTTAAATGATCTGTTTCCTTTTTAATTTTTGTACTTTGCTTAAGAATTTGATAAGCGATTGAATGAAATGTAAATAAAGCTTGAGTAACCTTACTGGGTCAGACCAATGGTCTATCAAGCCAATGGTCCATAAGCTGAATTTTACTGGATCAGACCACCCACCCCATTCCATGCAATGGCTTCCCCCATGTCTTTTTGTGTTAAGAGAAAATGTACCCCCCCTCCCCTTTTACAAAGGGCTTCAGGGGTTCTGCCACTAGGCAGCCGCTAGCGTGGCATTGTAAAAGAGGGGGTTAATAAAAATACAAAATAAATACAGTATTTTTGCCCTCATGCCAGGGATACATTGTTTACTTCCACTCGTCTTTTTGTTTGTTTGGGGTTTTTTTTGCTTTTTTTGCAAATATAGCGAGCATCTCTCAGCTATTTATTTCTATCCATTTATTCCCAGTGGGTTATGATAAAGATAATGACTCAACTTAGCAGCACTTATATCTGGCTAAACATACAATTGAATATGCAACTAAATCTAGCCACATACTTTGTGTAGCTATGAGAATCATTTGTGCAAATGTAACCAGTTAACTGTGACATCTTACGTTACCCAGCTAATTTTAAAAATCTCACTGCAGAAATGCCCTGAAGTGGCTCCTTACGAACCCAGCTAAGGAGGTCATTTATTAAAAGTTAGAGCCTGCTAACACCATTATTGTCCATTGTCTTCTGCAAGGTCCCCAGGGAAGATAACCCACATTAACAGCATTAGACGCATATTAACCTTTACTTAATGACTCTATAAATTTGTGTAGGTAGCAATGTTATCCTAGTAAAGGAGGGGGGTGGGGATTTTGTACTAGTAATATTTGCCTGGCTAAAATCCTGTTTTAGCTGGGTAAATTGATTATTGACCTCATTAAGGATGAATGATGTGCATATCCACTTTGAACAATATTAAACTTATACACCAGTTTGGTATTTTTTTTTCTTACATACAAGAAAGCTTAATTATATATCTGCATATCTTTGGATGAAGGCTACTTTTCTATTGTTAAAGTACAGTAGGACTAAATTAGTGGTTTTCAGAACATCATGTATTTTGACTGATGTGTACAATAATTCACCTTTTAAAAGTAAAGTATTCAAGTTGTAAACATCAAGTGCACTGTTTGCTTCATGCCATAGATCTTGCTGAAGACAAAAAAACATTTTTTTAATGTATTTAGTAATTTGATGTAAGAAATTATATTTTTTTCCAAGTATATATTTTCATTCCTGGGGAGATTAAAATTTCTAGAACCTTATTCTTCTAAGAAATTAATTTGAAGATTCCAGTTATATATTATTCATTTTTAAAACTTACCCCCTCTTCTACTAAATCATACTAGCAGTTTTGCCATGGGGAGCCTTGCTGCTCCCGATGCTCATAGGAACTCAACCAGCATCGGGAGCAATATGGGCCATTCAGTGCAGCTCCCGGCGCTATAACCGCTAGCGCAGTTTAGTACAAGAGGCCTTTATTTTTCATCTCTACTTTTTTGATAAAGGAAAATTCTGTATTACTTTTGTTGATGAAAACCATGAGTTAAAACTAGTGTAGGGGCATAATAAAAAAAAAAAAACATCCAAGTCCCCTTATGGCCTAAGGCACTAAACATTGAAAGTAGAGCAGGGAAAATGTACGTTCAGCTGTTTAAATGCCCAGACCACCACTACGTCTACACTTAAGACATATAGTAAACCCCAAAAGAAGCCTAAGTCCCAAACGCCCAAAGCCAGGCATTTTAGGCGAAGGAGGAGCCAGTCCTTCACCTAAAAGCTGGATTCTGTAACCAATGCCTGTCAAAAACAACACCGATTACAGAATCCATACACAAGCACACCCCCAGCAACAATCGTGGCAGGAGAGATGGCTCATCTCCCCTGCCGCAATAGCGATACCACCAAGTGATGCCAAACACATCACTTGGGATCGCTATCGCGGCAGGAGAGATGAGCCATCTCTCCTGCTGCAATCCATACTCCCCTGTTCGGATCAGGCAGAAGGGTGCCCAAGACCTCCTGCCCCGCCGAAACCCCACCCGCCCAACACGATTGGGAGCTCAGGCCCTCCCACCCTGGAGACTACCCAAACCCCCCTTCTGACACAATCGGGGCAAGAGGGAGCCCAAGCCCTCCTGCCCCAGCGAAATCCCCTATCCTCCACCTCTCCTTCTGCCAGGTCCAGCAGCACCTCTTCTCCCTTCTTTTTCCCTCCCCCTTATCCAGCAGGACTTCTCCCTCTCCCCATGTCCAGCAGTACCCATTCTCCCTCTCCAGTAGTACCTCTCCTCTTCATAGCAGCAGCTCACTGTGTGCTTTTAACTTCCACACACAGCTGACGCTAGTGTTAGTTTAACCACTGTTTCATCAGGCAGCTTCGGGGTCTTTGCTAGGCCAACCCACTTCCAATGATGCAACTTCCTCTCATTGTAGGCGGTCCAGCCTAACAAAGGCACCAAGGCATTCTGATGGAACTGTAGCTACACTAATGCTAGCGGCAGCTGTGTGGGGAAGCTAAAACCACACAATGAGCTGCCGCTAAGGAAAGGAGAGGTACTGCTGAGGCAGTAATTCCATCAGGCAGCCTCGGGTCTTTTGCTAGGCCGGCCGCCTCCGATGATTCAACATCCTCTTTCTTCAGAGGCAGGCCGGCCTAGCAAAGGTCACATAGTGAGCTGCCACTGCTGTTTGGGGTGGGGGGGGGGACTCGGGGAGTGGGGGCAGCCATTCCTGGCTGTCTGAATAGCACTGAACATTGGCCCCAAAATTTACTGCACTTTAGTAAAAGAACCCCTAAGCTAAATTATTTTTCCTCCTCTTTAAAAGTTTATGTCTGCAAACAATCTAAACCAATTAATGCAAGAACATTTTAATTAATTGAAATAGCAAAAAAAAAAAAAAAAAAAAAAAGCTGTAATTGGTCTTTAGCACAATATTTTCATGATTTCTTTGTTGTGTCCCTTGGACACGCAGTACAGATATCAGAGTCTGTTCTCCATATGCCCACAGTTTGCAGTGGCCATCTGGTAAGAAAGAGAAAAATAGCCTTCATTTATATCAAGCAATCCTGACTAGACCCTATTAAAGAAAAAAAACAAAACATCCTTTTGTAATACTCTTTGATTTAATCATTAACACAGCATTAGAAACATAGAAACATGATGGCAGATAATGTCCCATCCAGTCTGCCCATCCTCATTATTCTTCTCATTGGTCCTGAGAAACCTGACATAGGGCTAGATTCACTAACCTGCCCAATCGTGGCCGATTCATGGCAGGCCGACCAATTCACTATGGGTCCATATTCAAATGGGGGCGATCGGAGGAATGCCACCACCGACCGCACATATCGTTGCCTGAAGATGGTCTGCGCATGCGCTCCGTGCTCCTTCGAGTTTTGCTCTCCATGTAAGGAAGAAACTTTTGCGAGCCCATGGTTAATGCAAGTTCCTGTTATGCAGAGACCAAAGCAAGAAGACTAAAATGACCATGCCGCCCCGACACTCCTGTTCTCTGCTGCCCTTCTCCGCAGTGCAGCCCCGCTTTAAACCCACAGGCTCGCTCTGCAGGGAAGGGCGGCAGAGAGCAGGAGAGTCTGGGCGGCAGAAAGCAGAATAGATGCCTCAGCTGGTTGAAATTCAGGGGACCCATAGGACAGAATGCTCAGGAGAGTCAGCAGGGACGTCAGCTACTGGTCCTCAGCAGTCGCTTCTTTTTTGATTGGCCAGCCCAATCGGTGTTCCTTAATTTTTTTTGTGAATCACTACCTTCCTATTTTTGGATGCCTCTCCCCTCATTTGCATGCGCAGATTGGAATCAGATGGGTTAGTGAATCGGGTCGGGGTCTCTAAGTGGTCGGGACTTGATCGGTGGGCTTAGTGAATCTAGCCCATAGTCTAAATTTACGTTTCATCATACTAGAAATAACAAGGTGAGTGAATTAGATTAGAACATCGTTTCCCTTATCATTCTGTGCATACCTTTTCTTTGGGAACTAGATAAAAAACACCTAGTTGATTTCCAGCACGTTTGATTCGCATCCTGTTTGATTGTTTTAAGTTCTGTTTTCTAAAAGGATAAATTCAATCATAGTTTTTCAAGTATATCAGGTCACTTGTAATCTTATAGGAGACTGATTTTCTGGATACTAAAGCTCTGAGAAAGAAGGATGACTCCCACACTCTGGTTATTACAAATGAAGAGCACTGAGGAGGCAGTGGGGTAGATATACAAAATTATAATGTAGAATAAATTTTGATATAAAAAGGTAACATTTATCTTTCTGATATACAGTTAAGATGAAACCAAGAGCTTGTTACTTCAATTAAAATATACAGAGGCCTATATATTACGATAAAAGGCTATATTTTATGCATTATAAATGCCATGCTATGCAGAAAACCTCAGTGGACTTGTGTAACAGACCACCTGGAGTGGCAGGCTGGCCTATATTTTTAGGAGAGTCAAGACACAGAAACCACACCACAGTGCCATAGGACCAATTTATTTAAAAATGTCTGTAAGGGTGCCTCACATTTAATTCATACAAGAAGTTTGGTTTACCTCAGCCAAATGCTGGGTCTAACTCAGACCTCTCCTTTCTCCTTGAACCTCTTTCTAACCGAGACAAGCCTGGCAGAAATACTCCTCCCTGAGACTCAGCCCCTCTGACTCAGCACTGAGCCAAGCAGTGCAGGGCACTCTAGGATCTGCAGTCCTTCTCAAAACCATAATGCCCTCTGCTGCCCAGTGGCATAACATCAGTCCCATAGAAGGAAAATCCCTTGCTCTGCCACAACATGATAAAATGGTATGCCAATGTGTATGCAATGAAATTAGCATTTCCCTATGTGCAAGGCCATAGCAAGATACAGCTGCACACTATGGTGGCTCCCTTCACGCAGACTGCCTCCTTGCTTCCCACCTGCCTCATTCAAATACAAAAAGCAGCATCTCCCTCTATTCCCTTCACCCCTCCCCTCAGAATCCCCCCCTCTCCAAACCCCCACCTGCAGACAAAAGACAATGCCCAGCAAACACAGCAATGCTTCACAGAGCCTACTGCTCAAGCACAGCCAGGTACTCCTAGGTCTTGACTATACAGCAATAGGAAGAGGAAGTGAGCGCCAAAGGTGGTGGGACTCATCAATGCTTGGAACGCACCTGAACAGAAGGTTCCAAGGAGCATCGGTGTACCCACTGAACCTGGTCCCCAACCCGTAAATAGAAGTCTCAAAGAGAGAGGGACCCCAGGAAGGAAGGGGCAGGAAAGGAACAGGTGGAGACTCTGCATTGTTTGCTTGGGAGAAGGGACAGGAAGGAGGCAGGGAGGCATTGTGTACTGCAGCTTATGGCCACGTAGTTTTTGCACCTCTTGTGCCCTGTGCAACCACACCGCCTGCCCTTACTTTGTTATGGCCCTGCCTACATTTAAATAAGGGAGTAAACAAGGAGTCATAGGAAGAAGAAAAATGGAGACTGGCTTGGGAGTAATCTGAGAAAACGTTGCTTTATTGAAAGGCTGGCGAATGCATGGACCAGCCTCCCAGTGCAGATGGTGGAGACCAAGATTGTATCTGAATCTAAGAAAGCATGGGACAAACACATAAGGGGCAATTCTATAATTTGGCAGCAAGTAGGTACTACAATGAGGCTTACTTAATGCCAATTCTATAATGCCACTTAGGCATACCTAAGGCGTTTTAGAATACCAGCACAAACTCGCTTTAGCATGCCAAAAGTTAGGTGTGACAGGCGCCTATCCAATTCTATAAAAGATAGGTGGTTATCGTGTGGCATTTAGTGGAGCCTAGTGTCTAAGTGGGCATTTCTAGGGGCAAAGTGCAACTTAGACACCACTAAGCGTGATTCTCCCAAAACTTTGGCACCTGAAATGTAGGCCTTTGAAACCCTTGCCTACATTTCAGGAACCTAAGCTTTTACATAGGCGCTGCTAGCCACGATTCTGTAAATGGCACCAAATATGACTGACACGCAGCGAGCACTTATTTTGTAGGTGTCGGCCGATTTAAGTGCCGTTTATAGAATCAGCCCCTCCCGGTGCATATACACATGACCCTCTAGATTATTGGCACCAATGACATGCACAAGTGGCACATACTTCTAGGAGTACATTTGTAGAATTGCTCCAATACAGTGGCTTAGCGAGGATGAGAGGTGCCCGGGGCAGTGGCATTCCTCTGCCGCCCTCTTATTCGCTCTTAATGTGGCTCCCCCTGCTGCGCACTTGTGCCCATTACCTTCCCCTGTACCTCTTTATCTTTTCTGGCATCAGCAGCATCACAATCGGCTCTCCCTCTGACACAGTACCCAGACGTGACATCAGAGGGAGAGCCAATGCCTGTGTGAGCAGCAGGTTGGAGTGCTTCTCACAACCATGAAGATCTAGGGGTGTAGTGGGGGAGAAGCAAAGGTGTGTGTGCGGTTGGGGGAGAAATGGGGAGCAGCATGAGTGTCGAGGAGAACGGGTGTCGGCGCCCCCACCAAAACAGTGCCTGAGGCATCTAAATCTCAAGGAGGCATGTTGGAGGCGTGTTATGGGCAAGATTTGGGCAGGCACTTGGACATTTTGCAGTGATAAACATTTTATAAAACATCCAGGGGACAAATTGAATGTTTGTGGTCAAAAAGGTGCCCAAACTGAATAGATGACCACTGAAGGGATGAAGGCATGCCCTTCCCCCCCCCCCCCACACACACACACTTTTCCAGTGGTCATTGACCCCATCCCACTCCCAAAGATCTGAATGAAACAGTATACAATATATGTGTCTCTATGACAGCTGCAGATATTACTACTACTACTATTTATTATTTCTAAAGAGCAGAAAAGCGTATGCAGCGCTGTACATTTTAATAGACAGTCCCTGCTCAGAAGAACTTACAATCTAATTTAGACAGGACATTTTGGGGTTGTGAAGAATATGGTAGAGGAAATAATACAGTGGGTATAGGTATCTGACAGCAGTGAAAACAGATTCAAAAAAGTGGGCTTTTAGCTTGGATTTGAACGCTGCTATGGTAAGTCCTAGTACAATAGCAAGGAGGTGTCTGGAGTAGCCTGGTGAACAGTGCAGTGGATTCCAGAGAAGCAGGTTCAGGCCCATATTCCACCCTAACTAGTACACCCGCCCAAAACATATTGTGCCTATCTGCAGCCATAAGGGCTATTGGGATGGTAGCAGGTGGGTCCAGTAGGTTTGGGGGGTATTTTAGAGGGAACAGCATACAATGTAAGGGGGTTCTGATGAGATGTATACCTGGCACCCTTTATGTGAAGTTCACTGCAGTGTCCCCTAAAGTGCCTCATTGCTCTGCTGGCATGTCTGTGTGGCTAGTCTAGTATAGATGGTGAGCCCTCCTATGTCAAAATGGCTTGGTTTTAGACATTTTGCATTTGGAAGTTTTATATTCAAAAATGACCCCAAAAAAGATAGACACATTAAGAGCCACCAAAATGTCTAGATGGATCATTTTGGGGAAAAAAGATAGACATCTTGTAGTTTTGAAACTGGGTAATTTTCTCCACTCAGTTTTTGGATGTTTTTCTCAAACGTCCAAAACCGGACTTAGACCCTCTATGTGTTTATGGATAGCCCCAAACAGACACCCCCAGTGAGTAAGATTGAAGGCCAGCGAATAAGGTTTTTCTCAAGGCATATTCAGGATATTAATTTGGTTTGGTGATAGAGGGGCTGAAGCCTGAGGAAGGGATGCTGTTTACTCTTATTAATAAATAATGCCTTCATGAGCATCTGAAAATGGATTTCTGCATCATGGGAAACACTACATATTTGCAATGCAGATATACACCCATGGAAAAACAAAACAAAACAATAAAGCTATATTTAAAGATCCCTGAAGAGGCAGTGTCTCATAATTTAAACCTGATCAGATACAACCACCGCAACATATATCTGATCCTACAAAATGTTCTAAAATCCTGTTCCAACAGATGGTGAAAGTGGTCCCCATTCACATCTATGCACCTTTGGGCACATTGGATCATGTTGGCTGATACTGCTTGCACTTCTTCAACAGTGATCCTGCGGATAGTGTTCGTGATGTTTTCCTTGAGTTCATCCAGGGTATGTGGATTGCTGAGAGACTCTTCAAGTTAATTTTGGGGGGCTAATTGCAATCCATTGATGAATGTCACGGACGACTTGATTCTTGTTTGCGACAGTCAATTTGATGCCATTTCCGAACTAGACTCTGAATACAACGTTTAGCTGGGTACTTGTCTGCGAAGGCCTCTTGCGTTTCCTTAATCGATCCGCTTCACACATAGCCTTCCACAATCGCTATTCACTGTTCCAGGGAGAACACCATCTTTCTGGTACTAGTATTACAAGCGGGCTACTTTTCCGTGGTCCACCCTGAATCACGGTGGACCATAAAATCAACAATGTATCACCTAGTGAGAAAACAGAAAAAACAGAGCTGCTATAATAGACCTCCATACAAATATGACATACTAGCAAAATACTACACCTTGGTCACAAGTGCAAACTACAAACCTTCAACAATACAAATCAAAGGACCACAGGTCAGCAGTATAGATATGAAGGCAAAAACTTGAACTGGAAACCTCAACTCAAACTCTGCATGTGCACCAATACTAGAGACAGAAAATGAAATGCAAGTTTTTGGAGATGTATATTTCCCAAATATGATATATTCCAATTAATAAACTCAGAATAAAATACTTGTTTCTACTTTTGTTGGCTGAACATTTTATTTTTACATTCATTTTGGTTCCAATGTCTCTTTTCTACTTTTTCTCTGTTTTCCCTAACTTTTTTCAGTCTCCTGTCCATGTCCACCATTCATGTTTCATTTGCACCCCTATATCTACTGTATAGCACTTCCCTTCTGAATGCCTGTCCCTTTCTTTACCACATTTTCACCATCTTCTCCCTATCCTTCTTGAGTCCTGCACTGCCCTTCGATATTCCTATCCCTCCCCCTATGTCTAGTATTGCCTCTCTTATCCCACCTTTTCCCATTTTTCTGCTCTGTGGCCCAATTCCTCTGGTGGCCACTGAATATTCAGTGCCAGTACAGTATTGGATACTGCACAAGGCTGAATATCTGGGTATAGGAAAATAAAACACACTTAAGTTTATCCAGTTGACTGGAGATCAGAAAAAAAAATAAAACTAGGTCCCTGATGTATCACCAAACATTTAAGAACATAAGAATAGCCCAGTAGCCCATTCCACGGTGGCCAATCCAGGTCACTGGTACCTGGCAAAAACCCAAAGAGTAGAAACATTCCATGCTACCAATCCAGGACAAGTAGTGGCTTCCTCCATGTCTTTCTCAATAACAGACTATGGACTTTTCCACCAGGAAATTGTCCAAACCTTTCTCAAAACCAGCTACGTAATCCGTTCTTACCACAACCTCCAGCAATGCGTTCCAGAGCCCAACTACCCTCTGAGAAAAATCTCAAGGGAAAAATGTGTCCCCCAAAGCCAAAACCTTGGATCTCAGCTGAAGACATATCCTTCTATGTGCTTGAGTGTCTGTACAAAGGACAGGGAATGATTAAATCTTTCGGCCTTAAAAAGGGAACTTTCTTCATCTATGCTGATAATTGAAAGAACCATAGAAAAAAATAAAACAATATTAAAAATTAATTAGCTGGTAGATGCCTACCACTTCAAGGTCGGTGTCTATACAGAGACACCAACCAGCAAGTAGACAGGATTACTGATATATTTGGGGCAGAGTTTGGGCTTGGATTAATTTAGGTGCACTCATTTAGGCCAAGAAAACCCTGGCTTTAATGGCAATAAGCTTACTTTTTATTCAGTTTTCTCCAAGAAGAGCTCAGAATGATTTACATGAATTTATCCAGGTGCTCAAGCATTTTTCTAATGTACCTGGGGCATTGGGGGGATTAAGTGACTTGCCAAGAATCATAAGGAGCAGTGTGGGTTTGAACTCACAACCCCCTGTAGCTTTAACCACTGTGCCACACTCTCAATGCCTACTGCTACCTAAGAATGCTTAAGTGCTGCCAGGCACGATTCTATAAATGGTACTTAGCAGATGTTTAAGAACTATGCCAAATGACACCTAGGAGTTAGATGTTGTTTATAGAATCAAGACCTTAGTGTGCACTAATGTCCATTAGCCAGCGCTAAGTTTTTGTGAAAGGACCACTGAGGAAACGGTATATTCCTTCTCTGGTCTCAATAATTTGAGAAAAGACAAGATGAGAAGGTACCAGGCTTTCTTTTCCTTACTCTCCTGAAAGAGGGGGAAAGCCTGCAAGGCCCTTCCTTTGGACAGTTCCCATGTTGTTCATATTCCACTTGCTACAGCCTACTGCTATAGGAATAAAACTGTTCCTTATGCCCCCTTTACAGTAGCTTGTGATACATTTGTAAAGAGGAGACATTGAGAAACAGAGTACATAATAGATCAGGGATGCTAACCTCGGCCCTCACCAGGTCGGGTTTTCAGGATTTCCCAAATTAATATGCATGAGATCTATTTGCATACAATGGAAGCAGTGTATGAAAATAGATCTCATGTAAATTCATTGGGGAAATCCTGAAAACCTGACTGGATTGCGGCCTCAAAGACCGACGCTGGACAACCCTGTAATAATATAACATAACATAACATAACATAACATTATACTAGAAATGATGGAAGCCACTGCTTGTCCTGGGATCGGTAGTATGGAATGTTGCTACTATTTGGGTTTCTGCCAGGTACTTGGGTGACCTGGATTGGCCAATGTTGGAAGCAGACTACTAGGCTAGGTAGACAGCTGGTCTGACCTAGTATAGCTAGCCATATATTCTTAATAAGAAGGAAAAACAATAGCTGAACAGTTTAATCAGTATAAAATTGCAATGTATACGTCATAGTATAAAGAAGGGAATGAAGACTACTAGCATAAAAATCTAAACTGTGTATTGAATAATGACATCAAGAAGGAGGGAAGCTTACCTAAATGACTGGAGAGGCTAGATTCTATTACAGAGTTTAGGTGAAACCTTGACCTAATAGAATTATACAATAAATTAAGATAAGTTGAGACCCCGAATTTGTAACATACGTTACCAAGATTAAGCCAAGACCTTTTCTCATGTTTGGAATTCGTTTTTCAGTTTAGACAGAGTTTCATGCTTGCAAATTCATAGATTTGATTTGTATTATAAAGGCGAAACTGAAGTCTTATTTTAAGATAGTCTTTTGGATACCCAAACGTTATTGCAATGATTTTATTAATATACAAAAGGATCATTTAATTCTCATAGCCCATAAATTACGAGTCGGGTACATAAGGGCCATGTTAAAATTGCTGTTTCTAGTACTGTAGTTGGTGATAGAACCTGGCACTTACTGTAAACCTTTGCTGTCTATGGGAAACTGCCTACTGCTTCCTGTGAGAATTAATCGCCTTGTAGCTTTTATTCATTTTTCACCATGTTATGTTCAGATCAAAGAATTCTTGTCACACTTCACTCTTACAGAATAAAATTGAAGAAGATTAATAGTTGAAGGTCGCCAGCCCTCATCTCTCACCACCCTGTCTACTGCCTTTCTTGGTAACAGCAAATGTCCCAGCTGGTGTGGGGGAAGTAGCCTGATCATACACTATTTGTGTGTCTAGCAGATGTAAAAAAGCTTGGTGCAGGGATCTGAGTGCACCTGTTGGTTTACCACCATCTGCTAGCCAAAATGTTTAAAAGACACACCCTGGGACAACCAGCTGAAGAGAACTTAATCTGTTCCCTACAGGCATCAAAACACAGGCCACTGATCATGTTTTACAAAGGAGGAAAGAACAACACAAAGAAGCAGTCCCTGAGCCAGGCCCTGAGGAGACTTGAGAGAGCGATTAATCTGCTCTCCTGGCAGAGACTTGTTTTGCTGAGAATAAGTGCACTCTCTGAAAGGTGAATGCTACTATGGTAAGGTATTTGATTAGCACTGATGCTGATAATGGGCAAACTAAGCTGTTATGTTTTGGGAAGAAATTTATAGGAAGTCCATATCGGTGCGTGTATTTTAAGGCTGGCAGTAGAGAATGACACGGGGACAAATATGTCCCCGTCTCCACAGGAACTGAATTTCCCCGTTCCATCCCCGTGAGTTTTGTCACTGCCCCTGCCCCATTCCTGTAAGCTGTGTCTTAACCGCACAAGCCTCGAGCACTTATGATTTTAAAGTATTTGAGGCTTGTGCAGATGAGGACAGAGCTTGCAGGGATGGGAAAAAACTCGCCGGGACAGGACGGGAAAATGAGTTCCCGCGGGAACGGGGACAAATATGGCCCCGCGTCATTCTCTAGCTGGCAGGTAAGTGTGGCCATTAACTCTAGGGATACCAGATGTCTGGATTTCCCAGGACATGTTCTCCTTTTGGGTCAGGAACTGGTTGAGTGGAAGGCGACAAAGGGTAGATCGCTCTGAGGAAAGGGATGTTACTAGTGGTGTGCCTCAAGGTTCTGTTCTTGGGCCTGTTCTTTTAAACATTTTTATAAATGATATTGCAACAATGGAAAGTATGCAATTATCAGAATGGGACACAATTTTTTACTATTTGGCAACCTTATTTAACACCACATACTCTCAGTCGCATATTATTTAATATTTAATTAATAAAAAGGGAAGGGAATTGGGTATATTTGCTTTTAGTGATATTGTTTCTTATATATTAACTCTGTAGATTTTGGTTTTCTTCTTGTATTTGAAATGATTTTTTTTACTACTGTATTTTGTTTGTATTTTAAATTTAATAAATATGATTTACATAAATGATATTGCTGAAGGGTTGTCGGCCTCTATGTGAATGATATCAAAATCTGCAATAGAGTAGACACACCGGATGTTGTGACTAACATGAAGAAAGACCTGGCGAAGCTTAAAGAATGGCCTGAAATTTGGCAGCTAAAATTTAATGCTAAGAAATGCAAGGTCATGCATTTGGGCTGCAAAAACCAGAGGGAAAGGTACAGTTTAGGGGGTGAAGAACTTATGTGCACGACGGAAGAGCGGGACTTGGGTATGATTGTATGTGATGATCTTAAGGTGGCCAAACAGGTTGAAAAGGTGACAGCGAAAGCTAGAAGGATGCTAGGTTGTATAGGGAGAGGTATGGCCAGTAGGAAAAAGGCGGTATTCATGCCTCTGTATAAGACTCTGGTGAGACCTCATTTAGAATATTGAATACAATTCTGGAGGCCACACCTTCAAAAAGATATAAAAAGGATGGAATCGGTCCTGAGGAAGTCTACTAAAATGGTGTGTGGTCTTCATAATAAGGCATATGGGGACAGACTTAAAGATCTCAATCTGTATACTTTGGAGGAAAGGCAGGAGAGGGGAGATATGATAGAGTTGTTTAAATCCCAAATTTTAATTACAAAATATTACTCTCCAGAGATGGGTTACACTCCCCCGATAACCATTTCACAAACCAGTGGAGAAAAAGCCTCAAAAATTTCAATGCAGCAGTAAACAGCTTCAATACTGTTTAAAATCCAAGCTGCTTATGTACTATCACTGGCAAAAAAACTCCACCACCACTGAAATGTAATTATCAGAAGGGTAATATACCCATCACTGTGCACAGGAAAAGCAAAAAAAGTTTAACTTAGCTTAGGACCATGGTCTGAAACGCCGTGCAGTGCTGGTAGAAAATGTCTGGCCAGACTGTAGATGAAAACACCACAGCACCATTTAGATATGCAGTCCAGAATCCATGCCCAATCCTCCAACAAGTGCCTTGTTTCGCCTCTCAAAGGGTTCCTCAGGGAATGTATCAGCTGGAAAACTTCACTCCTCTTCCATGCACACCGGCCCAAGAAACGCCCATTGCTTAAAAAGGAACTGCAGGATCCAACTTCCGGTAACACTTCCGGGTTACAGCGTCATAGCAACAGCCAAAAAACGGCTGCCATTCATCCATACAACTGCCATTCATTCTTCAAACTGTCACTCATCCAAAGAATTCTTTGTCCGGGGGTGCGGATGACTTTTCAAAACCCAGCATTTTGTCCAGGTTTTGAAAAGCTTCCTACAAATTACCATTGGACAGGAGGGCATCTGTGCATGCACAGATGTGCTCCTGTCCGACAAGAGCAGGCAACAGGGGGTGGGGCTAGGGCAGGATTGGGGGCGGGACTGAGGCATAATGGGGCAGGGATGGGTAGAACTGGGTAGGACTGGGGGTGGGGGATTCTAGGGGTCCAGACTGTCCGTTTAGAAAATCTGGTAACCCTAATTTACTCAACACAAAAACCAGGAGAAAAACCTCTACACACAAGTTCAGTGGAGGTCCAAGAAAAGTTGGTGTGCAATTTTATTAGTCAAATCACTGTTTTGTGTGGTGGCTTGACACGAACGTGTTTCGGCCTCTACGGCCTGCCTCAGGAGCCTTTGTAAATCACGTCCTCAATTTCTTAATGAACAAGAAAATGGTAGGAAAATCAATCAAAAAAGTATGGACATATACTGCACATGCCAACTTTTCTTGGACCTCCACTGTAGTTTGTTGGTTCTTAACCCTAATTTACTGTCAACTGTGCAGAATGAACTGGATGCACCCAAGTCTCTGAAAACAATTGTTCATTCTATACCAGTGGTTCTCAATCTTTCTTCTGTTGTGGCACACAAACTATTCTTCTGTTGTGGCAAACAAACTATTTTTAACACAGATGCCTTTTTACTAAACTGCAGTAAGCACTAATGTGTGCTTACAGCAGGCTAAAAAGCACTATCGCGGGGCGTGTTCAGACATCCTGCTGTATTTATTTATTTATTCAATTTTCTGTACTGTTCTCCCAAGGGAGCTAGTAGTTTTTAGATCGGTGTGCGCTTTCCACGCTAAAAAATATATTGTTTATTAGCATTGGAAGCATGTCCGGGGATATAAACTAGGTGTGTCCTGTGCTACTTGATGTCTTTAAAGGCTTCCTCACTAATGATCACAAACTAATTTGGAAATTAACATACAGTATAGTCAAAGGGCCCCATGATTTACAGTCATTGAAATAACACTAGTCATTTTTTTTTTCTTACAAAATATCCCCTGGGACTGATTTGCTGAACATAGGGCTCCTTTTACAAAGGTGCGCTAGGGCCTTAATGCGCGCAATAGCGTGCGTTAAATTCCTGAGCACGCTAGCCACTACTGCCTCCTTTTTAGGAGGTGGTAGATTTTCGGCTACTGCAAGCTATAGCGCGTGGTAATTTTGTGCATGCGCTAAAAACCCTAGCGCACCTTCGTAAAAGGAGCCCATAGTTTTTAATAAGTGGTTGACTAGTAAATACATTCACATTGAACTTACTATGTATTGACATCTATAATTTTACACTTTTCCCTCCGTATTCGCGGTGGATATGGGTGGAACACAGCTGCAAATATGGAAAAACCGCAAATAATTTTTTATATGTTATTTGCGTTTTTTTGTAAAAGCCAGCGTTTTTACTATTGAAACCGCAAATAACTTTTCAACGGTTATTTGCAGTTTTTGGAAACAGCCACTGTTATTACTATTTAAATTCGCAATTGGGAGGGGAATAACAATATTTATTGCACAACAATACAGTAGTGTACAGTAATAATCTCAGGGTACAAAAAAAAAGTTCAATACTGTTTTCTCAACAAGGAAAAAAAGAAATGTTCAATACTAAGAGTTCAGTACTGGAATACCTGCACTCAGGCAGTGTCTTCATCCTCATTGTCCTGTACAAGTGCTGCAGGAGGAGGAGACAAAGAGGATAAGTGAGCACCAGGGGCCTCCTCAGGCAGAGGAAATGGGTCTTCAGTAGGAGGAAAATGAAGAGATGAAGGGGATGCCTTCTCATGGGTGGAAGAGGTGGATTGTGAGGCAGTGGATGGAGAGGCAGTCACTCTCAGTATCTTTTGGAAATACATTGTGATTTCCATCTGGCTCTTCTGCTTCATCATTTCTTTATATATATTTTTGTATGTAGAAATTGCTGCTTCTGCTAACTCCCTCATCTTTAACGCATGTATCATGGATGGGTCGATGTCATAGATAAAGTCAATCGCACCACTGAACCTGTGTATGCCCTCTGCAATATTATCTAGTGTAAACTTGTCTCCTAGCATTTCTTCTTCTACTCCTCCTTTCTCTTCTTCATCTGGTATTGCCTCTCCTTCAGGAGCAATCAAGTCAATGAGATCATCTTCCGTTAGTTCATTTGCTCTGGTGTCTATTAATGCTTGAATATCCTACATATCCATATCTTCAAAGCCTTCCCCACCCACCTGCTTTGCCAAGTCAATGATGTCTTCCATAATTTCTTGGCCTGGTTCTGTGATATTGACAGTATTATCCCTTTTTACATATTCAGGCCAAAGATTCTTTCAGCACAAGTTCACTGTCTCTGGCTTGACAGCTTTCACCACTCTTTCAATAATATTGATGGCATCGGCAATAGTGAATTCCTTCCAATTTTCATGATGTTCTCCATGTTGGGGCCTTCATCCATAGCATGGACAATCCTCTCCAATGAATACCGTCTGTAGTGTGCATTGAAGGTCCTTATTACCCCCTGGTCGAGAGGCTGGATGAGAGATGTTGTGTTGGGGGGCATGTACACGATCTCAGCACCCTCAATGTGGAACTCATGTGTATCTGGGTGTCCAGAGGCAATATTGAATACCAACAGAACTTTGAATTCCATTCCTTTATTGGCCAGGTATTTTCTTACTTCAGGTACAAAACACTGATGAAACTACTCTAGGAACAAAGCTCTGGTTGTCCAAGCCTTCTTGTTGCTCATCCAGTAAACAGGCAGCTGGAACTTATCTTTTCCCTTCAAGGCTCTGGGGTTTGCAGCTTTATAAATCAGTGTTGGCTTTATCATATGGCCTACTGCATTTGTACAAAGCACATGGTTAATCTATCCCTTGCAGCCTTGAAACCTGGTGCTCGCTTATCCTCTTTGCTAATGAAAGTCCTCTGTGGCATTTTCTTCCAAAACAGAGCAATTTCATCAGCATTGAATGCCTGCTCAGGTTCATATCCCTTCTCTTAAATAATTTCCTTAAAGGTAGCAGGGAACTCTTTAGCTGCCTCTTGATTGGAAGATGCTGTTTCTCCTGTCACTCTCACATTACGCAGGCCATACTTGTGGCGGAATTTATCAAACCACTCTTTTCTGGCTAGAAAGTCAGTGGATTGCGACATTCCACCTTCCCTGCTCTTCAAGTTATCATACAAAGACTTTGCCTTTCCTCATCACAGAATCTAGTGGGATTCTCATTGTGTAGCAATCTTGCACCCACAGAAATGTTGCAGCTTCCGTACGAGAGAGATTGCCATCTCGCAAAACATGTAATGTCTTCGCACCTGCTGGCGCAGCTGCCGCAACAGCTTCATGGATTTGTTTTTCATTCTTTTTTTATGTATCTAACGGTTGACTCATTAATGCCATAATATCGAGCAACAGTGGAGGATGACTTTAGTCTCTGAAGCCTATCCAATAATTCTACTTTTTCTTGTAAGGGTTTCACTTTTTTTCCCCTTTTGGGAGCACTTTCTGTGGCACTTGAACTCTTGCGCTTTGTAGCCATGGTAGAAGACCTGACCTGTTCCTGAAGGAGAAGCAACATTCCAGCTATTTTAGGACTTATAGCAAGGCAAGCACCGATTCCCAATACTTTTAGGGCTTATAGCAGGCAAGCAACAATTCCCAATGCTTTCAGAGCTTATGGCAGGCATGCAGCGATTCCCAGTGATTTTAGGGCTTATAGCAGGCAAGCAGCGATTCCCAGCGATCTCCAGCGATTTTCAGGGTAATAGCAATTTTCTCCATATATGCTGGGAAGCAGCGTTTCTCTCTATGGATGCTGGGAAGCAGCGTTTTTCAGGGTGAAAGATTTGAAGCAGCGATTTTGTGAGAGAAAGCATGGAAGCAGCGATTTTCAGAGTGAATGTTGGTAAGCGCTAAACTTTTATATCGGTACAGTAAAAGAAAAGGAACTTTACTCATGATGTAATTTTGGAGGGCAGAGTCAGCATATGAAAAATCACGAAAACGGAGGCAGAACTGTATTTTATTTTTTACCTGTCCTTGAATTTATACAGCATATACTTATTTTATTTATTTATTTGGATATATTAACTGCCTTTATAAAGTGATTCGCCCATTTAGGATGTTTCCTCTTACAACATGCCACACATTTTTTAATTTTAATTTTAGCATTTGTATACCACTTATGACCTAAATGGTTTACAGTCAGGTAGTCAAGCAGTTTTCCTTAGCTGTCCTGGCGGGCTCACAATCTATCTAATGTACCTGAGGCGATGGGAGATTAAGGGCTCCTTTTACAAACGTGCATTAGGGCCTTAATGCGCGGAATAGCGTGCACTAAATTGCCACACGCGCTAGACCTTAACGCCAGCATTGAGCTGGCGTTAGTTCTAGAAGCATAGCGCGGGTTTAGCGCATGCTAAAATCCTGCATGCATTAAAAACGCTAGCACACCTTAGTAAAAGGAGCCCTAAGTGACTTGCCCAAAGAATATGCAGGCACAGAGAGAGAACTATCAAAATCACCACAAAATACCTCTCTTCTATCATAAAATGTTAGAGAAAAAATTTTATATTTACTCTTGGAATGTGTCACCGATGTTTTTCCTTGTTATATTATACAGTCAAACCTCAGTTTATGAGTGCACCGGTTTGCGAGTGTTTTGTAAGACGAGCAAAACATTCTCACAAATCGTGACTCGCAAACCGAGCATTGACTCGATTTGCGAGTACCCCCGCCCACTTACTGGCATCGCCCAGCCCGCAAACACTGCCCCCCCGCAAACCAGCATCGCCCCCCCCTTCACGAATGCCCGCGCGAACTGGAATCTCCCGCCCGCCCTAACTACAAGCTTACCTCACAATGTGACACCGGCACGCAGCACCAAGCCACAGGAGGTGCCGGTGCCTGAAAATCGTGCCTCTCCTCCGATTGGGCCTTGAGCATCTGCGCATGCTCAAGGCCTTCTGGCTCTCGTTCTGAAAAAAGCATACTAGATAGGGAAATAACTTCATGGGCTGAAAAACCTCCTACTCGAGAAAAACTGACAAATATCACAGTCATGCATGCATTGCTTCAATATCCCTTGCCCGGGATCACAAGGAGCAGCATGGGATTTGAACCCATACCCTCAGAGTGCTGAGGTTGTAGCTCTAACCACTGCACCACACTCTTCAAATCCTTGTATCTCCTCATTAACAGCAACCCACAATTCTTTCACTACCAAATACTTTTTAAATACGACAAACTCTGCAGATATGTTACTCAAAATGTGTAGTAATCCTTCTGTACCACAACAGTACCAATTCTCAGGACACAAACATCAAAAACAGTACTTTTACAAAGGCAGCACTGCAAATATAGAACACCAATATACCTTCTTCTGGAACAGCCAAACAAATCCTATGGCACTTTGGCAGAGTGGTGTCTGGCCTGTCTTAGGGGGGGGGCTGACTTGATTCAGGGATTCCCACTGTACCACTTGGGCTATGGCTAAGAGTTTTGAGGGGCTTGTGGTCCACTGGGCCACCAGGGACCTTTGTGAAGGGGACCAGGAGTGGTCCAATGGACCATCAGGGACATTTTTGTAATGGTTGGGGGGTGTCAGCATGGGAAGCCCATTTGGGGCAGGTTGGAGGGAGAGAAGAGATGTCATTATAAATCTTTCTGTCAACTAAAACTTCTAACACTGCCCCAGACCTTGTGTTGTTTTTGCCGACGCTAAATTCCTGATATTTCGGGGGGGGGGGGGGAGTTGTTTTTTATTCATTTTTATAGCCCGTCCTCCCCAGGAGCCCAGAATGGTTTACAAGGATACATACATAAAGTTTTCAGGAATAGAGATACGTACATTACAGAGTCGATAACATGCTACAGGATCAAAACACAAAGCTATAGATTCAATAACTTACAATTTATAGAGAATGTGACTAAGAACACATGCTTTACAGAATCTAAGAAAATAAATAATAGAGCCACAAATTGGTATTAACATATCTGCAGTGAACCGTAGAAGAACTGGTTAGCAGGCACAGGGGTTTTGAGGTATGGTACGTTGAAGCAAGGTCTGTCAAAGTTTGAGGCCAGAATTGATCCGGTCCATGAAAAGAAGCATCTTTACTGCTTTCCGGAAGGTCAGTGGGTACTTAATCGCCACATTTAAATGTGGTCTGTACTAATGGTTTCAGTGCCCATGCTGAAACGAAAAGAGCATTTGGCGGCACACTAACGCCGGTTCTAATTGCCTTTAGTGCGAGCATTATGTTTTGAGCTTTGGGCCAAGAGGTCCCATGCTGTGTAGGCTTTTCATTTTTTCTTAATCAAGTTTCAAGTTTAATTTTATTTTGATATTCTGCCTATCTACCAGTCTAGGCAGTGTACATATAAATTTTTAAAAAAAGCAAAAACAAAATTATCAGGGGCCAGACAAATATAAACGATGGACATAGACTTACTACAAGAGGGTGGGAGGAGATACTAGTTACAATTGTTGTCCTATCAAAAAATAAAGAGAGGGAGAGACACAGTAGGAGGGGAGAATGGGTTGAGTCTTGAAATTGCAATGGATGGAATAATGTAGTGAAAGCATCTTTAAACAAAAATGCTGTAAGATTTGATTTGAATTTTGCCAGGCTGTCTTCTTTTCTAAGGTAATGAGGAAGGGTGTCATTGACTTGGAACCATAACTGAGAAGACAGTTTTCCTGGTGGTGTCATAAAATATATGACGAATCGCAAGAACCACATGTATCCCCCTTTGTCTTTCCATTTTCAAACACTCATCCCACCATCAGTCACTCTGTTAAAACTTACCCTCTCTACCCAATAATCAGAGTTGGCAGAAGACAAAAGAGCCTAGTGGGGGATGTTCTTTTGAACTAGGGGTGTCAAAGTCCCTCCTCGAGGGCCGCAGTCCAGTCGGGTTTTCAGGATTTCCCCAATGAATACGCATGAGATCTATTTGCATGCACTGCTTTCTTTGTATGCTAATAGCTGTCATGCATATTCATTGGGGAAATCCTGAAAACCCGACTGGATTGCGGCCCTCGAGGAGGGACTTTGACACACCTGTTTTAAACTAACTTGTCCTTCTCTGCAACCATCAATGACATACGTAAATTCCAAGTTTTATTAAAAATTTGATAAAATGCTTATAAGTAATTTCTAAGCAATTTACATTAAAAGTTAGGGTAAAGGCATTATTCAGCCTGTTGTACTGTATTGATAATTATTATTCTTTTTTAAAAAAAAAATCTTTATTCATTTTTAATACTTTCATTAAGTGAATACAAGGAAAAGAATACATTTTACACTTTATACATCACCTAAAGTCTTTACAATATATAATATAAATATAAATGGGAGCTCAATATGGGCTTTATTATCCAGCAATCCTTCGAGTTAAACATCAAAACAAAACAATGCAATTTGATGATCCAAACAAACTAAAAGGATAATTATTATTCTATGATTATTTCTTTGTGCAGCTTCTCTGTATCTTGCCTTGTTAACATTATTTGTATTTTTGCTGTATGTTAAAATCAATAAAAATCTTTGAACAAAAAAAATTAGTTAAGGTATAAAAAACAGACATTATTGAGACAAATACTCACTTACTGGAAATATAGGAAAGGAGGGATGAACTACGGTTTTGATAGAAAAGTAACATTAAAGGTAAAAACATATAGGAAGGGGAGGATAGTAGCCTTATAAGACTAGTTTCAGGTAGTTTTAAGTGAGTGTTTGAAGATCCCACATTTCTGGGCAAGGCTTGCAGCACTGATCACAGCCACAGGGAAGGGAGCAGAGCCCCCTCATTTCTGGCAAGGTGTGGCATAGTAGTGATAGCCACAGAACATGGATTGGGGGAAGTGGCATATTTAGTCCAGGCTGGAAGCAGCAGTGATTGTGATGGAAGCATAGGTAGGTTTACGATGAAGTGGTACTGATTGCTGGTAGAGTTGAGGAGGAGCATAGACATAGGTAGGGTTATCAGATGTTCAGATTTACTCGGACATGTCCTCCTTATAGAGGACAGGTGCAGATGGCTTTTCAAAATCTGGCACTTTGTCCAGGTTTTGAAAAGCTTCCTCTTCAGATCGCCTCAGGAGGAGGCATCTGCGGATGGCCTCCCAACCGACGAGAACAGGCTCAAGGGGACGGGGCGAAGGGGGGCAAGGCTGGGACATGGCATGAGCGAGACAGGGTGGGGATGGGTGGAACTGGGCAGGTCTGGGGGGCAGGAATATGGGGTCTGGATTTTACGCAAGTAAAATCTGGTAACCCTTAACATAGGACATGTCCAGCTTTGGCTGTTCTCAAAAGTAGACATTGGGAATGTAGGAAACAGTAATGGGGATTTCATTTACTACTACAGTACTACTTATTACTTATATATCACTGAAAGGCATACGCAGTGCTGTACATTTTGACATTTATAGATGGTCCCTGCTTGGAAGAGCTTACAATCTAACTTGGATAGACAGACGTGACATATAGGGTTGGGGATGCAGAACCCAAGGTGAGAGGAGTTAGGAGTCAAAAGCACTCTCGAAGAGATTGGCTTTTAACTGGGCCTTGAACACTGCCAGCAATGGAGCCCACCGTAGGGATTTGAGCGGCTTATTCCAAGCATACACCGCAGCAAGGTAGAAGGGATGGAGTTTGGAGTTGGCAATTGAAGGGAAGGGCACAGATAGGAGGGACCGCGGAGCTCACGGTGATGGTGGGGGGACACAGGGGGAGATAAGCAAAGAGAAATAGTGAGGGGCAGCTGACTGAGTGCATTTGTAGGTCAGTAAGAGGAGTTTGAATTATATTTGGAAATGGATGGGAAGCTAATGAAGTGACTTTAGGAGAGGGGTAACATGGGTATAGCGGCTGTCTCAGAATATGAGTTGGGCAACCAAATTCTGGGCGGATTGGAGGGAAGCGAGATGGCTCTCTTCTTTGTACTCTTCCCAGCTTGCAGGCACACATGATCGTAATGAAAAAAAATGGGTTTTCTGTCTGTCAAATTTCTAAGATCTTTATGACCCACTGGTTGAGAATCACTGGTCTGCAGAGAACATGGAAAAGAAAAAGCTACATCAAGTGACACTCTTGGCAAGCAAACAAACAAAAAAGAATGTGAAAGATAAAGTTTCCATTGTGCAAATATTTCACAATTCTATATTTTCTGCAAGATAACTAAAAGTCAAACAGAAGATGGTTTGCAAATACGAAAGAAAAGCCAAGTGTTTTGACCATTTGGTATAAAATTTACCTTATTAGCTTCAAATGTGTAAAAGCGCTAATGTATTGTTTTTTTATGCATATACCAAAAGCATTGATTTTGTCTATTTTTTTTTTTTTTTTGCCATGCAGTTACTGAAGGAAAGAACATGCCTAGGTGTACTGGCTAGGTTTTACAATGATATACAAGTAGATCAGTGGTTTGTAAAACCTGTCCTGGGGGACCTAAAGCCAGTCAGGTTTTCAAGATATCCCTAATGAATATACATGAGGCAGATTTGCATATAATAGAGGTGACAGGCATGCAAATTTGCCTCATGCATATTCATTAGGATTATTTTGAAAATCCAACTGGCTGGGGGTCCCCCAGGACAGGTTTTAAGAACCACTGTTAATGATAGATTGATAGACTATACTTGATGGAAAGTGGCAAATGCTCTTGAACCAGCATGTGCATTGAGTCAAAAGAAGGATCATGCAGTAGAGAGCTCACGGGATGAGTGTGCTTTCTTTGTCATTAGCTGGGATCTCAGAGCAGACGCATCTCTCACAATCGGCTGATTGGCAGAATAAGCAATTCTACATAGCTGAAGTAACATGCTTTGCATACTAGTGTATTAAATGACTGTGAAACTATCCAAATTTGACAGACGCTACACATTATAAAATTAAAATGGCAATTTATCTGTTTAAAATTTGCACAAGATAATTTAGAACAAATGTTAGCACATTTTAGATCACAGATTCTTTCCTCTATTAGATGCCTGGAAATGTCTGGTGAGTATTTTCAGTTCAGCAGAATAATGAGAAGCAGGACTTGTTTGATTTTTTTTTTTTTTTTTAAGGCTGTGTTTACCTCTCTGCCATGGAAACATGGAAAGCAGGCTCATGCATGAAGTTGCCTGCTGCTCCCGTTCCAGAAAACAAATTAGTAGAGCTTTGCAGAACTAGACTGCCTTTCAAAGGCTCAAGGTCATTTTACAGGTTATCCTCTGACATTGCACCTTATGCCATAACCTACCGAGAGCCAATAGTTAGACCAAATGAGGAAAATATGTTTCAGTTGTACATGGGGGAAATATCTCAGCTTTGTAAAACCAATAATATGGGTGAGTGTGAGAGTACATGAAAAAATCAATTTGCAAGATTTGCTTGGCAGGTGGGTTTTGAAAACATAAAGACTATGCAAGAGCTGAGGGCCTGAGAATGTGTTTTCTCGTATGCTATGTGCTATCTTATATCCTACCAAATCCTCGCAGAGTAGAGTTTTAGGCGGATTACAAATTGCATATATGATACTCGTACATACAAACAAATGACAAATCTGATTACATTCTTAACAGTTGTTCTTGAAATGGTTAACTTACATGTGGAGCGGCATAATAAAAAAATGTCTTAGTCCGTTTTGGGCCTAAGTCGCTAGTCATCTAAAGTCCATTCTCAAAAAATACATCCAAAATATTTTTTTTCAAGAATCATCTATTTGTATATCCAGTCATTTGATCGTCCAGACCGTGAAGTCATATATCTTTTTACCCCATTCTCGTCCAAAAAAATCATCCAAGCCTAGAATGCCTAGAAAAAGGGAAGGACCAGCAAAGTAATGGACTGGCCACCCAGACATGGCAAAAGAGTAATAGGGCACCTTACAGGGCACTGCTGTGAATTTCACAAAATGAGTGCCACATAAACATCTCACCACAACTCCCTTATAGGTCATGGTGAGCCCCCAAAACACCCCCAAAACCTACTATACCCACCTGTCTACCACCCCAATAGCCCTTATGGCTTCAGGTGCCAGCTATATGGCAGTAGAGTAGGGTTTTGTTTTTTGGTGGATTCACATGTTTCACCATAAATGCAATGGTTAGAGTGGCTTATGGGTCTAGGTCCTCCTCTCTATAGTTTATTAGCCCACCCTCCATACTACATAAGGCACCTCTGTGTAGCTCTACTAGGCTTTCCTATGCCAGGTGCTGATGTTCTAGAGGTACGTATGTACTTTTTAATTCCGATTTTTATGGTGGTGGGGGTGGAGTCAGTGATCACTGGGGGAGTGTGTAGGGGGTCTGTACTTTGTCTCTGCAGTGGTTATCTGGTCAGTTTTGATAACTTCTGGGCACTTATACCTATTTATAAATCGCCTAAGTCACAACATATAAGTTCCATCTAGGAAGTCTCGTTGAACTTTTCATTATCGCTGCAGGACGGCCCTCATCCCACCTACCTATCTTCAAAATTGTCCCTTTTCACTCTGGGCACCCGTCTTTTAGGCGGGTTTTTAGATATATTTCCATTTTGTTTATGTACCTCATTGTTTTTTCACTGGTAGTAGGTTGTAGTTTATACTGTCATTGCACTCAGTAGACTTAACATGTGAGATCGAGATTAATTTGTCCTTTCTTCGGGATTTTTGAAAAAGTCATGTTTTTCAATATTTGTGGAGCATGGTGTACGTACAGTAGTTGTAATTCTGATCTCTTTAGGAAGCAAATTCCAGGTTTCTGCAATCTTACAGCTAAGAGACTTACAGTGAGATTTTTTGTATTTTATATCTTTAACTAGTCTTTAAACCTGTTACATTAACGGGTGCTAGAATATATGTGTCTGTCTTTCTTTCTTTCTGTCTCTCTCCCTCCCACTGTCTCTCTCTCTCCCTGGCCCCCTTTCTCTGTCTTTCTGTCCCTCTCCCTGCCCCTGTGTCTTTCTTCCTTTCTTTCTGTCTCCCTCCCTCCTGCTATCTGTCTGTCATTTTTTCCCTGCATTTCCCTGTGCAGCAGCAAAAGCCTTTCCCTCCCCCCCCCCCCCCACACACACTTCCCTGTGCAGCAGCAGCACCAGCAGCAGCTGTATTTCCCTTCCCCTCCAGGTCCCTGTGCAGCAGTAGCAGCATTTTCTCCCACCCCCCTTCCCTACTCTTACCACGATGTGGCCTGCTCCTTTTGGCCCCTCCCCCTTCCCTTCCCGTGGTCTATCCTTCTCCCAGGGCCCCCCTTCTCTTATTGCGTTCCTCGCAGGCAGGCCCAGCTTCTCCCTACACGTTACCTTTTTTCATTCTTTTGCCCTCCCTCACGTGGCTGCCTGCCTGCCTGGTTTTATTATATTAGATAATTGGGAATGATAGAGTGAATTGGTTTGAACTGTGATGACTTTCCAGTCTGCCTAATATTTCAGTGAATCTTAGAAAGCTATCTGAAGTATCTCCATATAGGGTTTTAAATGCATAACTTGAATTCAATCCGTTTTTCCACTGGGAGCCAGTGTACTGTAATTCCATATGGAGCGGGTGTGACACGGTTGAATCTTGATTTATTTATTTAATACATTTATATCCCACATATCCAGCATCTACAGTTATTCTGGTAACGATACATGCATAGTTAAAACAAAACTCAACAAAACATATATAATACAGCATTCAGTTTACAACCCAAAACCAGTGTCCTAAAAATAAGGCCAATAATATGAGTCTTGCTGCTATGTGCTTTGTATCAGCTGGATTTTTTTCATTGATTTCACTGAGATTCCTGAGAGTAGTGCATTACAGTAGTCCAATGAGGATAGGATAGTGGATTGAACTAATATCCTGTAATGTTGATGGAAAAAATAGGGTCTGATTCTTTTTAGTAGGGTAGCAAAAGATTTCCTGATGTAGTCTTAATGTAGTCTTCAAAGCTCAATGAGCTGTCTAAGCTGACTCCCAGAACTTTGAAAGATTTTTCAATGCTGAAGCTAACTCCATTTGTTAAACTGATATTGGGTGGGATTAGGTGTCTAGGTTGCACAAAAAATAATATTTTGTGTTTTTATTCTGTGTTTAATTTAAGATGGTATCTTGCCAACTAATCTTGTACTCTAGCTATCATTCTAGCTAATTTGGCAGCCATGTTTGCTTTATTCATATTTGCAGGAATTAATAGAAAGACATCATCTACATAAGAGAAAAGTCATACTCCAGGTTTCAGATTGATTGAGTTTAGAGTCTGTCACATCCCAGTACAGATAGAATGGACAACCCATTCTGGATAGTCTGTTCACTATTCTCTTTATTTTGATTGTTGTATTAAATGATGTCCATACGCTGTCTTCTGGTATGTTGTCTATATTATTTTTAGAGGTAGCGTCTTCTAATAGATCACCAGAGACATTATCAAATAGTTTAAATATAGCTTCAATCTTGTTTGAGAAATATGGGCATGGGGGGATCAACATTTACTGCATTCACAAAGGAACAGTCTGTTAGTTTAGTAAGAATTTGCAAATATGTACCATCCCACCAAAAGCAAAGCTTTCATCTAGGAAGTCTGCATTTCTTTTCCTTCTCTCTCTTTCTTTATATCATGATCACCAGTTTCACGCAACAGCTCAGAAATGGAATCTTTGGTAAGACTTTGAAAATTCTGTGGTATAGATTTTGAAGGTCTGTAGCATATTTACAGAATTTTGCCTTTCCCCACAGTATCATAATAACTTAGTAAAGACCTGCATGGTCCATCCAGTCTGTTCAATAGTCTCACACTCATCATTTTGTAATTATTAATTTTACTTGCTAAGTTTCGCTGTAATATGTTCTACCCTCTCCCCCTTGATAAGCAAGCTCTGTACTCAGATAATATGCATACATGCTTCTGATCATTCTTGCCATATTTGGGACATAGACCATAGAAATTCATCTGGCATCATGCACATTGCCCCAGTGCTGGAGTCGCCATCAAAGCTAACCCCAGACCATCCCGATCTGTCTTGCCATATATGGGACAAAGACCGTTGAAGTTGGTCCGACATCAGCTTCACTTCCCCACTGCTGGGGATGCATCTAAGTGTAACTCCTGCGCATCATAAACAAAGTTAGTTGTTGATCTGATGATCTTTTGAGTTTTGTATCGATACTATCCTCTTTCTATTTAGGGATCCTTTGAGTCTATCCCACACAATTTTGAACTCAGTCACTGTTATTGCTTCCACCATCTTCGCAGGGAGGGCATTCCAGGCATCCACTACCCTCTCCGTGAAAAAGTATTTCCTGGCATTATTCCTAAGTCTACCACCCCGCAATTACTTTTATTTCTATAGTGATACCAGAAGTACACAGTGGTGTAAACTAAACATATATGAGTTGTCCCTGCATATGTGTGTAAATGACTAAATAGATCCTTGCAAAATTATCTCCTAATTAGAGGCCAACCGAATTTCAATTTTGGCTTCCACACCAAAATCAGCTCAAAATTCAAATTTGGCCTTGTTTTGGTTTCAAACAAAAATGGAGGTGTATTTTTGGCTGAAACTATAATCCCCTTTCCCCCAACCAAAACAGGCCCACTCTGGCCTCACTCTTCCCCTGAACAAAAACATTCTCCACTCTGACTTCACATCACTTCCATCCTTCCTTGCCCCTTCCCCCTCCTGGCCCACCCTACAAACCTAGGTGACCTCATCAGGGCAGGAGATATCCTCAGTTGTTCCTTCCCATGCTGGTTCTGCAGTCAAAATTGCTGCCTTGACTTCTGCAGCAGACTTATGAGATTGCCATAAGGCTGCTGTGATTTCAATGGCTTCTGTGGAAGAGTGAAAGTTTAGGACAGCTGTTGTAGTTGGTGATTTGATTATTAGGTGTGTACTGTACTTGTAGATAGCTGAGTGATTGGTGGGTGTGAGGATCACCTGGTCACTTGCCTGCCTGGTGTGACTCGCACGTCATGTAGATAGCATTTTAGATAGTGCTGGGGAGGAGCCAGCTGTCTAGGTACATGTAGGTACCAATGACATAGAAAAATGTGGGACGGAGGTTCTGGAAGTCAAATTTAGGCTCTTAGATAGAAAGCTGAAATCCAGATCCTCCAAGGTAGCATTTTCAGAAATGCTCCCCGGTCCACATGCAGGACCCAAGAGGCAGGCAGAGCTCCAAAGTCTCAATGTATGGTTAAGACGATGGTGCAAGGATGAGGGATTTAGATTTATTAGAAACTGGGCAACCTTCTGGGAAAAGGGGAGCCTAGCTGCTATATCTCCTTTTTAAACGTTAGTGCCAACAGCCTGATTCCATCCCAGTTAAGGCGGAGTTCATCCTGAGGGGATAGGTCAGGATAGGGTTTAGAAGAGACCAATATTAAGTGCAGTCATGTTTGTATTTCCCAGATTCTTGAGGAATTTTTCCCAAACATTTTTATTTCTAATTTGTAGACCTTTATTCTGTGTTTAGTGAAGGTTTATTATATTTTGCTTATATGAGCAAGATGAGATACTCTTCTAAAGCAGGGGTTCTGAACCCAGTCCTAGGGACACACCAAGACAAAATGAATATGGATGAGAAAAATTTGGCTGCTTCTTTCACTGTATGCAAATCTATCTCATGCATATGCATTGTTAGTATCCTGAAACCTGACTGGCTGAGGGTGCCCTGTGGCCTGAGCTGAGAACCCCTGCGCTAAAATATGGGTTCTTAATCCAGTTCTCAGGACACACCTAGCTAGTCAGGTTTTCAGGATATCTACAATGGATATGGATGAAATAAATTTGTTGCACCACCTCCATTATATGCATATCTGTCTTTTGTATATTCATTAAGGGTACTTGAAAACCTGACTTCCAAGGTGTGTCCCAGTGACTGGAACAGTGAAAAAGATCTATATCACTGGTTCATATACCTAATCTAATCTAAATCTAATCTAAATCTTGGGTTTATATACCGCATCATCTCCAACTGGTGGAGCTCGACACGGTTTACATGGTTAGGAAGCAGCGGAACTCCAGTGGGTTTATAAAAGTAAGTAAGAGAGAGGTTAAGTGTGATAATAATGGGGAGGGGACGGGTTACGTTTTGGAGAAGAGCCAAGTCTTCAGAAGCTTACGGAATGGTAGAAGGGGGCTCAAGTTGCGGAGAGGGGAAGGGAGACTGTTCCAGAGCTGAGCGATTCTGAAGTGGAGGGAGGACCCGAGTTTACCGACGAGGGAGATACCTTTTGAGGAGGGGAAGGATAGTTTTAATTTTTGCGTGGATCTGGTGGAGAGTGGATTTGAGGAATTCCAGGATAGAGGAATAAAAGGTGGAAGGATGCCGTGGAGCATCTTGAAGGTTAAGCAGGCACATTTAAAATGGACCCTGGAGATGACAGGAAGCCAGTGCAGCTTGGACAGGAGCGGAGAGGCATGGTCAAATTTGTTTTTTGAGAAGATAAGTTTGGCCGCGGTGTTCTGTATTAGTTGGAGTCTATGGAGGCTTTTCTTTGTTAAGCTAAGGTAGATGGAATTGCAATAGTCCAATTTGGAGAGGATGATGGACTGTACGAGCACGGAAAAGTGTTTTTGGTGGAAGCAGGACCTCACTTTCCTCAGCATGTGAAGGCTGTGAAAGCATGTTTTTATCAGGGAGTTGAGGTGGTCGTTGAAGGATAGCGAGGAATCTATGGTGATGCCCAGAACTTTGCTAGAGAACTCTAGTTGTAGAGAGGTGCCTGTGGGCAGTGGGATGGAGGTGGGTAAATGATCAAGTTTGGGGCCAAGCCAGAGTAGTTTGGTTTTGGATTCATTTAGTTTCATTTGTACGGCAAGAGCCCAGGATTGAAGTTTGGTTATGCATGAAGAGATGTTTGCTGCGAGATTGGTGAGGTTTGCGTCGGTCTCGAGGAGGATCAGGATATCGTCAGCGTAAGTGTAGAGAATTTCTAGGGGGGAAAGGTGTAGGAGGTTCAGGGAGGACATATAAATGTTGAAGAGGATAGGGGATAGGGGGGAGCCTTGTGGGACTCCACATGTCGGTTTCCACGGGGGAGATGAGGTACCATTCTTGGTGACGATGTAAGAGCGAGAACGTAAGAAATTCGAGAACCAATCCAGGACCGTGGAGCTGATGCCTATCTCGGAGAGTAGGAGGATTAAAATGTCATGATGGACAACGTCGAAGGCTGCGGAGAGGTCGAATTGGAGTAGAACGGCAAATTTTTTGTGGGAGTGGAGTTGTTGGATCTTCGAGGTTAGGGAGGCCAGGAGGGTTTCAGTACTGAACTTGGGTCTGAAGCCGTATTGATACGGTAGGAGGATAGAGAATCTTTCCAAGTAGGCTGAGAGTTGGGAGGAGACAATGGACTCAAGCAGTTTGGTTAGGAGTGGGATGTTTGCTATAGGGCGATAATTGGATGGGATGGAGGGGTCTAGGTCAGCCTTCTTCAGTAGGGGGGTCAATGCAATGTGTCCCATTTCAGGTGAGAAGAGGCCTGATAATAGGGCAGAATTTATGAGTTTGGTGAGAGATGAGATGGCCTGTGTGGGAATTTTCTCAAATAGATAGGATGGAAATGGATCCAAGGTGCAGTTACAGGATTTCAATTTCAGGCAGAGTTTGAGGACCTGCGATTCGGATACTTGCTCAAAGGCAGTCCAGGATCTATTGACTGGGACAGGGGTGATGAGATTTGGAGTGGGATTAGGGGTGGCGAGTACTAGGGAGTTGTAGGAAACTGCGGGAGGGAAGGAGCTTCTTAAGGTGGTGACCTTTCCATTGAAGAAGTTTGCTAGTAGATCGGCTGATGGGGAGGAGGGGAGTATGGAAGGGTTGGTGTTGGGGATTAGGGAGCGCCAGATATTGAACAGCATGCTGTTCTGATTGTTTGATCTCGAGATCTTGTCACCATAAAAGTTTTTCCTAGCGCTTTTGAGTGCGTTGTTGTAAAATTTAATGTTGACTCTCCAGATTTGTTTGTCTGTGGGGGATTTAGATTTTTTCCAGATGCGTTCCAGGGATCGACATTTTTGTTTTAGTACCCTGTGGTGTGGGAGGTACCAGGGGGCCTTACGGGAGTAGGTGACGGTTTTGGTGGAAAGCGGGGCAAGAGAGTGGTAGGTGGATTCTGAGAGAGTAATCCAGTTGTGCCAGTTGGTTACAGAATCTGGAGGCTTAGGCTTGGATGAGAGATTGTCGAGAAATTTGGACCAGAACTGATCACTTGAAATTTTCTTGCGGAAAGTAATGGACTTAGAGGTATGGGGTGAGGTTCCAAGGTGTGACATGAAGATGGGGAGGGAGAAGGTTCCTAGGAAGTGGTCGGACCAGGGGACGTGGTCCCAACGGATGTCATCGATCGAAGTTTTGTAATCCGTGAGATCGAGGAAGCTGATGATATCTAGTGTGTGGCCTCTATCGTGGGTTGGAGAGGGGGCGGGGGGAGAGAAGCCAAGGGAAGAGAGGAAATTATTGAAATCAGATGCATCCTTGCTGGTGGTGTCATCGAGGTGGAGGTTGATGTCACCGATGATCAGAAGTCTTTGGAACTTAAGGAACGCGTTAGATATGGTCTCGTAAACAAGCTCGGAGGAATTGCTCCAGGGGATGGGCGGGCGATATAATGATAAGATACCCAGTGGGTGAAGATGGAGCTCATCGTTGACTGAGGCTAACATGTATTCGAGTGAGCGATGGCTGCCTTTTTCGAGAAGCTGAACATCAAAGAAGGATTTGTAGAGGAGTGCCAGTCCACCTCCTTTTCGGTTTAATCTAGGAGAAAAAAGGCCTTGGTAGCCCGGGGGGCAAAGTTCGTTTTGTGTAAAGAGATCGTCTTTGGTGATCCAGGACTCTATGATGCAGAAGAATCCAGGATCAGAATCCGCGAGGAGGTCTTTCACAATGTGGGTCTTGTTGCATACGGATCTGGCGTTGCAGTAGAGTAACGGGACTGGGGTTAGAGAATCTGGGGCGAGGTTGGGAAGGTTGGCGGGGGGCACAGGCTTTAAAGTGGTGAGGTTGGCTTTGCGGGGTTTTTGTTTGTAAGAGTGACTTCTGGTGCGCAACAGTGTGGGAATTTTGAGGTCGGGGCAGGTAATAGTGACATTTGGGGAATCTGGTAGATTAGGGGAGGGGGGTATCAGACAGAGGGTGATCTTAAGAGAAGAGCAGAGAAGGAGGAAAAGGAGCCAGAGGGGAGGCTTCATGGTGGAACTTGGGGAGCCTTTTAAGCTGAGAGGCAGGGCTAGTCAGAGAATTTGCCAGGAGGAGGGGAAGGGGAGAAGAAGGTTGAAAGAAACAGGCTGTGCAGTTAAAGATAAGACAGGAAAAATGTTTTTTGTTTTTTTTTAAAGTTTTTTGAAAGTTAAAAGTATGCGTTGTCAATTAGAAGGTTGGGCAGGGGCAGCCGGGTTGAGAATTGAGGAGCAGCACCCGAAGGCAGAGGGCTGCTCCCGAAGAAATCAGTTGAATTTGGCAGGGGCTTCAGGAGGCGGAGCTGGACTCCCACGCGGCCCGAAGTACCTTCCTTCGGCAGGAGAAGCAGTTTTTTCGTTGGGGCAGCTCCCGGTTTCAGTGGGGCTGCCCTGAAGAGAAAAGCTGTGTGTGCTGTTCTGCAGGGGGCTTCGGGAGGTCCTGGGGGACCACCAGCCATTTGGGTTTTCAGGATATCCTTAATGAATATGCACAAGACAGATTTGTATGCCTGTCACCTTCTTTATATACAAGTTTCTCCAATGTATATTCATTAGGCATATCCTGAAAACTCAACTAGCTAGGTGGTCCCGCAGGACAGGTTTGAAAACCATTGTTCTATAGCAGTGGTTCCCCACCCTGTCCTAGTGGACCCCTAGGCCATTCAGGTTTTCAGGATAGCCCTAATGAATATGCATGAGAGAGATTTGCATATAATGGAAGTGATAGGCATGCATATTCATTAGGGCTATCCTGAAAACCCAATTGGCTTGGGGGTCCTCTAGGACAGGTTTGGGAACCACTGATCTAGAGCACTTAGATGCTTCTCCCCCTCTCTGATCAGTCCATCAGAACTGAATTAATTTCCCTCCTACTTTCTTGGGCTCTGTGCTTAAATGATCACATGACAAGGTAATTTTAAAAGAACATCAGTGCCCTAAATCACTCCTTTACTTCTTATGGGGAAAGGCGCAAGCGGATTTACTTTCACTCATATCTAAACCCAGAAGCCTTTCTATGACATCAGCATATAATCATAGGGTTACCAGATTTTCGGGAACTAAAATCCGGACCCATGGCCCTGCCCCCAGGCCCGCCCTGTTCTGTCCTAGCCCTGCCCCTCAACCTGTTGGCTTGTCAGGAGGGCATCTGCGTAAAGCGCTGGTATGACACGATGACATCGCACGCATGCCCACGTGCATATGACATCACTGCATTGCACCCACGCATGTGCAGATGCCGTCCTGACATCGCTGCTAGCTGGAGACTTTTCAAAACCCGGACAAAGTGCTGGGTTTTGAAAAGCCATTCGGACACCCGGACATGTTCTCTAAAAGGAGGAAATATCAAGGGGAAATCTGGATGTCTGGTAACCCTATATAATCATGTCTATTGTGCATGAGCCCTCCTGGTGTTACCTTCCTATGTATTCCCTCGCCCTCATTCTCCGAGTCTAGCCCACAGCCTTTTTCCTCCCAGAGTTCCTCTCTCTCCCCTGCCACTACTATGGCTTCAGAATACTGCCTCCTCCTAATACTGACTTTCCCCAACAACTCCCTTCACCTCATACCACTGAACTCATCAACCCCACACCACTCGCTTTTTGAATCCATTATCTCAACTTCTCTTTTGTCCATTACCCTCTTTTGAGCCCTAAAGTTGCAACTGATATAAAATCCCAGCACTGTTTGGTTTCTTTGCCTTTGGCTCCTACTTCCCTGACCATGTACCACATAGCAAGGGGAAGAAGGTCTTTGTCTAGTAATACTTCTGAGGAGGAGAAAGGAGTGGAGAGGCATGACAGGATTTTGCTGAGGTCTTTGCACTAACCTTCAGGTGTAAACTGGAATGGGAAACCAGCCTACCACCACTTCTAAGGAAGAAGAGATGGCTCACAAGCAGCATTATTCCTGTGAGATAGGATTCAGCAAGTTTTGGGTCCACAGGTTGCTGAATCCCGTGAGGCATCACAGTGCAGTAAAGGCCTAACCTTTACGGCGCCTTGATGAAGTCTCCCTTGATGCTATTTTCTTTTCTAACTCTGCCTATAGTTTATTATGTTTTTGAAGGTTTGTCCTCTTTTTGATAAAGACTCTGATTTTCAGAAATTTCATTCCAGAACTCCAATTCTGGCCTGATTTATTGTGTTCTTAGAAAAACCTGCTCCTAGATTCCCAACTATCAAACAGAACAATAGACACTGTACCGTTTTCTTGTCATTAGTATTTGGGTGAAAAATGAGCTTTAGGGAAACTTATCAAAATGATTGTCAAGTCTCCACCAGGGCTTATCCACAACATATGTGCCCCCTAAAGTGCACCATAGGAATGACCCAGAAACATCATATATCTTCACCAACAAGTGTTTTTCTTTTTTCCAATAACTAAAGTACTGTGTGAGAGGGAAACTTTATGGGCTCTTTTTACAAAGGTGTGCTAGCGTTTTTTAGCGCACGCACCTGATTAGCGCGCGCTAGCCGAAAAACTACCGCCTGCTCAAGAGGAGGCGGTAGCGGCTAGCATGCGCGGCATTTTAGCGTGCGCTATTCCGCGCGTTAAGGCCCTAACGCACCTTTGTAAAAGGAGCCCTAAATGTTATCTATTGCTTGTCACCCTACTTACATAAAATCATGCAAAAATCCCACATTAATTCATAATATCAAGGTGAGAATAAAAACGCTTATCTGTGGAAGCACACAGCAGTTTGTTTCTGTTAAATGGGGTGCTGTGGCTTATTTATTGTGTGCCATTGGAGTGTGGATTGTTTTATGTCAGTGGCTCCCCTGTAAATCCTGACCTTGACCCACCAACACACATTATTTTTGAATAATGTAACCTGCCTAAGACCGATCCATGTGAAAAAGGGGGTGCTTTCGGAAGCATGCCGATAGGAAAATAATTGGTGGCAGTGATACAGCTTGTCATCCTGTGGCAAAAATCACAATTGCCTCATCCTCTCCCCCTCCCCCTCCCCCCTCCCCCCCCCCCCCACACACACACTTTTAAAATAAATAAATTCCAATGTGAAGGTTTTTGTCTAAATGGAATAAAATCAGGCAAACAAGGTTTGAATTCATCACTATCATTCATAACATTCTGTTGAAAATGCACAGCTGGCTTGCTGATGAGTGACAAATCAAAAGTCAGAGTGAAACTTCCCAATCATCTGAGCCCATGCCACCCGATTAGCAGAAGAAAAACAGGGCAGATGGAGGGAGACGCAGCAGTGCTAAGGGAACAGATGGCCACTATGAACTTGATATATGAAATTAATAACACTTTCTCAAATACAATTTAGTAGAAGGAATACATTACCTGAATTTTCATAACTGGGAGCAAGCTGACATTAAATGAGGTTTTTCGGATTAACAGTTGATATGGCATTGATATTTGGAGGGAAAAGAAAAGCAGATCATGAAAATAAGAGGAACTTTATACTTTAATTAATTTTGTCTGTTTGAACATGCCAAAGCTGAACTATTAGGTGAGGTCTTGACAGGGTTTAAAATTCCCCAGGCATAAGCAATCTTTCACGATGAGCATTTCTGAAATGCACTTAATAGATGTTAGAGTTGTTTCGTTTTATCAGTTGAAGGAGTAATTGCTTTAGAAGAGCTTGTGCTTCAGACAGTCAGTGCAAAGCACAGGTCTGCCACCTGGGAGAGAAAAGGTTGAACAGTGACCTCTGGTCTCCTGCTTCCTGTGCTAGTGGAGAAGAGGTGAAAAGCTCAAATTCTATGGAAAACTGAACACCATCTGCTATGAAAAGTTCCTCTGCCAGTTGGTTTATTATTTTTTCCATGTTTTCCAAGCTTTATTTAAAATTTGATGAAACGCTTATAAAAAATTTCAAAGCGATTTACAATTAAAAAAAAAAAATAGGAATATGAACATTTAAGCGACAAATATATGAGAGACTGACATAAACCATGACTAACTTGAGATTATGGGTAGAAGGGAAGAACTATAATTTTGTTAAAAAGAGAACAAACAAGGGGAAAACATTAAGGGGAGGGATTGAGGTGTAGCCTAAGAAGGCTGATTTGTAAGCATCACAGAATAATGATTGTGTTATTATGGTCCTATTTATTTATCAAAAGCGTCAGTGTAAAGGAAGCTTTTGAAGGAACCTTTAAATCTTTCTAATACTTTTTCTTCTCTAAGATGAATTGGTAGATAATTCCATTGCTGGGGAGCTGTAACGGAGAAGATTTCTTTGTGCCTCATATTTACGGCTTTTAAAGAAGGGATAGTGAGAAGTTGCCGGTTAGTGGATTTTAGAATCCTTGGAGTAACGTATGAGAGAGATACTTGTTCAAAAATGCCGATAATTTTGTCTGCCAAATTTTAAATGTTAGAAGTGCTAATTTGTAAGAAATTCTATGAGGAATTGGTAGTCAGTGAATTTAAAAGTCAGGGAAGATACTTGTCTTAATTACCATGACAGTGCAAATGGGGCACAAAAGAAGCTTCCATTAATGGGGGCAGTTCTGTAAGTGTTCTCCTCCTTTTAGATGCCCTAATGGCACACTGTGAATCCTATTCTATAACTGGATCTGGACACAGATTCCATTAAAGAGTACTAGAGCAACCCAGCCATTGGCGTAGCGAGGGTGGGGTGCGGCCGGGGTGGAGGCACCTAGTGCAGTGGTGCTCCCCCCTTGCCATCTTCTCCACCCCCACACACCTTCCTTGCTCCCTCCTGCCTTGCATGCTCCTCTTCCTTTCCCCCTTACCTGTTTAGCTTTCCCAGCACAAGCAGCATCTCTAACTTGCTGCCCACGCCAGCATCGGTGCTCCCTCTGACATCACTTCTTAATCACGAAACCCGGAATTAATGTCAGAAGAGAGTGCCGAGGGCAGCGCAAGTAGCAGGTTGGAGCTGCTGCTCGCATCAAAAAGAGCTAGAGGTATGGTGGTGGGGTATTGAAGGCGCATGTGTAGCGGCAAAGAGTGGGGGGGGGGTCAGAAAGGAGAAGAGATGTCGGCGCTCCACCAAGATGGCACCTGGAGCAGTCCCCCTCCCATCCTCTACTTACTATGTCACTGAACCCAGCATCAGCATGCCTTACATTTATGAGTTTTATCCAGAAGAAACAGGGGATTTAAGTATGACAACTGTTACTTGGAGGAAGGGGAAAGAATGAATATGAAACAAATGCAAATTGTTCATGTGGCTCTACAGCATGTAAAAAAGCCACTTATTTGAGAAGTTGTGTCTATCAGCTCCAACACAGTCTGTTTCGCAGAGCTACATCAGGAAGCCGAATGAAATAGCATTAAAAAATTTCTATTGCTTTGATGCAATGCCTGAGTCCTCTGACTTTGACACTCCTAGTTGAAAAAGACACCCCGGGGACCGGGGCTAGACTCTGTAATGGACGGCTAAATTTAGGTGTTGTTTAATAATAATATAATAATAATAATAACTTTATTCTTATATACCGCCAACAATCTTGCAACTTCTAGGCGGTTTACAATGAAGAGAAACTGTACAGACAGCGAATTACAGAGTATAGCATTGAACATCTAGTGATAGTAACAGGAGAGTTACAGGGCTGTGTATTACATGGTTTCACAATGAGTAGCATTATACAGTTGACGATATTCAGAGCATAAGTAGGAGAAGAGAAAGGAGATTGCGCTTTGAGTTACAAAGGTGCAAGGCTGCGAAGGTGAAAAAGATAACATAAGATGTTGATGAGAAGTAAGTTGTTAAGTTGGTACATTTGAACGAAGGACGGGCACCAGTGGGAAACACTGGTAACAATCTATATATATAAAATCGGATGTATGTATGTATGTGCCGCGATCACGCAAAAACGGCTTGACCAATTTGAACGAAACTTGGTATGCAGATCCCTCACTACCCGGGATGATATGTTCTGGGGGTCTCGCGGCCCACATGCACACGTGGGCGGAGCTACAAACAGATAATCGGATTTCACCCATTCATGTCAATGGAAAAAATGTAAAGAGCTGCCAACGCAAAAACGGCTTGCCCGATTTGAACGAAACTTGGTATGCCGATCCCTCACTACCTGGGGTGATATGTTCTGGGGGTCTCACGGCCCACCTGCACATGTGGGCGGAGCTACAAACATAAAATCAGATTTCACCCATTCATGTCAATGGAAAAAATGTAAAACAGCTGCCAACGCAAAAACGGCTTGCCCGATTTGAACGAAACTTGGTATGCAGATCCCTCACTACCTGGGGTGATATGTTCTGGGGGTATCGTGGCCAACCTGCACACCTGGGCGGAGCTACAAACAGAAAATCAGATTTCACCCATTCATGTCAATGGAAAAAATGTAAAAACTGCCTCCGCATAACCAGCTTGCCCGATTTGAACGAAACTTGGTATACAGATCCCTCACTACCTGGGGTGATATGTTCTGGGGGTCTCGCGGCCCTCCTGCACACGTGGGCGGAGCTACAAACAGAAAATCACATTTCACCCATTCATGTCAATGGAAAAAATGTAAAAAGCTGCCATTCTCACAGTAATTCACAAACGGCTTGACCGATTTGAACGAAACTTGGTATGCAGATCCCTCACTACCTGGGATGATATGTTCTGGGGGTCTCGCGGCCCACCTGCACATGTGGGCGGAGCTACAAACAGAAAATCAGATTTCACCCATTCATGTCAATGGAAAAAATGTAAAACGCTGCCATTCTCACAGTAATTCACAAACGGCTTGACCGATTTGAACGAAACTTGGTATACAGATCCCTCACTACCTGGGGTGATATGTTCTGGGGGTCTCGCGGCCCACAACTCTATGTTGCTTGCTCAAGGGTGGGTTCACCCAAGAATTTATATGTTCTTGCTCCTGGAGGTGAAACTAAAATTGTTGTTTATGATCAAGTTTTGCGTTAGTTGTATTGTATTCATTTTGTCAAATATTTCACATTATAATTTGAATATATGTGTGTGTGTGTATGTATGTATGTTCCAGCATAACTCTTCAATGCATGGACAGATTTCAACCAAACTTGACATACACATTACTTACTATCTGAGGACAAACACTGTGGGGGTGGGAAGGGGGGGATATGTAAAAATGATTGAAAATGACAGATTTTAGTATCTACACCATAGTGTTTTCGGGCTCACACATGAATACTCAGCATAACTCTGAAACACATGGAGAGATTTCAACCAAACTTGGTACACATATGACTTACTATCTGGGGAAAAATATTGTGCAGGTGGGACGGGGTAAAATACTGTGGGGGTGGGAAGGGGGTGATATGTTAAAATTATCAAAAGCGACAGATATTAATGTCCAACCCATAGTTTTCGGGCTCGCAGAGATGAATACCGACACTCCCGATGCCGTTTAAGTCTAAGTTCAGCCCCATAGAGAGGGACATTCCTTTGGGACATGTGGAGGGTAGGGGGTTGGGACATGGGGGTGGGGCATATGGGACATGTGGGGGGGGTAACGTGGGGGGTGGGACATGTGGGACATAGGGGGGTGGGACATGTAGGGGGTTGGACATTTTGGGATAAATAAATATCCGGGCAACGCCGGGTTATCAGCTAGTTAAAGATAGAAATTTTGGAAGAAGAGGGTAGACGGACTCCTTGGGATGGGAGGAAGCTCCGATTTTAGGGGAGAAGTCTGGTTAGGTTATAAATTTCTTAAACAATGTGGTTTTTAGTTCTTTCCTAAAGATACTATATGATTCTCTGGCGGCATAAGTGAAGTAGCCTGTCCAAGTTTGCAGTCTACCTGCTTGGAATTTGAATGTTCTATCAAAGAAGGTGCGATATCTACAGCCTATGATATTTGGGTAGGTAAAGAGGTTACGGTTTCTGGTAGGCCTAATAGAGGAGTGGAATTCGAAGTGAGGTAGTAGGTAGCTGGGGGCCAGTCCCCAGATTAGTTTATAGCAGAGGCAGGAGAATTTGAATAGAATTCGTGCTTCAATTGGTAACCAATGAAGGAGTTTGTAGAATGGACTAACATGATCGCTCTTCTTTAGTCCGAATATTAGACGGATGGCCGTATTTTGAACTATTCTCAGTTTTCTCACATTTTTTTTAGATATTCCCAAGTAGACAATGTTACAGTAGTCCAGGGTGTATAAAATCAGTGATTGTACCAATATTCTGAAGGATAGCGGGTCGAAGTATTTTTTTATGGTTTTCAGTTTCCAAAGGATGAAGAAGCATTTTTTAGTCACCGAGTTTATGTGCTCGGTCAGGGACAGGTGGGTATCCAGGGTGACTCACAGTATTTTTATGGTTTTTAGTATTGGGTGATCATGGCCGTTTACATATATTGTAGTTGCGGAGATTTTCTCGTTTGGGCTAGCAAGGAAAATCTTTGTCTTTTCTGAGTTTAATTCAGTTTGAAGTTTAAAAGTCCATTTTTCTATTTCGAGCATGATGGAGGAGATATGTTTTGAGTTGGTTGAGGTCACATTTGTTATTGGTATTAATATGGAGATGTCGTCTGCGTATATATAATAAGTTAGGTTAAGCTTTTGTAAAAGGTGGCCTAGAGAAGAGATGTATATATTGAACAAGGTGGGAGATAGGGGGGATCCTTGTGGGACTCCCGAGGGGCTTTTCCAGGGTTCAGAGTAATTTCCTTCATGGACCACTTGATAAGATCGTTTGGTTAGGAAACCTTGGAACCAGGTCCACACTCTTCCTGATATTCCCATTTCGTCGAGGCACCTAAGCATAGTTTCATGGTCCACGAGATCGAAGGCACTGCTGAAGTCTAACTGTAGGATCAAGGCGCTGGAACCTTGATTGAAAAGGTCATATAGGTGGTTAAGAAGAGAGCCTAGGACTGTCTCGGTGCTGAATCCTTTTCTGAATCCAGATTGGTGGTCATTTAGGAGAGAGTACTTATCTAAGTGATTTACTAATTCCAAGTTGACCAGCCCTTCCAGCATTTTGGTGAAAAAGGGGGTGCTCGCTATGGGTCTGTAGTTGGACGCCAGTGTGAGCGAGATCTTCTGGTCTTTGGGTATGGGTGTGATTAGGATGTGTCCCATATTTTCCAGGTAGGTTCCATTTTTGAGAGAGTAAGTTGCCCAGTTAAATAGGTCCCTCTTAAATTCTGGTATTGCATCTTGCATGATCTTAGATGGACATTCATCTAGTAGACAATTTGATTTGGAGTATTTGTTGAAGAGTGCAAGGAAGTTATTCCAATCTGGGGGCTCGAATTGGTTCCAGCTCATATCGCCTTTGGATTCACTACTCTGCGTTTTGAGGTTGAATTCAAGATTGGGTGGAGGAGGGGGTATTGAGGCTCTGAGGTCGGTGATTTTTTTCCTAAAGTGGTTGGCTAGGGTGGAGACCTCTGGGATTTGATCGTGATGGTTCTGTAGTATCTGTGTGATGTCTGTTATTTTGCTTACTAGTTTGAATAGTTCTCTACTGTTTGTATTGGTTGTTCCTATTTTCTGTGCATAACAGTTATAACGCTTTTCTTTGATCCGATTCTTGTAATTTTTCATTTTTTGTTTCCATTTAATTTTATCTTCCACTTTGTCTGTTTTTTGCCATACTCTTTCCAGTTTTCTGAGATCTTGTTTGAGGGCTAATAATTTGGCGTCATACCATTCTTTTGATGCCCTTGTGTTCTTTTTGTATGATTGAACAGGAGCTATTTGATTTAGTGTGTCTTTTGTGAATTTGTCCCATCTAGTGGGGAAGTCTTGCTCTTCCTCTATTTTGGGGTGTAGTTCATAATGGGTCCAGAATTCTGTTGGATTGGTGATGTTTCTGCAGGTGACTGTTTTTTTCAAACTGGTTTTGTTTATATGTTTTGCTGTTGAGTGTTTCTTTTGCCAACATAATTCAAAATTGAAAGTATAGTGATCTGACCATATGTTCTTAACCCATTTTCCTGCATGGTATTGTATTTTTTTTGTGTCGGGGTCTTTGTGTGAAAAAGTGACGATGTCCAGTTGGTGTCCCTTTTCATGTGTTTCCTCTTTGTCAGGAATTTCAAAGCCCAGGGTATTTAGGAACAAGTCGATTTCTGTCACTTCCGGTTTTTCCTTTTTCTCTAGGTGAACATTTATGTCTCCCAGAAGTAAGTTGTATGGGCCTTTTATGGTATTGGATGAAAGGTATTCAAAGAATTCTTCTTTTGCACTTGACCATTTATTGGGGGGGATGTAGAATAGTGTGGCTATTAGAGATTCTTCCAGTTCGGGGTTGGTGATCTTGCAGGTGATGATTTCCAGATCTTCTGTGATTTTTGAGTCTATTCTGGTGAGGTCAAAGTAGCATTTAAGGATTATCGCTAGGCCCCCTCCTCTTTTCCAGCTTCTAGTTATTGGGACGATTTTATAGCCCTGCGGTAACATTTCCTTCATAATGACATCTGTGTCTGAGATCATCCATGTTTCGGTTAGGAATATGATGTCTGGATTTTTGTGTTCTATCCAGTCATGTATGATGTGTGCCTTATTTCTCACCGACCGGGCGTTGAGATAGTTTGAAGTTCCTGTACTGTTTGGGGGTGGGGGTTTCAATATGTTTCAATTGTTTTAAGTTTTTTTTTTGTTTTTGGTCTTGTTTCTGTGTTGTTTGGATGCTTTATATTTAGGGTTTACTGTGGGTATTTGAAATGGACCGAGTTCTGAGCAGTTAAAAAGGGTTTGAGGAGAGGGAGTTGGTTTTGTCTGTTTGAGTGGCCTTTGCCAGGAGATGTGGATTGGGATTTGTTCAGGGGGTCTTTTGTCGTTACACTGGCATCTATAGTAAGTTAGGTAGATGATGCATAATACTATCTGTGTGGTATTTGATGCCCTCATTTTGGCTATGTGTGAAACAGATATGGCCTTGGTGATAGTAGAGACGCAGTACAAATATGAATATGAGGCTTATTATAAAACTTTACAATAATAATAATGATAAAACTTCACAATATTCATGCAACTTCACGGTATTCATGCAGTGACAAGCAGGATCGCAATATCGTGTATGTTCGTGTAGTCTTGCGCTCTCACCTAGTCAGGCAGTGCAGTTATAGACTTCACAGTATTTAGGCAATTATTAAACTTCACAATATTCAGGCAAAAATCATGCAGGTTCGTAGTAGCATGGAGGTTTGTGTAGTCATGCAGTTAAACCTAGCCAAGCAATGTCATGTATGGTCATGTTAAGTCAGTATAAATGATTAAGGTTAATAGTTATTTAGTTATACTTATCGCTAGGAGACTTTTGAGGCTGTTGGGAGTCCTGCTGAGACTGGTTACTGTGGTGGCTGGTTACTGTGGTGGAGATTCACTAGTCACCCTGTGCAGCGTTGGGGCGCTTCCCGTGTCGGCGCTTCCCGAAGGCGCACACGCCGAACGGCTGCACGCCGTTAGGGAGTCCTTTTTCAAGGCTCCCGAAGACTGGTTTTGGTCCGGGGGAGGGGCGAAGCAAGGGCTCCCACGCTCCTCTCCTGGGTGCTGGGCAGCTGAAAAAGGCTGCACTTCGTTGGGGAGTCCTTTTTCAAGGCTCCCGAAGACTGGTTTCGGTCTGGGGGAGGGGCAGAGCAAGGGCTCCCACGCTCCTCTCCTGGGTGCTGGGCAGCTGAAAAAGGCTGCACTTCGTTGGGGAGTCCTTTTTCAAGGCTCCCGAAGACTGATGTCCAGCTAAGCGCGATTCTATAATGCATAGACGCACTATAGAGAATCGCGCTCAGTGCCACTCAGCGAGTCTAAACACATATAAATAGTTATGCGTCCTTTATAGAATTGGGTCTAGATAGTTAGACATCCTTCACAGAATTGCCTTTTAGACGTCACATAGACGTCTACAAAAAGTCTACAACATTGTTGCATTATGATGTCATTAGAATGGCAATTTTATGCTGGGTTTTTTTTTTCATTAAAATTGTATGCAGTAAAATACCGGCACCACTATTATATGTAAATCCTTTTTAATTATTACTAGTCTTATAGCCCGTTACATTAACGGGTGCTAAAATATATGTGTGTGTGTCTGTCTTTATTTCTTTATCTCTCTCTCTCTCCTTAGCCGCTTTCTGTATTTCTGTCTTTTTTTTCCACGGCTGTCCACCCATTCTCCCTTCCTTTTACCTTCCCTGTGTCCACAACCACCCCTTCACTGCTCCCCTTATCCAGCAGCCGCCCTTCTCCCTTTTTTAATCTCCCCCCTGTCCAGCAGCACCTCTTTCCTGTCCCCCTGTCCAGCAGTAGGCCTCCCTTCCTTTTTCTCCCCCCCCCCCGGCTCTTCCCCTGTCCATCAGCACCTCTTTCCTGCTCCCCCATCCAGCAGTAGGCCTCCCTTCCTTTTTCTACCCCCATCTCTTCCCCTGCCCAGCAGCACCCCTTACATCGCGTCTGCCCTCCGTCGACAGCCGCTGCGGCCTGCAGACACCGACAGCCACCGCAGCCTACAGATGCTAAAAGCCGCCGCGGCCGACAGCCTCCGCGCCGCTTGAAGCCAACAAAACCCTAAGCCACGCATGCACACTCCTACCTGCGGGGACCTACAGCGCATGGAAAACGGGAGCACGCAGGTAAGAGTGCGCATGCAAGGCTTAGGATTTTATTATATTAGATATTATTTCTGTCACAGGGAGCAGAGTGGGATTTGAACCAACAACATCAGGGTGCTAAGAATGTAGTTTTACCATTGCACCACACACACTCAGATAGTAACGTGCATGTCAGTTCCAAAGCCAAGCATATATCCTCTTGATTTAGCAGCAGTCATTTCTCTAGGATAAATATCAAACATGTACCTTCAACACTTATCCAATTCCTCTTTTGGCCTCTATGTTCCTCAAAGTATATAATATATATATATATATATATTGCATAATAAATCCTGTAAAGGATGTCCAACTATCTAGACCAGATTATATACAGGGCGCCTAACTATTTAGACACATGTAGACTCGCTGAGCGTGATTCTCTATAGTGCGTCTATGCATTATAGAATCGTGCTCAGCTGGACATCTAAACAACGCCTAAATGTAGACGTCCTTTACAGAATCTAGCTCTTTGTGCCATTGCCACAGCCAGTGCTGGATGTTTTCTCCTGCTGGCACTAAAGACACCAGAGATTCTATGGGGACCTTGCAGACACTATGGGGCTCATAATAGAAAGAGAAAAACATCTGAAAACTGGCCTAAGTCGGTACTTGGACAAACATTTCCTAAATATGTCCAAGTGCCGATAATAAAAACGGGTTTTGGACGTATTTCTAAACGACCTAGGCCTTCATAGTGCCGCTGAACGACCAAAGCTAAATGGGGCATTTTGGGAGGAGTGTCGAGGGCGGGAGTTAGGCGGAACGTGGGCCGGCTTAGACTTAGTGGTACAGCATGTATAACCGAAAGTTATAAACATAGAAACATAGAAAAATGACGGCAGAAAAGGGCCAAGGCCCATCAAGTCTGCCCACTCTATTGACCCTTCTCCTTGATTTTGCTCATCACCCCCTGCCCTTACCTCATTAGAGATCCCACATGAATATCCCATTTATTTTTGAAATCTGACACGCTGTTGGCCTCAATCACCTGCCGTGGGAGTTCATTCCAATGATCGACCACCCTCTCAGTGAAGAAATACTTTCTGGAGTCACCATGAAATTTCCTTCCCCTGATTTTCAGCGGATGCCCTCTGGTGGAAGAAGGTCCTATAAGACGGAAGATATCCTCTTCCACCTCGATACGACCCATGATATATTTAAATGTCTCGATCATGTCCCCACTCTCTCTTCGTTCTTCAAGTGAGTACAGCTGCAATTTATTCAGCCTTACTTCATACGGAAGATCTTTGAGCCCCGAGACCATCCTGGTGGCCATCCGCTGAACTGACTCTATTCTCAGCACATCTTTCCGGTAATGTGGTCTCCAGAATTGAACACAATATTCCAAATGAGGTCTCACCATGAATCTGTACAGTGGCATTATGATCTCTGGCATCCTGCTGATAAAACCTCTACGGATACAACCCATCATTTGCCTTGCCTTAGAGGAAGCCTTTTCCACTTGATTGGCAGTTTTCATGTCATCACTAATGATTACTCCTAAATCCCGTTCTTCCGTGGTCCTAACTAAGGTCTCACCATTTAACGTGTAAGTCCTGCACAAATTTCTTTTACCCAGGTGCATCACTTTGCATTTTTTAGCATTGAAGTTAAGCTGCCAAGTCGATGACCATTGTTCTAATAGTAGTAGGTCCTGTGTCATATTGTCAGGCATAGTGCTTTTACCTACTATGTTGCACAGTTTAGCGGCGTCGGCGAACAATGATATTTTTCCTCTGAGCCCTTGGGTCATATCACTTATGAATATGTTGAATAGGATTGGACCCAAGACCGAGCCCTGTGGTACTGCACTGGTCACATTCGATGTTTTGGATGGGGTACCATTTACCATCACTCTCTGAAGTCTACCGCTGAGCCAATCCTTAACCCATGCAGCTAGTGTTTCCCCTAATCCCAGCGATTTCAACTTGTTCAATAACCTACCGTGAGGGACGCTGTCAAAAGCTTTGCTGAAGTCCAAATACACTACGTCCACGGACTCCCCGGCATCCAGTTGTCTTGTTACCCAGTCGAAGAAGCTAATCAGATTTGATTGGCAGGACCTGCCTTTGGTAAAATCCATGTTGATGGGGATCACGTAGATCTTCTTCATCCAGGATTGTATCAAGTTTCTGTTTGATCAGTGTTTCCATGAGTTTGCATACTATGGATGTGAGACTTACCGGTCTGTAATTCGCCGTCTCTGTCCTGCAGCCCTTTTTGTGGAGTGGAATAACGTTAGCTGTTTTCCAGTCCAAGGGGACTCTTCCCGTGCTTAGGGAGAGATTGAAGAGCACAGATAATGGTTCCGCCAGGTTCTCCCTCAGCTCTCTGAGCACCCTGGGTTGTAGGTTGTCTGGTCCCATGGCTTTGTTTACTTTGAGTCTTGAAAGTTCGCAGTAGACGCTACTGGGCGTAAACTTGAAGTCTTGAAACGGGTCTTTCTGGCTTTCCCTTGTCCGTAAAAGTGGACCGGATCCCGGCTCCTCACAGGTGAAAACCGAGCAGAAGTATTCATTTAGTAGTTCGGCCTTAGTGGAATCCGATTCTGCATAATTCCCGTCCGATTTCCTGAGTCGTTCTATCCCATCTTTGTTTCTTTTCCTGTCACTAATATACCTAAAGACGGATTTATCCCCTTTCTTAATGTTCCGCGCTATACAGCCCAGGATCGACTGAATTTGGATGTTGTGACTTAGACCATGTAAAACATGGTCTAAGTCACAAAAACCCACCTAAAGTCACCAGATAAGCACTGCAAACACATAAAACAGACCCCCACACATTACCCCAGTGATCATCGAACCCCCCCCCCACCCCCATAAAAATATTAATCATGCCTTTAAAATTCAGCCTCCAGACCATCATCACCTGGTAGCCTGGCATATGTAAACCTAGTCTTCCAGCACAGAGGCGGCTTAAGCCGTCTTGAGGGTGGGTTAGGAATTCATGGAGAGGAGAACCCATGCCCATAAGCCCCTGTAATCACTGCATTGATACTTAAATATGTGCACTCCCCTAAACACCCCCAAAACCCTTTTGTAGTGGCATATAAGTGGCTCCTGCAGCCGTAAGGGCTATTGGAGTGGTAGATAAGTGGGTCTAGGGGATTCTAGAGGTGGTTTGGGGGGCTCACCGTGACCTATAAGGGAGCTGTAGTGAGAAGACATGGCACCCTTTTTGTGAAGTTCACAGCAGTGCCCTGTAAGGTACCCCAGTATTTAGGTGCTATGTCTGGGTGTTCAGTCCATCACTTTGCAGACCCCCTCCCACGTCCAACAGGGCTTGTTCTAAGCGTTTTTGACTTGGACAGAAAGTTGGACGAAAATGTGGTATTATGATGGATGATTTAGCGACTTGGACGATCAGATCGGCAGGACGTATAGTTAGACGATTTTCAAAAGAAAATAAATTTTGGACATATTTTTAAAAAATGTGTCCTAGGCTGTTTTTTACTTTGGACGACTTGTGACTTAGACGAAAATGGACTTAGACGTCCCTTTCGATTATGCCCCTCCACGTAATTGTCCTATGGGAGCAGGGCATTAAGATGTGGGCTTGTGTGGACTGTTATCAGTTTCATGGACCCCCTTGTATACATTTCTCTATGTATATGTTTCGCATTGCAACATTTTGAGACATTGTCGTTCCCAGTCTTAAACAGGCTCATTATGAGTCTACCCAAAAGTACTACCTTCGTTTTTGTGGCTCTGCAAACTGTGGGAATAATCTCCCCCATACACGTGCTCAGAATCTTCTTTTAAAAAGTTTAAAGTCTTTTTGAAAACAGATTTTTTGTTTGTTTGTTTGGCTTATGGTATTTCATGTACTTTTTACAATTTTACAGATGACCCAGATTCATTTTTAAATGCTTTTATGCCTTATATATACTCTTAGTACAATAGCTGTTAATTTTTTTGATTATGTTCCATTCATTTACCCCTCCCCCCCTTTTACACAACTGAGCAATAGGTTTTTAGCGCTGAGCGGCGTACTGAATATTCTGCGCTGTTCCAACTCACATAGGAACTCTATGACCGTCGGAGCAGTGCAGAGCATTAAACACACCAGACAATGATAAAAACCTCTTGTATGGTTTTGTACAAGAGGAGGGGTGGGGGGGGGGTAGTGTTTGTTTCTATCTGCCCAATGCTATTGATATTATTATCATGTCACTGGAATAAATAAAATGGCCCAAGATGGCGTCAGACTAGACGTGCTGAGGAGCCGATCTGAAGATCCTCCTCATTTATTTTTTCTCTAGGCAACTATTACTTACCCGATGCCTAAACGGAGGGGCCGAAGTGCCGCTGGTGCCTCGCGGCCCACTGCCACCCCCGCAGCCAGCAATATTGAGGAGCTCCTCAGACGGATGCAGGGAGCATTTTTGGCGTCGGAAAGAGGCCCGCAGAGGAGCAGCAGTGTGAGCGAGGCCATGGCAGTTCCTCCGGGATTGGAAACATCTCTAAGTCCCAACGCTAGGGCGCCGCCCCTGCAGCCTCAGTCAAGCAGCTCTCCAAGGGGTATAAAAACCCCGGATGTCGGGGTTTTGCCTTCCCCTGAGGCAAGTAGTCCAGCGCAGAGCCTGCTGTCAGGAGCCCATATTGATATGAGCTCCTTTGAAGAAGCTGAGAGAAAATCAACTAAAGAGAGGCGAGTAAATCTTCAGGGACAGCGACAAGAAATTCAACTGGATGGTGAGTACTATGACACTTCAATTTCTTTAATTTCCCTGGAAAAACCCTCAGAAGTAACTCTGGACTCATTGTGGGATCTTATGGCCGGACTAGTGAAGACCATAAGTCCCAAACTTCAGTTAATTGAAGGGAAACTGTCTCAACATTCTACTGAACTCAAAGAATTGAAAAATGAAATGACTGCCTCTAATTCTTCTGTTCAGAAGCTTGAACAGGAAATAAAATCATCTAAATGATTACAGGAAACTCTAATGAAAGATAATATTAACCTTAGGAGAAAGCTGGAGAATTTGGAAAATAACTCCAGATACAACAATTTGAGATTAATTAACTTTCCTAGGCTATCATTGGTATCACCTAGAGAAATGTTTAAGAGATATTTTCTTGAAGTTTTGGGGGCTTCAGAAGACTCAATACCTCCTTTATCACGAATTTATTATCTACCTAATAAGAACAAATCGTTAAAAAGGTGTTTGGACCAAGGATTATTAGACGTATCGGAGTTAGTGGAGAAATCTGATAAAGAGGCTGTAGAACCAAGTACTTTGATTATAACAGTAGCTCTTTCTTTTGATAAAGTTTGGTTGTCTATTCTTTAAAAATAGACAGAAAGAATTTATGGGCTTTAAAGTGCATATATTTCCTGATTTATCACGAGAGACCCAAAAGCGTCGCCGTGAATTTCTAATGTTGAAGCCAGGTGTTACATCTTTAGGTGCTACTTTCTATTTGCGACATCCTTGTAAGTGTATAGTGCATCACCGAACAGTTAAATATGTTTTCTTTGAGCCCAGTCAGTTGACTTCTTTCTTAGTGCTCTCCCATTTGGACTCAGAAAAAACATAAGCCCCAAGATTATTATATTCCAGCAATCAGCCTTCTAACTAATTCTAAATGTAAGAATGTACATTTTGTCCAATTCTTTTTCTTTTGTTCTCGCTAAGGAATCTTGGATCCTATAATTTGAGGACTTGAGCATATTAGTTACAAATGATCTTGATGATATTGAAGTATTTCTTGCTTTATTGTAGCATAACTAATCTTGCTTTCTTGCTAATCTTGCTTACAGTTAACTTTCTGTACAAGTTATTCTTGATTATATGATTTGAAAATCAATAAATATATTTAATAATAAATAAAATGGCTTCTGAAACACAGAAATTATCAGCTTTTTTTTTGTGTGTGTGATTTTTAAGTATTTAGAACAGCAATTTTAGCAATTCAAGAACGGCTTCATTTTCTCTTTTTCTTTTAGTCATATTTTACATCAGTATACTTTTTTGGTGTTTGAAACCTTTTTATAAGATTTTTAATTAAAATACATTTTTCTTAAATCAAACTCTTGTAAGTGACCCTTGCATAGCAGCAATTAAACATGCTGGTCTAAGTCTGCATGACATTCTGAGAGAAGCTGTGTGGAGAACGGTTTTTGCTGTGATTGCTGATGATTTACATTTGATGCAGTGCTCTTTTATCATTTGCCGTTTCTACCCAAGTTGTTGTTTTTTTTTTAATTTTGACTTGACATCTTACTTTTACATCTTCAATATTTTTTTGAACTGCTATTACTATGCTATTACTATGGCTGAGGGAAGATATGATTGAAGTCTTCAAAATCCTGAGTGGAGTAGAACAGATACAAGTGGATCAATTTTTCATTCCATGAAAAATTACAAAGACTAGGGAACACTCGATGAAGTTACAGGGAAATACTTTTAAAACCAATTATGAGGAATTTTTTTTTTTTCACTCAGAAAATAGTTAAGCTCTGGAACACGTTGTCAGAGGATGTGGTAAGAGTGGATAGCATAGCTGGTTTTAAGAAAGGTTTGGACAAGTTTCTGGAGGAAAAGTCCATAGTCTGTTATTGAGAAAGACATGGGGGAAGCTACTGCTTGCCCTGTATTGGTAGCATGGAATGTTGCTACTCCTTGGGTTTTAGCCAGGTACTAGGGACCTGGATTGGCCACCGTGAGAACAGGCTACTGGACTTGATGGACCATTGGTCTGAATCAGTAAGGCTATTCTTATGTTCTTATAATTATTCCTCTAGGTAAGTGTCATTTCTGATTCTTTTACTTCCTTTTCAACACGTGGTTTTTACATCAATGCAAATCACTAAGGGCTCCTTTTACAAAGCCAGCGAGGTAAATGCTCTGACATTCATAGGAATTCTATGGCAGGTGGTAGAATGGGATTTACCAGAAATCCTAGGGGCCTTCTGTAGTCTTCGAATGCTAGTGGGTTTAATTGTGCTACAGACCCTTAGAGTTGCATGCAGTCTTCATGTGCTGACTGAATAATTTCCATCAGTGCTCTAGGATCATGCACTTCTCTCTAGCTACTGATGCTACGAATTCTGCCAATAGCTCAGTATCAGCATGCAAACATTTTAAAAACCTGCATCCGGCACATAGGATGTCCTGAACACTGATCTCATGATGCACAAAACCAGCAATTAGAAAAAGAAAGTACATGGGTTTAAAAAATGTTTGCAATCAGTGTCACAAAAAAGCACCACCCAAAGATTTCTTGAATTTTGCCATCCCTCATATTTTGGCATTCTAAGCACTAGTTCTTCTAATGGAAGACTGACCTTGACAACGCAGTGACATAGGTCTAATCTGCTGCATCAAACAGGTTTTGCAAAAAAAAACAAAACACAATTCAGCTGTAGTATGTTGTGCAGGTCCAGGAAAGAGGAAGTCCTTGAAATAGGACTGTCTCCCCACTCTGCAGTAATTTTCTCTCTGTGAGGGGCAGTATCTTCCAAAGAAACAGACTGTTGACAAATATTATTAACATGAAAGAATTTCATCAGGAAGATGGAACCCCCCCCCCCACACACACACACACACACACACACACACTACTGTTGATAGATCTGCAGGCTGAAAGGGAAAAAAAACCCTTCTTTCAGCTACTCCATAATAAATAAAATTGCTGGCAATGCGCTCACCAAGTTACTTGGCAACTAATTCAGAAGTATCACATATCCAAAACTGTTGGCTTGGAGGCTGCTTCAGTTGGCTCCACTGAATCATGGCTTCCATATGTACCATCTGAATCCATTAAGGCTGCTGGTCATTAAAATAGTGTATACATATTGAAGGAAGCATGAGGGGCCTCCTTTCCTCATGGCTCGGCCTGCTTGTTGAAATCTCTTATATTGTAAATATAAGCTTGACATCTGGAGTAACTGTAGTTGTCAGTGCTGTACTGGTGAGGATTTGCACCAGTTAAAATCTAAACATGCAAAAAAGCATTTTGTTTACCAAGATGACTGTGATAGAGTTTCTACATCACTTGTACCGTATATAACAGCTGTCTCAACCACAAAACCCTTTGCAGGGCCACATTTTGGATTTGTAGGTACTTGGAGGGCCGCAGAAAAATATAGATAATGTCTTATTAAAGAAATGATAACTTTGCATGAGGTAAAATTCATTATAGTTTATAAATCTTTCCTTAATTGCTTCTAATAATTTCAGCTATACACAGCTGAAAGCAGTGCAACTATAAAGAGTTTTACTTCATGCAAAATTGTGATTTAGATTCTAAAGTATCAACTGCAAGAGACAAGATTTTGGTATAGTCCTCTAGGCTTTTTTGTAGAGGGGAGAATCAATATCCGACTTGTGCCTGGAAAACTTGTGCCTTAAGTGTCTGGTGCAACCGCCTTCAGCTCTCACCTCCTCCAGCACCGGACACAACCGCCATCTTACATCAAGCAGTCACCACCAGGAGAGGTGCCAAATTTCACAAGAGTTCATAAGATTACGTACACACGCACAAGCTGCACTGCCTCCAACAGTCACCTTATGCTCTGGAACGTTGCTTGCCTCACTGCTGTAACCTCACCTTCTTTCCGTGGTACAACCATTGTGGTTTATATATTATATACCAGTGGTCTCAAATTCGTGGCCCGCCAGATACTAATTTGAGGCCCTTGGTATTATAAAGAATGATTTTATAGAAACTTGTGCCATATGTGTCCAGCAGTTGTGTCTGGTGGTTGCGTTCTGGAACGTTGCCACCTCACTGCTGTAACCTCACATAAGCACTTTCCTGCATCTGTACGCGATTGTCCTCTCCACTCCACCTCACAATCGTGTACAGATGCAGGAAAGTGCTTATGTGAGGTTACAGCAGTGAGGTGGGCAACGTTCCAGAACGCAACCACCAGACACGACTGCTGGACACATAAGGCACAAGTTTTCCATAAAAAATCATTCTTTATAACACCAAGGGCCTCAAATTAGTATCTGGCGGGCCACATGTGGCCCCTGGCCACGAGTTTGAGACCACTGGTATATAATATGTAAACCACAGTGGTTGTACCACGGAAAGAAGGTATATCAAGAATTTAATAATAATCATAAACACAGACCGGGGGATATTAAAAATGATTGATGTGAGCAAGAGAGGCTTCTGCCTGCATAAATTGCTTGATTGTGGATAACCACTGATATTCATGGTTACCGCCTGCACTGAAGCAGCTAACTTGTGGGCATTCTGGGTGGTGGATTTGGCTCTTATATGGTTAAATGCCAATATTCAACCCTTGACCGTATAAAATAACCACTTAAATTTACCGCATAAATAGCAGTCCTATCTTTAAATGGTTCTCTGTATACGATCAAAGGCTGAACATTGCACTTAACTGCATAAGGTTCAGCAACCAACCTTAAACCGGTTATTCAGTGCTGGTGCACAGACATGGCCTGGCATTGAATATACAAGAATACAGTCAGCAGCAGACATAAAAATGTTGATCTACATCAGCTTATTATCAGCCAGAGAGATTATAAAATACAGCTATTTTGACCTAATCCTTAATAGAATATCATTGCATTCTGAGAATTTGACTTTACTGAAGACGACTGTGAATCCAAGACTTGTTGACACTAGAAAAAAGACCTTTTGTTGTGCAGGAGTTAAGATAAGGAACTCTTTGGTGGGTCAGATACGGATTTGTGTTGAAAAGGGTATGTTTAGAAAACAAAAAGTGGTGGACACCTGGAATGCTCTCCCAGAGGAGGTTATAGCGGAATCGACCGTCCTAGGATTTAAAAGCAAACTAGATGCACATCTCCTTACGAGAGGCATAGAGGGATATGGGTGACTAAAAATTACGCCAGGTGTACACCTGGCTGGGCCTCCCCCTGTGCGGATCACTGGACTTGATAGACCGAAGGTCTGATCCAGAGATGGCGCTTCTTATATGTACTTAAAATGCAGTTATTTGTAGACATAGGGCTCCTTTTACTAAACTGCGCTAACGGTTTTAGCGCGTATGCTAGACGCTAACGCCTCCATTGAGCTGGCGTTAGTTTTTCCGTTTAGTGTGAGGATTAGCGCGCGCTAATCTGTAGCACGTGCTAAAAACGCTACCGCGGCTTAGTAAAAGGAGCCCATAATTTTCTTCTCTGATAGAATTGATAAACTGCTTATGATCATTATTATGCAAAGCTATGCCATTATTTTCTAGCCATGATTTCAAGGTTGGCTTGTATGTTCATTTTATTATGTTTCTGTTTTAAAACTATGGCCTCTTTTTACGAAGCGTTTTATAGCACGCACCAGATTAGTGCGCACTATAGCGCGCGCTAGCCAAAAATCTACCGCTTCCACAAAAGGCTAGCATGTGCGGCAATTTAGCGCACGCTATTCCGTGCGTTAAGGCCCTAGCGCGGCTTTGTAAAAGGAGCCCTATGTATGTAAATTTTGTAAACCGTTTAGTTGCAAACAGTATAGAAATTTTTTAAATAAATAAACTAAATAGGGCTTGGCAATGGTGATGTTTTTGATCTACTCCTTAGTGGACTTGATGAGAGAAATAATGTTTTGGGGGTCACTTGGCAATAGTAATTATAACCAGTGTTCCCTCTAAGCGGGCGGGTGTTGTGAGCAAACTTTTTTCACCGTGAGCCAAAAATATCGGGCGCCAGCAAGTTATGAGCCAACTCGCCCGATTCTCCTCTCGCCGCCCTGCCATCTGCCGTACGCCTCTTCCGATCGTGCGCTGTGATGAGAAACGTGTGCGCTGCGATGTAATATTTTGTGCGCCAGCGCACGCCAGCGCAGCTTAGCGGGAACACTGGTTCAAATGGTTTTATTTATTTCCCCAAATTTATTTTTGTTATACGCATTGAAAATATTTGATATTGCGTTTAAATCAAAATCTCAATAAACTTGAAACGAGTGCCCGTGAGATTGTGGGAGGGTTAAATACTCAAAACTTAGAAGTTTTTGCTACGCCAGCTTTCTGGTATCTTTACATACAGTGGCGTACCTAGCATATGTAACATCCGGGGCCCATCATTTTTTGGCACCCCCCCCATCTGTAAGAAAAACATGATTTTTAGTAACAAACCACACGTCACACATGAGTACCTAGGAAAAGGCAGCATCTTACATATTGCAGTGAGCAGTACATCAATACACCCATTGTAAAACTAAACAAGCCAGACCAGCACAGATCAATCCTACACCGTCAATCCTAACAGAAAACCATGTCTTTCGAACACACAGAACACAGAAAACACCTTCGCCTAGTAAGGAATATGTAATCACAAACTAACCCCTCCCTCTTTTACAAAACTGTAGTGTGGATTTTAGCTACGGAGGTAACAGCTCTGATGCTCATAAAATTCTGAGCATCAGAGCTGCTACCACCAAGGCTGGTGCTAAAAACGCTTCACAGTTTTGTAAAAGGGGGGATAAAATAAAAATACATAGACAAAGGTTAAATTGAACCAGCAAGAAGCTGGACTCTGCATACAATGCTTCACAGAAACAGTGACACATGTCTCCTAAAGCAATAAATAAATAGAAATTTTTTTCTACCTTTGTCTTCTGTGGTTTCTCCTTTCCTCATCTTCTTGTAACTCTCTTCCTTCCATTCACTGTCTGCCGTCTCTCTTCCCCTATATGGCATCTTCTCTCCTTCTATGCCCCTTCCAGAAACTGTATGCCTCCCCCTTCCATCTCTCCTTTCACCCCATTGGTCTGGCATCTCTCTCCTCGCCTTCCCTCTCCCACACCTCTCCTCATAGTCTGGTATCTCCCCTTCCCTGATTCTCTGGCATCTCTCTCCTTTCCTTTTCTTCCATCTTTCGCTCCCCCTCCATGCTCTCACATCTCCCCCTTCCTTTTCCCTTAGACTGGCATACCTTCCTCCTACGCTCCAAGCCCTGGCATCTCCTTTAATTCCCTCCCTCATCTTCCTTCTCCCTCCAGCTGGGTACCGCAACACTCTTCCCTGCAGCTCTGCACTTCCCCACAATTGCCATGCTTCGGTTCCTCTTCTTCCTTCCTTCCTCCCCCCCCCCCCCCGCGGGACCCTGCGGCACCATCAACTCTTACTCCCTCTAATGTCGGCCCTGCAGCTCCAGACTTCCTCGCACCTTCTCCCCTCCCCCTTTGGATCGCTATTATTTTAAATGTTATAGCCGCGGAGCTGTATCCATCAGTGGAGATGTCTAACCTCGGCCTGCCCCGGAACTCTTACTGCAACAGTGACTTCCTGTTCCTGCCTAGACGGGCGGCTGCTGCAGTAAGAGTTCCGGGGCAGGCCGAGGTTAGACATCTCCACTGATGGATACAGCTCCGCGGCTATAACAGCTCCTGCAGCTCTGCACTTCCCCACAATTGCCATGCTTCGGTTCCTCTTCTTCCTTCCTTCCTCCCCCCCCCCCCCGCGGGACCCTGCGGCACCATCAACTCTTATTCCCTCTAATGTCGGCCCTGCAGCTCCAGACTTCCTCGCACCTTCTCCCCTCCCCCTTTGGATCGCTATTATTTTAAATGTTATAGCCGCGGAGCTGTATCCATCAGTGGAGATGTCTAACCTCGGCCTGCCCCGGAACTCTTACTGCAGCAGCCGCCCGTCTAGGCAGGAACAGGAAGTCACTGTTGCAGTAAGAGTTCCGGGGCAGGCCGAGGTTAGACATCTCCACTGATGGATACAGCTCCGCGGCTATAACATTTAAAATAATAGCGATCCAAAGGGGGAGGGGAGAAGGTGCGAGGAAGTCTGGAGCTGCAGGGCCGACATTAGAGGGAGTAAGAGTTGATGGTGCCGCAGGGTCCCGCGGGGGGGGGGGGAGGAAGGAAGGAAGAAGAGGAACCGAAGCATGGCAATTGTGGGGAAGTGCAATCCCCCCAATGCGTCCCCTTACCTTACCTTACCTCCCCTTACCTTTGCGACGCGTGTGTGCGCTGTGAAGAGAAACTTTGCGCTGCGATGTAATATTTTGTGCGCGAGCGCAGGCCAGCGCACCTTAGCGGGAACACTGATTATAACATGATCAAATCTGAGTTAATAACAGGACTGAAGACAATAATGAAATCCATTGCTTCAGCATTTTAACTGTAGTAGGGTAACTGTGATATAATAGCGGAAATGATAAATAAAAAGATAAAAGGAACAGCTGCAAAGGTTAGGATTTAAATCAGGCATGGGCATTGTTTAAAAATACCACCTTGTAAGGTCAGACCAGATTTATTCCACAAAAAAAAAGAAGCTGGAAGGAAGGCCAGATGACAATTAGCATAGGTGAAAAAGGTTATTAGAGCCAAAAGAATATCTTTCAAAAATGGAGAAGAAAATATCCAAGTGAGGAAACCAGGAAGCAGCATCAACATTGGCAATTTAGATGCAAAACATTGATAAAGAAGGAGAAAATTAATTGCAAAAACCTCTCAGATACATTAGAAGCAGAAAGCCTGTTGGACTGTTAGATCATCAAGGAGAAACAAAATCTCAGAGAGGGAAAGGCTATAGTGGAGAGACTAACGCCCCCTTTTATAAAACCGTAGTGCGTTTTTTTCGTGCCAGCATGGCGGTAACAGCTCTGACGCTCACAAGAATTCTGTGAGCGTAGGATGTGTTACCACTGCAGCCAGTGCTAAAAACTGCACTATGGTTTTGTAAAAGGGGGGAAGGGGGGAAGTTATCAATGTTTGCTACTGTTAAGATAGGCTGTTCTACTGTTAACCCAGGTTATTAGTTACTAGGGGGAATTCACCCTGTTAAGATGGGTTATTTTACCACAAGCTGTGCTACCACAAGGTTTCATTGGATGAAATGGAACTCTATGCTAAAATAGTATGACTTGCGGTAAAATAACCCATCTCAACAGTAGCATACATTGCTAAGTCCCCCCACCCCCCATAAGGATGGCCTAAGGGATCTGGCCAATCAGAATCTTAGACTATTCCCAGCGCAACCCAGAATGAACTGGAAGAGAGACCTTAAGTATCTGGGACAATCAGGGCCTTAGTTACCCCCTCCCCAGTATATCCCACAATGCATCGGAAAGGGGCAGACCCACCTTTCAGTGAAGGTGGACCTGCCGGATAGATAGAAGAAGCATCTGTCTGGCCAACTTAAAACAAGATACTTTGGGATCCAGATGGGTTTTCGAGGGTTTCCGGCAGGAGGGACTGGACATCCCTCCTGCTGATGTTCTTTGTGGGGGGGAGGGGGGGAGGTTGGGGGTTCTGGCAGGAGGGACTGGGCATCCCTCCTGCCAATGCTCTTTAGGGAGGGGGGGCTCTGGCAGGAGGGACTGGGCAGGGGAGGGGACGGGTCCCTACAGTGGCCACTAAACTGATCGTGGCAGGGATATTTCCTTGCTGTGATCAGTTAAGCAGCAACCCGATTCTCTAACCAGCACCAGTGATATAGACACCGGTTAGAGAATCGTGGTGTCAGGCAGACTTAGGCATCTATCTGTGAGGACAGATGTGATTCTATATAGGACACCCCTTGTATGATGCTCAAAAGCCACTTAGGCAGCTTCTGAGACTTGGCATCCTATACAGAATCCAGCTCTAAGTCTCCAGATGGTGTGCCTTGGAACTAAAGTACCACAATGATTACACAATAAAAGTCATCCTGATTTGTTGGTATGGGAATTGACTGAGAAGTATTTTTGATTACTGGGTGGGTGGGACTAAAGTCCTTAATTCAGCAGAGAGCCAAGCAAATGAGAACCAACCTTCCCAAAAAGTAAAGGAAAAGAGGGATTTTTTATAATATTTTTTTTTTAATAGCTGAAAGTAGAGTCGAAGCTTGAAGGGAAAGGGAAAGTATTAGATTCTATGCTTAAAACAAAATCAGCGATACTTATAAGAACATAAGAACATAAGAAGCGCCATCTCCGGATCAGACCTTCGGTCCATCAAGTCCGGCGATCCGCACACGCGGAGGCCCTGCCAGGTATACACCTGGTTTATTTTATAGCCAACCATACTTTATATGCCTCTCTCAAGGAGATATGCATCTAGTTTGCTTTTGAAGCCTAGGACTGTCGATTCTGCAATAATCTCCCCTGGGAGAGTATTCCAGGTGTCAACCACTCTCTGAGTGAAGCAGAACTTCCTGACATTAGTCCTGAACCTGTCCCCCCTTAGCTTCATTACATGTCCTCTAGTCCGTGTCAAATTGGACAATGTAAATAATCTTCTCTGCTCTATTTTGTCGATTCCTTTCAGTATTTTGAAGGTCTCGATCATATCCCCACACAGTCTCCTTTTCTCAAGGGAGAACAATCCTAGTGTTTTAAGTCGATCCTCATATTCCAGTTTCTCCATACCCTTCACTAGTTTAGTTGCTCGTCTCTGCACCCTCTCCAGCAGTTTTATATCCTTCTTTAGGTAGGGAGACCAATGTTGGACGCAGTATTCCAAGTGAGGTCTGACCATTGCCCTATAAAGCGGCATTATAACTTTCTCCGATCTACTCGAGATTCCTTTCTTTATCATGCCCAACATTCTATTTGCCTTCTTTGCCGCTGCCGCGCATTGTGCCGACGGCTTCAGGGTCCTATCTATCAGTACACCCAGATCCCTTTCTTGTACACTATTTCCCAGACTTGCACCTGACATTCTGTACTCATATTCCTTATTCTTACTGCCTAAATGCATTACCTTGCATTTCTCCACGTTGAACTTCATCTGCCATTTCTCCGCCCATTTTTCTAACCGACACAAATCGCTCTGGAGTTCCTCACTATCCTCCTGCGATCTGGTTACTTAGCTTTTAAAGCTGCTGTGCTACCAGTTAGTCTAAGCTGTGCACAGGTTCAGATTAAGACAATTTTTTTTTTGTTTGTTTTTGAGAAAGCACTGCAATTCACAGCAACAGAACAGATAATCAGAAATCTCAACACAGCAGTAAAGATTAGGCAGCTAGAAAAATAAGAGAATGCAATGTTTCACTTAGCTCAAACCATGAGGTCGCAGAACAAGCCCAGGCACGTGTTGGAAAGAGCAGTTTGTAATGCTATAACCACACCTCTGCTCACAATAGAACCTGCCTACCAGACAATGGCTGTACACTAATGGTAACATTAGCACATGGCCATTAATACAAAAAATAGACAAAGGCTATTTTTACAACGAGTAAAAATGGCCTTAGTGCACAGGAAAACCCACATAAGAGTGCACTAAGGCTACTTTTTGCTGAAGCTTGGTTAAAAGACACCAGAGTGATCTTGGGGTATAAGTATCTTGGAGGTAATTTTATAACTGCCTACATTTGTGAAAGTATAGAGTGTATATATGCTTTTTTATCAGAGCAATGTGCAAATTTTTCATGAGTTGAAATACCCCATTTCAACCTTGTCTTCAGGAATGCCTCTTCAAACAGCAGATACACTTATGCGCACATAAACTGAACATGGTTTTATTAGCTTATGACATGGACAGAAAGGAAAAAATGTTCTGCTTCCATGTAGGTAACATAAAGTATCCATTTTATATCATGGTGTGAGCACTTTCATATAAAGTGAAAAGGAGCAGGCCTTGAATGGGGGAAATAAAGCACATGCAAGGATTATAGTTTCAGAGAGGGCTTTTTCAAGAAAGTAGGAGAAAGTTCTGTACAAAAGAAGGAAAAGGAAAGGGAAAAATGAAGTGTCTTTCAATATATACATCTAAGAATAGGAAAATGTTTTAACATACAGTGGCGTACCTAGGGTATGTGGCACCCGGGGCCCATCATTTTTTGACACCCCCCCCCCCCATGTAAAAAAATATTTTTTGTAATGACCATGAAACGGAATAAATGGTCAGAATAGAAACAGGCAGTGAAAATTTTCTTATATTCCAAACATAACATAACATAACATAAATTATGTCTGAATTGTCATGGAGTAGTTGCAGGTGATGCTTGGGACAGTTCTGATTGTGTTAGTTCGGTTTTATGTGTTTTTTGAATAGAAGGGTTTTTATTTCTTTTTGAAGGTTTTGCAGTATGTGGTCGATGTCAATTGGTTGTAGGGTTGGGGGTCGAGTATTGCAGCTCGAATGGCTAGGAGGTTGTCGAACAGTTTTTTTCTTTTGACGTTTTTGGTTGGAGGGTATGTGAATGGTGCATGAGTTCTCCTATGTCTGTTTGAAGTGGATTGAATTATTTAGCTGAAGAAATTAGTTACCCCCTCATCCCATACACATTAATTCTCTTCCATTTTTGTTCCCATTATAAAAAACACTGATAAGTTCCCAGAAAAAAAATACATTAAAATAAGAAGTGAAAACAAAGGCCCCTACAGATGAGAACATAACATAAGAATAGCCTAACTGGATCAGACCAATGGTCCATCATGCCCAGTAGCCCATTCTCATGGTAGCCAATCCAGGATACTAATACCTGGTCAAAACCCAAAGAGTAGCAACATTCCATGCTACCGATCCAGGGCAAGCAGACACTTCCCCCATGTTTTAATAACAGATTATGGACTTTTCCTCTAGGAATTTGTCCAAATCTTTCTTAAAACCAGCTACACTATCTGCTTTTACCATAACTTCTGGCCACTTCATTTTTAAGTTTAGATCTTTCCTTTCAAACAGAGACCTTGCTAGATGTCAAATACAGCACAAGGTAACTTCACATGGACTTAGCTGTGCAGGAAATGTGAATCTCCTCATACACCCACCATATAGTGCAAAAATGTGCAAAGGTCTGTTTTTTTCTTTCGATCACTACATAGCCTAATGCCACACAAGCAGCGCTGTTACAAACATATTCTGTAGGTCAATGCTAAGGATAACAAAGTTTCCTTCCTTGGACCAGAAGGAGATACTGATAAACCACTGGAAGAGATCCCAACACAACACCCAATGACCCACTCAGTGTGTGAACCAGTTGAGTGGAGTGGACTAACTGGGGGGTGGAAATGGGCCCGGAGTTTGCTCAGCAGAATTTCCCAGACCACCTCTTCCTCTCAACACATTGACACGCTGCCACCACCACCACCACTAGAAACACCTCACTGGGTAGGCCAGCTATGCTATAAACTTTATAAAACACATTATTATATTTTCTTATAAAGCACATATTTTAACTGAACTCTCTGACATCCTCAGCCTTTCCATTCACAAAAATAGAAGGAAGAAAAGTTCCCATTTCCTGCTGTTTCATGTCCCCGGCCTATACAATATTTTTTTTTCTGCAGACCCTTCAAAAGTCTGACCAAATCCTCGTTTCACTTGCATTATAAAGTACTGAGGATGCCATCTCTCCCCAATCCCAGGTCCTAAAGTCTAAGACAGTAGCGCAAACTAATGCTGCCAGATTCAGGAAAAAAAAATTTCGATTCGATTCAGCCTATTGAATTGGTTTTTCAATTCGATTTTCCTGCCCAGTTGGGTGATTTTTTTCAAAACTCCTGGTGGGTTTTATAGCTTTTTCACCCCCTTTGGCTTCTCCTAACCACACTGGCGCTGTGGTGTAAATAAAATAAAGAAACAAAAAGGACTTTTCCTCTCTCTGTTAAATCCTAGCTCACGTTTGCAGTCCAACACCAGCTCTGTCAGGATATACATTTCAAATCTGACATATTATAATCACAAAACAGAAAATAAAATTAATTTTTCTACCTTTTGTTGTCTGGTTATATTTCAAATCTTGTTGGTCCAAGGCTCTGGTTTTCTTCTGATAACTTGCTTGCCAGGGTCTCCTTCTTTCTTCTTTCTGCGTGCTAACCATCCATCTGCCAACTCTGTCCTTCCTTTTCATTTCCCTTCCCTCCCCAGGAAGTCTGGTATCTTTCCTTTTTTTCATCTCCCTCCACAGATCCACCTTTTCTTAACTACCCTTTCATCCGGCATCTCTCCCTCCTTCCCCACCACCCCAGAGTCCACCATCTCTCCCTTTCTTTTCCCAATTACCCTCCTATCCAGTATCTCTATCCCTCCTCCACACCATCCCTTGTGTCCAATTTCTCTCCCTTTCAGTTCCTTCCCTCCCTAAATCCCATGGTCCATCATTTCTCTCCCTCTCCTCTATTTTCAGACCCATTATTTCTTCATCCCCCCCCAAAGTTTGGCATATGCACGTCTCTTTGAACACCCCTTCCCTCTGTGTACTTCTAAACCAGGGTCCCCCCCAAAGGCCTGTCCCCCCTTAAAGGTCTGCCTGTCCCCCCTTGAAGGCCTGCACCCCCCTTGAAGGCATGTCCCACCCCCTTGTAGGCCTGTCCCCCACCCTTGAAGGCCTGTCCCTCCCCCTTGTAGGCCTGTCCCCCCACCTTGAAGACCTGCCTGCCTGTCCCCCCCTTGAAGGCCTGTCCCCCCCTTGAAGGTCTGCACTCCCCCGAAGGCCTGCACCCCCCTGAAGGCCTGTTCCCCCCTTGAAGGCCTGTCCCACCCCCTTGTAGGCCTGTCCCCCCCCTTGAAGGCCTGCCTGCCTGTCCCCCCCTTGAAGGCCTGTCCCCCCTTGAAGGCCTGTCCCCCCCTTGAAGGCCTGCACCCCCCCGAAGTCCTGCACCCCCCCTGAAGGCCTGCACCCCCCCTGAAGGCCTGTCCCACCCCCTTGTAGGCCTGCCCACCCCCTTGTAGGCCTGTCCCCCTTGTAGACCTGTCCCCCCTTGAAGGCCTGCCTGCCCCCCCCTTGAAGGCCTGTCCCTCCCCCTTGAAGGTCTGCACCCCCCCTGAAGGCCTGTCCCCCCCCTTGAAGGCCTGCCTGCCTGTCACCCCCTCCCCCTTGAATGCCTGCCTGCCTGCCCACCCGCCCCACCCCGAAGGACCGCTCGCCTCCCTGGCCTCCCCGTACCACCTATGAAGCAGCACTACCTATGCTCCCGGCCTTGCCGTTCAGTCCCCACCACCACCACCACCCCCGAAGGACCGCTCGCCCCACTGACCTTCCTGCACCACCTATGAAGCAGCCGCAGCAGGAACGCGACGTCAGCTATCCCTGCGCTGCTTCCTGCGCCACGTTCCCGCCCCTCCTCTGATGTCAGAGGAGGGGCGGGACCTCGGCGCAGGAAACAGCGCCCAAGCAGCTTAGGGATAGCTGACCTCGCGATCCTGCTGCTTGCTGCTTCACAGGTGGTGCAGGAAGGTCAGTAGGGCGAGCGGTCCTTCGGGGGTGTGGGGGGACTGAACGGCAAGGCCGGGAGCACCCCTTCAGGGCTGGCACCCGGGGCGGACCGCCCCTCCCGCCCCCCCCTTGGTACGCCACTGTTAACATATGATAGATCTTAACACTGTGATATGGATGCAGCACTTCCTTAGACTGATAGAAATTGTAATACTTGTACTTTAAACTTTCTCTCGGGGGAGTGGCCTAAGGAAGATGGCTGCGGGAGTCTGGAGCTAGACGCCACGGATGTTCCCTGACTGCTGTTTTTTTTCTAAAGTGGAGAAATGATGAAACGAAAATCCAAGCTTCGGATTTCCCCAACAAATCCTTACCAGCAGCAACGGGCCCGATGGACGCCTTCCTTCAGCGAGGGACGCCAACACAGCCGGAGGCTTTCTCGGCTGGGAGAGACACGCTGGCTGAAGCGTTGCAGCTCTCCCTCGAGGCAACATCTCTGACCCCGGAAGAGCGGAGTCCTCCGAGTCGCCCGGGGGCGTTTGTCCGATCGACGGAAGATCAAAGTCCTCCAAGTCCTCCTAGTTGCTCGGGGGCATTTGGCCGGTCAACGGTGGAGGAAATGCACCAGGGTGTTTGCTCTCCAGACATGCTGAGTTCGGAAGTCGGCTCAGTAGGAGGAGGAGTGAAGCCAAAATTATTATCTGTGCATTCGGAGGAGCTGGGACAGAAACTTCCTCAGGATTTCCTGACACTAACTTCATCGCCTGCTGAAGTTCCAGGTACTTTTTCACCAGAGGTTCTGGGTGCTGAACTGACACCAATGCAGAGGCCCAAGGTTTTCAATATAGAGACAATTTGGGAAGCAATATCTAGTTTGCAAATCTCTTTGGGAACTCAAATGCAGCAACTTACTACACGTTATACCTCTGTTGTGTCTGAAAATTTGGAAATGAAAAATAGGATATCCAGCATTGAAAATAAAGTGGATGGACATGAAACTAGATTAAAAACAGTGGAGTCCCAGGCTTCGGTCTGAGTAAAAGACAGTGGAAACCTTAACTTTAAGGTGGAAATGTTGGAAAATATGACTAGAAGAAGTAATCTTCGGATTATTAACTTCCCAAAATTACCACTTATTTCAGCGCAGGATACATTTAAAAAATATTTGAAAGACGTTTTGAAAGTTTCCGAAACTTCCTATCCGCCTCTCACTAAAATTTATTATTTACCAACCAGAGCATCTGTTCAAAAACCAAACCAGCAGAATTTGTCTGCTGATAGTTTGGATTTGACAAATTTCCTGGAGAGGTCAGGTGAAGAGATACCGGCAACTGCTACGCTATTTGTACAATTTGCTATAGATGCTGACAGGGAATGGATGCTTAAATTATTTTTCAAGTTTAAAGATGTTCCATTTATGACTAAAATAGTGAGAATGTATCCAGATGTGTCACGAATGACCCAAAAGAGAAGAAAACAATTTCTTATTTTGAGACCAAGGGTTCTGCAGCTAGGTGCGACGTTTGTACTTAGATTCCCCTGTAAATGTGTAATGACCTATCAAGGGAACAGATTTATTTTCTTTGAACCTCAACAGTTGACAAAATTTATCTCTGCTAAAGAGCAAACTTAATTCTTGAGAGAAGTTTAGTCTCAACCTGCTCAAATATAAGGTTTTTGGTTATGTTCTCTCCCGCTACCATTTTCATTTTTCTTTGTACTATTTGATTAAGATTTCAGCAATTTTAAAGCTCTCTCCCCCATGGATTGAGGTCTAACGATACAAACCAGTAAAAATTTATTTTGTGTTTAATGTTATGCCGTATGAGAAAGGGAAAACTTTTGCCTTGATTCCTCTATTTCAATTGTAAATGTTCATTATTACCTATTGTCTCATTTTAATTTTTGAACTGACTTGTATTATTTTCTTGTTTTGACTAATATTATGTCAATACTATAAAATGAAAATAAAGATTAAAAAAAAAAAACTTTCTCTCATTGGGGTCATTTTACTAAGGCGTACTAATGGATTTAGCGTGCAATAATTTTGGTTATATATATATATATATATGGGCTATATGGCTTTTAACACACAATAATTTGTCAGCATGCACTAAATCCATTTGTGTTTCATTAATACATATCAAAGCTAAATCTGTCAGTCTCTTACTTTTATCTAAATAAAATGTTAAGAGAAATATAAAAGGTTTATGCATCCTGAATATAGTTTTATAAGGACATACTTTATTATTATACCCCATTAAATAACAATGATGCATTTATTCAAGTAAAAAAATAAAAAAAGAAGAACTGGTTTCCCTTTTTGTTGTAGAATAAGACATCAAACGTCAGAGTCAACATTCAGAGACCCATGATTGATGTTCCTTGTTTAAAGTGATGAGAAAGCACAGGGCTCTTTGAGTTCACACCCAGGCCATATGAATAGAAGGATGATTATTTTCTCATAGAAACATTTTATTTAAGCCATGGGTGATAAGCTTGACATGCCGCCCTAACTAAGTGTCAGTCCCTGAATGTTTTCAAGTTGCCCTGGTGGTCTTAAAAAGTTTCTAAAATACTTGTGGAGTCTGTTTTGTATCGTTGCTCAGGCTGAAAATGACATTGAGAAAAAGCAGGTGAAAGAGCTGGAGGTAGCTCTGGACTTTGTCTGGTTTAATTCTGGTTGCAGTCTCTGTGTCTGCTCGGGCTGTTCACAATCTTCCAGTGATCCTATGGAATTCCTTCCCCTTCCTTACATTGCTAGTTACATCATTACAGTGTAATCTCTTCATGCCATGGTTTTTCTTTAGGCTCCCAAAAGAAGGCTGTCAAAACTTCTTATCTTATGTTAAAAAGAGTTTCTGTTTTCAGTATCTGGGATTGGTTAATACGATTCCAAATGATACTGAAGGGTCAGAGGGTCAAGTGGATACCAGTGGTTAAAAATATTAAAAGTCATCTGGTGAGCAGATCTTGCCAAACCCTTGGAACAGAAAACAGTTATTTGGACATTATGGGGCAGATTCTATAGGATGCGCAAATGTCCGCAATCAAGATTGTGCACTATCCTTAGGTTAATGAGCTTTAGTACTCATAGGAGGGGCCTTAGGCACCTGGGCCAACCGGAATTGACACATGGGACAACCCAATCTTAGGTTACAGAATTCGGTAACTGTCCCCCCCCCCCCCACCCATAACTCTAGTTCTTTGCCGGCATGAGCAGCTCCAACCTTCTGTTCATATCGGCCTCGACACTCCCCTCTGTTGTTACTTCTGGGTTTTGCAACTAGGCAGTGACTTCAGAGGGAGAGACGATGCCGGTGTGGGTAGCAAATTAGAGATGCCAGGGAAGCTAAACAGGTACGGGGAAAGTGAAGAGGAGTGCCTGTGGCAGGGGTGGGTGGGTAAGGAGCAGGGGGCGGCGGAGTAGAGGGCAAGGGGGGAAATGCTACCACCCTGGATGCCTCCCATCCTCGCTACAGCACTGATAATGTATTTCAATTTGAAAAGATAACCTATAAATCAATTGGAAAATGGAATGAAGGAGAGACCAGAACAGGGTTTTCTAAGTTCATGTCTTTGTGAAATGGTGCTGCTTGCTTGGAAAGTCCTCTCAGTGGAGGTGGTGAAGTCAAAATTGGTGCTGGAATTCATAAACATGGAATACACACCTGAGCTGACAGTGGGTCATCTTTTGTGACCCATGACCCCTGTGACCCATCACGCCTTTCACTCATGACTCGCGGTGTATTTTCCTGGCTCCAGACGCAGAATCAGCATATAAGGCTACAGTTGACGAATATAGGCCTCTTGCTAACTGGCACTGGATTGTTAACTGCCAAAACTAGTTCTACGATTGTGACAGCAATTGTTTTATTTTTTAATATTTTATGATTACTGTATATACGACTGTATATTTGTATGCTCTCTGCAATTCTTCATTTTGCTTTGTGGAACTAAACCCTCAATATTTTAATTGACTTTAAAACTTTCTTACTTAAGGATGCTTATGACCTTTGACATCCCTACTCCTCCCGATTCCAACAAAGGAAGAGCATAGCTACCCCTTCCTAATGTGCCATTCATTTTTGTTCTGTCCTATTTCAATTGTAATTCATCCCTCCTCTTCATTTGTTCCAGTATGTCTTGTTACGTCCTATGTCTTTGTTCTATCCCCCAAAATTTTAAAACTTTTTTTATATTGTAACTTAGATAGCTTAGACAGCTATAATAAGCGGTATATCAAATTTTAATAAACTGGAAACTTGGATAACTGCAATGACATTGTGCAGCTTTTTTAATTGTATTACATTATAGTACACTGAAATCAGAAAAAAACAAAAACTTATTTTCAGCATCATATTAAAATTTAAAACTGTTACAAATAAATTTTTTATCATGGGTGAGTGGGTCAAGGACACTGACTCACGACCCACATGATCCAATCCATCCAATATTGTTGACTCATTTAACCCAAAATTGTTGACCCATTATCAGCTTTGATATACATGGAGGATCCCTGAAAGGCAAGATGATGGAAACCAAACACAGGAGGAGCTATAGGAGGGGCCTTAGGCGCTTGGGCTAATCATGCCCTAGGATCCTGTGTGTTGGGCAGGGGAGGGGCAGGCCTGCTGGCCGGACGGTGCAAAGACCCCGAGGGGGGTTCCGGGGTGGGGTTTAGTTGGGGGGGTCTGGCAGGAGAGGTTGGGCATCCTCCTGCCGGTGATCTTCATGGGGGGGGCCATTGGGGGGTGCGGCAGGAGGGGTTGGGCACCTTCCTGCTGGCGATCTTTGGGGAGGCCGTTTGGGGGGTCCGGGAAAGGCGGTTGGGGCATTTTGTTTGGGGGGTCATTGGGGGGTTCAGCAGGAGGGGTTGGGCACCCTCCTGCCAGTGATCTTCGGGGGTCAGGTTCTGTCGGCAGGAGGGGTTGGGCACCCTCCTGCTGCGATCGTCGAGGGGGTGTGGTTGGGAGGGGAAACTGGTGGCCATAGCCGCGGCCGCTATACTAATCACGGCAGGGAGATCCCTTGCTGCGATTAAGTATAGATGCCGCATCTAAACAAACCCGATTCTATAACCGGCGTCTGCAACATGGACATCGGTTACAGAATCGGGTTTACTTTGGGCGGGTTTTGTTCCCATTCTGTATATGACTCCCGGGACGGGCATCCTATACAGAATCTGGGCCAGAGGGTTCTTTTACTAAGGTGCACTAGCCATTTTAGTGTGCGCTAAAACAGCTTTAGTAAAAGGACCCCACAGAGTAATACCTCAGCTCAAAATAATTGTGGAATGACTTTGGAAATTCTAAGAAATCATGGGGGAAAGTAACCAGTACAGAAGGTATAGGTCTAAACCACCTTGCTGGGCAGACTGGATGGACTATGCTGCAGGTCTTTATCTGCTATCATCCAGCATGTTATGTTAGCATATTACATTTCATTGCAAGTTCTTTTCCAAGGTTTCTGTTAAGCCTATTTTTGTTTAGTGACAATAAGGAAGAAGAGCAGAAGGGATCATCTTAATTTATTCTTTCCATTACCCATGCCATGTTATTATTACCGAGTGTCAGACTGTCATACATAAATACACCCTGCCACAAGGCCAAATTATGCAAGTATCTACATTTGAGAACCACTGAAATGTGTATTTATTTCAGAATGGTGAAGGCACAGAGAGACAACCAGTTTTAGATCTCTGACCGGGTATCAATTGATCCACACTTCCTTTTCCGAGGCTCCATCCTTTTCAGTGCCGTTGTAATTCCCCAGTGATGTAAAATATACCAAAAATCAAATGCTAGTATTTCCCCACAACTACACTTATGTGCAAAGAAATAAAAGGAAAATAACCACAGAACTCCCATCTTTGAATCCATTTCGACAATCTGATGACCTGAAGAAAGAAACTCTTTTTGAGCTCCCTTAGACAAAATTATCATCTGAACAATTGTTTCTTCCTTCAATTGTATCTTAATTATTCTATGGTTGTCTGTCTCTAAAAACAAGGAGCTCTGCTGTACATACATATTAATATCTCTCCACATTGCAAGGCAGTGGACATTTCAGCATTTAGTAGCTTAAACTCTACACAGCATAGAAAAGAAAAAAATATGCCAAAAGGCCACATGAGACAGCTAAACAGTCCCGGGAGAAGATATGCTTTGACTTGTTCTCATTTCAACTGCTGTTGCTCCTCATAGTTCTGAAATCACATTAAAAAAAAAATCGAAGAAACTGTTCTGTATGTGTAAAATCCTTTCAGCACATTGATAATTACAGTATTTCCATGTGCCACTTTAATTATAGAGTGCTTCAGACTGAATTTTAACATCATTTTTGATTGAAAAAGGTATTCTAGTGTCTGCAATGCAGTTCCTGTACACTGGTGTTTGAAAGACAGATGGAAAAAAAAAAAAACCTATAAAAAATGAAAGAAACCCCCCCCCCCAATAAAAATTGGCTAGATTTGAACATTAGTACCAATATGCAATGTTCAGACATGTTCTGTAGCTTGGAACAGACATCCCATAATCTTGACAGTACCCCATCCAGCACAGTGATCCCCAAATATTACTATTCATTGACAATACAGTGGCATCAAGGTATGGTTCTGTCTGTAGTATCCAGAACACACACAATAGTAAAAGGACTTGGCAAAGCGACATGCATGCTGCGTATGTTACTTACTGGTTAAAGCGATGGTAGCACTGAGTCCCGTCTGGTGTATTAATGAATGGCATGCAAGCACCTTCTGTTGAAACATCTGCGATAGGAAAATTTCAGGCGCCATTCCAAACAATTTTTTATGGTCAGGACCAAATTTTCATTAGGAACATAAAAGCTAGCAAACAATATTGTTGTATATCACTTTTTTTCTTTCTTTCTTTCATTTTTTTTTTTTTTTAAATAAACTGGGATATGCCTTTGTTAGAGGAAGGTGGGGGGGATCTTTAGAAAATGGTTTCTGTTACTGAAAAATTCAGGAAGCATATGGCAAGGAAGTGAATAGCATCCACTAACATCTTCACTATAAGTGCTCTAGGCCAGTGGCTCTTAAACCTGACCTCCAGCCAGTCAGGTTTTCAAGATATCCCTAATGAATATGCATGAGGCAGATTTGCTTCATAGAGGTGACAGGCATGCAAATTTGCCTCATGCATATTCATTAGGGATATCTTGAAAACTTGACTGGTATGGGGGTCCCTCACTCAGGGTGGACAGAAGATTCATCTCTCCATCCCCCATCTCTCTTGCAGTCCACATCTAGGCCCTTCCCCCATTGCCTCTGACTGGCTGACTGTAGCCCCTCCCAAGCAAGCACTCAGGTGACCTCACTAGCCTTGCTATTTATTTTGAACCCTCTCTGGGTGGTGTGTGCTGCCGGTGCATCACGCATCACAAGATGAAGGAGTATGAACTCCTTCAGGCGTCTCCTTCAGGCGTCTCCTTAGGGCGCCTACATATTCTCACTCCCTCTTCTTGTATAGTTCTATTTCCTCTCTCTATTCCTCTCATGGCTCCAATTCACTTTCTACTTCTTCTACTCACTCTCCCCAATCTTACTCCCTTTCCTTCTCCTCTCCACACCATAAGTCCTCACTATCCTTCTTTTTCTATTCCCTCACTCATCTATCTTATTCTTTGCACTCAAGCTCAACCATTATCTCTCTTACATTCATCCATATCCTTTTTCTTTGAGCCCCACCGATCTTCATCCTTGCCGTCATTATTCCCCTTTGTTTTGGCACACTCTCTTACTCCTTCTACTCTCTGTCGGGGCTGTCAATCTAAACCCTGGCCATCCACGCTAGCTGCTTCCCCATATATGTAACTGCCCTAACCTTACCTATTCCTTTCTTTCAATCCTCCTCTCTCCTTTTCTTGTGCGCCCTGTGGAATGCTCATTCTGTCTCTAACAAACTGCCCTACATTCATGATCTCTTTATCTCCCAGTCTCTCCACCTGCTTGCTCTAACTGAAACATGGATTTGCCCTGAGGACTCCACTGCAGCTGCTGCCCTCTCCCATGGTGGCTACCACTTCTTCCATACACTGGTCAAGGTGGAGGTGTTGGGCTTCTTCTCTCTTCTTTTTGCAGATTCCAACCTCTTCTCCCTCTATCCCACAGCCATTCCTCATTTGAAGTCCACTCTATCCGCCTATTCACTCTTTTACCTCTGCAGATAGCGGTCATTTATCCTCCCCCCCTTCCTCCTTTCTCACTGAATTTAACTCCTAGCTTTTGGGCTTCCTTGATTCATCTTCTCCCTCCCTTATTCTTGGGGATTTTAACTTTCACCTTGATGATCCCACTGACAAGCATGCTTCTAAGTTTCTTGCCTTAACCTCCTCATTTGACCTCCAGCTTTGCTCCACAACCCCCACTCACCTGGATGGCCACTGTATTGATCTTGTCTTCTCTACCTCACTACTTCCCCATCTCTGATCACCATCTGATAACCTTCACCATTACTCCCCCTCCCCCTCCCCCTCCCCCATGTCCTCACCTCCAACAGGTTTCAAAATCTTCAAATCTTTGATCCTGCCATGCTCTCAACCACTGTTTCACCTCTCCTTGCTTCCACTATGTTATCCTAGTCTGTCCACGAGACTGTCTCGTCGTATAACTCTATTCTCTCCTCTGCTCTGAACACCCTTGCTCTCCCTGTTCCACACCCTTGCTCCCCCTATTCCTCACTCTGTCAGATGTACCAAACCTCAACCTTAGCTCACTCCCAGTATCTGTTACTTACATTCCTGTACCCGCTGTGCCGAGTGCCATTGGCTCAAATCTCGCACGCATGCTGACTTTCTTCACTTTAAATTTATGCTGACCTCTTAATTCTGCACTTACATGGGTCAAGCAAGACTACTAAATCCAACTAACTAACTCCCTTTCTTCTAACCCTGTCATCTCTTTGTCATGCTTAAATCCCTCCTCAAAGTGCCTCCATTTCCAACCCCTCCTTCTCTCTCTCCTCAGACTATGGCTGATTACTTCAAGTTTAAAGTTTATTTAAAAATTTGTTATACTTATCATAATTCTAACGGTGTGTAGGTATCATAAAAGAGGAGTTATATCTACAATTATAAACAGAATATGTATGAGAGATTAACAGACATTCAACAAACAAGAGGGTAGAGGCAGTGGCGTACCTAGCATAAGTGACACCCGGGGCCCATCATTTTATGGTACCCCCCCCATCTGGATGAAAAACATGATTTTTAGTAACAAGCCACACGTCACACATGAGTACCTAGGAAAAGGCAGCATTTTACATACTGCAGTGAGCAGTACAACATCAATATACCCATTGTAAAACTAAACAAGCCAGACTAGTACAGATCAATCCTACACCGTCAATCCTAACAGAAAACCATGTCTTTCGAACACACAGAACACAGAAAATACCTTTGCCTAGTGTGGAATATGTCATCACAAACTAACCCCTCCCCCTTTTACAAAATTGTAGTGTGGATTTTAGCCATGGTGGTAACAGCTCTGACGCTCATAGAATTCTGAGCATCAGAGCTGCTACCACTACGGCTGGCACAAAAAAATGCTCCACAGTTTTGTAAAAGGGGGGATAAAATAGAAATACATAGACAAAGGTTAAATTGAACCAGCAAGAAGCTGGACTCTGCATACAATGCAACACCACAGAAACAGTGACACATGTCTCCTAAAGCAATAAATAAATAGAAAATTTTTGTTCTACCTTTGTCTTCTCTGGTTTCTGCTTTCCTCATCTTCTTGTTACTCTCTTTCTTCCATCCACTGTCTGCCATCTCTTTGCCCCTTCTTCTCTCCTTCTATGCCCCTTCCAGAAACTGTATGCCTCCCCCCATCCATCTCTACTTTCATCCCCATTGGTCTGGCATCTCTCTCTTCTCCTTCCCTCTCCCACACCTCTCTTCTGCAATCCCTTTCTTCCCTCATTTTCCTTTTCAATTTATTTTCTGCATCCATCTAGATTACGTTCTTACTATCATCTCATCAATTTCCTTTTTTACTGTCTACCTACAGCTCGCCACCTCTTTCCCTCACCCCCTCCAGTATTTCCCTAACTCAATCCTTTTCCCCCATCATGTGCCCTCCTTTTATTTATCCCCTCCTTCCATCCTCTGCCCTCTTCTCTCTCTCCCTTCTCTCCACTTCCATCATCTGCCTCTTCTCTCTCCCCACTTCCATCATCTGCCCCTTCTCCCCATTTCCATCATCTGCCCTCTTCTTTCTCCCCCTTCTCTCCACTTCCATCATCTGCCCCTTCTCTCTCTTTCCCCCACTTCCATCATCTGTCCCCTTCTCTCAATCTCTCCATCTACCACAGGCCCATCTTTCTCCCTCACCTTTCCGATTTTGTCAACAAGATTTTATTTTCAATTTAGTGATCTATTTTCTTCTTCTTTGTGATTCTGTGCAGTGCTGCGTACATCTGGTAACATTATAGAAATAATTAATAGTAGTAGTAGTAAAAACCACTTGTCTGGGCTATTATTTTCTGTGGTAGGGAGTTTAGTTTTACTAAAGCAGAACCAAAAGTGGTAACACTAAAGGTGCAGCCCTGCATGTGGCTTGCAGATGGCACAATGGTATGTTCTTTATAGATCACTTATTAACATGTGATATTATTAAAATTATTTATGATGTGTTAAAAAAAACACATTTCAGGATGCTTCATTTAACATGCTGAAGCACGCAGGGAGCCCTTAAGAAAACTATGAAGCATTCTAGCAGTAGCATTCCAGTGAGTTATAAAAGTACATTTTTATATTGCCAAAACCACACTAAGAGTTTTTGGCTTGTTTGGAATCCAGTCCCCTTAGAACAGACATGTCAAACACTGGCCTGCGGGCCAAATCTGGCCCGCAGTATATTAATAGTTGACCCGCCAGACATTTACCTTTTTTTACTTTAATCTGGCCCGCTGGCATGAACCGCTGCCACTGCTGCTGCTCTTCATGAGTGTCTGCCTTCATCTGGTCTCCTCTTCCTCTTCAAAGCAGCCTGCTGAGGATCGCCGGCAGATTGTAGCGAACCTCGCAGGCCGCCATTGACCTTGGTAGCATGTTCCCTCTGACGCAATCCTGTACGTCAGAGGAGGGGCGGGTCCACGGCGGAGGGAACGTGCTACCAAGGTTGATGGCAGCCTGCGAGATTCGCTACAGCCAGCCAGCGATCCTCAGCAGGCTGCTTTGAAGAGGAGACCAGGAAGCCGGGATGGAGGGAGGGTAGGAACGGCAGGCCCAATCTGAAGTTGAGACCGGGAAGAAGAAGGGGGAAAACATGCAGGCCTTCGGGATGGGAGCGGGCCCTGGTGTAGAAGTACCCGGAGGGAGAGAAGGAGGGGTTCAGACGTGCATATGCCTGACTGAAGGGAGGGGAGATGGTGGACAATGGAATGGAGGGAGGGAAGAAACAGAAAGCGAGAGAAGTTGGACACAAGGGATGGTGTGGAGGGGGATAGAGATACTGGATAGGGGTAGTTGGGTAGAGAATGGGAAAGATGGTGAACCCTGGATGCTGGATGAAAGGATGGTTGAGAAAAGGAGAGATGGTGGATCTGGGATGGTGGGGTCCATCATTGCAGCTGCAGGGATAGAGTTGAAAAAAAGGAAAGATACCAGATCTCCAGGGGAGGGAAGGGAAACAGAAGGGGAGGACAGAGATGGAAGATGGATGGTTAGCACAGAGAAAGAAGAAAATTACAAATGGGCAGTAGACCCTGACAAGTGAGTTATCAGAAGACAACCAGAGCCTGGGACCAACATGATTTGAATAATGACCAGACAACAAAAGGTCAAAAAAATTATTTTATTTTCTGTTTTGTGATTACAATATGTCAGATTTGAAATGTGTATCCTGCCAGAGCTGGCATTAGACAGCGAGTGTGAACTAGGACCTAACAGAGAGAGGAAAAGTCTTTTTTATTTATTTTGTTTACACCACAGAGACGGCATGGGGTTGGAGATGTTGTAACCCTATACTTCTACTAAGACTAAGGGGTCCTTTTATCAAGCCGCGCTAGCGGGGTTAGCGCTTTGGACTTTTCATCACACGCTAATCCTCGCGGCCGGCTAAAAAACTAATGCCTGCTCAATGCAGGCATTAGCAGCTAGCGTGGCAGGTGGTTTAACGTGCATTAAACCCCTACCGCAGTTTGATAAAAGGACCCCTAAGCCTTAGTCATTTAGGGGTCCTTTTATTAAGGTGCGCATTTAGCGCGCGCTAAATCAGTTAGCATACCTTAATAAAAGGACCCCTAAGTATCGTAATAAAAAATTTGGCCCGCGACAGCCTTTTTTCAGATATCGTCCCCTTATGTGATTGAGTTTGACACCCCTGCCTTCGAAGGAAACAGCAGCATCAACTGATGATGTGTGAAAATTTGTACAAGAAAAATAAATCCTACTCTCTTATTCTCCATTATGCACACAGAGAGGGTAATTTCCCAAACCATTTCAATGGTACAGCAGTGGTTTACCTGCAGATATAGACTTTTTATAAAATTGTCCATCTAACTGGCAGGTAAGAGTGCATGACTACATACTGTGTATACTTTTACCCACTAATCATCCAATCACCAGGTTTTTGTATATATAAATTTCATAAAATGTTAATTTAAATTGTGATAAAAAATGCTCAGTACCCACTCTCCTGCATTGGAGCCGTATGAAGATTATTAGGGACCATTATTGCACTTTTAAGTCCCTCAGTGTCCACCAACCATAAACTGATAATTTAATCAATAATCCGTTTTTGACAATAACACTTCTTTAACAGACTAATTTTTAATAGGTTGGAGAGGCACTTAACTCATAAATGATGTTTTCTTTTATTCAAGCACCACAATTTATACTCCAATTCGGCTCCGCAGGAATCCTTCACCATGTGATAATTTGTGAAACAGTGTTACTTTTTTTTCTTTTCCTCAACTCAGTCTTGAGTTTCGCCAAACATGGCTTCTTCAGGAGGAGTAATAATTTAACTGGTACGCCGTGGAGCTCAGTGCAGCCGTTCACAGCCCTGAGCCCACAAGAAATGGAAATATTTCCTGGGAAAATTCATGCATTTGCATATACAATTTTGTGGAAATAGTATGTGCACTAAATAATAGGTGTAAATGTGTGCATGCTTTCCCTGAGACAATTTTCAAAGCAAAAGCAAACACACACAGCTACATCTGTATGAGTATAGTGAAATCAGGCTCATAATCAATCAAGAAAAATAGACATCCACAAAGCATCCTAAATCTGCACTTGGATGTCCTAATCGCCTGGATGTCAAAGTGTCAATAATTGAAACTGTTGTTCTGGACGTCTAGTGAAGCGTTCCAGCTTCTGTACTGTATGTTCAAAACACGAGATGGCATGGTAGAGGCATGTTATAGGCAGCTTTTGGGTGGCCTCAAGGGAGGATTAGACATAATAATAATAATAATAATAACTTTATTCTTCTATACCACCATAATCGTGCGACTTCTAGGCGGTTCACAATTGAAGAAAGCTGGACAGTCAGCGAGTTACAATATGCAGATAGTCAGTGAAATTACAGTATACAGAATTTTAAAATGCAGCAAATTATAATATACAGTTTACAGCGATAATCAAACATTTTGCAAGCCATCCTGGATGGAACGTATACATTTAGAAGTAGACCTGTTTTAGAAGGGTCTAAGTGCCACAAAGGTGTCCAACCTGACCAGATGACCACTGCATGCATCTCCCACACACCCCCACATTCCACAAGTGCTTACTGACCCTCTTCCACTACAAATAGGTACATACCTGTTTCTAAAACAGCAGCATCTGGTATGGGAAAGCCTAGTAGAGCTGCACACAGTTGTCCTAAGTGGCCTGGTGGATGGGCTAATGACCTAGGCCCATAAGCCACTCTAACTACTACATTTATGGTAGAATGTGTAAGCCCACCCAAAACCTACTATACTGCCATACAGGTTTCCACCTGCAGTAATACATGCTATTGGGGTGCTACACAGGAGGGTATAGTAGTATTGTTTTGTTGGAGGGAAGGGGGAGCTCACCCTAAATTATAAGGGGGTTATGGTGAGATATACAGCTGTCACCTTTTATGAGAAGTTCACAGCAGTTCCCTCTAATGTGTCCCATTGCTCTGTTGGGATGTCTATGTGGCCAGTCCATTACTATGCTGGCCCCACCCAAGTCCAAATGGTCAGAATTAGGACATTTTCAACCTGGTAGGGTATAAAGTCAGATGTTCTGGTGGCCTAGATGTCCCAGTGGCCAAGATATCTAAGTAGATGATTTTTTTATATACATGTATATATATATTTGGACGTCCAGCAGTTTGCCATTTGAAAATAGCCATTTCTGTACCTTCAACTTTGGTCGTTCTCCTGGAAACATCCAAGTTGAACTTAAAAGTTTGGGTTTTTTAATACTCCTCTATGTGTGCACTTTCCTCTAACGCAGGCAATTGCTAAATTTATCCCCCCCCCCCCTATTATTTAGCCCCATCCTGAGAATCAAGTACATTCATGGGGGGGATGCATTATCAACATGGGCTACAACAGTGGTCCCCAACCCTGTCCTGGAGGACCACCAGGCCAATCGGGTTTTCAGGCTAGCCCTAATGAATATGCATGAGATAGATTTGCATATAATAGAAGTGATAGACATGCAAACCTACTCCATGCATATTCATTAGGGCTAGCCTGAAAATCCGATCGGCCTGGTAGTCCTCCAGGACAGGGTTGGGGACCACTGGGCTACAAAGAAAGCTTGTCTTTACTGTTAACCCTAGTTATTAGTGACTAGGTCTCCTTGCATAAAATGTGACCTGTATAGAATAGTATGAGTTAGTGGAAAAATAGCAAATTTTAACAATAGCCCACACTGATAATTAAAACCCTTAATCTGAAGTTCCACTTTATAAAATGCTTTTTGATGCTATAAAACTTGATGAAAGAAGATGCATCTGTGACAATCAGGGCTCCTTTTACTAAGCTGCAGTAGGCACTAACGCATGTATTCTGCAGTTTATAAGGGCTTACTGCGGGATGCTCTGAGGTATCCCATGGTAATTTTTCATCGTGTATTGGCAACCATGTGCTAAAAAAACAAACAAACCCAAAAAAACATTTTTAGATTTCTGCAAAGGAATCATGTCTGGGGGTATTTCTGCACTAATCATTTGGTGCGGCTCCTGGCTTTCTTTCACCATTATTGGAACCTCTCTACTGGGACTCCCTAAATATCCTGTTTCAATAGTATCCTCCAAGGATACCTCGGCATTCCCCCACATCTCAGTTTAAAAGCTGATCTATCTCCCTTTTAAACATTAGTGCCAGCAGCCTGGTTCCATCCTAGTTAAGGTGGAGTCCATCCTTTTGGAACAAGCTCCTCCTTTCCCAGAAGGTTGCCCAGTTCGTCTCAACCACGCATTGAAACTTCGGAGCTCTGGGTCCACCGTGAGAATGGGCTACTGGGATTGATGGACCATTGGTCTGACCCAGTAAGGCTATTCTTATGTTCTTACTGTTTACTAACTGGTTAGTAAATATGTGAGCCCTTACCATCTACAAAATAAGTGTCAGTAAGCCTCACTTGCTAATTTTTGTTAATGGTCACACACTAATAGCAACATTAGTGATGACCAGAAACAAAGTCTGGAAAAGAAACCCTACAATAAGAAAATCAATGAAAAAACAATAAGGTTGAACAAGGAACTCCCCCCCCCCAAAAAAAAAAAAAAACCAACACCAGGAGAATGTTCAGGGTAAAACTCTTGTATAATTCCAAAGTAGTATAATGGGTACACCTCATGTCAAAATGATTGACAGCTGTCAAGATAAGGATTGACCAATCAGCGTTCACTTCTGGGTTAAGCCACTCCCACTCTCCACCCACACCACACCCACTTTCCACCCAAACCCTGCCCACTCTCCGCCCACTTTTCTCTTAGCCCCGTTCTGCTTTCCTCATCTTTTTGTCACTCTCTTCCTTTCATCCACTGTCTACCCTCTCTCTGCCCCTTCTATATGGCATCTTCTCTCTTTCTATTCCCCTTCCAGAAACTGTATGGCTCCTCCTTCCATTTCTCCCATCATCCCCATTGGTCTGGCATCCATCTTCTTCCCTTCTCTCCTCCAGTGGTCTGGCATCTCTCTCCTCTCCTCTTCTTCCCTCTCCCACACCCCCATGGTCTTGCATTTCACTCTCTCATCTCCCATCCCCCCACTTCCATCAGCATCTGCCCCCTTTCACTCCCTCCAACCCAATTCCATGCAGTATCATTACCCTTATGTCTCTTTCCCTGCAATTCCATCAGCATCTTCCCCTTTCTCTCCCTCCACCATGCTTCCGTACCACCCTGACCCTTTTCTCACCCTTCACTATGATTCCACACCACCCTGACTCCCTTTCTTACCCTTCACCATGTTTCCATACCACCCTGACCCCCCTTTCTCTCCCTCCATACCCTTCCATAACACCCTGATCTCTCTTCTCTTCCTTCACCACCCTACTATGCTCCTTTCTTTCTCCATCCCAAATCAGCAAAGTCCCGCAATGATTGCTTCTGCTGCGGATGGAAGAGGTAAGTGACGTCGGAGGGGGCTGGTCCGGCAGACACAGGGAGTTGTGTCAAGATCCCGCGATGACTGCAGCTGCCGGCCACACCCCCCGACGTCACTTACCTCTTCCGGAATAGAGGCAGTAGACGGCGCAGTCATCGCGGGACATTCGTTCACTTCAGCACGGCTGCCGACTCTGCTCTGTTATAAGTACGGCAGCTGCGCTGAGATGCCGTTTGGAGCAGCACGGGAGGTTCCAGATAATGACACGGGGAAAAAATCCCCGTCACTGCAACATCCCCGGCGCCCGTCCCCTTCACCGCCCTGTAACCATCCCCGTAGCATCCATACAAGCCTCAGTACTGCAATATTTAGCTTATTCCTTCCTTATAAATCAAAGTTTTGGCTGCTGAACTGGAGAAAGAGATGTTCAGCTGGCAGGGCTTTGTTTATAAATTTTTATCAACACAACTAATATACTACTTTATCCTGAAGCAAAAAAAAAAAAAGTAATAGAATTCTTTTTTCTACCTTTGTTGTCTGGTTTCTGCTTTCCTCAACTTTTCATTGAATTCCTTCCATCCACTGTCTCTCTTCTCTCTGCGTCTTCCATTTGTTCTGTTACTGTGCCTCTTCCTTTCTCCCCCTTTCCAAATTGGTCTAGCACCCTTCTTCCCTCCGCTTTCCCAATAGTCTGGCATTGCTATCTTCTTCCCTGCCAGCATCTTCTCCCCACTCTCTTCCCCATTTCCCTTCAGTGTCCTTCTTCCCATTCTCTTTTCCCCATTTCCCTGCACCATCTTCTCCTCACTCTCTGTTCCTCATTTCCCTGCAGCATCTTCTCCCCACTCTCTGTTCTTCATTTCCTTGCAGCATCTTCTCCCCACTCTCTGTTCCTCATTTCCCTTCAGCATCTTCTCCCTACTCTGTCTTCCCCATGTCCTTTCAGCATCCTTCTCTCCCCTCTGTCTTCCCCATGTCCTTTCAGCGTCCTTTTCCCCCTGTCATCCTCATGTGCTTTCAGCGTCCTTCTCCCCCCTCTGTCTTCCCCCTTTCCTTTCAGCGTCCTTCTTCCCCCCTCCTCTTCTCCAGCCCCCCCCCTTCTCACCGTCCCCTGTCTCCCATGTCCTTTCAGCGTCCTTCTCTCCCCCTCTGTCATCCTCATGTGCTTTCAGCGTCTTTCTCCCCCCTCTATTCCCCATGTGCTTTCAGTGTCCTTCTCCCCACTCTGTTTTAACCATTTCCCTTCAGCATCCCTCCACCCCACATTTCCTCCTCCCTGCCCCTTACCTTTGTGGTGCTTTCACCCCCACCCACCCCCGGACAACAGGCTCGGTGTGACAAAACTCTCTACCCTTTACCTGTGGCCAGCGAAGTCTAAACTGCCTTCTTACAGCAGCCGGAGCATTGTAATTGCATATGGCTGCCGTAAAAAATCGTCTCTGATGCAACTTTTGGTTACGTCAGAGATGACCTTTATGGCAGCCACACGCAGCTTTAACGCTTTGGCTGCTGTAAGAAGGCAATTTAGACTCGCGGCCACGAAGGTAAGGGGCAGGGAGGGAGAAAGGGAGCTGTTTCAACTCGGCGGTGGCAGTAAGGAGGGAGGGAGCACGATAGGTGACCGTGAGCGTTCGCTCCCTTAACTGTGGGGACAAGGCCATTCACCGCTCCACAGGGCGGTGAATGGCCTTGTCCCCGTAGACAGAGTGGACAAAGGTTTTTCCCACATTGAGGCAGGTTACCCACGGCTAACTGTGGGTAACAGCCACCATGTCATTCTCTAGTTCTGGATCCGGCCAGCTGTGCACCCCCTTGGAGCGTACACCCAGGGCGGACCGCCCCCCTTTGGTATGCTACTGCAGTGGTTAGAGCTACAACCTTGACACCCTGAGGTTATGGGTTCAAATCCTGCACTGCTCCTTGTGACCCTGGGCAAGTCATTAGATAGAGTGGGAGCCCACTGGGACAGTTAGGGAAAAATGCTTGAGTACCTGAATAATTTGTAATCCGAATAGAATTGTAGAATATGCAGAATATAAATTATTTTAAAAAATTATAAATGCTCTGATGCAGCTTCGGAGCATTTAACATTCTGGACTGCGGTAGATACTGCAGCTTAGTAAAAATGGCCTTTTTCTTCTAGGAATCTATCCAAACTTTCTTTGAAAACATTAAATGGTTTCAAAGAAAGTTTGGATAGATTCCTAGAAGAAAAAGGGATTGAAGGGTATAGATAGTATAGACCACTACTCAGGCGATGGCCTGATGGGCCGCCGCGGGAGCGGACCGCTGGGCAGGATGGACCTATGGTCTGCCTCAGCGGAGGCAACTTCTTATGTTCTTATGTTCTTAAGTGCCACAAAGGTCCCCAAACTGACCAGATGACCACTGGAGTTAAAAAGCATGACCCCCTCCCAACACTCCTCCAGTACTCACTAATATCCTCGAGTGAGTACAGCCGCAAATTTTTCAGCCTTTCCTCGTACGATAGGTCCTTGAGCCCCGAGACCATCCTGTTGCCATCTGTTGCACCGTTGTGTATCGTCTGTCGTTTATATATTTCAAGATGCCAATTTTTACATTGCAAATCGCTTAGCAATTTCTTATAAGCGTTTTTATCAAATTTTAATTAAACTTGAAATGTAAACTTTTTCCAACTTTACGTTTTTCTGGATAACCCTAAGGGGATAGATTGTACAGGGTGGTAGATACAACTCTAAAGACAAAGGTGTATGTGTGTGTGGTGGTGTTGTGTGGGGGGGTGGATAACCTATACAGAGTCACAGGTACAACCCTGTCCTCATTTCTGAGCAGACTGGATGGTCCACGCTGGTCTTTATTTGGTGTCATTTACTGTGTTACTAAGAAGAATCAATATAAATAACTACAATATAGAATATTCAAGGTTCTTTGTCCAGCAAAGTCCTTAGCTGGAGACACAATCAGTCCAAAGGTTTTTTTGACATGGATTTTATAAACTGAAACATTCTTCCTAATTTATTGAAAAGCAACTTTCTCCTTTAGGGTTGTTTATTGTTGACTGCAGGTATGGGGTTATTCAGAGACTTTAGAAGTGACCGGGCAGTTTGATGGAATGTATGTAAGCTTTTGGCACCACATCTCTGAAATCTCACGGACGGTCAAGGAGGCGCCTCTTATAAAAATACACAGTGAAGTACAACTGGAGGACTGCTCTTTCTCAAAGTTAACGTAATGCATTCCTTCTGTTTAGGCTCATTTTCCAGCCTCTCACATTCTTTGTGAACAAGAGTTATAAAACAAGCCCGATGCAGGCCAATTATTTTTACTTTGAAGGCCATTAATCAAGATTGACTAGGAAAATGAAGACAGCCAAGCAAAATTTCATATGTGAATAGAGTAAGATTAAAACAAAACCAGATGGAGATGGACAGAAATGTTAAGCATTTTTTTTTTTCCGCTCGTGTAATAAATGTCTTTCACAAATTACTGCACTTTTATTTTCTTATGGTAAATCAAACCGGGTCATAACGTACAAGTGGTTTCATTGCAGAAATGTCAAAAATAGAAACTGCCTTGTTCTTCTGAAGAGTAATTCCTCACAACCTAAACCAGCAGTGTGGCCTGACAGTCTATAAAATATCTAGGTAGAGTGCAGCTGTAGGGTAAAGTTTAGATATAGAGAAGTAGACATAGCGAAGAACTGATCACTGTGAGTTATGTTTGTATTTATTCCTGTATCTTTATGGAATACTGTACAGTCTTCCATAAACATACAGGTATAAATATCACTGACTGAAACTCTTCATCTGGCTACAGTATTCCATATATGCATATACAGTATATACAAGATAGATGTTTTATCTCATTCCATTCTAGCTGGGATCTGCAGGACAAATGAAGCTGGTGGATTAACCCAGTATTGCTCCTTCATCATGATCATATCACCGTTTATCATGGCTAACCGGAATAGGTTGCCTACCTCCCTCCGGCCAGCTGGCCTGCCTCTTTCAAAATGGGCCTTTCCCTTGGGGAGGGGTCCTGGGGCTCTGATTGTCTCATGTTTTTTAAGGCCCATACAACCTGGGTCAATCAAAGCCTTAGGCCCCTTCCCAGGGCATCAGAGGAGGGGTCTGATGCTCTGATTGACCCAGGTTTTATAAGGCCCCTGCTATGGGAAGGGGCCTTATTCAACCTGGGTCAATCAGAGCTCCAGGCCCCTCCTTGATGCATCCCAGGATGGGATGCAATCCCAGGGAGGGGAAGGCCAATTTTGAAAGAGGCGGGTCAGCTGGATGGAAGGAGTAGGCATCCCTCCCAATTCAGCCATCTAAATTAAAGGTACAGGGGAGAGGGGTTGGAAGGCATGTTGAGTGTTGTGATGCAGAGGGAGAGTGGTGGGGCATCTCTCCCGCTGTAGGGGGGGGGTGTTGTGTAGCAGTAGGAGAGAATGGGCATCTCTCCTGCTGCTGGGGAGGGGGGTTTGCCGTAGAAGAGTGGGCACCTTTCCCACTGCAGGGGGGAGAGATTGAACAATCTCTCCTGCTGTTCTTGTGTTCTGTTTTTTTGTTTGTTTTTGCATTTTTTCTGCGCATGTGCCCATTGCTATCACCAGCAAATGGGCACATGCAAATTTAGCGTGTCCTCGCTACTACTCCCGCCAACCTCATTTACATGAGCATTTTTGAATGACTCGCTTTTTTTTACATTCGCTACCAGAATGGCTGCAGTAGCAGCCTGTCATTTTTTATGCATATTTTTAAGAATCTAGGCCTGAGTGCCTAAATTTATGTATTTATTTTAATGTTTATAAATAACTTATAGCCTAAGTGATTTACATTCAGGTACTCAAGAATTTCTCCCTATCTGTCGTGCTGAGTTCACAATCTGACTAATGTACCTGGGGCAATAGAGTGTTAAGTGACTTGCCCAGGGTTACAAGGAGTAGCACTGGGCTTGAACCTGCAGCCCTAATCACTAGGCCACTCCTCCACTCCACTCTCAATTGCATGAAACTCTTAAATTTAAGATAATAAAAAGTGGGTGGCTACAGTGGCTGATTACGGGTAGGAAGATAACTTAGGAGATAAGAACGTAACAGTTGCCACACTGGGACAGTCTCAAAGTTCATTAAGCCCAGTATCCTCTTTCCAACAGTGGTCAACACAGGTCACAAATACCTTGGCAAGATCTCAAGGAGTAAAACAGATTTTATGCTGCTTATCCTAAAACCATCTTAATTATGGCTTATAGACTTCTCTTTTAGGAAATTATCCAAATCTTTCTTAAACCCTGCTAAGTAAACTGCTTCACTACATTCTCCAGCAACGAATTGTAGAGTTTAATTACCCATTGAGTGAAAAAATATTTTTTCCCAGTTTGTTTTAAATAGTAGTACTTAGTAGTTTCATTGCATGCCATAGGCCACAGTCCTAGTATTTTTGGAAAAAAATAAGCGATTCGCATCCTACTTGTTCCACTCCACTCAGTTAGTTGAAAGACCTCTCTCATACCCTCCCTGAGCCATCTCTTCTTCATTAGAGGAATGTGCATGTAAATATTTCTCAAAAATATCATTGTGAATATCCGCAAAACCTAAATGGTTGGGGTGCCTCCAGGGACTAGGTTTGGAAATCACTGGTATATTAGATATTAATTTGGAAAACAGAAATTGTGTCATTTTCTGGCTGTGGTAGAAATGGCCATTAACTTGAAATTAATTCTAATTGGTGTGAATAATTGCTATGTTTGAAATGCCAGTTATTGACACTAATTAATTTGCTGTTCAATTAACTTGCACGTGTAATTTTCAGCACTTTTTTATAGAGTTAGGGGAATGGTGGAGACTTTCCCCATGTTTCTCCCATGCTCTGTCCATATGCATTCCCCCTTGCAAACTATGCACTATAGCATGTAGTGCGTACATGGGCATAGATGCCATTTTTCCATGCACTTACACATGCAATGCACACGTCACTGCATGCACACAGTTATAGACTTGCCTTTTTGGCTTTGTAAATGTTGGAGATGTCAGTGAGTGTGCCCAGACTTGGTCTTTTGCATTCTTTAATTTCTATACAGGTCCTTTTATAAAGCTGTGGTAGATAGGGAACCCTAGATACTTACCAAAATAATTTTCTTTCTAGTAAAATAGCCATATGAGTATTGGTCAGTGGGTATGACTTACCCCTATTTGTGAGTTTATGTACAAGACATCATCTACATTTTTCAGCTCCAACCCTATTCTGTGCTCCTCATGTTTGTACCAAGAAGTCAAGAAAGAAAAGGAAATAAACAAAGAGGAGGGACACAGGGAACGTCCCTTTCAACCCTAGTGTGTTTTGACATCAAATGAAACAATTAGATAACGTGGTATAAATAACATATAACAAGGTGAAATCCAACAAGCTTCCTAACTTGGGTGTAACTGGCACTAACACTGCTACGACTCTCATACTCTCCCTTTTTTTAATGGAAGAGAGATAACTTCATGACACCTCCTCTTGAGGAGCCTCTTCCTTAGACAATGCCAGGACTTTCAGAGTATCCCAATACTCTTCAGACCTTGAGTCAGTAGAAGATCAAGCATAAGACATAACACTCCTGTCTGAGGCTTTAAGCAGGCAAAAATGTAAACTAGAGGAGGCAGGATGTCAAGACTGATAACTTTCTTCTAGAAAGAAGATTTTCAAGGTAAGTACCTAATCTTTCCTTCTAGAGTAAAAGGCATTTGAGTCTTGACCAGTGGGATGTATCATTGGTAGTCCCTTGAGTCTAAGGTGGAAACAGATGAGCCTGCTGCTAGCACAGATGACCCAAAGGTGGTGTCTGCTTGTGCCATCATATCCATCTGTAGAAGTTAGTGAAAGTGTAGAGGAATGAATCAAATGGCTGCCCTAAAAATCTCTCATGTTGTCCAACAAATCCTCAAAGCAAGCATTGTTAATGCACAGAAAGCACTATCAGCAGTAAATCACTGCACTAATTTCCATATTCAATATAAATTATATTTATGTATATCTTCGGTGAATAGTCTTAAGCCTACTTGAGAGTGAAATAATTCTATATCGGTAGTTTAAAGCCTCAACTGCTTTTTTCAATCACTCTTAGACCTTTACCCAGGATTCATTCCAGCCCTTTGTACACACCACCAATCATAGGCATCTCCTATGTTATCAAATTAAATATGTGAATTTGGTGAATCAATTGAAATCAAAAGCTAAATTCCTAGAAAGTGCTTCCTGTGAGTAACATTAAAGTGGTAGTAATTAATACAAATCTCCTCAGGTAGCACCAACCGGGACTCTGCCAATGAAGAAGCCGTACTCCTAGTAGTGTGTAATCTCAAAGAAATCAGGGGTTGCTAACCGTATCTGATGTATGCTGAAGAAATAGCCTTACAAATACATCTTGAAATGGAAGTCTTAGAGGCTGGCTTCCCCAAACATCTAGGGTTCATTAATACAAAGTGTTGATCTGACAAACAAAAATTATTCATCACCTTGAGATAACAGAGAAGAATTCTAACACCTAGGAAAGCCAACAATTTATCTTTGATTCTGGATCCTGTGGGATGAAATGTGGGTAGCCAGACTTTCTAATTCACTTGGAAAGCCAAGACAACCTTTGGCAGAAAGGAAAATACTGTGCCCAGGAGAGACCCCAGCCTCCATGATCCAGAGGAAGGGTTCTCTGCACCACGGAGCCTGAAGATCCAAAACCCTCCTTGCTGAGGCGATTGCCATGAGAAACACTGTCTTGATAGTGAGATCCATCAGTGACATCTCTTGCAAGGGCTCATACAGAGCCTTATTTAGAGAATATAGGACCATTTTAAGATTCCATGTTGAAAAAGTCTGCCACACTGGCAGTCTCAGCCTCATAGCCCTCTTCAAAAATCTGGCAACATCAAGATGGGGAAGCCAAAGAAACCTCTTCCACCTTGAATCCTAAAGCAAGAGAGGCCTGCCACCTGTACTTTGAATGAACCAACAGCAAGCCCTTTCGCTAGCCCATCCTGAAGAAATGCTAGGACCATTGAAAGCAGGGCCCAAAATGGCTCCACACTCTTCTTTACACACCAGCGGTGAAACAACTTCCAAGTCTTAGTATAGGCAGTAACTGTCTCTAGCTTTCTAGAACATAGGAGGGTAGCCATAACCACTTCTTAATAGCCCTTGCACACTAAAGCACCATGCCATAAGCCCAAGTGTCCCGGTATCCTCCAGGGTCACTGGACCCTGTGAGAGAAGATTCAGATAAGTGGAAGCTTGAGCCATTGGTCCTTCTGCACACAGACCAAGTCTGTGTACCATGGACGAGGTGGCCAATCTGGGACAACCAGGATCACCAATCCCAGAAGGCCTGCTATTCTTCAAATGATTTGTCCAATCATAGGCCATGGAAGAAAACAGTACAACAACTCCTTCTGCGGCCAAGGTTGCACTAGCACATCCATGATGGTGCTTCCAGGTTTGTATCTTTGACTGAAGAAGTGACAAGCTTTCTTGTTGGACACAGACATCATTAGGTTGAACATTGCAGATCCCCACTATCTCAGATCCAGTATTGCCTGCTAAGATAGTCAGCCTGCACATTCTCTATTCCCACTTGTAGATGGGCTTCGGCCCAAGAAACAGTAATCGGGCCTCCTGTCGCAACTATGTACTCTTGGTGCATCCCTGCCTGTTGATTTATGCTACCATCATAGCAAGAAAACTGACTGCCTTGTCTTCTAGGGTTCACTCCACCGCCTGCAAAGCCAATCAAATTGTACAAAGTTCTAGTCTATTGATGGACCATTTCCATTGAGAGGGTTTCCACCAACCCTGAACTGGAGAGCCTTTGCAATGTCCCTCCTGGCTGAAAAGGCTGGTGTCCGCTATCAGGATCTACCAGGAGGAAATGTGACGATGCAAGCCCTTTGCCAGGGACTCTGCCAGAGCCACAAAAGCAAGCTCTGGCATGTGTCCAGTGTCCAGGGCAGCATCATCTGGAGCAAATCAGTCTGCTGAGACCAGTGAGACAGAATAACTTCCTGAAGGGGATGATAGTGAGCCTGCGCCAAGAAATGACCTCTATGGATGCCACTATCAAACCCAGCACTTGAAAATAGTGCCAGGTAGTAGGAAGTGCCAAGATCTCCAGAATTTGGCATCTCAGCTTGAGTTTGCAAGAATCTGGAAGAAAAACACGGCCTTCTGCCGTGTCGAAGCAAACTCCCAATTGCTTCAGGGACTGAGTCAGCTCCAGATGGCTCTTCTAAAAGTTGATCACCCAACTCAGCTCTCCCAGTGCTGACTCCAACCCCAGAATGTCCCCAAAATAGGCAGTTTTAAATTTGTTACTAAATAGTTAAGTGCTGCCGAAAATGACCTGTTAGCCCCAAACAGGCAATTGAACTGGCCTGTGTTAAATATCAACCCCTAGATATCATATTCAAAAGTATAAAAAATTCCAGCAGCCAAAAAATTAAGGGCTCCTTTTATCAAGCTTTGCTAGAGGTTTTTAGCGCGAGCTAATACAGTAAAGCGTCAGAGCACTTACCTCACCTGTCCATGCTAATAACCTCTAGTGCAGCTTGATAAAGAGGTGTGTGTGTGTGGGGGGGGGGGGGTAAGACTGGAGAATTAGAAAGTGCAGCATTAAAAAAATGATTTAAATAAAATAAGCAATATACATGTACATCTCAGGACTGAGGTGGAAAACAGGATAATTAGGGTACAGTATGCAGCACAATAACAGAGCAGATCAATCATATGGTAGGGTAGCACAATAGGTTAAAGATGACAAAGAATTAAGCAAAACAGTTCTGCAGAACACTGTATACACTCAGGAATTTATATGAGGAAAAGTAAAGTAGTGTGGCTATTTCGCCATCCAGCTGGAAGCAGACTGTGAAATGTTAACAGAGACAAGACTGCCTAGTAAAACTGAAAATACAATAATGGGAGATTTAAATTACATCAATATGGATTGTGTGGATCTGTCATCAAGCTAGCTAGGAAAGTAACATTTCCAGGTTATATATATAATTGTTCTTAGTTCTGGAACTAACCTGACGGAAAACATATTTAGATCAAGTTCTCATTGGGATGAAAGACCTAAGGCAAGGGCTAATGGTAATATAGCCATAATGCAATTAATTTTAACATAACCACAGAGGAGAATTATAAATCTACAACAGTAGAATTTACCTTTCAAAGAGGGTTATAAAGCAATGATAAAATTAGTTAGAAAGCACTACAAGGCAGACGTGCTTCACCTTATTTAAAGAACTCTTTTGTGGCACTCTGCGCTGCACGCTGTAATCATTTTTCTTTTTTGTCATGCCTTAGTAAAATACTTTTTGTGTGTATTTGTTTGCTATTACCAGTCCAACCAACCAACTTCCTAAATTCTGAGCGTTATTTTGTCACTGTAGCTGAAAAGAGTGTTATTTCGTTAAGTGCCAATTTGCAGAAATGAAATTCTATGTTTTGACATTGTTTCAGATCATTAATTGAACCATATCCAAATCATTCTCTTCTTGGTTGGGCTGAGAACCTTTTAGCACCCCCTCGTAATTTCACTTTCTCCATGGTCCAACTATCTATTGGAGGGGAACTATGTGTAAAATAATTTAAGACAAAAGTGAAGACCTGACTTTTTCAAATCATATTTAAAGACAACTGATCTGAGATTGGGATTGGATGGCTCTATGTTGAATGTATGTACTTTATTTGCTCTCTGTTATGGATTTTAGAGTTCCTTACTTTTATGTGGATTATAGATTGAAAAACCACTTTGATCTGCAATGTGTCAGTTAAAGGCAGTAAAGTAAGTCCTGCTAAATAAATGAATAATTATAGAGAACAGTTGCTAGGATTAAAAGGTTACATGAGATGTAGAGATTGTTTTAAAATACCTTGGAAGCCCAGATAAAGCATATTCCACAAGAACATAAGAATTGCCGCTGCTGGATCAGACCAGTGGTCCATCATGCCCAGCAGTCCACTCACGTGGCGGCCCTCTGGTCAAAGACCAGTGCCCTAACTGAGACTGAGACTAGCTCTACCAGCGTACGTCCTTGTTCAGCAGGAACTTGTCTAACTTTGTCTTGAATCCCTGGAGGTGTTTTCCCCTATGACAGACTCCGGAAGAGCGTTCCAGTTTTCCACCACTCTCTGGGTGAAGAAGAACTTCCTTACGTTTGTACGGAATCTATCCCCTTTCAATTTTAGAGAGTGCCCTCTCGTTCTCCCTACTTTGGAAAAGATGAACAACCTGTCCTTATCTACTAAGTCTATCCCCTTCAGTACCTTGAATGTTTCGATCATATCCCCTCTCAATCTCCTCTGTTCGAGGGAGAAGAGGCCCAGTTTCTCTAATCTTTCACTGTATGGCAGCTCCTCTAACCTCTTAACCATCTTAGTCGCTCTTCTCTGCCCCCTTTTGAGTAGTACCGTGTCCTTCTTCATGTACGGCGACCAGTGCTGTACGCAGTACTCCAGGTGAGGGCGCACCATGGCCCAGTACAGCGGCATGATAATCTTCTGTGATCTGTTCGTGATCCCCTTCTTTATCATTTCTAGCATTCTGTTCGCCCTTTATGCTGCTGCTGCACATTGCACAGACAGCTTCATTGACTTGTCGATCAGAACTCCCAAATACCTTTCCTGGGAGGTCTCTCCAAGTATCGCCCCGGACATCCTGTGCATGAGATTTTTGTTACCAACATGCATCACCTTACACTTGTCCATGTTGAACCTCATCTGCCATGTTGATGTCCATTCCTCGAGCCTGATTATGTCACATTATAGATATTTGCAATCCCCCTGCGTCTTCACTACTCTGAATAACTTTGCATTGTCCACAGATTTTATCACCTCACTCGTCGTACCTATGTCCAGATCGTTTATAAAGATATTGAAGAGCACGGGTCCAAGCACCGAGCCCTGCGGCACCCCACTGGTGACGCTCTTACAGTCCGAGTATTGTCCATTTACCACCACTCTCTGTTTCCTATGCTCCAGCCAGTTTTTAATCCATGTGAGTATTTCACCCTTGATTCCAAAGCAAACCACATAACTTTCATCATGAGGCTATTAAGCTCTACAAAACAATTTCTAAAACATGGAAAATTTCTGTTGCCTACCTTTGCTGGAGGCACAATTCTGTACTCAGTGCCATTGATTGATTGATACATGATCAGCAGCCTCTTTTATTTATCTGCCATCATTTACTATGTTAATATGCCTTTTAGAAAAAAAAAAAAAAGAATGAAAAGAAAATAGGCTTCAAATAGGTACTTTCCAAGCACCTAAATATCAGTGTGTTTTATAGAATAACCTTCAATATTCTGAAATCCTGAGCACACAGTGTGGCAGCTGTAAAAAAAGTAAATAAAATGTTAGGGGTCAATATTAAAAGCTAGGTATTTGAGTAGCAGCACCTGCTACTAGGGCTAGCGCAAGGATAACTGACACCCTATGCCTTATGCCCCCTCCCTCATACAATTTAATTTCTGGTTTCTTATATGCCCCTCCCACAAGACATCATGTTTTTAACTGTTAAACTGTGCGTTGTGTGGTTGTGGGTGCGCATGTTTCATCCAGAACTACACAGGGATGAAAATTAGTGCTGGCAACTCCCACTATGGACAACTGGTTCACAATAGAGACACACGGGTAGGTCCCAGGTGGTTTGGATGAGTGCAAAAAAGGTCAGACACTAATGAGAGTAATGTTTGTATTTAGGGGAGAGGGTATTTTGGATGGGGAGAGTTCAGATGGAGAGGGTTATGTGGCCCATTGTGGGGGATTCAATGTGGGAGAGGTGCCAATTTTTATTAAGTGTGAATCAGATGGGATGATGTGTTAGGGGAATGATCTTCCCTCATATTCGTGGAAACAGGCTGTTATTGTTTATCTAGAATATTTATTGGTGAGGAGTGGCCTAGTGGTAGAGCTTCTACCTCTACACCCAGAGGTTGTGGGATCAAATCCCAGGGCTGCTCCTTGTGATCCTGTGCAAGTCACTTAATCCCCCATTACTCCAGGTACAAAATAAGTACCTGTATATATGGAAACCACTTTGAGTGCGGTTGTGCAACTACAAAAAGGCAATATACAGTCATATGAAAACATTCAGACACCCCATGAAATATTCAATTCTTTCTTAAGAAATGTTCACATATTAATGTCAAACCTTTTTTTTTAATTTCTGGAAAAGAAAGTTATGTAATTGCAGGTAAACAACAAAAGTTTTCCTTGATTTACTCATGAATCAAAAGATATCTAGAAAAATCTGTATTCTAACTGAGGAATAAATTAGGACACCCCTCATATTGTCCCACTTAAAGTGGCTCAAATCACGCACAGGTGTATCACATCAGGTGCACATGATTAGAACATCATTACTCAGCATTTTGAAGGAGGTTTGCCTACTTAAACCTCAGACATTTAGTTTGGTGTGCTCATGACTGCTGTGGTGTGAGTGAACACCATGGTGAGATCAAAAGAGCTGTCTGAGGCCTTCAGAGAGAAGATTGTAGCAACTTATATGTCTCATAAGGGATTTAAAAAGATCTCAAAAGAATTTGGCTTTAGCCATTCCACGGACCGGAAAATAGTGTACAAGTGGAGGACTTTCCAAACAACTGCCAACATGCCCAGGTCTGGCCATCCAAGCAAATTGACCCCTAGAGCAGACCGCAAGATGCTAAAAGAAGTCTCCAAAAACCCTAAAATGTCATCATGAGACCTACAGCAGGCTCTTGCTACTGTTGATGTGAAAGTGTATGCCTCTACAATCAGAAAGTGACTGCACAAATTTAACTTGCATGGGAGGTGTGCAAGGAGGAAACCTTTGCTCTCTAAGCGAAACATCAAGGCCAGACTGAAGTTTGCCAGAGAGACCATAGACAAACACCAGGACTTCTGGAATAATGTTCTATGGATATATGAGTCTAAAATTGAATTGTTTGGACACCAGAAAAGAGGACATGTTTGGCGTCCACCAAATACAGCATTCCAGGAAAAGAACCTCATACCAGAGGTGGAAGTGTCATGGTTTGGGTATGCTTTCCTGCAGCAGGACCTGGCCAGCTCACCATCATAGAATCCACCATGAATTCTATCGTGTATCAGAGGGTGCTTGAGGAACATGTGAGACCAACTGTAAGAAAATTAAAACTGAAACGGAACTGGACCCTGCAACATGACAATGATCCAAAACATACCAATAAATCCACCAAGGACTGGCTGAAAATTAAGAAATGGAGAGTCCTGGAGTGGCTGAGTCAAAGCACTGATCTTAATCCCATTGAGATGCTGTGGGATGATTTATGGGCTATACATGCAAGAAACTCCTCATACATTTCACAGCTGAAAGAATTCTGCATTGAATCGGCCAAACTTTCCTCAGACCGATGTCAGAGACTGGTAGATGGCTACAAGAAGCATCTCACTGCAGTTAGTTCAGCCAAAGGGAGTAACACTAGCTATTAGGATGTAGGGTGTCCTAATTTATTCCTCAGTTAGAATACACATTTTTGTGGATATCTTTTGTTTCATGAGTAAATCAATGAAAATTTTTGTTGTTTACCTGCAATTACATCACTTTCTTTTCCAGAGATAAATATATAAAAAAGATTTGACTTTGATATGTGAACATTTCTTAAGAAAGAACTGAATATTTGGCCATGTTACTCCTCTACTTCGTGATGCTCACTGGCTGTCCATCACACACCACATAACTTACAAAATTCTCCTGCTCGCCTTTAAAACTCATAATGCAAACACCCCCACTTTTATCAATAAAATTCTCATCCCCTATCAGCCCACAAGAACGCTGAGATCTAACATTCAGAACCTGCTGGTAATCCCTTCCATTCATGATATCGTCAATGACATTAATGTAAAATCAATTTTCTCTGTCATGGCTACTTTGTTATGGAATGTGCTACCCCTATATCTCAGGCTGGAACCTTTGCTAATTACATTTAAATCTAAACTTAAAACTTTCTTATTTCAAGATGCTTTTAACACGTGAACCTGACTACTTTGACAATGAATGACACCCCATTATAAATAAGTAGCTCCCTTCCTTCTCTATTTTATTCTAATCTCGATGTAATGATGAATTCCTCCCCCTTCCCCTTGTTTTCATGTTAGTCAGTGTGAGATCCCTGTATGTTCTAATAGAAGTTTTAATTACATGTTTTTATTATTGCCTTTATTGTAAATCGTTTAGATAACCCTGTTTCAAGTTTCATAAAAATTTGATATACCACCAAATCAGAATACAAGGCGGTTTATAAAGATAAAATAGGGTTACATACAGTGTTCCCGCTAAGCTGCGTTGACGTGCGCACGCGCACAAAATATTACCTCGCAGCGCACAAGTTTCTCGTCGCAGCGCACACAGTGTAGAGCACAGTTCTTCAACCGCCGGTCCGCAAACAAAATCTTGCCGGTCCACGAAGGATTCGGTCCCCGCCGCAACGAAAGGCCGGCGTCAGCTGACTTGCAACTTCCTGTTGCAGTCGCTGTGCCGGGACTCCTGCCTTCCACCGCGTTTGCCTCCTGCCTTGTCTCCGCACCTCCAGACCAGCAGCGGCAGCTGTGTATGCTTTTAACTTCGGCACAGAGCTGCCCCTAATCAATAGTTTAGCGCGGTTTCATAAGGCAGCCTCGGGGCCTTTGCTAGGCCGGCCCACATCGCATCATCGAAGCAAAGGCCCCGAGGCTGCCTCATGAAACCGCGCTAAACTATTGATTAGGGGCAGCTCTGTGCCGAAGTTAAAAGCATACAGAGCTGCCGCTGCTGGTCTGAACTCTTGGGCCGCTGAAGGAGGGCAAAAAGCAGCTGTCCTGGAGGTTTCCCTTCCTCTCGCCTTTACAGGTTCCTTTTTTCCACCTTTTTTTTTTTCCTTCAAACGGCAACGAGCCCCAGCATCGACATCAATCAAGTAAGTTTCCACTGTCAATCAAGCGGTTCTGCTCGGCCAAAGCTTCCCCTGTGACATGAGCCACCCTCAGGGGAAAGAAAGTGACCCACAAAGGTGAGGGGAAGGGGGGCAGATGATGGAAGTTGGGGGGGGGGAGAGAGAGAGAGAGAGAGAAGGGGCAGATGATGGAATGGAGGAGATGAGAGAGAGAGAGAAGGGGACAGATGATGGAAGTGAGAAGAAGGGAGAGAGAGCAGAAGGCAGATGGATGTCAGTTGAGAAGGGAGAGCAGATGCTGAATGGAAGTGGGGAAAGAACACATACTGGATGGAAGGAGGAGATAAATAAAGGGGGAAGAAAATAGTAAGATAATGGAGGGGTGAGGGAAAGGGGTGACAAGCTGTGTGTAGACACAGTGAAAAGAGGGAAACGGGACTAAATAGTAAGAAAGAATTTAATTTAGATGGAGGCAGAAAATAGAGAAGGAAGACCAGAGAAGAAAAGGGAAGAGAGAGCAGAGAATGATCAGATCTGAGTGGAGGAAATGAGAAGAGAGATATGCTAAAAACCACAGGGGGGAGGGAAGGATAGAGATGCCAGACCATGAGGGGAACAGAAGGAAGATGATGGATGCTAGACCAAATTGGGGGGTGGGGGGGGGCAGGAGGAGAGATGGCAGGGAAAGACAGACAGTGAATGGAAGGGGCAGATGCTGGACTGAAGAGACAGAGAAGGTTATCATGCTGCTGTACCGGGCCATGGTACGCCCTCACCTGGAATACTGCGTCCAGCACTGGTACTTTAAGAAGGACACGGTACTACTCGAAAGGATCCAGAGAAGAGCAACTAAAATGGTTAAGGGGCTGGAGGAGTTGCCGTACAGCGAAAGATTAGAGAAACTGGGCCTCTTCTCCCTTGAGCAGAGGAGATTGAGAGGGGACATGATAGAAACATTCAAGGTACTGAAGGGAATAGACTTAGTAGCTAAGGCAGGGAGAACGAGAGGGCACTCTCTAAAGTTGAAAGGGGATAGATTCCATACAAACGTAAGGAAGTTCTGTGGTAGAAAGCAACATATTTATTTGGCTCATAACTTGCTGGCGCCCGATATTTTTAGCTCACAGTGAAAAAAGTTTGCTCACAACACCCGCCCGCTTAGAGGGAACACTGGTTACATATATTAATACATAATCAAAAAGACAAAAGATGAGTAACAATAGACAATAACAAAATTACAAACAGGAATGAAACAGGCAGAAGAGGGCGAACTACACTATTTTAAAAGAAAAGAACAAAAGGGGAGGGAAAACAAAACAGCTGATAATGAAGCAAGATTAAAATGCAAAATAAATTTGAAACTTACTGAATATCACATGTGGCTCAGCATTGAATTTCTGGGCATAACTCAAGTAGCAGTCAGCAAATCACTGAGGACCAACCAATGGTGTAGTGAGGGTGGATGGCACCCAGGCCACCACAAACTCTTCTCTGTACCCCCCCCCCCAAAATGCGCATGTTCCTCTTCTCTTCCCCATACCACTTTAACTTCACTGGCATGAGCAGCATCTACAACCTGCTGCCTGCTCCGACCTCAGCTCTTCCTCTGATGTCACTTCCTGGTCCAGCCTTGGCTCTCCCTCTGATGTCACTACCTGGTCCTGTGACCTCAGAAGGAGAGCCAAAGCCGATGTGAGCAGCTGGTTGGAGGTTCTGCTCATTCCAGCGAAGAGTTAGAGGCACAGGGGAAGGGAAAGCACACGTGTGGCAGGGAAGGAGGGGAGATGCCAATGCCCCCACCAAGACAATGCATGGGGCGGTTCAACCGTATCCCCCTTACTATGCCATCAACTGAATATTGACCCCTACATGTCCTGCATATGCTTTATTCAAACCACACATATGAATACCTGCTTGCAAAGTATATATCATCAAAGCAGCTGCCATAAGGCAGTAAGAGGGGCCAAAAGAGACTACGAGGAAAAAATAGCCAAGGAGGCAAAAAATTTGAAACTGTTTTTTTATATATTTAGGGGAAATGACCCGCGAAGGAAATGGTGGGCCCGTTGGATGACCATGGAATAAAGAGAGTACTTAAGCAGGACAAAGCCATCGCTGACAAACTGAACACATTTTTTGCGTCTGTATTTACCAAAAAGGATATATACAATATACCAGAATCCGACAGGCTATATGCAGGAAATTAAGATGGGAAACTGACAGGGTTGATGGACAGACTAGAAAATTGATAGGCTTAAAAATGATAAATCCCTGGGACCGGATGGCATCCATCCAAGGGTAATCAAGGAACTGAAAGGGGTTATAGCTGAACTGTTCCAACTAATAGCCAATCTGTCAATCAAATCAGGAAGGATTCCTGAAGACTGGAAAGTGGCGAATGTTATGCCAATCTTCAAGAAAGGTTCAAGGGGAGATCAGGGAAACTACAGACTTATGAGTCTGACCTCGGTACCAGGAAAGATGATAGAGGCGCTGATAAAAGACCGCATCATTGATCATCTTGACGGACACAATCTGATGAAGACCAGCCAGCACAGCTTCAGCAAAGGAAAATCTTGCTTGACGAACTAACTGCACTTCTTCGAGGGAGTAAACAGGCAAATAGACAAGGGTGACCCAGTTGACATTGTATATTTGGATTTTCAGAAGGTGTTGGGAGGCGGCTGAGGAGAGTCGGGAGCATGAGGGAGAGCGGAGAGAGAGGCAGGCAGGAGACAGAGGAGCAGTGAGGTGAATCGGGAGCACGAGGGTGAGCGGAGAAAGAGAGGCAGGCAGGAGACTGAGAGGGGAAGAGACGAGAGATAACTCCGCTCACCCCTCCGACGTCAGCAGCACACCGAAGCTGAACTCCCCCTTAAAAGGAGAGGAGCCAACGGTGAGGGGATCACTGTAGGGAGAATAGGAGGCAGCGGTGGAGAGTCAGGAGGTGGCTGAGGAGAGTTGGGAGCACGAGGGAGAGCGAAGAGAGAGGCTGGCAGGAGACAGAGGAGCAGCGAGGTGAATCGGGAGCACGAGGGTGAGCAGAGAGAGAGGCAGAGGTGAGAGATAACTCCGCCCACTCTTCCAACATCAGCAGCACACCGAAGCCGAACTCCCCCTTAAAAGGGGAGGAGCCAACGGTGCGCAGCCATTTGGTGCCTTAGGGCCTTAGCAAGAGCGCCTTTACGAAGAGCCTCAAGAAGGGCAACAAGCAGGGACAGAAGAGAACACACACTCACACAAGCAAACACAGAAGAGTCACAAGCAGGCACAGAAGAGAACACACACTCACACAAGCAGGCACAGAAGAGGCACAAGCGGGCACAGAAGGGAATACACACTCACACTCACACAAGCAAAAAAGGTACCAGTGAAATAAAAAGAGCACTCCAAAAAGGCGGACAGCACTGGAAGCAGAGGGAATCCAGAAGATGAGCTTTCCAGTGTTCTGCACAGTCTGTCATATGTATGACTACCTCCCCTTGGGTACTTAAAAGTAGGCATATCCTTATAGAAATTCCCCAATTTCACAGTCTCTTTCCTGAGAACCTAGCATTACAAGGGGCCCCTGAAAAGTTCTCAGCCCAACTAAGAAGAGTATGACGGGGAGCCATGAAACTTACAAGTTATTCCATACCTTTCTTGACACTTTTCGTTTAATTTCATTACATTGTACTTGTATGTTTCGTGGCTCCACATCATTCTCTTCTTGGCTGGGCCTCTTCTTTTCAGCGGCCCCTTGTAAGTATAGTTAGAATAGCTTTTCCTATCTGCATCACATTACATTTTCCCCCATTTGTTCACAGATTAGCAAAGGCATAATAGAAGCTGTATTTACACTATATTGACAAAGCACTTTATCATTCTCTTATAGAGTCTCACCTTTCAGCATGAGTACTCAGCTGGCATGTCTATCATTTACTTGCTTCACTTTTGAGGTTGTCAATTAATGCTTATTTGGGAATGGTTTGAAACCACCACTTCATTATAAACAACTCACCTGTTTCCAAGTGTTTAATGATTTTAGTCACCATTGATTTAGGCTGTATCTGAACAGATCATTTAAGAGTTATAAGTTTCTATAGCCCTGTACCAATCTAGTTGCCCAGACAATTTATCATAAGGAACTCTGATTTAGAAAAAAAATATATATATATATATATATATTTGCTTCATGCTTTTGCATTTCCTCTCATAGGGATTCTCCAAGACTTAAAAGACATATTGATTCATGGTGAACTAGGATTGCATTACGTTTTAACGATATAGTACAGACTTTGAACTCAGTTGCAAAGGGAGTTTGAACAGTTCTGGAAAGCTGCATACTAGTTCATACAGTATGTCTCATATTTCACTGTAAACGGGTCAAATGAATCAGGGTTCAGAAATGCATTGGACTCCTAGAATACTGAACTTTGTAGCAGATGTTTTCTTTCCTTACATTATTAATTTATACCAGAGAAACACCTCTTGTTAAAAAATAAATAAATAAATAATAATAATGCTTATATATTCAGACTATCAGGACTATTGTAACATTTCTTGGGTGTAGGCTTTGCCTGTAGAAAGGAGTAAGTAAACTGACACTGCATTAAACTGTAGTGAAAGATTCCTGCATGCAACAGGCTTGTTAATTCAGAACAGTTTACATTAATTTATTCAGATACTCAAGCATTTTTCCCTGTCTGTCCCGGCATGCTCACAATCTATCTAATGTACCTAGGGCAATGAGGAAGTTAAGTGACTTGCCCAGGGTCACAAGGAGCAGCGTGGATTTGAACTCACAACCTCAGGGTGCTAAGGCTGTAGTTGCGCCACCCTCTCCCAACTCAACCAACTATTCCCATTCTTCCAACAAGATGGACAGAATTCCTAATTGTCGTAAGAAAATTAGATTCAAACATAAGCACCAACCGGTGGTGAAGTAAGGGGGGTGAGGAGTGGTCCGCCCCAGGCTCCATATTGGTTGGGGCATTGGCATCCCTGCTCCTCTCCACCCCCGCCCCTCATCCCTTTGCCATGCATGCATCCCCCTTCCTTTCCCCCTTACATTTAGTTATTCACTGCTGCAAGCAACAACTTCAACATGATCCTTGCAACCACGTCATCTCTCCCTCTTACGTCACTTCTGGGTGCCGCGCTTAGGAAGACATCAGTGGTTCCCAACCCTGTCCTGGAGGACCACCAGCCAGTCAGGTTTTCAGGCTAACCCTAATGAATATGCATGAAAGAGATTTGCATGTAGTGAAGATGATAGGAATGCAGATCTGTCCCATGCATATTCATTAGGGCTAGCCCGAAAACCTGACTGGCTAGTGGTCCTCCGGGACAGGGTTGGGACTACTGCTCTAGATTAAGGTGATATGAACGTAGAAGCACATGTGGGTCAATTTTCAGAACACCTTTTGTGATCTGCACTGGTTAAAGACTACTTAATTGCTTCTCCTTTAATTTCTTACAGGAGCCACTGTACAAGAAGCATTTGGCCATATTTTATGAATTTTTTTAGAGTCATTATTTGGGGTGTGGACTGGGGTCAAGCCAAAGATGATCTATTAAGTGTCAAAATTCAGCCAATGAATGAGTAAACTATCTATTTAAGATGGACTATTAAAATAGTAATCCTAATTTAATTGGACTTAATTGAAAATTAGGCACACTTAACCCCCTACTTTTTTTTCAAGTGGACCTACAGGCTTTTAGGGCCTGATTCTCCAAAGTGCGTCCCGATTTTAGGCAGCTGTAGGCGTCCTACAGCTGTCTAATCAGCCAATCGGGATGCACGTTTTTTAATAAAATGCTCCCCAGGCAGGCCGCCTATATTGAAGGCGCCTCCGAGAGCCTAGGGAGACTCGCAAGACGCCTAAGCTCGCCTAAGGGCCTTAGGCGGGCCTTAGGTGAACCTAGGCGGCCCTACGCGTCTCCCTAGTAGAGGAAGAAACGCTTAAAATGTAGGCCAGCAAAATGCTGGTCTACATTATAAGTAGATGCGGCCACTATACTTATTGCGGCAAGGGATCTCTCTGCCACTATAAGTATAGCGGGCCGTGGCCGCCTGTCCGATCGCTAGCAGGAGGGTGCCCAAACTCTCCTGCCAGAAGATGCCCCCCCCAACACTACCGACCGCCCCCCCCCGACATTACCGATCTCCATCCCACCCCGACACTACTGATCGCTTGCAGGAGGGTGCCTAAACCCTCCTGCCAGAAGATGCCTCCCCCCCCCGACAATATCGATCGCTGGCAGGAGGGTGCCCAATCCCTCCTGCCCGAAGACGCACCCTCCCCCCCCCCCGACAATATCGATCTCTGGCAGGAGGGTGCCCAATCCCTCCTGCCCAAAGACGCACCCCCCCCCCTGGCGCTAACAGCCCCCAAACCTCCACACCACCAAACTAACCTTTTCTTAAGGCCAGTCGGGTCTTGCCTGTCCAGCCGGCAGGCCCGCCTCATCGAAATGAGGTGGGTCCGCCCCTTCCCGGCCCATCCCGCCGAAGCCTAAGGCCTGATTGGCCCAGGCTCTAGAAGCCTGGACCAATCAGGCCTTAGGCATAGCGGGTCCGCCCATCTCCACTAAGTCTAAGGCCTGATTGGCCCAGGCTTCTAGAGCCTGGGCCAATCAGGCCTTAGATTAAAAGGGGATGGGCGGACCCGCTATGCCTAAGGTTAGTTTGGTGGGGTGGAGGTTTTGGGCACCCTCCTGCCAGCGATCGATATTGTCGGGGGGGGGAGGCATCTTCTGGCAGGAGGGTTTGGGCACCCTCCTGCCAGCGATAGGTAGTGTCGGGGTGGGAGGGAGATCGGTAATGTCGGGGGGGGGCGGTCGGTAGTGTCGGGCGGGGGGGCATCTTCTGGCAGGAGGGTTTGGGCACCCTCCTGCCTGCATTCAGACAGTGGGCCGCGGCCCGCTATATTTATAGCAGCAGAGAGATCCCTTGTCGCGATAAGTGTAGCGGGCCGTGTCTAATCTAACCTGATTCTCTAACCAGCATCTGTAACATGGACGCCGGTTACAGAATCGGGGTTTAGTGTAAGCCGATTCTGAATAGGACACCTCTCCCGGGCGTCCTATACAGAATCAGGGCCTTAGTGCTGACTAGCAAGTTAAGTACTCCAATGATCACATGTGATGATCAGTTTTATAAACTAGGCATTTATTTATTTATTTTTAGTATTTATACATAATCCAGGCCTATGTTCATTTTTATTTATTCAATACTTTTGTTCCACGCATCCAGCATGGCTGTCCACTGTGCATTACAATAAAAACATATAAAGGAACATTAAAACACACAAACTATGTATATTATCTGCACTATCACACCTGATAGCAGCTAACTACAACTCTCATTAGCCTTAGTAAACAAATAGGTCTTTAATCTCCTGAAAGACAGATACCAGTATTCCTTCTCCCACAGCAACAGATGAGTTACTCAATTGCGCCTCCCCTGCTGAGCTCAATGCTGGTGCAGACACATATGGTTTAATCATCATCTCCATGAGTTATCTTGGAACATCGCCACACATGATCTTGCAAAGCAAACAACAAATCTTAAAGACTACTGTTTCACCAAAACAGTTTCACCATACCGATTTAATTAATAATCTAAACGTTGATGTCCCTGTTCATCCACATCTCACATTCTAATCATTTTAATTCAAACCAATCTATTTCAGTCATTTCCTCTAGTAAACAAAGCGGGTCATTCTGCATATCCTATGCATATGCAAATCCACAATAAATCCCTGTCTACATGGGCACAAGAGTATTCAAGTAACACTGACCCTTACCTGAAAGAGAATTCATCTCTCTCTTCCTTTTTCCTATTCTAATTATCCTTTAAAATTAATTTCTATGCTGGCTGGTTGATTCCTTACTGAATTAGGAAGACAGTGAGTTTCCCCAAACCACAGATTTATGGTTTATATTATAAATAATATAATGCTTTCTCTGCCTCCAAGTTTATGCTGCTTTAGTTGAATCCTTATTTAATATTGGTTGTTCAATTGGTTCTTTAACAACGAGCATGTGTGTAAAAAATTTATCTAAATTGGCATCTATTGCCTGAAATTGAGGTAATGTACATTACTTCATGCATCTGCCTTACGTTATCCCACAGAATCTCTTTTTCATCCAAAACAAGGCCAAATGAAATTGTGTTAAATTGTATTCAGTTGAATTACTTGAAAACAGTTCTATATTTAATGGAACCTTAACTGGTAGGGCATTATGTATGGACAAGCTATGAATGCCTAATAGCTGAAGAAGTGATATACTTGTCTTAGTTTGATCAAGCATCTCCATTATAAGGAAATGAAAAGTGCAATTCTGCCCCAGCAGTAATGCGGAATTATCCCAGATTAAATCAATATTTCAGCATCAGTGCTGGGGCAAAATTGCTTTTGGTTATAAAACCACGACCTTGACAGTTTTAATTTTATTTAAATGGTGGAGATGATGGAAGGAGTGAGTTGGAAGGAGGATAAGGGCTTCAGAGAGCCTTTGGGAGAACATAGAAGACTGTGGAGGCTAACAGAGGCCCATGAAAGTCTGGGAGGCCTACAGAAATAAAACCCAAGTGGGCTCGTTTAACCCTCCTTGAAAAAAGCCTCTGCTGGCAGAGCAATGGTGTGGGATTTTCTAGGTGATAACTAAGTGTAGAGAATGTGGCTAGAGGAGACTAGTGGGAGGAGAAGGAGGTCCCATTTCCCTAGTGGGAGTGGGAAGAATTTAAAAGGGAAGTTTGGAGGAACCAGAGGCGTAGTAAAGGGGGGGGGGGCAGGGGAGAGGTCCACCCCAGGTGAGGTCTTGGTAGAGGTGCTGGCACCTGTCCTTCTCTCCGCACATACACACACATACACCCCTCCACTCCTTCCCAACCACCCCTGCTGCACTCATTTGCCCCTTCCTGTCCCATCCCTCCCCTCCCCTCATACATCTTCATTTTCCCTGCACGAGCAGGATTATGAACTTGCTGCCCGTATCGGTGTTGCCTCTCTCTGATTTAACTTACAGGTCCCGCGCCTCGGAAGTGACATCAGAGGGATAGCCAACATGACGCAGGCAGTAAGTTCATGTTGTTGCTACCGCCTAGAAAATTAAAAAGGTACAGGGGTAGGGAAGGGGGGTGTGTGCATACGACAGGGGGATCAGGAAGGAGCGGGGGAGCAGAGAAGAGGGCGGGGGAGGGGTGCCGCTACCCTGGGTGCCACTCACCCTCATTACGCCACTGGGAGGAACGTCCGGGCTTTTGGTTGTCCGGCTTTCCCCATCAAAGCCTAAGCACTGAGAGGGACTTCCTAATGGTTCCTGGGGATTTGGGCAAGGAATGGACAATGAAAGGAAATAGTTCAAGCTTTTGGTGTCCCTCTACTCCCATCAAAGTCCATGTAGTGAGAGAGGCTCCCTTTGCCTGTGGGAATGGGTGCGAGAAAATTAGATTTGATTACATGGATTGAGTAAGAGAAGTGCAAGGACTCGGTTATCCTAATTTCTCCTGCCAAATTCCTGATCACAGAAGGAGAGCTATCTTTTTGTCCCTGGGAAGGGAAGGACAGAGCAGTGTTTCTCACCTTCTTCAAGCCAAGTACCCCTAAGTCTAACAAATATCAACTGAGTATCCCCACCCAAACTCTACCCCATAAGCACCCAAGCTCTACCCCAGACCCGCCCATACTCTGCCTCTGACCCCACCCCCACAATAATAGTACTAATTGTAATGCAATTTCTTTCATTCATGGTTCATATATACACACAATATAATCTTTTTAACAATACATAATGTTAATCACAAAATTTAAAGAAAAACACAAAATACACTGTACGCAGAGAAAATGTTAATTATCATTTATATTTCGGGGGGGGGGTTCAAAGAGGTCAAGGCAGATGACTTTAAAATATGCAATGCCACCTCAGGAAAACCTAAAAAATAAAATAAAATAAAATAAACAAATATAGTGTAAAATATAGACAACAGATATAAATTTGCAAAACTGATACATTTTAATTACTAAATTGAAAATAAAATCATTTTTCCTATCTTTGTTGTCTGATGATTTCATGAGTTGCACTTCCTTCTCACTGTGAATCTAATATTTCTTTCTTTCTGCCTCCTGCACACTTCCTCTCCTTCGGACCTCATTCCCTTTCACAACCAACACCTCTCTCTGTCCCTCCATGAGTCCAACTTTTCTTCCTCTCTCCTCTACCCCCATTAGCAACATGTCCCCCTCTCTCTCTCACTGTCCATCTGTCTTTCTCTCATTCCCTCCTTTACTGCAAAGGAAGTGGGGAAAGAGAGAGAAAGAGAGATTGAGATCCATGATGCATCTCTCCCACCCCCTCTAATCTAATATAATCCTCCATTTGTGAGTCGCACAAACCTGTACAAGCTCAAGGCAACAGATCAAAGAGGAAGTGGGAAAGTAGAGGGGGGGGCAGGGGGAGGGGCCTCTATCATCCCCAGGATCATGTGCAGCATCTTTCACCACTGCCCACCAGCTCCATGTCAAGAAAGAAAGAAATAAAGAAACACAGAAGAGGGGAATTGGAAGGAGAAGGAGAGAGAAGAAGAACCTGTGGGAAAGGAGGGTTGGATGAAGGGGTAGAGAGAGAAGCATTAAAAGGGTACAGAGGATGGGAAAGGGGGGGGGCAAGGAAATAAGTGGTTTGTGGGCAGAGTCTTGTGTCCTCTTTTTTGTCTTCACAAATATAATAACCCTACAAACCAGGAGCATTGAGCCTCAAAGCCATGGCCTGATGTACCCAGGCCAGAGCCTGCAGGGCCTGTGCTGTTCCTCCTCTCTGATCAAACCTCCAACCCTTGATCAAGTTCCCTAACTCCCCTAAAGTGTCTATCATTAGTTTTCTGGTGGTCCAGTGGTCTTTGGACAAGACCTATCCCTAGTCTCTCCTGCCCTGGCAAGTGCCATCTCCAAAGTGATGCCCCTAGTGGTAGACTCACACCACTACCACTAGTAGTCATGTTTCTGTATAAGGATTCCATTGTGGCACTTGCTTGATTTAGAGCATTTTCTAAAATACATGAGGGAGTCCATATTGTATGTATGGTGTAGTAAGGGGGTAGGGGTGGGGGCAGACCGCCCCGTGCACCATATTGGTGGGGATGCTGGCACCTCTTCTCCTCTCTGCTCCCACTGCTCCCCTACCATGTGCGCACCTTCACTTCCTCCCACCGTACCTCTAGCACTATACCTGCTGCTTGTGTCAGTCTCAGTGCTCCCCTCTGAAGTTACTTCTGCGCCCCGCAACTAGGAAGTTATATCAGAGGGAGAGCCGATGCCAGCGTGGGCAGCAAGTTAGAGATGCTGCTCATGCCGGGGAAGCTAAACAGGTAAGGGGAAGGGGTGCAAGTGTGACAGGATGGGGGGGCGGGGAAGGAGCAGGGGCACAGAAGAGTGTAAGGGGGCATGCCACCATCCCAGGCACCTCCCACTCTTGCTATGCCAGTGGGGGTGCTGTTTCGCTATCACATTTTCAGTAGCAACGGATAAGCAAGCTCTGCAAAATTCTACAGAGCCTGCCTGTCCTTAGCAATTGAAAACGCGATATTGAAACACCGCCCTCCACTGGCAGCAGGGCAGCTGGAAGACTGCTGCTCAGTTCATCTTCTCTTCAACAGATATACTTTTTATAATCTCATACAATGGGATAATTTTATAAAAGCCCTTTTCTGCAAAGTAAAACAGAGTTCAACCATGTAAAAAAAAAAAAGTATAAAATTACTTCTTTTGTGTTTATGCAGCTCAACGAAGCTGTTATAAACAACTATAGATAAAGATTGTATTTTATAAGAAGAGATATGTGCTTCTTGATAATGAACCTTTTCTCCCTTTCTTTGAAAGTTCCGCAATAAAGACATTGTCATGCTGCTCTTGGCTGCAGATTTATGCCAGATTGTTTTAATTGAGTGATTATGCTAAAGTTGCATTGTTAAGAAATAGATACCTTATTAGATATGTTAAGTAGTTATCAGAGAGTGTGGAGAACAAACCTGCATCTTGAACTTGATGATCATGACTGCTGAATAAACAAGCTGAACCTCAGGAATACTAAACATTAGAAACACTAAATAGGTCTGAAGATTCGAAAAACGAAAGATGTACCATTTGAGTTTGTTTTCTACAATTCTCTTTCTACCCATCACAGTCTTGCCAGTGTGGCTGTGAGCGGTTTTTTTGCAGAATACTACAGCATTTACTATTGCTTTCTACAGCCCACATCCCCTGGCTTTCCTTGGGTGCCTTATCAAAAGTAGTAACTAGCAGGGAAAGGCAACTGGAATTTGTGTGTGGTTTGGGCCGTTTATTTTGTTTATCAAGAGAACCATGTTGTTGAGTGTACACTCTTTCAAAAGTGTGTCCACTATTTGGAAAATGTACATGCTCTTGGAAAGAGGGTCTACACGTTTGGGAAGGGTGTACGAGGGGCCGCTGAAAGTCCTCAGCCGAACCAAGAAGAGAATGATGTGCAGGCATGAAAATGTACAAGTTATTCCACACTTTTCTTGACACTTTTCATTTCGTTTCATATAATTGAAATGAAAAGTGTCAAGAAAAGTGTGGAATAACTTGTACGTTTCATAGCTCTTACATCTGTTCGCCCTAGAGAAGAGAAGACTGCGAGGGGATTTGATAGAGACTTTTAAAATATTAAAAGGATTTGATAAAATAGACCAGGAAGAAGCATTGTTAACATTTTCGGAAGTCACACGGACACGGGGCCATAGCCTGAAGCTGAGTGGCAGCAGGTTCAGGACAAACGTCAGGAAGTTCTGTTTCTCACAGCGAGTGGTTGGCGCTTGGAATGCTCTCCCGGAGGAGGTTGTGGCGGAGACTACTGTTCTGGGTTTCAAGTGCAAGTTGGATGCACATCTTCTTGAAAACCATATTGAGGGATACGGGAAATCCGGGTCTCCCAAAAGGTGTACTTAAATGGGCCACCGCGTGCGCGGATCGCCAGACAAGATGGACTTCGGTCTGATCCGGTGAAGGCATTTCTTATGTTCTTATGTTCTCTTCTCGGTTGGACTGAGAACTTTTTAATGTCCCTTCGTACACTCTTTTCCAAGTCGGATGAACAAGAGCACAATGGCATGATATGATGATGACATTTCTCATCTTATTGCAAACAACAGTCCATCCTTATAAACCAGTGTTGAGCCACCTTAAATACTGATGTCTATAACACAAGTGTACTGTATCTAAAAGCAGCTTAGGCCTTTTTACTGCCGCTGTATGCCCAGAGCTGAAAGGGGCATTTTAGGAGGAGTGGTGAGAGCGGGATTTGGGCGGGACATGGACACGTAGATATTTAAACATCTCTATCATAACTCCCCTCTTCTGCCTTTCCTCCAAAATATACATATTGAGATCTTTTAGTCTGTCCCTGTAAGCCTTATGATGTAGACCACTGACCATTTTAGTATTGATTGATCAATTTATTTATTTATTTCTATATCATACAATCCAAAGTTCTTGGCGGCTCTAAGAGAACATAATCATAAATCAAACAGACAGAACAAACATAGTAATCTGCTTGACGTTTCTTCCCATAGGTGTTTGATATTTAAAATTGGATGAGTTCCTCTGGACCAACTCTATCCTGTTTATCATTTTTTGAAGGTGCAGTCTCCAGAATTCTATATGATATTTTAAATGAGGTCTTGACAAATTCTTATTCAGAGGTGTCAATACCCCCTTTTTCCTACTGCCTTTCCTTTCCCTATGTACCCAAACATCCTTCTAGCTTTTACCATCACCTTTCAACCTATTTGGACATCTTAAGATCATCTCATACTATGACACCCAAGTCCCGCTCCTCTTTCATGCATAAAACTTCTTCACCCCCTAAACTTTACCGCTCCCTTGGGTTTTTGTAGCCCGAATGCATGACCTTGAATTTCTTAGCATTAAATCTTAGCTACCAAATTTCAGGTCATTTCTCAAGCTTCACTAGGTCCTTCCTCATCCACACCATCTGGGGCATCTACTCAGTTGCAGATTTGGTATCATCCACAAAGAGGCAAATGTTACCTGACAGCCCTTCAGCAATATCGCTTACAAAAATGTTATAAAGAACAAGCCCAAGAACCGAACCTTGACGCACACCACTTGTAACATTCCTTTACTTAGAGCGATATATAGGGGAAAGGGAGATGCTGAATCTTGGAGTGGTTAAGTGGAGAAAGGAAGGGAAAATGCTGACCACCTGGGGTGAAGGGAAGGGAGGTAAGATGCCAATTATTAAGGGAGAGGGTGACATGGTTTTTAACCTCTCCCTAGAAAGGGTGCACAGGGTTGAAGGTTTATTATGTGTCAGCTTTGGTAATCGGTATAAAAATATTGCTACCCATATCTCCGACAACTACATTGGCTACCAGTTGCATTTAGAATCCAATACAAAGCAACTATGCTATGTCATCAATTTTTATATATTCAAGCCAAAATATTATCACATAAATAATAATTCATTTAAGCAAGGTCCTCAGAAGTGCCAGTATTAGCCAAGTGTTTTCAATGGCTACATTACTATCGGCACTGGCCTCCTCATCAGACCCACAATTAATTCTTTATATTATTGGTTTTTACTTTCCTATAAAGTGCTTTTTCTCTACAAGTGCTTTGTTATCTTTTTAGCTTCGTTGTTTATATCGGGAAGGGGCCTATCATTTGACGTTTCACCAAAAGGCTGTATCAAGAAAAGTCCCCCCACCTTATCATATTGTTCTGCACCATCCCGATCTGTTAGTTTCTTTAGAACCAAGATCTGATGAGGAGGCCAGTGCCATTGAAAACACTTGGCTAATACTGGCACTTCTGAAGACCTTGCTTAAATGAATTATTAGTTATGTGATACTATTTTGGCTTGAATATATGATTTAAATATAATATCAACATGTTTGGCTGCATGATAATACTGTGGAGTATCAATTTTTATATGGCACGATTCCCGAATTTTTTAAGAGTTTGATGTCTGGTTACCAACCATCAAGATCATTGCGCTCTGAAAACTCAGCACTGTTGAAAACAAAGGCCAATCTCAAGTATGTAGAAACGAATGCCATGGTCAAATTCGGAAATGTGGGGATAGGAGTTCATTTAGGAAATTGCTGAAAACACGATCATTCGTTGATGCATTTCTTTGAGCATTTGACCTATTGCAAGGACTGAATCTTTCCGCTTTTGTTTTTATCTGTTCTGACTTGTTTTAATATTTTATATATGTAATTTTATTGTAAACCGTTTAGGAATAAAATGGTACAGAAATTTTTTAAAATATGTTAAAGAATTACCTCATCCACCTCATTTTATAACTTGGTGCCTATTATTAGGTGTGAAGTATGGGTTGTGGCTAAGAAGGCAACCTGCCAGTGGGACAGGCACTCCAGAACCAGCCCTAGCGTCAAACCAAGCGGATATAGAATTAGCAAAAAGGCTTGAAAACAAAATATTAATACCCAAGAAGCACTCCAACTCTTGGCCCATTCATCGCCACCATTTAAGAGCCAGCGTTTCAGCATGACCCTTTTATCGTGGGACTGTTCAGATGGCTTGGGGCTCCAGCATGAAACAGCATGTTGTGGCACATGTGGTGGGAGGTTGATGCCCTCCCACACCCCTGATCCAGCATGTGTCAAGGAGCATGTGGTAGGGGAAATGTCCCCTCTCCCCACTACTCCCTCAATCCAGCATTTTTCATGGGGTATGTGGTGGGGGCGATGCTCCCCACACACACCATTGATCCAGCATGCTTCATGATGCATGTAGTGGTGTTGGTGGTGACTGCCCCCCCCCCGATCCAGCACTCCACCTCACCTCAGTTCAGCATGAAGGGTGGTGCTGAACAATCTTGTGATTAAAGGGTGGCACTGAACTGGCCACGCTAAACTGGTGGATCTTAAAGAGCCGCCATCAATGGTCCCATTCCACTGCAGGGATATCCGTGTGGCTATTTTTGTACAAATGATGCCAAACAGATCTTGTTTGCTTACTTTTTTGGCATTCATATTTCGTACATTTCAGTTTTGAAGATGGCTATTCTGTTTTGGACTTTTTCAACACAAGAACATCTTTCTCATGTGTTTTCAAACAGAAAATTCTAACATTTTTTTCCCATTTGAAAAGAAGCAGTGAGATGGAGGGTGTTTTTTGGCTGTAATGTCTGGGACATCCCAATTCTGACTTGGCTGTTTTTTTCAAAAATGCCCCTCCTAATATGTGTTTGAGAAGATCTTGGAATTATGTGATGATGATGTCCAAGAATAAATGTAAAAGTCTGGAGACATTTCAAGTATGGCAGATGCTTATAGGAACCCAGTGTCTGATAAGGAAGAGATTCCTAGTACAGATACATAGGTAAGCCATGGCATATGCACTGTTAATGATGCTACTAGTAGATATCGATCTTCTGATCTACTGTTAACCACCAGGGCCACAATGGCATCAAAGGATTTCACAGCAGCAATGAAGCATACAGGAAGGTATTCAAGGATTAAATATCATGTTTGAGGCATTTTCATCCCCTGGAAGATCAATGCTTTGCAGAGTGTCTGGACTGAAGAAAACATATGAACTGGGAAAATAATTGGCTTCCTTTTAAACACTTCCACGAGGTACCACTTTGAAAAAGAACATAGGGCTGTGTTGCTTACAAAAGATGCTGAAAGAAATAAATGAACTAGTAGCAGCAAAGGAATAAGAGAACAGGGAACAGTCTAGTAGCAGTCAGCCTGTTAACCTGGCTCACCAGCCCCTGCCACCAGCATTAAAAATCTCACAAAACCATTTCCCAAGCACACTAATAGATTTAAATGGTTTCTCTTTCACCATGAACCTCAGCGACACCACTTAGGGCTCAACAAACTCTCATAGCCCCAAGTTTTACGTGTCAAATCTTTATTGGTCCTTATATTACCTTGAAGGTGTTTATCCAAAATCTTTCTTTAAATATAACTTAGCTTTTAAGCTATATCTTTAATTGTTCCCTCGGCCAGGGGTACTGTTCAACATGTTTCATTATAATGTTTCCTCAAGAAAATCCCCCTAAATAATAATTCATCAAATTAATACTTAATACAGGCCCCCTTTTTATCAAGCTACGTTAGGATTTTTTTTTTTTTTGCAGGCTGCTGTGGTAAAAGCTCCGATGCTCAAAGAATTCCTATGAGTGTTAGAGTTTTATCCAGGGCAGGATTAATTTGTCGAGGGCCCCTAGGCACACAAGTACACTGGGCCCCCTGCCCCGCCCCACCACACCATGCGCCCAGGAGGAAACAGGAAGCTGCGTCAGAGGGAAGCTTTGGGCATGCAGCACCACTTGCACAATTACAGTTCCCGTTGCCTTTCTTACCCGCGTTGCTTGCTTGTCTTACTTTCCGTCGATGGGGGGGGGGGGGGGCGCGTTGCCGATTTTGGGGTGGGCCCGTGTTGCTGATAGATGCAGGAGGGGCCCATCGCCGTTTGGAAAAAACAATGTTGATGCCCTCCTTCATCGGGCCCCCCCTGACCATTTCGGACCCTAGGCACGTGCCTACTTGGCCTATTGGTTAATCCTGCCCTAGTTATACCACAGCAATTCATGATAAAAAATCCAAAGGGGGGGTCACAATGCAATAACTTAAAACCTAGGGCTCCTTTTACTAAGGGGCGCTAGCGTGTTTAGCGCGCGCTTCAGATTAGCGCACGCTGTCTCCCCGCGCTAGGCGGAAAAACTAAGGGCTTGTTTTACAAAGCCGCACTAGTGGCTGCCGCGTGGCAACAGCCCTGAAGCCCTTTAAATCTCTATGGGCTTCGGGGCCGTTACTGCGCTGCAGCCGCTAGCGTGGCATTATAAAACAGGCCCTAATGGCTCCTTTTACTAAGGTGCACTAGTTTTTTTAATGTGTGCTGCAGATTAGCGCGTGCTGCCCCCCACGCTTATGTGGAAAAACTAACTCCAGCTCAATGGAGGTGTTAACATCTAGTGCACACTAAGCGCACGCTAAAACCGCTAGCTCAGCTTAGTAGAAGGAGCCCCTAGTTATTAGTCCACCATATTTTGCCTCATACCCTTTTTTATTTGTTGTACATGACATCAAATGACAGACTTCTAATCTAATCAGAACTTCTTGGTCACACTTTTCCAGAACAGGCAATTTACATATTAAGAGGCCCATGTAGCAACATGGGGACATAATGACAACACAGAGAAGAAAAGGAATACTGTTTCAGAGGGGGTGGGATACTGTACATCATGTTACAAAGGAGGATTACATTGTTGCAGGAAGGAAACAACTAAATTATACTATGGTGGATTGCTGCATTGTCAAGGTGAGAGTGCAGAGACTCAGGTTGGTAAGAGTTTGTCAAATAGGTTTTCATTTTTTTTCCAGAAGTTGAGATAGTTTGGTTCTGTTCTTATGGAAGGAGTTCCAGGTACTTCTGGGAGTGTGTGGTGCAGGGTCTTGTGGGAGTGTGAGGTGCAGTGGTTACAGCTACAGCCTCAACAACCTGAGATTGTGGGTTTGAATCTCGCACTGCTCCTTGTGAGTCACTTAATCCCCATTGTCCTAGGTACATTAGATAGAGTGGGCGCCCACTGGGACAGTTAGGGAAAAATGCTTGAGTACCTGAATAATTTTTTTTTTTTAAACGTACATGAAGAGGATATTGAAGATTTGCTTGACTTTACTCCCTTGGATGAATGGATGATCAGCTGGTGGATGTTATTTGTCTTGGGAGAAGCAAAGAAGGAAGAGGAAAATAGATGAGTTATATGTTCCAGTGCATTGGCATCTCACGCATGGTATAGTAATAATAATAATTTTTATTCTTATATACCGCCAAAGCCATAATAGTTTGAGGTGGTTTACAACAAGAAGTGCTGGACAATCAAGGAATACAACACAATATAAAATCATCAGTATGTACATACAGTGTAAAAGTAAAACAGTAAATCCTTAGCTTACAAATCGATTAAATAATTTTGTTTTTACTAATTTTCTAAAACTAATGTAGGATGAGGGATGCATAATGATATTACCCAACCATTCATTTAATTTACCTGCCTGGAAAGCAAGAGTTCTATCCAAGAATCTTTTATATCGACAGGCCTTTATTGTAGGATAAGTGAACATATGAATTCTATGAGTGGGCCTGTTAGAACAGTTCGGTTTAAAATGAGAGAGCAGGTATGTAGGGCCAACCCAAATATTGATTTAAAACAAAGATGAAAGCTTAAATATGATTTGGGCTTTTATAGGAAGCCAGTGAAGAATGCAGTAGTATGCAGACAATGTTGTAGTTTTTTAAGCTGAATATCAACCTAATTGTAGTGTTCTGGATCAGTTGGAGCTTATACAGTCGGGTGGAGGATAAGCCTGCATAGAGTTGTGGTAGTCGAGTTGGGTTAGGACCAGCATTTGAACCAAGATTGCAAAGTAGTTGGTGTAGGAATATGGTTTAATCAGTCTCAGCTGCCTCAGGCTGTAGAAAGTTGGGGGTTTTTTTGTTTGTTTTTTTCCCCACAGTGATTGGATATGTGGAGTCAAGTAGAATTCTAATCAATTTGGAGATCTTTTCAATGCTTAGCATCGCACCGGAGGGTAGAGTTAAGGTGCTAACTGTGTGGTAGTGTGGGACCAGAGAAGCTTGGTCTTGGTAGAGTTTAGTTTTAATTTGTTGGAGATTGCCCAATGCTTTGGACACTTTGGGGGCAGATTCCCTAGTGTAGGTATAAAGAGGGATTGAGAGGAATATATCATCTGCATAGGATAATAGGCATTCTCCGTTGGTGAAGGTGAGATTACCCAAGGTGCTCATAAAGATGTTGAATTGCACTGGTGAGAGTGGGGATCCCTGGTGTCTATAGCACAAATTGAATTTATTATATGATAGAAACTGTTCTATCCATTCTATGTTTTTAATAAATATTTATTCATTTACACCCCTGTCCCTTTTTACAAAATCACAAAAGCGATTTTTAGCGTGGGCCAGCAAGCTGAATGCTCTGCGCTGCTTCCAATGCTCATAGGAACTCTATGAACGTTGGAAACAGCGCAGAGCATTCAGCGTGCCGGCCTGCACTAAAAAACGCTTTCACAGTTTTGTAAAAGGGGGTTTAATTTATCTCTGGTTGATGCATACTGTTCCATCCCCACTTATACACTTGTATCATTTCTGAATTCTAAAAGTGCCATACACTCACTGCTATGAGTATAATCAAGCATCACTGCAAAAAGCAAGCAACCTCTACCCACTCAGTATAACACATTTCACTCACTTGTACTAGGTAGCTCAGAAGTTATACGTCTAGGAAGCCCTGGTAATCCTAGCAGGAAGAAGTGGGAGCTGAGTGCACAAATGCATCAGATACTCCAGAGAAGAAGACTCGCAGGAATAAAAGTCCAGATTTTGAGTTTATATGCTGCTGAAAAACTGCAGGGAAAGACAGTATCTGGTGGATCCTTGTGGGAATTATTACAATCTCTGATGGTGGATCATAAGTAAAAAGAAACATATGATGGATTTGTTGAGGAATTATAAAACTAAGACCCTTTATGGGAGTAAGAAGGAACTAGACTTGGGGAAATTAAGGTTGCCTAAAAATAAGTTGTTATTCAAATATAACCCAGGAACCACATCCTTCCATTTATGAATTCTGCAGAGGCAAACTATCTGAGGAAGTAAAAGCAGCAGTGTGTCATCTCACTTAGAAAATAATGGCAGCATGTACAAGGGATGTTGACTAAAATATTTGTTGAGTTCAGCCTCATTTAAATCAAAATAAATGCACAAATGATGATCACATATTAAATGATGGTCAAGACATCCACAATCAGGATAACTGAGGGTTTGAAGTGAAAAAAAAAATCATGTCACCAGTGACCTCCACTGTTCTGATGGCCTATGGAAGACTGTGTGAAGTTTAAGGTTTTAGAAAGCACAAGGAGAGGTGATGATCTGCAAACATCCACAGGCAGCAAAACACAAAGCAGGCCAACAGCAATATTGCTGTTGGTCTGTTTTGTGTTTTGCTGCCTGCTTAAGGTTTTAGACCAGTGTTTCTAAGACCCTGCATGACTCTGGACCTCTTCTATTACACCCTAATCAAGTCATGAGAGTAAAAGTTGAATATTTCATTTGAAAAATATAGCTCATTGATTGACTGTGTGCTGAAACTAGTAGTGTGATTTCAGTTGCAGTCTCTAAGGGACAGAACTGCTGACTGATGCTTCTAATGATTGTGTGGCGCAGTAGTTGAAGCCTCAGCACCCTGGGGCTGTGGGTTCAAATCCTGCACTGCTCCTTGTGACCCTGGACAAGTCACTCAGTCCTCCATAGCCCCAGGTACATTAGTTAGATTGTCAGCCCATCGGGACAGATAGGGAAAAATGCTTGAGTACCTGATTGTAAAACCACTTAGATAACCTTGATAGGCGGTATATAAAAACCTAATAAACTTAAACTTGTTCATGAGATAAATGAGTATGGCATATATGCTCAAGACTGAGATGTATCAATGAGCACAACCTACCTTAGTTGGGGGGCAGAATGGCTCTCAGCTGTTTTAACCAAAATTACAGCACACCAAATATTTCCAGCTTGAATATTTCAGATATATAACAACCTTCAGTATATCATCCTATTGTTATTATCTTGGAGCCTCAGAACACCACTCCGGGCTCACTCCGTTCACAGACCTAAGCTTAACGTCTACATTCTTCATAGGTTACAGTGTAAGAACCAAGGTGGTCTATGAAGCTGGAGGGTAAAATAGTTGGGATCTCGCCTTGAACAAAGCTCCGGTGAAACATGTCGGCAGCCTGAATGATCCCATTAGCATAAGACCAGATACTAAAGTTAAGTAACTCTACCATTTAAACAAATATAAGTTAAAAATCACTTTAAAATGATATGAAACACTGGGTTGCACTTTATATTTAAAATATTTTTTTAAAACATTGCAAAAAAAATGTATATATAAAATTCACTGGAACCTGTGAAGAACGTACATGTTAAGCTTAGTCTCACCTGTTTTAGCCTTTCATGGTCCCAGAGCCAGAGGTATCTCAGCTTCTTTTTTAAATCCTCTAGCTCAGGGCTGCCCAAGTTCAGTCCTTGAGATCTACTGGCAGGCCAGGTTTTCAGGATATCCACAATGAATATGCATGAGAGAAATTTGCATACCAAGAAGGCAGTGCAGGCAAATCTTTCTCATGCATATTCATTGTGGATATGCTGAAAACCTGGCCTGCCAGTAGATCTCAATGACCGGACTTGGGCAGCCCTGCTCTAGCTCATAGGGAAGTACCCCAACCTGGAAACATACCTCAGTGCTCTCCTGCCCACATGTGTCATGTCAGCAAGGGAAGCCAATGGACATGATGCAGTTTTGGTGCCCCAGATTCCTTTGCATCCTGTGAGGCCACTCCCACCACACATAGCTACTGGACATAAGGATATATCATTGCCTTATCAAAGGAGGGAATACCAGGAGTCACTTATCTCTTTCAGATTGCTTCAACTCCTGGCAGATGGAAAAATCTTTTCCTCTTCTGACAGAAACAGGAGAGCAAAGAGGTCCAATTCCTGGAAGCAGCTTCCATCTAAAACAAGAAATATATGGAGCTCTGTTGAACACAATATATACCCTTTCTTATCCTCCTGAACAAATCTAATACCTAGCTTAAAACAAACAAAAGAAAATCAAAACAGGGATCAATAAATCACCAGTTGATCCCCTAGTTCAGTGTTATTTATTTAATTTTCTATACCCAGTGGCGTACCTAGCATATATGGCACCCAAGGCCCATCATTTTTTGATAACCCCCACCCCTATCTGTATGAAAAACATGATTTTTAGTAAAAATCCAAACATCACACAAGAGTATACCTAGAAAAAGGCAAGCAGTACATCAATACACCCATTGTAAAACTAAACAAGCCAGACTAGTACAGATCAATCCTGCAGTCAATCCTAACAGAAAACCATGTCTTTCGAATACACAGAAAACACCTTCACCTAGTATGGAATATGTAATCACAAACTAACCACTCCCCTTTTACAAAAATGTAGTGTGGTTTTTAGCCATGTTGGTAGAATTCTGAGCTGCTACCATCACAGCTGGCGCTAAAAAACGCTTCACAGTTTTGTAAACGGCGGTGATAAAATAGAAATACATAGGCAAAGGTTAAATTGAACCAGCAAGAAGATGGACTCTACATACAATGCAACACGACATAAACAGTGACACATGACTCCTAAAGCAATAAATAAATAGAAAATTTTTGTTCTACCTTTGTCTTTGCTGGTTTCTGCTTTCTTCATCTTCTTGTTACTCTCTTCCTTCCATCCACTGTCTGCCATCTCTCTGCCCCTATATGGCATCTTCTTTCCTTCTAAGCCCCTTCCAGAAACTGTATGCCTCCCCCTTCCATCTCTTCTTTCACCCCCATTGGTCTGGCATCTCTCTCCTTCCCTCTCCCACACCTCTCCTCTGCAATCCCTTTCCCTTTTTCCCTCATTTTCCTTTTCAATTTATTTTCTGCATCCATTTAGATTACGTTCTTACTACCCTCTCATCAATTTCCTTTTTTACTGTCTACTTACATACAGCTCACCACCTCTTTCCCTCACCCCCTCCAGTATTCCCCTAACTCAATCTTCCCCCCCCCCCATTGTGTGCCCTCCTTTTATTTAGCCCCTCCTTTCATCAGGTGCCCTCTTTCTCTTCAAAGGCAACCTACACTGCTCTATTCTAAGCTCAAAATCCACTCCAAACCTAGAAATTCTTTCCCTCTCACTATCGTCCAAATCCCTAGCGGCTGCGCTAACAATAACTCTGTTTTACATTCCTCCAAAAAAATGGAACCTTGCCAAGGATGACTTCTCCGAATTTTTACTAACTAACTCACTATCTAGCCCTTACAACCTACTTTGTGGAGATATCGATATCCACCTGGAAAAAATAGACCAATCTGAAACCATAGAACTCTGGTCACTCATCTCTTCACTAGGGTACCTCAAACCTCCACCAATTAAAACCCACCAAAGAGGCCATCAATTAGATTTAGTCACTTTCTCCTCAAGAGAGCTACCTAACCCCAAAATATTCTGGAAACAAGAACACTGGACCGACTCTCTATGGTCGGATCACAGCCTCTGCAATTTTGAACTCGATTGCCAACAAAAAACCACAAGCCCAACAAATAATAATAACCCAAAAACGAGAAATAAAAAATTCCATACTAGCAGAGGTAAAATAAATCCCGTAGAATTCTGGTCTCACTATGAGATCATATCAGAACAAAACATACAAACCGATCAATTCATGAACTCCTGGATTAATGATAGCACCAATATCCTAAATAAAATGGCTCCCATTAAAACCCGCAGAAAGAGACTTAAAAACCTGGTTTGACACGGAACTGCTATTGCTAAAGAGAGACCTAAGAAAATCGGAAAGACTTTGGCTAAAATCAGGATCACAAGAGCACAGAATCGCTTGGAGACAAAAATTAAAAATCTACAAAACTCAGACCAAAGAAAAACGTAAAAACTTCTATGCCCTCAAAATCGGCGACATCTCAACCAACAGTAACAACCTTTTTAAGCTGGTAAATGATCTATAAGAACATAAGAACATAAGCAGTGCCTCCGCCGGGTCAGACCACAGGTCCATCCCGCCCAGCAGTCCGCTCCCGCATCCCGCTCCCGCATAGAAACATTTATCGACACACCCGAAGAGCCCTCTCTAACTGCAAACAGCATGGCGGACTTCTTCACCTCCAAAATACAAAAACTAAGGTCCTCCCTCACTGACCCAACAAAACCCCACTGGTGTTACTCCATTCTTCTAGATTCAGACGATTCAAGAGCCGATCTATTCTGGAACACATTCTCACCCATAGACTGACAAACTTTCAGTAAATACTACAATAAGTATGCCAATTCCTAATGCAGACTAGATACCTGCCCCCCTAATGTCATGAAATCGGCCCCAGTCTTTTTTAAGGCCAAAATGCTGACTTGGATCAACTATCTACTAACCTCTGGGAAGTTCCCAGTTGAACAAGGGCACATTATTATTTTGCCAATTAAGAAAAATACTAAAGAGCCATCTAACAATGCATCCAACTTTAGACCAATCGCCAATATCCCCCTGGTCACCAAAATAGCAGAAGGGATAGTAAACACCAAACTCACCACATACTTAGAAAAACACAATATCTTACATGACAATCAATCCGGTTTCCGGTCAGGCCACAGTACTGAAACAATTTTAGCCTCTCTGCTTGATTACCTTCATCAACTATTCAGCCAAGGCTCAAGCGCTCTTATATTGCAACTCGATCTGAGTAGCGCATTTGACTTGGTTGACCACGCCACTCTACTACACTGCCTAACATCTATTGGAATCTCAGGTCATGTTCTCAACTGGTTCCACAAATTCCTGACAACAAGAACCTACAAGGTGTTCAAGGACGACACTACCTCTTACAGCTGGGTCAACCCCTGTGGGGTCCCACAAGGCTCTCCCTTGTCCCCCACCCTATTTAACATCTACCTTGCCTCCCTAGGAAACCTTCTGCAGAGTTTGAAGCTCAAATTCTTCATATATGCAGATGACATCACCATAATCATTCCGCTCTCCTACCTTACCTCAGAGCTACTCAACTCGCTATCTCTCACCCTAAATCAGATCGAAATTTGGATGACAGCGTTTAGGCTAAAGCTAAACCCAGAAAAAACTAAATTCTTCTTAGCATCCCCAAACGATAAAATCAAGGAAACTGCGATACATATCAATGGCCTAGACTACTGTATCGAGCAATCCTTAAAAATTCTAGGAGTCACCTTAGACAAACATCTCTCACTATAGAAACATACTGACCTAGTGTTTAAAAAATGCATCTCGATACTCTGGAAACTCCGCACCATTAAAAAATACTTTAACGAAACCTCCTTTAGTCTGCTGGTCCAAGCTTCTATTCTTAGCGTCCTGGACTACTGTAACATCATTTATCTAGGCGCCTTCAAAAAAGTCACCAAGAAGCTGAGATTGGTCCAAAACACTGCCATCCACCTTATCTTCGGCCTGAAGAAATGGGAACACATATCCCCCTTCTACCACAAGTTGCACTGGCTGCCATTCGAATCCAGGGTCCTATTTAAGTTCTCTTGCATCTGCTACAAAACCGTATTGGGTATGTCACCTGACTATCTTTACCCCCACTTCAACCTGAACTATAATAATAAGAGCTCCCGCAGAATAACTATGTTCGCTTTCCCCTCACTGAAAGCATGTCATCTTAAAAAATTCCTTGAACGAACCTTCTCTTTTCAAGCGGCCAAACTAAACTCATGGCTCGCCCAAATTATACTTGACGCCTCTTCATACCTCCACTTTAGAAAAAAGCTCAAAACTCTACTTTTCAATGGACCAAATCCTTAATGCTCCCCTCTTCCGCCTTAACGCTCCCCCTCTCCTCATTAGTAAACAGATCGAACTCTCTTCTCTGCATCAGACCAATTCCTTCTCTCTCCCCCCTCAACACGGCCCACCTTTCTTTACTTTTTCCCCCTCCTCCCCCCCTCCCAATGATCCCTGCCCCCTCCTCTCATACAATATGCTTTGCTCCCCCTTCTCACAAATTCAATTGTACTCTTTTACGGTAAATACCGTTTATGCTCTGTATTAGTCCTTCCTTACTTAAATTGTCAATGTAAACTAGTTTGACCCTTCGATTGTCTTGTTATGTTCTTCTTTTTCAACTGCACTGTATGTAACTCATCTATTTGTTGTGAACCGCCTAGAACTCCCTAGGTATGGCGGTATACAAAAATAAATTATTATTATTATTACCCCCTTCTATCTAGTACCTTCTTTTCTCTCTGTCTACTCCCCTCTTTCTCTCCTCCCATTTCCTTCCTGCACTTGTTCCCTTATGTCTCCCATCCAGACTTCCATCCAGCACAGGCTCCCCCTCTACCCTCCCCACTACCATCCAATGTCTGCCCTTTCTCTTTCCATCCACCCCTCTTCAATCAGCATCTGCCCCCTTTCTTTCCCTCCAATCCAATTACATCCAGTATCCTTTCCCCTTATGCCTCTCTCCCCTTTCCCTGCACACCAATTCCATCAGTACCACTCTTCCATACCATCCTACCTCCTTTCTCTCACTCCACCACTCTTCTATACTAGAAGTCCTGATCCCTTCTCTCCCTTCATGCAGCAAGGTCCCACAATGAGTACGTCTGCCGGCTCTGCTTCAGAAGAAGTAAGTTACGTCGGAGGGGGTGGTCATTGCAACTCCCTGCATCTGCTGAGTCCACCTCCTCTGATGGAACTTACTTCTTTCAGAGCAGAGCCGGAAGACATACTCATTGCAGGACCTTCCTGCACCTCAGCGCAGCTGCTGACTCTGCTCTAGAGCAAGTATATCAAAAGGGGTGCACTGGCAGCCGCGCTGAGGTGCAGGTATTTTTCAACAGTAGGGCAGGTCGTTCCGGACCGCTATGCACCCCCCTAGGGTGTGCACCCGGGGTAGACTCCCCCCCCTTGGTACGCCACTGTCTACACCATTCTTCTAAGGGAGCTCAGAATGGTTTACATGAATTTATTCAAGTACTCAAGCATTTTTTCCCTGCTTGTCCCAGTGGGCTCACAACCTATCTAATGTACCTGGGGCAATGGGGAGATTAGGGGCTCCTTATACAAAGCTGCACTAGCGGTTTTATCACACGCACCAGATTAGCACGTGCTATAGCGCACGCTAGCCGGAAATCTACTGCCTGCTCAAAAGGAGGCAGTAGCGGCTAGCACGTGCGGCAATTTAGCGCACGCTATTCCGTGCGTTAAGGCCCTAGTGTGGCTTTGTAAAAAGAGCCCTAAGTGACTTGCCCAGGGTCACAAGGAGCCCAAACTGGGCCTGGAGTACCCTGTTGCCAGTCTGGTTTTCAGGATATCCACAATGAATATGCATGAAAGAAGGAGGCATATAATGGAGACAGATCAATGTCGTGCATATCTATCGTGGATATTCTGAAAACCTGACTGGCAAAGGGATACTCCAGGACCAACTTGGGAAACACTGCCCTAGATCACATCAAGGGTCAACAGTTGGATTGATCTTTTCATTAACATTGCAGTGAGCATGAGAGACAAAGGGGGCTGCTGAAAGGAATTCTAGTACAATGACATGCAGACAAAAAAATCACCGCACACATACCACTCACTCTTTGGTATGTGCTGTATAGTGATAAAGGATGCTGAATGAATTCAGATAAACAATGACAGTTTCAGGCTGCAGAAGTAATACATGATCCTGTTTGAACTGAATTTCAGTCAAAAGTCATGAAATAAAAAGAACATCTCTCCTGGTACTGTCATACACACAGAGATAAACACTGCCAGTGTAGATGTACCTGTAGTAATAATGGACTAATGGATATCAGGACACTGAGGTGAATTGTTTATTTACAGATACCATAGATGTCGGAACACAGGTGGCCACAAGGGCCATAGCATCTCAAAAAATTGGTGGTCGTTGGTTGGTTTCCACACTCCCACCTTTTTACCTACGTTGTACTTTAAATCTTCGGGGCAGCTGCCACGCAGGCCTGAACCAGAACCCTTCATTCTACTTCTGGATGCAGGCCTGCTCGTAGACGCTGCACAACAGCTGCCCTGAAGATTTAAAGTACAACGCTGTGAGGAGGTAGGGGGTGGTCGGGAGCTGGTGATGGGCCATGCCACAGGATTCTGCTGAGGCTAGGGCGGAGCTCCTGCCCCCCTCAAACCAAACAGCATTCTGCTGCCTATGACAGATACTAATCATGAAACTGGGAAAACCACATTTTTCCAGTGTTGCAGCTCCTGCACCTTCTCCTCCATCCTCAATGCCAGATTCCGTTCTTTTTATTTTGCTAAGCCTGGAATAGACTTCCTGATTTGATTCACCTTGCTCCATCTCTGGCAAATTTAGGCTAAAAGCCCCCCTATTCACCTGTTCAGTACTTGAATTTGTTATAATTATTCCCATGATAAATAGCTTCTCTAATCTCTTATTTGTCATATTTGTCAGTCTTGATTAGATTGCAAGCTTTGTTGAGCAGGGACTGTCTCTTATGTGTTTTGTGTACAGTGCTGTTTATATCTAGGAGAGCTACAGAAATGAAAAGTAGCACTAGTAGTATAACGAGATACCTACATTAAAGGAAAAACAAAGCACTTATTTTAAGCCCATTTCATAGTTTCAAGTTTATTAGGTTTTTATATACTGCCAATCAAGGTTATCTAAACGTTTTTTACAATCAGGTACTCAAGCATTTTCCATATCTGTCCTGGTGGGCTCACAAATTATCTAACGTACCTGGGGCTATGGAGGAGTGAGCAACTTGCCCAGGGTCACAAGGAGCAGTGTGGGGTGTGAACCCATAACCCCAGGGTGCTGAGGCTGTAGCTCCAACCACTGCGTCACACGCTCCTCCATAGAAACAATGTGGAGGAGCATTTTCAAAACATATGTCTATGTCCGATTTGGACGTATGGTGCTAGATGTCCAAAGTTGGCAGTATGAAAATGCCTTTTTTCGAAAGGCAAACCACCATACGTCTAGAAATGTTCTTTTTAAAAAAAAAAATCCTCTATGTGGATGTCTAGGCCATTGGGACACTCAGACCGCCAGAACATCTATCTTTATACCTTATTTTTGGCCAAAATTTTGTCCAAGGCCCAAACGCCAAGAACAAGGCCATTTAGGAGGGGGCCAGTCCTGGCAAGAGAGCAGTGGGGCACCTTAGAGGGCACTGCTGTGAACTTCACATAAAGGGTGCCATATTAACATCTCGGTTATGGTGAGCCCCCCCAAAACCACTATACACACCTGCCTACAACCCCAATAGCCCTTATAGCTACAGGTGGCACCTATATGACAGTAGAGTAGGGTTTTGGGGGCTCAAATTTTCCACCATAAATATAGTGGTTAGAGTGGCTAATGGGACTTGCTACTCATTTCCATGGTTCACTAGCCCACCACCAGGCTACTTAAGACACCTGTGTACAGCTTGCCCTGAGAGCCAGGCAAGCAGCAGTGGAGCGTCGAGAGGCAGGAGAGAGAGTCGGGAGGCAGGAGAGAGGAAAGGAGGAGTAGTCAGGAGGGGACAGAGGAGGAGGAGAGTGAGAGGCAGTGGTGAGAGGTAGCTCCGCTCTCTGATGTCGGACCTCAGAGCTCCACCTTAAAAGGGGTGGAGCCAACGGCGCTCAGCCATTCAGTGCGCATCGAAGGCGAGCGTTAAAGGCGCTCGCCTTAGCGAGAGCGCCTTTGCGAAGGGCCTTAAGAAGGGGTGAATCACTGCACAAAAAGCAGAACAACTGCAGCACTCACAGAGGGAAGCCACAGCAGAAGCACAGAAAAGCCAGAGCAGTCACAGAGGAAGCCACAACAGACGCACAGGAAAGCCAGGGCAGTCACAGAGGAAGCCACAACAGACGCATAGGATTGCCAGGGCAGTCACAGAGGACAGCCACAGAAAACACACAGGAGAGCCAGAGCAGTCACAGAGGAAGCCACAGCAGATGCAGAGGACAGCCACAGCAGATACAAAGGAGAGCCAGAGCAGTCACAGAGGAAGCCACAGCAGATGCACAGGAAAGCCAGGGCAGTCACAGAGGAAGCCACAGCAGACATACAGGAAAGCCAGAGCAGTCACAGAGGAAGCCACAACAGACGCACAGGAAAGCCAGAGCAGTCACAGAGGAAGCCACAACAGACGCACAGGAAAGCCAGGACAGTCAGAGAGGAAGCCACAGCAGACGCATAGGAAAGCCAGGGCAGTCACAGAGGACAGCCACAGCAGATGCGATGAACAGCCACAGCAGACACACAGGAGAGCCAGAGCAGTCACAGAGGAAGCCACAGCAGATGCACAGGAAAGCCAAGGCAGTCACAGACGACAGCCACAGCAGATGCAGAGGACGGCCACAGCAGACGCACAGGAAAGCCAGGGCAGTCACAGAGGATAGCCACAACAGACACAGAGGACAACTACAGCAGACCAGCAAGTGGGCAACAATGGAAGCAGCAGACAGAAGCAGGAAGTTGAGCTACCCAGTTTTCTGCATCATCTGCCTTATGTATGACTACCTCCCCTCTGGGAGGTGGTCTTATGTATGCACTCGATGTGGGGAACTGGAGAGCCTGAAGAAACAAGTAAGACTCCTGGAAGGCAGAATACTGGAACTGGAAGCACTTTGAGCAGTGGAGGAGGAGGACAGGGATGCATAGATCGTCATGAGAGAGGATACCATCGAGGAAGAAGTCCAGGAGTTGGAAAAATCGAGACACACTGACAGAGAGTGAAGATCATCTGGAGGACAACCACCAGGAAGAAATGGGAGACACAACGGCAAGTTCTGGAAACAGCAGAGAGAACCCACAAGAAGACGAGTCCAGTGCAAGCCAACGCCAAGATGTGGGAAGATGGAAGTGCACAGAGGATATGGACCTATGACTGGGGATATGGTCATACACCAGGGACATGGATCTGCAGCCAAAGAGGCAAGAGAAGATAGAGAGGACAGCAATAGGCGTAGGGGACTCCATCATCAGACAAGTCGACAGTCACATAGCAGGAGGAAGACAGGATCATCTGGTGGCCAACCTACCGGGAGCCAAGGTAGAAGACATAGTGAGCCGCATCGACAGGATCATCAACAACGTGGAAGAGGAAGATACCGCGGTGGTGATCCATATGGGGACGAACAACGTGTGCATCAGGAGTTACAACAGTGAAGTACTAAAGGACCAGTTCCGGATGCTAGGAAGGAAGCTGAAGACCAGAACGCAGAGGGTAGCATTCTCAAATATCTTGATGGTACCCAGGGCTGACGAGAAGAGGCAGACAGAGCTACATGCAATCAACGCATGCATGCGGCGCTGGTGTGAGGAAGAAGGATTCCACTTTGTGCACAACTGGACTACATTCTGGGGGAAGAGCAAGCTATTCAGAAAGGATGGACTCCACCTCAGTGGAGACGGAATGAGGCTACTTGTAAGCAACATCAAGAGAGAAATTGAGAAGTTTTTAAACTAGGAAGAAGGGGAAAGCAGACAGTCGACCGAGAGTCGATGGTTCGAGAACCGGTATACCCATAGGATACCATGCAGGAAGATAGCAGGGAAGACTCATTGTATCATAAGCAAGACAGAAAACCTGACGGATCGAAAGAGACACAAGAGGGAAGGAAATGCAAGAAATTGACAGGCCACAAACTCAAGTGTACGTACGAATGCAAGGAGTCTAAGGAATAAGATGGGTGAATTAGAAGCTATGGCACAAAAAGATAACCTTGACATGATCGGCATCACGGAAACATGGTGGAACGAGGAAAATGTCTCGGACACTGTGCTACCAGGTACAAGCTATACTGCAGAGACGGAGTGGCTCAAAAAAGTGAGGGCATTGTCCTATACATCAAAGAAGGAATTGAGTCTACCGGAAGGAAGACCGCTGGAATCAAACAATAAGGTAGAGTCTCTATGGGCCAAAATTCCGGGAACAAATGGAACAGAAATGAAGATCGGCATCTACTACTGACCCCCGGGGCAGTCCAAAGAAATTGATGGAGAAATTACAGATGAGATTAAACACAACTTCAAAGGAGGCAACGCAGTTATCATGGACGACTTCAATTATCTGAGGATAGACTGGAACCTAGGCACCTCCGGCTGCGGTAGGGAAATCAAGTTCCTGGATGCTATAGGCGATTGCTTCCTGGAACAACTTGTCAAGAAAAATATGAGAGGAAATGCAGTTTTGGACTTAATTCTAAATGGACTACGAGGACCGGCACAAGGAGTAGAAGTAGAGGGGATGCTGGGAACCAATGATCATAAAATGATCTGCTTCAACTTGGATACAGGGACGAAACATTGATCCAGAATGATGGCCACGGCGCTGAACTTCAGAAAAGGGAATTACGAAGGGATGAGACTCATGGTGGGGAAGAAGATCAATAAGAGGATAAGCACTGTAAAGATCAATAAGAGGATAAGCACTGTAAAGATGCTAGAGCAAGCATGGTCCCTTTTTAAGGACATAGTCACCGAGGCGCAAAATCTATATATACCACATATCAACAAGGGATCCAAGAGGAAAAAGAAGGAACCGGCGTGGCTCACTGTAGCGGTGAAGGAAGCGATCGGGAACAAGAAAACTTCGTTTAAGGAATGGAAAAGGTCAAAAACAGATGAAAACTGGAATAAGCACAAACAGCATCAACGCAGGTGCCATAAGGCGGTAAAAGGGGCCAAAAGAGACTATGAGAAAAAAATAGCCATGGAGGCAAAAAACTTCAAGCCGTTCTTTTGATATATTAAGGGGAAACGACCCACGAAGTAAGCGGTGGGGTCGTTGGATGACCGAGGAATGAAGGGATTGCTAAAGGAGGACAAAGCCATCACCGACAAACTGAACACATTTTTTTCATCTGTGTTTACCGAAGAGGATATAAGCAATATACCGGAAGCTGACAGGCTATACATGGGAAAGGAAGACGGGAAACTGACAGGGTTGACGGTCAGTCTAGAAGAGGTATGCCGGCAGATTGATAGGCTTAGAAATGATAAATCCCCAGGACAGTATGGCATCCATATGAGGGTAATCAAGGAACTGAAAGGGACTATAGCTGAACTGCTTCAACTGATAGCCAATCTGTCGATCAAATTTGGAAGGGTTCTAGAAGACTGGAAGGTGGCGAATGTTACGCCGATATTCATGAAAGGTTCAAGGGGTGATCCGGGAAACTACAGACCGATGAGTCTGACCTCAGTACCGGGAAAGATGGTAGAGGTGCTGATAAAGGACCGCATCATTGAGCACCTTGACAGACATGACCTGATGAGGACCAGCCAGCATGACTTCAGCAGAGGAAGATCTTGCTTGACGAACTTGCTGCACTTCTTTAAGGGAGTAAACAGACGGATAGACAAGGGTGACCCAGTCGTCATTGTATATCTGGATTTTCAGAAAGCTTTTGACAAAATTCAGCATGAACGACTACTTTGAAAAATTGCGAGTCATGGAATTGAGGGTGAAATACTCACGTGGAATAAAAATTGGCTGGTGGATAGGAAACAGAAAGTGGGAGTAATGGACAATACTCGGACTGGGAAAGCGTCACCAGTGGAGTGCCGCAGGGTTCGGTGCTTGGACCTGTGCTCTTCAACATATTTATAAACGATATGGAAATTGGTACAATGAGAGAAGTGATTAAATTTGCGGATGATACAAAGTTATTCAGAGTAGTGAAGACGCAGGAGGATTGCGAACATCTGAAACGTGACATAAACACGCTCAAGAAATGGGCTGCAACATAGCAGATGAGGTTCAACGTGGATAAGTGTAAGGTGATGCATGTCGTTAACAAAAATCTTATGCACGAATACAGGATGTCCGCGGCGGTACTTGGAGAGACCCCCCCAGGAAAGAGACTTGGGAGTACTGGTCAACAAGACAATAAAGCCATCCGCGCAATGTGCAGTGGCGGTGAAAAGGGCAAACAGAATGCTGGGAATAATTAAGAAGGGGATCACGAACAGGTCGGAGAGGGTTGTTATGCCACTGTACCGGGCCATGGTGCGCCCTCACCTGGAGTACTGCATCCAGCACTGGTCGCCATACATGAAGAAGGACATGGTACTACTTGAAAGGGTCCCGAGAAGAGCGACTAAAATGGTAAAGGAGCTGGAGGAGTTGCCGTACAGTGAGAGATTAGAGAAACTGGGCCTCTTCTCCCTTGAAAAGAGGAGACTGAAAGGAGACATGATAGAAATTCAAGAAACTAAATGGAATAGACCTAGTAGATAAAGACAGGTTGTTCACACTCTCCAAGGTCGAGAGAATGAGAAGGCACTCTCTAAAGTTGAAAGGGGATAGATTCTGTACAAACATAAGGAAGTTCTTCTTCACCTAGAGAGTGGTGGAAAACTGGAACGCTCTTCCGGAGGCTGTTGTAGGGGAAAACACCATCCAGGGATTTAAGACAAAGTTGGATGGGTTCTTGTTTAACCAGTACATAAGCAGGTAGGGCTGGTCTCAGGGCACTGACCTTGGGGCCACTGGTCTGACCCAGCAACGGCAAATTTTTATACAGCTCTACTAGGCTTTATTATACTAGTTGCTGATGTTCTGGAGACAGGTTTGTATTCTGATCTTTGTGGGTGTGAGGAGAGTCAGTGAGCACTGAGAGAATGTAGAGGTGTCTTACCTTGATCCATCAGTGGTCATCTGGTCAGTTTGGGCATCTTTGTGGCAGTTAGACCCATTTAAAACAGGTCTAGCTCCAAACGTATAAGTTTCATCCAGGACGTCTTACTTCATATTTATCGGATTACCAATTAGAACAAACAGGGCTTTAAATCACTTAAAATGGCTTCAGCTAACTCAACAATAAATACCTCCCTTCCCTTCCCTTCAAGTTTCAAGTTTCAAGTTTATTAAGTAATTTGATTTATCGCCTATTCAAAATTCAAGGCGATGTACAAGTAAATAAAATTTTTGGTAACATACTTACAATTATTAAATTAAAAAATGATAATCTTATACATACAAATTACAGTACATTTAGAGGGTATTTCTACTAATTATAATGAAACAAAAGGAAAATTATTTAATGGTTACATTCAATATTAAAATCATTAATTCAAGGGAAAAACATTAGGAAGGGAAACAAAGACAATTGACCTATTAATTAAATTAAGAATGCGAAGGAATTAATCATTGAAGGCATCTATAAATAGAAAACTTTTAAGTTCAGACTTAAATTTTGCCAGGTTTTTTTCTTGTCTTAGGTACAGTGGAAGGTTGTTCCAAGATTGAGGGGCTGTTATAGAAAAGATTGTATTACGCCTTGTGTTAATAACTTTTAGTGAAGGAATTACTAATAGGTGTTGGTCTTGAGATCTAAGAGATCTAGAGGTAGTGTAAGGTATCAAAAGTCTAAATATAAAGGCTGGAGTTTTATGTTCTAAAGCTTTAAAGATGAGTAAACATTGTTTAAATAGTATTCGATGTACTACTGGAAGCCAGTGTGCTTTCTTAAGTAGGGGTGAAACATGATCAAATTTTTTGGCTTTATAAATTATTTTAATAGTGGCGTTCTGGATTATTTGTAATCGCTTAAGCTCTTTCTGTGGCAAGCCTATAAATAATGCATTGCAGTAATCAAGTTTAGAGACTACAAGGGAATGAATTAAGATATTCACACATTAAAATTTTGCACATAAAAATTTTGATACCGATCGAATCTGACGAAGTCTATAAAAAGTAGATCTTACCACTTGACTTATGTGATCATGGAAAGACAATTTATTGTCGAAGGTTACTCCTAGAATCTTGATATTATTAGCCATCTTTAAAGAAATGCCTTTAATAGATATAGGTGAAGAAAGTATTTCACAATCTTTCCAGGGAAAGAACATAAGATTTGATTTCTGAATATTTAAAGCAAGTTTATTGGTTTCCAGCCAATAATAAATTTGATACAGTTTCTCATTTATTGTTATTATTTCTTGTGGATTATTGGTGTTAATTGGATGTATTAATTGGATATCGTCTGCATACGCATATACTGTAAATCCAATGGATTGGCACAGTGTCAACAGAGGGGCTAAGAAGATATTAAACAAAATAGGTGAAAGTATTGAACCTTGTGGAATTCCATACGGAAGAGAAAAACTATTTGAAATGGCATCATTAAAAGAGACGATCGATGTGCGGTGATCGAAATAAGACTGGAACCAAAGTAGAACTTGATCAGTTAACCCGATTGATTGAAGTCTATTTATTAAAAGATTATGGTCAATAGTGTCAAAAGCAGATGATAAATCAAGAGAAATCAATATGACGGAAGTATGGTGATCTAAATGGTATAGTATTGATGTTGTTAAACCAATTAAAGAGTGTTCAGTAGAATGGTTTAATCTAAATCCTGTTTGATTTGGGTGTAGCACATTGGTTTTTTTCTATGAATTCTGATATTTGGTTGAAAACAATTTTTTCAGTTATTTTAGCTAAATATGGAATATTGGCAATGGGCCTATAATTATTTTTTATATCGGAGCCTATTTTTTGATCTTTAATAACTGGGCGTATATGAGATTTTTTCCAATCTAATGGTACTTTACTTTGTTGAAGACTGATTTTAATTAATGTATGTATATATGGACCAAATATAGAAAAATATTTCTTGAGGATAAAAGGAGGTATTGATTCATTAAATGCTCCTTTATGATTGATAGTTTTAATAATTGTTTCTAATTCTTTAAGACTAGGTATTTTAAATTGAGAGCATTTTGCAATAAGTGATGATTTGGGTTCATGCTCTGTTTTAGTTGATAATACTTGTTGTATCGTAAAATTATTTCTGATTTTTTTTAGTTTGTCAACGAAGGTGTCAGCTAATTCTTGTGCAGTTGGAAGGGGTTTAATGTCAAGATTAGAGCTGTTGGAATGTTGATTAATAGATTTTAAAATGCTATATAGTACGGTAGTATTTTTAGATCCTTCTATTGCACTTATCATGTTTTGTTTTTTATTACCATATAATAAATATATTTATATCTCACAGATTTAAATAACATATCACCAAACCACACTCTCTGTGATCAAATCACACTACACAACTAATTTCTCTATAAAATAGCTTATCAGGAATATCCCACTGGGCCAGAACACCTGGACTGGAGCAAAGCCTTTTCAGTTTCAGTTCCTTTCAACACTACATTGTCCCATTTTAAAAATTATCACACGTTCTCTTGCAGTGTTGCAAATTGTTACCACAGTCTTATGTTACTTAACCACAATGATTATAGTTTATGCTTTCTGATATCACCACTGGACTCTACAATCATGTTGTTCAGTCGGCCCAACACAGGGCTGTGTTTCGCTGGATCAGCATCTTCAGGAGCCATGACTGCTTCAGGTTTTCACTGAGTTATTTCACCTTATAGTTCATTAAATCATATAACAGCAGCTGCATGCGGTTCAAAACCTCCATAGCAACTCTCTCCTCCTCCAAACTAAAGGAATCCAGGATTACAGTATGAGCAGGATCATGTGACTAGCAGCTAAGTATCTGCTTTCTCTTTGCCTTCAACCATATTTTGTTTGAACTGTGCCTAATGATTATAATAGAGGAATATTTATTTATTCAATTTTCTATACCGTTCTCCCAGGGGCGCTCAGAACGGTTTATATTAATTTATTCAGGTACTCAAGCATGTTTCCCTGTCTGTCCAAGTGGGCTCACAATCTATCTAATACACCTGGGGCAATGGGGGGGATTAAGTGACTTGCCCAGGGTCACTAGGAGCAGCGTGAGTTTGAACCCACAACCTCAGGGTGCTGAGGCTGTAGCTTTATCCACTGCACCGCACTCTCACCTTATGCCTATGAGATTGTTGCTGAGACTTGAAAGTAGAGTTTTTTGAACCCATGAAGCCAAACTGAGGTTTTTTCTCCACTTTCTTTCTTTTTTCATTTCCCTTGTTTTGGGGCTCTTGCTATGTTTTGTTGCCATTTAGTGTAAGTGTATGTCATTGTTTGCCATACATTAAATGCAGGAGGATTCCTTATAAGTGAGTGCTTATAGAACATGGGAGTTTAATATTTTGTGATTTAACGTACTCTCTCCTTTTCCTGTGGCAATTGAGATCACCCATTATTATACTGTTGCCCAATTCTCCAGCTTTTCTAATCTCTGAAAATATTTTTTCATCTGTCTACTCATTTTGTCCCGGGGGATGATAGTATAACCCTACCTTTATATTCCTTCCCTTCACACATGGAATTTCTATACATATGGATTCTATGTCATGCACAATGTTTATTTTATTTGATTCAATGCCCTCTTTAAGATATAGTGCAACCCCCCCTCCAATTTGATCTACTCTTTCCATGCAATAGTGGCATACCTAGCATATGTGACATCCGGGGATCATCATTTTTTGATCCCCCCTCATCTATATGAAAAATATGATTTTTAGTAACAATCCACATATCACACAAGAGTGTACCTATGAAAAGGCAGCATCTTAAACACTGTAGTGAGCACTAGAACACCAACACATACATTGTAAAACTAAACAAGCCAGATCCTACACAGTTAATTGGTCCTGTACAGTGACCATGTCCTTTTCATACACACAGAACAGAGATACACCCTCACCCAATATGGAATAATCACAAACTAAAAATAGAAATATGTAGACAAAAGTTAAACTGAACTGCCAAGAAACCAGACTCTGCATACAATGCAACACCACAACACCACAGAAACAGTGACACATGTCCCCTAATACTGTGCAAAATATAAAGCCAGTAGATGTAAATTTGAAAAAATGATACATAACAATCACCACTTTACAAATTAACAATAAAAATAAAACAAATAATGAGAAATAATAAAGTAAAGCAACAGAAAAATCTTTCTACCTTTTGTCATTTCTGCTTTAATCATCTTCTCTTCACTCTCTTCTTTCTATACAGCATTTATCCTCTCTTCCTTCCATGCAACTTCTGCACCACCCTTTGCCCCTTCTACCCAGTTTCTGCCCTATCTCTCTACTCCCTTCCATCCACTGTCCACTCTCTCTCTCTCTTTTCCTTATGGCATCTTCCCTCTTTCTATGTCCCTTCAATATCCTGTGCCCCTTCTCTCCTTTGTACATGATTCATTTCAGCTTCATCCCCTCTCCATTTTTCTGTCCCCACCCCCTCTCCTATGCTTTGGTATCTCTCTCTCTTCTCTTCTCCTTTCCTTCCTTCCCATGCCACACCATGGTCTGGCATCTCTCTCCTCTCATTCCAACTCCCCTTCCCCCTCCATTATCTGGCATCTCCTCTTCTTCCTTTCTCTCCCTCCCTTCTTCCTTCCTTTTCCCTGGTCTTGCATCTGTCTCCTATCCCTGCCCCTTCCATGCCCTGGCATCTATCCCTCCCCCTCCATGGTCTGGTATCTTCTTTCCTTTCCCTCCTTCCCATGAACTTGGCATCTCTGGTTCCTCTCCCTTGTCTTCCTTCTCCCTCATTCCCTCTCTCTCCCCTTGCCTGTGCAGCATCAGCATTTCTCTCCCCCCCCTTGCCTGTGCAGCAGCATTTTTCTCCCCCCTCCCTTCCCTGTGCAGCAGCAACATTTCTCTTCACTGCAGCCGTTTTTCAATTCAAAGCTGTGGGCGTCGATACCTTGCGCAATCCGTTCAGTGTTAGAAGCCTTCTCTCAGACATTGTGATGTCAGAGGGAACGCTTCCAACGTAGCCGCGGATTGTGCAAGGAGCCGATGGCTACGGCTTTAAATGGAAAAACCACTGCTGCAAGGGAGCCGACCAGAAGCTAAACATCCACTGGAGGGAATACAAGTTGGGCCGCAGATGCCTCTGAGTTAAAGTTTACTGCCGCTGCTGCTGATTAAAGAAAGCAGCAGCAGCAGAATAGGGAGGGAGGGTGGCTGGCTGTGCACCCCCTTGGGGCGTGCACCCAGGGTGGACCGCCCCCCCCCCCTTGGTACGCCACTACCTCGCAATATAATTTGTACCCAGGTAATACAGTGTCCCATTGATTGTCCTACTTCCACCAGATCTTTGAGATGCCTATTATATCTACCTCATCATACTCTCCTATTTTATTTTTTAGGCTTCTAGCATTTATATACAGACACTTCAAATTGTGTTTTTTCCTTGTAACTACAGGCTGCTGAGAAGAAAGGGAAAATTTGAGTCTTTTACTCTGCCTTCCTCTTAAACCATCCTTGCATTCTTTCACCATTATTGAAACTTCTCTACTGGGAATCCCTAAATATCCTGTTTCAATAGTGTCCTTCAAGGATACCTCACACCAAACCATCCACTCCTGGGCTACTGTAGGCTTTGCCCCGCATTTCAGTTTAAAAGTTGCTCTATCTCCTTTTTAAACATTAGCACCAGCAGCCTAGTTCCATCCTGTTTTTAATTTAATCAGGAAATTGTAATGCATGTAATTTACAGGGCAAATTGGATCAACCGTTCAGGACTTTATCTGCAGTTATTTACTATGTAACTAGATGACCTATACCAGTCCCTTTCCAATGCAGCCTTTATAGGCCTGATATTGAAACTGTGAGAGACAGTGGTGATCCTGAATATTCAATGCTGCGGTCACTGGTACTGAATATCTGGGTTGAAATTCAGTGGCTCACACTTAGCCGACAAAGCTTATTTTCATTAGCTGGCCAGGTAAGGCTAACAGCAAACAGACCTGGCTGTGTGCCTTAGCCAGCCAACTGATGAAAATTGGCGGTGACTGGCTATGTAGCATGATATACTGTATCTGGTCACAGGGCTAGCTGTTGAGTCAGCCATTTGACAGGAGATACTATAGCTGGCTATCTCTCTGCTGAATAGTGGAGGATTGCCAGCCAAATGGAACTTAGCCAGCCAGGATCCTTTACAAGACAACTAAGTTCCGCTGACTATTGGGTGGTACATATGTGGGTATCTGTGCTTATCTTCCACATGTCTGCACAGTTTGCCCCTTTGTCTGTCCCTGTGTCTGTCTTTGATCAGATCTTACTTATCCCCATGCTTTTGACTGTAACAGAAAATTAAAAATAAATGTAGCTCCTGGAAACAATATTTGTGCTCAGCTGCAATCATAAGATTTAAATATATTCTCCTTAGCTTCTCCACTCTCAGCCCATGAAAACTTCATTTTTTTTAGACTGCCTTTTACTAGACACCCCTTGAAAAGTTTGGTCTGATGACACCCCCAAGCACATAAAACCAAAGAACTAGAGGAAGACAGAATTAGAACTATATTTCATCAGTGCAATATTTATAGTCAAGTGAAAGAACATTTCAGGTCTGCAAGTCCTGCATTTGTTGCCAGACAATATCTGGAGATTGTTTTGTGTGTTTTGATTAAATGCAGATTCCTTTGGGTAAGTTTAGTTTAGGGTTGTTGTTTTTTTTTCTCTTCTTTATTCAAACAAAACCAGAATCCTGTTCAACCCTCCCTGCTCTTTTGTTTTCCTTTAGTCAGGACCTAAGATAAATGACATGCCCAATTACTGATCCCACAATATTTTGTGATGTAGTAACTTCTTTGTTCACAGGACAAATTTGCTTTTATGTTACTGTAAAATATGAAATTCTGTCTGAGGGAAAAAATTTTGTAGTGAAACTATGACTATAGTATGATCTCATTATAATGGACTTCAAGGGACCTGGAAAAACGGTCCGTTATACCCAGAGTTGCATTTTTAAAAAAAACTTTATTTAGGTCAACTTGAAACAACGTACAATTGATGAACAACAGTAACTGCACAAGCATATCAGCAACATCAATAAAAAACTCAGCAAAACATTGGTATGGCACGAAATGATTGCAAAACCAGAACACTAAAAGATGTTCTAAAGCATTATGTCGTACTGTATTGGAAAGAAAAATACTCTGTCATTTTCTTCTGGGCTGCATTTTAATACTATATCACCGGCTTGCCATGCATTTTGTAGGCGGAGCCTGCATGTCCGTTATATCCGAACAAAACTAAAAGCAGCTCTGGGCACCAAATTGGTTGTCCGTTATATGCGAAAGTATGTTATATGCGAGTCCGCTATATACGATGATTTTCTGTGTGTTTATAAAGGCGCACAGCCGGGACCAGCGGACCTCATCCGCTATAGGCGAGGCTCCTTTATAAGCGAGTGCTGTGTGCAGAAATGATCAGGATGAAAAAAATGAGAAAATCTATCTGGGAGAAACAAAGCCTGCAGTTCACAATTCTGGCCTAAAAACCTTATCTGCCTTTAAACATTCCAATAGAGTTCATAATATACAGTACACATTTTTATTGGTAATGTGAAAGACAAATCTGTTATTTTTATAAAGCATCAGGCCTGATTTTCTTTCATAAATCCATTAGCTGAGTACAATTAATTGAGATTAAGTATTGGTTTTCAGGCTGTTGCAGGAATTTTTCTCAAGGTCAGTTTGACAGCTAGGGTAGGAGGTAGATTGGTGAGAGGCAGAGAAAAAGTATGCAACTTAGATATGCTTTTTAAACAAAGGTAGAACATGCAGTGTGTCATATTTTTGGTGACCTTTCTAATTGCCATACTGTGTTATACCTAAATGGCATTCTATTTAGAAGGCTCTGTACTATATGCCAGTGGTACATGGCTTGAATTTTTGGGATAGGAAAGTAAGTAGACCTGTGGAAGGCCATTTTTGATTGGATGTCTGGACTTTGGACGTTTCCCACAAGACATCCATAAGTCAGGGTGAAAATCAAGTGCTTGGATGTCTTGGCTGCCAAGACGTCCAACCTTATGACGTCTAATGTTTTTAGGCATTTTCAACCACAGAAATGTCCAAGTTCAAAACATTGAAACCCATATGATTGATGGTTGAATGGGATTGGTGGTTTTAACAAAACCACGAAAGTAGTTTTTAGCACAGACCGGCGTGCTAAATGCTCTGCACTGCTCCTGACTCTCATAGGAACTCTATGAGTGTCAGGAGCAGTGCAGGGCATTCAGTGTGCAGGCCTGTGCTAAAAAACGCTTTCATGGTTATCTATGAGAGTTTGTGAATAAGTAAGAATATGGTCAGCAATGTGAGCAGCAGAAGCTTTTATTAGGTACTAGTCATTAAGCCCGTTACATTAACAGGTGCTAGAATATATGTCTGTCTGTCTTTCTGTCTCTCTCCCTCCCGCTGTCTCTCTCTCTGCCTGGCTCCCTTTCTCTGTCTGTCTTTCTGTCCCTCTCCCTGCCTCTATGTCTTTCTTCCTTTCTTTCTGTCTCCCTCCCTCCCGCTGCCTGTCTGTCATTCTTTCCCTCCTTTTCCCTGTGCAGAAGCATTTCCACCCCACTTCCCTGTGCAGCAACAACAGCATTTCCCTCCTTCCCCCCCCCCCCACACTTTCTTGTGCTGAAGCAGCAGCAGGTATTTCCCTTCCCTTCCAGGTCCCTGTGTAGCAGTAGCAGCATTTTCCATCACCCTCCCATCCCTTCTCTTACCGTGATCTGTCCTGCTCCGTTCAGCCCCTCCCCCTTCTTTTACTGCATTCTGTCCTGCTTCGATCTGGCCTGCTCCATTCGGCCCCTCCCCTTCCCTTCCCGCGGTCTAGCCTGCTCCATGCCCCTCCCTTCCCTTATTGCGTTCCTGTGGCTGGAGTCCTCTTCTTTGTCGGCCCCCCCTTCCCTTCCCATGGGCTGGCCTGCTGTGGCCAAAGGTTTTTTTTTAAAGTTTAAAAGTGCTGCGGCGGCTCATCTCACGATCCCTGCCAGCGTTGGAAGCATTCTCTGACGCTGGTGCAGCTCTTGAGAGGAGCTGACACCGCAGCATTTAATTTTTGCTTGAGGAGGTGGAGAGCAGGGAGTCCAGCGCTGCAGGCCAGTCCTGGCGTCCACGGAAAGAGGGAGCAATAATGCGTGCATGCACACTCCTGCTGCCACAGACCTACTGATCACAGATCAGAGATCACGGAAGCACGCAGGTAAGAGTGTGCATGCACGGTTAGGGTTTTATTATATAGGATAAGATGTATTGTTTTAAATACTTTGTATGTTGACTGTAAACTGCTTAGAACTGTAAGTGGTATATAATTTTTAAAAAAATAAATAATACAGTATATTTGTAGATGCTAATAAATAATATAGGGGTCGATATTCAGTGCTATTTAGCCTGCCGAGAATGGGTCGATGAATGAATCATGCAACATAGCTAGTCACTGTTAATATTTACCAGCTAGCTGTCTAAGTTCAGTGACCAGATAGACCTGCTAAAAAGCAGGTTTATCTTTGGCCACTAGGACTTAGCTGGCCAGCGGATGATTAGTGTCTTAACTGACTATGTCTCAGCCAGCCAAATCTAAACTGGAACTGGAAATTCAATGCAGGTCAGGATCAACTGAATAATGGTTGTATTGCAGGTACTATGGCGGAATCCTTAAGTATTGTTTTGCCTAAGCCAAATAAAGATCCTATTTTGGTCTCAAAATACAGGCCTATTTCATTGATTAATGTGGATGGAAAATTGTTGGCCAAGATTTTAGCTTTGAGATTGGCTAAAGCTCTTCCATATATCATTGGAATGCACCAGACAGGGTTTGTTGCTCAAAGGCATTCTTCAAATAACACCAGACTGGCTTTTCACATGTTAAATTTATCAAAAGCCTTGAAGGATCCGGCCTTCTCTGTGTCCCTTGATGCAGAGAAGGCCTTTGATCGTGTGGAATGGACCTTTATGTACCAGGCAATGGAGTGGTTTGGTATTGGTTCGAGATTTATACAAATGATTCAAGTCTTGTATAGTTCCCCTTCTGCTAAATTATATATTAATAATAATTTTTCGGAGCATTTTTGCTTGCGGAGGGGAGTTAGATAAAATACAGCCCTGAGACTCATCTACTAACTGAAAAAATATGACCATAACACAGAGGCATACCATGACTCACACTGACTTCCAATACAAGCAAGAGCACACTTCAAATTCTACTGCCTACTTTTCAAGGCTATCAACGGAGAAAGTCCAACCTACTGGAATAACCGACTAACTCAGTCCTCTTCAACCAGGCACAGGAGAACCCACTCACTATTCACACACCCATCATCCAAAAATGTCAAATGAAAAAAACTATATGATAACCTAATAGCCTCCAAAGCAGCTAAACTAGACAGACAAATCACTACTCTGTCATCATCGACCACAAACTACAAAACCTTCAAGAAAGATATTAAAACCTTACTCTTCAAAAAATACATAAAACCCATCTAGCACGACCAGTCCCTACCCAAACCCCCCCCCCCAACCCTCTCTATACCTTCAATACTCTCTAATGTGCTTCTAACTACCCAACAAAGTCTAAAATGCTTCTAATTTACCCAATCCTTATCACCTTAAGATCTCGACTTCTCTTTGGTAATTCTTATTACCCAACATTTATCAACAACTCTTTGGTACTTATTAAGTAAATATTATGACATCGCTTATGCTGTTCCTGCAAACTTTTAATGTAATTCTTGAAAACATTACATTACATTACATTAGTGATTTTTTTATTCCGCTTTTACCTTGCGGTTCAAAGCGGATTACATAAGAAGAGAGCTGGACATTTCCAGGAGGGTACATGACATTGGAGAATACAGATTGAGGGTATAGACTTAATAACAGAATGAGTGTGTAGACATAATAACATTGGAAGATAAATCAGGTTACATTACATTACATAGCAAATTGTCTGTTTCCATACGTTGGTAGGTAATCGGTTTTGGTAGGGTGAATTAGGTTCCAGGTAGTTTTTTGTTTTTTTTTTATTGGTCGATTGAGGGTATGGTGCCAGGGAGTGCGCAGAACCTGGTCGGTGGAAGTGGAAGAGGAGAGGGAGATTAGGAAGATTGTAGTGGTATTGAACTGTAGTGTTTTGATTTCTAGGGGAAGAGGAGAGGGAGATTAGGTAGATTGTATATACTTTTTGAATAGTAGCGTTTTGATTTCTTTACGGAATGCTTTGAAGTCTGATGTTGAGGTTAACAATCTGGTGATGGAGGGTTCGAGTTTTGCTGCATGCATTGCTATGAGGTTATCATAAAGCTTTTTACGATGAGTGCCATTGAGTGGTGGGTATGAGAATGGTGTCAGTGTTCTTCTTGTTCTGGGTGGAAGGTTACGATTTAGGCGATCGTTTAGATAGGCAGGTGCAGTACTGTTGATTACTTTGATGTAATCCGCCTTGAACCGCAAAGCATTGGCAGAATAGAAATCACTAATGTAATGTAATGTTCCGCTGTCTCCTTTGTTGTTTGATATTGTATTGGAACCCCTGTTATTGACTATTCAGCAATCAAAGGAGATTCAGGGTATTCCTTATTCAGATCAGGAATATAAAGTTTCTGCATAGAAACATAGAAACATAGAAAAATGACGGCAGATAAGGGCCACAGCCCATCAAGTCTGCCCACTCCACAGACCCACCCCCTAAGTCTGCTCTAGAGACTCCGCTCCAAATAACCCATTCTTAACTCTACCCTCTCAGGGATCCCACATGGGCATCCCATTTACCCTTAAAATCTGGCACGCTGTTGGCCTCGATCACCTATATCGGAAGCTTGTTCCAATGATCAATCACTCTTTCGGTGAAGAAATACTTTCTGGTTTCGCCATGAAATTTCCCTCCTCTGAGTTTTAGCGGATGCCCTCTTGTGGCTGAGGGTCCTTGGGGAAGGAAGATATCTTCTTCACCTCGATACGTCTGGTGATATACTTGAATGTCTCAATCATGACTCCACTCTCTCTACGTTCCTCGAGAGAGTAGAGCCGCAATTTTTTCAGCCTCTCTTCGTATGAGAGATCCTTGAGCCCCGAGATCATCTTGGTGGCCATCCGCTGAACCGACTCTGCTCTTAGCACATCTTTACGGTAATGTGGCCTCCAGAATTGCACGCAGTATTCCAGATGCGGTCTCACCATGGTTCTGTACAACGGCATGATGACCTCAGGCTTCCGGCTGACGAAACTTCTGCGGATGCAACCTAACATTTGTCTTGCCTTAGATGAAGCCTTCTCCACTTGATTGGCAGCTTTCATATCTGCACTGATAGTCACTCCCAAATCCCATTCTGTTACAGTCCTAGCTAAGGTCTCACCATTTAAGGTGTAAGTTCTGCACGGATTTCTACTGCCGAGGTGCATGACCTTACATTTCTTGGCGTTGAAGCCCAGCTGCCATGTCGATGACCAACATTCTAACAAAAACAGGTCCTGCATCATACTATCGTGTAAATTGGAGCCGCTCACTATGTTACATAGTTTAGCGTCGTCGGCGAATAGTGTTATTTTACCTTGCAGCCCCTGAGTCAGGTCCCCTATGAATATGTTGAAGAGTAGCGGGCCCAAGACTGAGCCCTGCGGTACTCCACTCGTCACTTTTGATGTTTTAGAGAAGGTACCGTTAACCACCACTCTCTGAAGTCTACCACTTAGCCAATCCTTGACCCATGCAGTTAGCGTTTCTCCTAACCCCATCGATTTCATCTTTTTCAGCAGCCTACGATGAGGGACACTATCGAAAGCTTTACTGAAATCTAGGTACACTACGTCTAGCGATTCTCCCAAGTCCAGCTTCCTTGTTACCCAGTCAAAGAAGCTGATGAGATTGGATTGGCAGGACCTACCCTTGGTGAATCCATGTTGATTGGGATCTCGTAGATTCTCCTCATCCAGGATCGTGTCTATTTTTCGTTTGATTAGTGTTTCCATGAGTTTACACACTATTGATGTTAAATTCACCGGTCTGTAATTCGCAGCCTCCTCTCTGCAACCTTTTTTGTGCAGTGGAACGACGTTAGCCGTTTTCCAGTCCATGGGTACTCTCCCCGTACTGAGGGAGAGATTGAAGAGTACGGATAGCGGTTCCGCCAGGACATCACACAATTCCCTGAGTACTCTGGGGTGTAGATTGTCTGGTCCCATGGCTTTATTCACCTTGAGTGTTGTCAGCTCGCAGTAGACGTCCCCGGGTGATATTTTGCTTCATTTGAGGAATCTGGAATCTACCATTCCGCACCTATTGGAGTTGATAAATAAATTTGGAAAAATATCAGGGTATAAAATAAATTGGGGTAAATCAGAGATTCTTCCATTAAATATTCATTGTCAAAAAGGATTATTTGATTTGTTTTCCTTTATGTGGAAAGATGAAGGCATTAAATATTTAGGAGCTTGGATTCAAAACACATTGGAAAAAACGATGAAGGTAAATGAAAAATCTTTATTGACAAAGGTTACAGAGATGTGTGAGCAATGGAACCCAATGCATGTGTCTTAGTGGGGGAGAGTTCAGACTGTTAAAATGATGATTTTGCCTGTGGTTTGCTATCAAATGAGTATGTTACCAGTCTATTTTCAGGGGTCCTTTTATAAGAAATTAAATAGTATTCTGATAAAATTTATTTGGCTTGGGAAATCAACAAGAATTGCTATGGTATCTTTACAAAAGCCAATTGCAGAGGATAGGGTAAATTTTCCCAATTTTTATAGGTACCTTCAAGCCTATATTATGCATCAAGGTATGTACTGGATCCTCCCTGAGCTCATGGAAGTTTCCAGATTGGTTGACGTTGGAATGGCAACTCATGTTTCCTTTGAGATTAAGTAATGTCCTTAGTATCAAAATGCCTAGATTATATAAAGATCATAGAATATTAGTAGATACATGGAAAACGTTAAGATATGTTAATGATTTAACACCTATTTCAATACCTAAATCAACGTATCAGACCATATGGCTAAACTCCAAGATTAAAATTGACAGATTTAAGGTCATCTGGAAATATTGGATGAAGGCAGGTATACGTACTTTAGATGATGGTAAGCTAATGGTAAGCTGGTAAGCTTTCTAATGGTAAGCTGCTTGACTTTTCACAATTGCAACACAAATATGATCTTAATAAATCACAAAATTATAAGTGGTTGCAATTGAAGCAGACCATTCAGGCAGTGTACCCTGAATGGAAAAATCTTAGTGATAAGTATAGTTTGCCTTTCTTGTTTTCAGGTGGACTTCCTTGGACACCAGGCTGCTCAGTTGTACAAATTGATATCTGGATTTATGAATAAAAAAACAAAGAATGGTCTTCAGGATATTTGGAGCATTGAGATTAAGCATCAAAATACTGCGTCTCAATGGCCACAATTTGGTCTTGGAGGATGAGATATACAATGTCTGCATCTATGAGACAAACTTGGTTTTTACTGTTGCATAGAGCATTTTGGACCCCGGTGCGTTTACAAAAATTAGATTGCTCTAAGTCTAATAGATGTTGGCACTGTCATCTTGAAGCTGGTACATTGGATCATTTATTGTTTTATTGTCCTCTAATACATAGCTTTTGGAAATCTGTTTGGGGTCAAGTTAATAATTTACTTGAGAATCCGGTAGCGCTTTCAAATGATATGATATTATTTGGTACATCAATGAGGGCAAAGAGCCAAATATCCTCTAAAAACAATAAACTTTTACTCATAATGACAGGAGTTGCCATTCAACATATTACGAGAAATTGAAAAAATTATGATAGACTAAGTTATAGTTTTTGGTGGAATTCATTGTGCCATATCTTTAAAATGGAAAGAGTACTAGCTATTCAACAGGGACGTCTTAAAAAGTTTAATGATGTTTGGGAGCCATTAACAAAATATTGTATGGATTGATTATAACTAATAATTTATTTTTTTCCCCTTTTATTTATTAAAGTACAGGGGGGGAGGGGGTTTATGTTAACGATATCTGGAGCTAAAATGTTATTATTATTTATAATGAAGGGAGGGAGGGTTTTTATTATGAATCAATCTATGCTAGATTAATAAGTGATATTAAAGTGTATATGATTGTATTTTGAATTATTTGTTGAAAGTTTAAAAATGAATAAAGAATTTAAAAAAAAAAAGAAATTCAATGCAGGTTTGCCATGCCTGAAGTCTGAATATCAGCCAAATAGTAACATAACATAGTAACTGATGGTAAATAAAGAATGGCATGGTCCTTCCAGTCTCCCAAAAAGATGACCAGAGTTGTACCACCTTTTTGCACCCTATTTAAAAATGCGAGGGCTATATTACGAGAAAGCTCTGGAGCAGGTGAAGCACTGGTGGTGAGCTCCAGGGACAGGGATTTTGGCACCCTGTATCTCCGGCACTACTACTACTACAACTATTTATCATTTCTATAGCGTTGAAAGGCATACGCAGCACTGTTCAATAGACAGTCCCTGCTCAGAAGAGCTTACAATCTAATTTGGACAGACAGGGTATCTCAGGATTGGGGAGTTTCTGGTAGAAGGAAAGGAATGATATAATGGGTATAGGTATCTGACAGTGAGTGGGAATTAAGAGTTGAAAACAGCTTCAAAGAAGTGGACTTTTAGTTTGGATTTGAATACTACTAGATGGACCATGACATATTGACTCTGGCAGCCTGTTCCAGGATTATGGTGTAGCAAGAAAGAAAGGATGGAGTCTGGAGTTGGCAGTGGAGGTAAAGGAAACAGATAAGAGGGACTTACCCGATCAACGGAGTTCACAGGGGGGGAGGGAAGCATAAGAGGAGATGAGTGATGAGAGATATTCAGGGGCTACAGAGTGAATGCACTTGTATGTCAGTAAAAGGAGTTTGAACTGTATTCGGAAGTGATTTGAGGAGGACAGTAATGTGATCATGGCGACTCTCATGGAAGATGAGTTGTGCAGCAGCATTTTGAATAGACTGAAGGGGTAAGAGGCAGATGAGTGGGAGACCTGAGAGAAGTACATTGCAGTAATCTAAGTGAGAGGGATGAGTGTGGATAAGGGTTTTGGTAGTGTGCACTCTGAGCCAGACCCTCACCTGGTCCAGTGATTTAGCTGATCCTGCAAAGAGTGCTGAGGCAGCATTTAAGAATAATCAGCAGAACTATCTAGATCAGGGGTGGGCAACTCCGGTCCTCGAGGGCCGGAATCCAGTCGTGTTTTCAGGATTTCCCCAATGAATATGCATTGAAAGCAGTGCATGCAAATAGATCTCATGCATATTCATTGGGGAAATCCTGAAAACATGCCTGGATTCCGGCTCTCGAGGACCGGAGTTGCCCACCCCTGATCTAGATAGTACCACTGAATATTCACAAATAGGGTACTTATTTGTATAGCAGCTTTTATGCTACTGGTAAACACTTATTAATATTGGCCAGCAGGATTTTAAGTCGACTACTACACAATGATTGGAATAAAAAAATTGCAAATATAAATAAATATTTTGAGTTGAAGAAAGAGCATTGATAAAGTATAATCCTTGGTTTCCATAATATGTCTGCTAGCTTAACAAACTAATGGTAGGGAGAAAAAAAACACCCAAAAACTAATGCACCCTTACCTGTACCTCTTTAAAATACTGATAACTATATGGATTAAATCAAAATAACTCATAAAATAGAATTGATGGAAACTCATAAGAAGAAAATGTGTTATGTATCACTTTTGTTACCTCAATCTATACCTATTTTCAGGAGGGGGGGAGAAAGACAAGGTTTTTCACAGAAAAGGATGCCTCATTGTTGAAATGGTCAACAAATGCTGTTGAGTGGCTAAAATACCAGAGAATAAGTCAAATTCATTTTTGATAAATCTGTGCTTCTGTAGCTTCTTCTGGTACCACTTTTCACTCCAGGGCTGACAGGGGATAATGATGCTTCGGGTGTGTCCCTCTGGCACTGCAAAGTGCAAACAGAACCATCCTCTGATGTGAAAATGAGATAGAGACCAGCACTGAAAGAGCAATGAGATAGATAAGCACTGAAGTGAAAGATGAATGGAAAAAGGAAAGGTAAAAAAATGTTGAATGGAATGTAGGGAAGAGAAAGATAGAGGAAATGAAATTGAGTGAAAGCAGAAGACAGTTAAGGAGAGAAACAGAAGTGTTGAAAACAAAAGGTGGAAAAGGATTAAGGGCAGAAAGAAGGCTTAATATGGGGAACAAATGCAGTGATAGGCAGAGAGGGAGGAAGGAGATTTATAGAGATAGTAAATGATGTCAAAGTGAGAGACTATCTCAGACTTCTTACTCATTCTCTATGCTTACTCAACAGAGTCTCTCTTTAGCTCTCCAACGGTATGATTCACCTCCATATGGCACTCAAAAAAATTTCCAGCCAAAAGTTATTTAAGTTTTATATGCATGATATTTGGATCATCTAGTCTAGATATGGGATTTGGAATATCATTCTCATATATACAACATTATTTTGTACCTTGATCTAAGCATACAATTTGAGAAGGTGAATATATGGGCACTCTTTTATCAAGCTGTGTTAAGGGTTTTTTTTATCGCTGGCCGCTGCGGTAAAAGTTCCAGCATTCATAGAATCCCTATGAGCATCGGAGCTTTTACCGCAGCGGTCAGTGAGAAAAAACTAGGAAACTAGGCCTGTCCTCTAGACACCTAACAGACTCACTGTTAAAGAACTGTCTTTCTAGCATGCATTTTTAAATAAAAGGGTAAAAAGATTAAATAAAACCCTGGAAAACATTATCAAATAATTTGCAAGTTATTGTGTATGGTATGAGTTTCCTAAGAAAAAGCCAATGTGGGTTTTTGAAAAAACAAACAAACCCAAACCATACAAAGCAGCTCAATTGCTTTTTAAGAAAATAGCAGGCCTTCAACATAAGAAAAAGCTGTAGGTCTAATAATATACAGTATATCTTAATCTCAGTAAGTATTTTGACTTTGTCTAACCTGATTCATTAAAAAACAAACAAACTAGGATATTATGATTTATTAGATCACATTACTATTAAAATGGATGTACAACAACAACTTGCTGGAAAAATAGACTCAAGTAGTTCTTAATAATTCAGTGTCAACCTGAGATGACATGAAGTAGGATTTAGCAGATGATTGTCAAAAGCTCAGTGTTTTATGCAATAGTTTTATTCATGTTTTGCATCATGAAATAGAAAATAGATTTATGCAATGTGTGGATAATAGCAAGCATTTTGGAGGACATGATTAGATTAAAAAACATTTGACATTTCTGAGAAACAATGAAAGGTAAATAAAATGAAATATTACAAGGACAACAAGAAGGTATTAAACTCAAGAAGGTTAAATCAAATAGGGAATGGCATAGCAGGAAAGAACCAGATGTGATGGCAGATCACAAACTGAATACAAGTCAGCAATGCAGCAAGGATTAAAACAAAGAAAAACACACACCCCACAAACCATGCCCACTGTCTCCCTGGGGTCCCTGGTAGGAGGCTCATAAATACAGTATACAGTATGTTCACCTAAGAGTCCCAAACTGGAAGATCCCTGGCACAGATTGAGTTACTAATTTTTGGCTCAAACAATAAGCATCATTCCACCAAGACAAGGCAGAATGTAAAAAATAAAAATAAAAAATAGGTAGTGAGAGTTAACACCACAATGACTAATAACAAGAAGAACATTTCTCTTTCTAGAGCAAGATCCAAGTAGCATTCCAGAAAATTATTGATCCATTACTTGTCTACCTACTTGCAATAGACATTCAATAATATGGCAATAGAGCAGAAGGGCAATAAGAAGGGGGTATATGGAACCAAAGACCAGCTAATGCTGAATAAAGCCATCATGGTTATTGCTAAGAGGAGTAAAGAAGGGTAGCCAGAAAATTATTCATTTTATAGCATGTCAAAGCAGCTCCTGATTGGTGTAACCATGATTTTAATATAAGGAAGTAGCAGTTGGAAAATACCACGAATTGCTGAGTCCACAATTCGCGAACCGCAAATTCGTGGGGGTTTACTGTATTTTGTAGTTCTTTCATACTGAAACTGCAGAATATATGGTGTAGATCATTGAAACAAAAATTTACTTTAATTACATTACATTAGTGATATCTATTCCGCCATATTTTTTTTTAACAGCTGAATGTAGAAAATGCATGTGTGAAGACTTTTTACAATTCATTACATGATTGCAAATATTTTTAGTTTTAGAACAATGTTGAAGACAAATAGAGTAAACATAGCAAGACTTCATCTCTTTTCCGACACAAATACACTTTTTGGGGTGAGGGGAGAGTAAAAAGATAAAATTGTAATGTTTAGATTACAAGTTCTACTGGATTCACTGGCCCAGATTCACTAAGGGCACGGATCGGATCCGATCCGTGAGGGATCCAATCTATGTCCGGGGGGCTGATTTATGAATTGCCTTCATGCAAATGAGAGCAATCGAATCTCGCCCCCACCGAGCGCCCAGATCTCTCTATAGCGATCCCAATGCATGCGCAGAACATCTGTAGATGGTCTGCGCATGCTTAAAGAGCAGCAACCTTTTTCTTTTTTTGTACTCTGTTAACTTTTTAAACTTTTTAGCGAGCCCAGTGAGCCCGTGGTTTTGACCCACTTTAAACCCACAGGTTAAAACCATGGGCTTGTACGGTGGGGAAAGGTCAGGGCAGAAGCAGGGCAGCGCTCGGGGCAGAGAGAGCAGGAGAGTCGGGGCAGAAGCAGGGCGGCGCTCGGGGCAGAGAGAGCAGGAGAAGAGAGCTGGAAAGTCAGCGCAGACAGCAGGAAAGTCGGGGCAGAGAGCAGGAGATGCAGTCGGAAAGCTGTGAACGACTGGTTCCCCAGCAGTCACTTGTTTGCTGATTGGCCAGCCCAGTCAGTGTTGCAGTTTTTGGTTAGTGAATTGCTGCCTGCCTACATTTGAATGTCATTACCCCTCATTTGCATGCTTGGATCGGAGGATGATCGGGACAGAGGTAAGTGAATCAGGTCAGAGGGAAATCGGGTCGCAAACCGATCGGTACACGATTGGTTTGCTTAGTGAATCTAGCCCACTCTGTCTTTGTTAACAGTTTTGTGTTATCAGATGCAAACTTAGGGCTAGATTCATCAACCTGCCCAATCGGGCCTGATCTGGGCAGATCCGAAGAATTCTGGAAGCTAAAATATGCAGATTGGGGCAATCGGAGGAACACCCCCATCTGCTGGCACGGATCGCCTTTGTGCGATCCCCGCGCATGCACAGACCATCTATAGATGGTCTGCGTATGCCCGTCCAATCCGCAACCTTTTTAAAAAAAAATTTAACTTTCCTTTTTGTTTTTTTACTAGTTTTTAGCCCTGCGAGCCCATGGTTTTAACTCGCTTTAAACCCACGCGTTAAAACCATGGGCTGGCAGGGTGGGGAAGGGCAGGAGAGATTCGGGGAAAGACAGGAGTTTATACTGCATAAGATAAGACTTTTCACAGCTACAGGGAGTCATAAGATTGTGCTGAATGAAGCAGTGTGGGGAAGAGCAGGACGGCATTCGGGAGACATGGGGCAAAGCAGGGCGGCATTCGGGGCAAAGAAGGAGACAAGAGATCTGAGCAGAGCAGGAGACATTGCAGAGCAGGGCAGAAAGCAGGGTCGGAAAGACATTTTCGACTGGTCCCCAGCAGTCACTTCTTCAGTTGATCGATCAGCCCAATCGGATGTGAAATTTTGTGTTGTGAATTGCGTCCCTGCCTACTTTGCATGCATTTCACTTCATTTGCATGAACGGATCGGAGGATGGCCGGCAGAGAGGTAAGTGAATCAGGCCAGAGGGAAATTTGGTCGCTAAGGGGTCGCAAACCGATCGGTACATAATCAGTTTGCTTTGTGAATCTAGCCCTTAGAGATGGTAATTTGTTCTAAACCCTAAACTGGTGTTTGTAATAGAATAAAAAACAACATATCACACCCTGCAGTACGTCCAGAGAAGTTGAAGACAAAAAGGGCACCAGGATGACAGAGTGAATTCATGTTCTCAATGTGAAAACACTTTTGGCTCTTCCCCTCCCTTCTTTCACAATATTTGGCACTATTTATGTCTAGATGATATCAGTCCAGTTTATCTAAGTTTACCAATCAAATCTACTTTTGTTTTCATTCACTCAGTCCTATACTACACAGAAACCTGTCTTCTCTCAGCTTTTATCTGTCACTATGAACAATAGCCAGATAGTAGGTTGAAGGCTCAAATTCCAGAATACTTCTTTCTAATGATGCAGGAAATGGAGAGAGGAAAGATTTGGCTTCCATCAACCTCATACCCTGGATGGGGGTGGGGCTAAAAACATGATAAAGTTCTATTAACCACTTAACTCAAAGATGACAATAAGGAATGTGTACAAGAAATGCATAGGTATACATTTTTTAGCAATGATAAATGGTGAGCATGAACCCTGTTTTGGGCTGCAATTTCAGCCATCTCAGTCCCTTTTTTTTTTTTTTTTATTCTGAGATATATTAAAATCTGGATGAAATGTCCTCTTATAATGAAAATAATCATGTACTCCATCCATGATTGTACTGATTGAGTTTCCCTATACAAAAGCATGACTTCAATTTTTTTTCCTCCCAATAAAGGATATAAACCTTAAAAACTTATCTATTTCAGAAATTTCTAACTGATAAATAAGGGATTACAACTGATGACTTCTACTGATGACTCTAATAATTTGTTTTCCTTGTCCTATTAGTTAATTCTTGTGTAATTCAAATCAAGCCCCATAGTTGAGATGACTCGGTATACAAGACCAAGAATTGGACTGGATAAACAGTATACACAATTATTTTGTACAGATAGGTATTTCATTTCCAAATTTAACTATGGTGCCCTTTCATTATACTGCAGGAAGATATTGCTATTATTGCACTTAATATCAAAAACTATTTATTTATTTATTTATTCAGTTTTCTATAACATTCTCCCAGGGGAGCTCAGAATGGTTTATATGAATTTGTTCAGGTACTACTAGTATCCATTCAATTGTGTCCTGTGTCCGACCCTTGCATTCTCTGTAGGCCAGTCCTCGCATGCTTCCTTGTTTTCCACAGCTTCTTTTAATAGCTTGATGTTCCAGTGTCATTCTTGATGGTATCCAGCCAACAAGCCTTTGGTCTCCCCTGCTTTATTTTACCACTGACCATTCCCAGTAGCACCTCCTAAAGAATTTGCCCTCATCACATGTCCAAAATAGGTCTCATAATCTTGCCTTCCAAGGACAACTCTGGGTTTATATGATCAAGAACATCTTTGCTGGTGATCCTACCTGTCCTTGGGTTTCATAACTGCCTCTTAGAAATAAAAAGTTTGGTAACCAGAAACAAGTTGCAACTAAACACAGTGAAATCTGAGCTGCTCTGGATATGGAGAGGAGACCCTGAACTTGCCTGCCCATCAGTCTAATGGGAATCGGCCACCCTGATGGCAAAAGACAAAGTACAGTGTTCCCCCGGTCGTTCACGGTCGGCAGTTCATGGTCCCGGTCATTTGCGGTATTTTCTGACCACGAACCGCCAACAAGGAGAGGGCAGTGGGAGAGGCAGGAGAGAACTAACTGGACTCACTGCAAAAACCTTTGTTAACCACAATGAGTACAAAATGCTGTCATCCGACACCTAAAAAATCTCCACATATGAGACCCAATCACCCCGGCGTTGCATGCTGCCCACTGGCTGCTAATCATAGAAACATAATGGCAGATAAAGGCCAAATGGCCCATCTAGTCTGCCCATTTGCAGTAACCATTATCTCTATCTCTCTCTCTGAGATATCACAAGTGCCTATCCCAGGCACTTTTAAATTCAGACACAGTCTCTGTCTCCACCACCTCTTCTGGGAGTCTGTTCCATGCATGTTGCCTCCAGTCCTGTAATCCACAGGATTCCAGAAACTTGGCCATTCTCTGTTTTAAAAGCATTTCTATTAATTTGCTTATCACAGAAGTCAGACTTACCGGCTTGTAATTCCCTACTTCTTCCTTACTTCCACTTTTGTGGAGAGGGATCACATCAGCCCTTCACCACTCCTCTAGTACCACTCCTGATTCTAGAGACTCGCTGAAAAGGTCAGTCAGCAGAGCTACTAGAACTTCCCTAAGTTCAGCACCCTAGGATGTCCGCTATCTGGCCCCATTGCTTTGTCTACCTTTATTTCATCTCGCTCCTCACGAACACAACCCTCTCAAAATCGATCAGGGTCCATCCCTATTCACGTTTATCTTCTGCAGATCCACTCCCGGAGCTTCAGCCATGAATACAGAATAAAAATATCTGTTAAGCAATTCAGCCTTTCCTTTTCAGCTTCTACATATTCCTCCCCTTCACCTTTGAGTCTCACAATGCCACTTTTGCACTTCCCCCTATCACTAATATATCTAAAAAATATCTTGTCTCCCCGTTTTATCGTGTCAGCTATTTTTTCTTCCATTTGCATCTTTGCTTTCCTGACTACAAGACCAGCCTCTTTTAACTTTTTCAGATATTTTTGCCTGTCTTCCTCTTTCTGCGATCTTTTGTAGTTTATGAAAGCTAACCTCTTATTCCTTACCTTCTCAGATACTACTTTTGAGAACCAAAGTGGCCTTCTTTTCCTCTTACTTTTACTTACTTGCCTCACAAAAAGGTTTGATGCCCTTACAATCGCTCCTTTCAGTTTTGCTCACCGCATTTCCACTCCTACCAGATGTTCCCATCCAGACAATAATTCCTTAACGTAAACCCCCATCTGTACAAAATTAGGTTTTTTTTAAGTTTAGAATCTTTGCTTTTGAATAAGCCCTCTCTATACCCATCTTAATAGTAAACCGTACCATGCAGTTATCACTGGATGTTAGATGATCACCCACTGTAACATCAGAAACACTTTCCCTGTTTGTAAGCACTAAGTCCTGTATGACCCCATCCCTTGTGGGTATATTCAAAGGCCTACTTATGGCCTACAAACTCTTCCTTGACATGATACCAGCCTATATGGCCTCCAAACTTCTACCCTGAATCGACCACTTCACTCACAAGAAGAAAAGTGACTACATACACCCACGGGATGCACCCTCTGCCTTGAAAGTGCCCAGAATAATATTTTACTCACCACAGTTCACACTTCTATCTGCTTTCCTGAGTATCCATATCTCCCACCCATATATTGTGATTGGGAACACAATGGCAGTGATCAGTCTTTGATGGTGACTGAGATGTCTTTGCATTTCCATATTTGGTCCATGCTCACCATGGCTGCATGCCCCAGTGCTAATCGATGCTTGATCTCTTCTGTCAAACCACCAATGAGGGACCCAAGGAAAACAAAGCTGTCAACCACTTCTATTTCTTCTTTTTTTTATCTTTATGTGGACTTTCTTGGCGCTATTCATGATTTTATTCTTCTTGATATTCAGGTAAAGTCTCATCTTCTTGCTTTCTTATTTCAGCTTCAGGATCAACTTCTTGAGGTTCTTCTTACTCTCTACCAGCAGGGTAGTATCATCTGCTTATCTCAGATTACTCGTCCACTTATTTTCACCACAACATTCGAATCACCTAAGTCCAGCATCCTCATGATTACTTCTGCATAACGATTGAAAAGAAAAGGAAACAGGATGCATCCTTGTCTTATGCCCTTTTTGATGTTGAACCATTCTGTATCTCCACACCTGGTTCACACTGTAGTTTCTTGATCATAGTAGAGTGATATGATTAACCTCACTCAGTGCTTTCCAAAGCTTATCATTCTCAACACAGTCAAAAGCCTTGGTATAATCAATGAAGTACTTCCTCAACTTTTTTATGATCTACCTTAAGTTTGCATGTGATCACAGGTTCCTCTGCTCTTACAGAGTCCAGCTTGGGCATCAGGAAGTTCTTCATGAGCAACTGGATGACATTCTGGGGGAAGAGCAAGCTATTCAGGAAGGATGGACTCCACCTCAGTGGAGATGGAACAAGGTGACTTGCAAGCAACATCAAGAGAGAAATTGAGAAGTTTTTAAACTAGGAAGAAGGGGAAAGCCGACAGTCGACCAAGAATCGATGGTTCGGGAAACGGTATACCCAGAGGATACCGTGTAAGAAAATAGCGGGGAAGACTCACTGGATCATAGGTGAGACAGAAATCCTGACGGATCGAAAGGGACACAAGAGGGAAGGAATTGCAAGAAAATAACAGGCCGTAAACTCAAGTAAATGTACACGAATGCAAGGAGCCTAAGGAATAAGATAGGGGAATTGGAAACTATGGCACAAAAAGATAACCTTGACATCATCGGCATCACGGAAACATGGTGGAAAGAGGAAATTGTCTGGGATACTGTGCTAATGGGATACAAGCTATACCGCAGAGACAGAGTAGGTCAAAAGGGTGGGGGTATTGACCTATACGTTAAAGAGGAAATTGAGTCTATCAGAGAGAACACACCGGAGATGAAGAATAAGGTAGAGTCTCTATGGGCCAAAATTCCGGGAACAAATGGAACGGAAAGAAGATCGGTATCTACTACCGACCCCCAGGGCAGTTTGAAGAAACTGATGGAGAAATGACGGACGAGATTAAACACAACTTCAAGGGAGGCAACGCAGTTATCCTGGGTGACTTCAAGTATCCAGAGATAGACTGGAACCTAGATACCTCCGGCTGCAGTAGGGAGACCAAGTTCTTGGATGATGTAGGCGATTGCTTCCTTGAACAACTTGTCAAGGAAAATATGAGAGGAAAAGCAATTCTAGACCGACACAAGGTGTAGAAGTAGAAGGGATGCTTGGAAAAAGTGATCACAATATGATCCGCTTCAACCTGGAGACAGGGGCGAAACACCGATCCAGAACGACGGCCACGGCACTGAACTTCCAAAAAGGGAATTACAAAGGTATGAGATTCATGCTGGGGAAGAAGATTAAGTAGAGGATAAGTGCAGTAAAAATGCTAGAACACTGAAGCACAAAATCTATATATACCACGTATCAACAAGGGATCCAAGAGGAAAAAGAACAAGGAACTGGCGTGGCTCACTGTACCAGTGAAGGAAGCGATCAGAGACAAGAGGATTTCGTTTAAGGTATGGAAAAAGTCAAAAACGGATGAAAACTGGTGCCATAAGGCGGTAAGAGAGGCCAAGAGAGACTACGAGGAAAAAATAGCCAAGGAGGCAAAAAATTTCAAGCCATTCTTTCGATATATTAAGGGGAAACGACCCGCGAAGGAAGCAGTGGGGCCATTGGATGACCATGGAATAAAGGGAGTACTAAAGGAGGACAAAGCCATTGCCGACAAACTGAGCACATTTTTTGTGTCTGTATTTACTGAAGAGGATATACACAACATACTGGAAGCCGACAGGCTATACGCTGGAAACAAAGATGGGAAACTGACAGGGTTGACGGTCAATCTAGAAGAGGTTTGCAGGCAGACTGATAGGCTTAAGAGCGATAAATTCCCAGGACCAGATGGTATCCATCCAAGGGTAATCAAAGAATTGAAAGGCACTATAGCTGAACTGCTTTAACTAATAGCAAATCTATCACATCGGGAAGGATTCCGGAAGACTGGAAAGTGACGAATGTAGTAGAATGAAGCAGATACCACTTGGGAGATATGGTCAGAGAGTGAAAGATTGCCATCAAGGGTGGCTGATTCCCAAAAGATTGACGGGCTGGTGAGTTCAGGGTCTCCTCTCCATATCCAGAGGAGCTCGATTTTCACCGTGTTTAGTTGCAACTTGTTTCTGGTTACCCAACTTTTTAATTCCAAGAGGCAGTCATGTAGTTTGGAGATTTGAGTGTCTCGACTCAAGTCTAGTGGTAGGTACAGTTGTACGTCATCTGCAAACGAGTGGATCATTATGTGGTGTTTTAAGGCATTGTCTATCACCGGCCTTTGATACTGTGTCTCATTCAGGTATACTTGCTACCTGGACATGGATACTGGCTTGATTCCTTTCTCTCTAATCATATGCAAATCCCCAAATTCTGTATATGGCACCTAAAGTTGTGTGCTTACATCGGTGCACATAGCCAATGTACATGCACAACTTGATTAATAAACCTAATTGGCACTGATAATTGGCAAATAACTCATAAATGACATTATTTGGGGTTAATTGAAAGTTAGGCACATAGCACAAAGTGTTATGCATCATGTCCAGTGCATGTATCAACATTGGCTACAAACACAGTATAGACCAGTTATGGTGGAGAATTATAGATAATAATATTTTTTTTTTTTAAATAACAGCTTTTATTGAAATACACCTCAAGCATAACATAAACATATAGCATACAGCAGCAAGAAAATAAAGTGCAATCAATCACACTCCAAAAAAGAAAAACACCCGAAGTGTAGCCAAGAACAAATACAAATATCATCCCCCCCATTCAACAATAACAAACTACAAAACCCACCAAAATACAGTCAAAATCCCCCCTTCCCCCCACCCCCCAGGGACAAAACACAGTTCCACAACACCCAATTAGGTCGAGAAGCATCTAATATCAGAGAGAGAAAAAAAAAAAAAGAACAAAGAAAGGAATAGGGATATAAATAAAGGTTCCCCCCAATCTCCGCTATCCCAGTCCAGCCGCATAGTCGACTCAGCGCCCCAGTCCACCTCTGCCCCTAATCCCCACAGATGCCCGAAATCTGTGCCAAATATGAGCATAGCCATGAAGTTTGCCATGACGTAAAGCTCTTAAATGGTAAAGAAGTTGCCAAGTAAGCAGACGATGCTCCACCATGGCCCACGTGGGAGGGAGCACCTGATTCCAAAGGGAGGCAATAGCTAATCTAGCAGCAGTGAAGGCCAGTTTACAGAACATAGAATCACCCCAAGCTAAATCCAATTGATGCCAGAACAACAAGGCATGTCGCCAATCCACCGGAATGGGGATATCCAGGATCCGGGACACCCGAGAAAAAATCTCAATCCAGAACCCAGACACCCGCCCACACTGCCACCACATATGAAAATAGGTACCCACCTCCCCACAGCCCCTCCAACAAAGAGCACTCGCACCTCCCTGCCAACGAGCCACCACCTGAGGGGTATAGTACCAACGAAAGAGAACCTTGTATCCATTTTCGATCAACAAGGCCGCTATTCCCGCCGAAGAAATCTCTGACCAGATATCACCCCAGGTGTCCCAGGATATAGCAGAGCCCCAATCACCCTCCCAAGCCCTCATGTAGGAATGTGGGGTCCCCCGACAATTGAGGCATCTATATATAGCAGAGAGAGCTCCCTTCCTGAGCACCGGTCCTAACAACAGCTCAAAGGGAGTCTTACCCCCCCCTCAGATCCCTCAAAAGACCCGAGGCCCTGATATAATGAACCACTTGCATGTAGGGAAACAAATCTCTCACCCCAAATCCAAACCTACCCCGGAGCTCCGTAAAGGGTCGAATATGGCCCAGAACCGGATCCCATAATTGACCCACACACACTAAGCCCCTAGTTTCCCAATCAGCAAACACCCCACCACCCCTTCCCGGTAGAAAATCTGGATTGTATCTTAATGGGGTAAACCAGGAGTGGCGCCTACCCAGCAATAGACTACCCCGGGTCTGATTCCAAACCCTCAATGAAGTTCCCACCGAGGACAGGCTACCCTCCAGCCGCACCCTGCCCGGCAACCAAGGCCGATGTAACAAAGGCACCCCACCACTTAAACTTTGCTCTATCTCCACCCACAGTTTCGGTGTCTGCGTCTGCCACTCTAAAAGGGTGCGCAGCTGAGCCGCCTGATAATATTTTACTACATTAGGAACCCCCAACCTGCCATCACCCCTACCCATACATAAGACCGTCCTACTCACCCGAGGTCTCCTTCCAGCCCAAATAAATTGGGAGATATGCCGTTGAACTCCCTCCAACGTGTTCCTACTCACCCAGAGCGGCAGTACTTGAAACAAAAACAAAAGGCGCGGCAAAATCATCATTTTCACAACTGCCACCCTACCCAACCAAGAGAAATACTGATCTTTCCAACTAAGCAAATCCTGATGAATACGGCGAAATAGCGGGGGAAAATTAAGATCATAGAGATCCACTCCCGGAGGTCCAAAGTAAACCCCGAGGTACCGGAGAGAATGCTGAACCCACCGGAACGAAAACCGATCTCGGAGGTAAGCCACTCGGTCATCAGCCAGGTTGATGTTAAGGAGCTCAGACTTCCCAACATTGACACGAAATCCCGAGACCCTACCATACGCATCCAGCTCCCGTAAGATAGCATGCAGGGAACCCTCAGGATCCTCCACCGTAAACAAGAGATCATCCGCAAACAATGCTAACTTATAATCCCCACCCGGCACCGTAACCCCCTTGATATCCCGATTCAGCCGCACCCTCTGCGCCAGGGGTTCTATCGTTAAGGCGAAGAGAAGAGGTGAAAGAGGACACCCCTGACGCGTTCCCCGTGCTAGCGAAAAAGTCTCCGAGTAGCCCCCATTGACCTTAATACATCCAATGGGGCAAGTATAAAGGATCTGGATCCAATCCCGCATACGCGGACCCAAACCAACAGATTCCAAAACCCTGAACAAGAAAGGCCAGGAGACCCTGTCAAACGCCTTCTCAGCGTCGACCGACAGAAACACCGTTTCCCTCACTCCCCCCCCTTGCCCTTTCAAACAAATTGTAAACCCGACGAGTGTTGTCCCCCACGTGTCTTCCCGTTACAAAACCCGACTGATCCGGATGGATCAGCCGAGGGATCCAACTCATCAATCTGTCAGCCAAGATCCGCGTAAAAAGCTTAGTGTCTACCCCCAATAACGAGATCAGTCTATAAGAAGCACATTGCAGGGGATCCTTCCCCTCCTTGGCCAGCACCGTCACACACGCTAATCTCATAAAGTAGGGGAGGGCACTATTCTCTTGCAAGGAATTAAGAAAACGCAACAAAGGAGGCAGCAAAAGATCCTGAAAGCGTTTATAATATCGAACAGTAAAACCATCCAATCCAGGCGATTTACCAAGGGGCATAGAACGCAACGCTCCACGAGCTTCAACCAATGTGAGAGGACGGTCCAACCGTGCCACATCATCCTGCGCAATCCGGGGCAACTCCGCTGAGGCCAAATAAGCGTCCATGTCTGGTAAGGACCCCGAAGTGTCCGATGCGTAAAGATGGGAGTAATACTCCACAAAACGTGTCCGAATAGCATCCTCCTTCCGCAACAACTCACCAGAGGCTGCACGGAGCGTGAGAATCTGATTGCGCGTCTGCCTCACTTTCAGACGATGGGCAACCAGTCGACTAGCTTTATTAGAAAATTCAAAATAACGCTGCTTGAGAAGCTGTAAGTTGTGGTGTAAACGCTCCAGGTCTAAAGCCTGAAGATCCCGGCGTGCCTGAAACAAACGTTCCCGTAATGCAACATCCCAAGGGCTACGCTTATGCAAGCCCTCCAACCGACCAATCAAAATCAGCAAAGCCGCCGCCTCTTCCCGTCGTTTACGTTGCCGGGCAGAGGCCAGGGCTATCAATCTGCCCCTGAGGGTAGCCTTTAATCCCTCCCAAACCACTTCTAACGAAGCACCACACTCCACATTCACATCCAAATAGTCCTGTATCCACCCTTCAATCTGTGCTCCCACCTCAGGATCATCCAGGAGACTATCATTAAATCGCCAGAATTTGCGTCCCGAGCCACTACCCTCTCCCCGTACCCGCAACCAAACTGGGGCATGATCCGACCATGTTAGGGACTCGATCCCCGCTGATTCCACACTCCGGAGCAGTCCCCGCTCCACAAAAATAAGATCAATTCTTGAATATGAGGAGTGAACACCCGAAAAATGAGTATAATCTCTAACCGATGGATGGAGCCACCGCCAGCAATCTACCACATTCAGAGTAGCTAAGGCCTCCCTTAACAGTTTACGATCCCACCTCCCATACTGATCCGCCCTCCCTGAATTATCCAAATGAGGGGTCACAGTAAGATTAAAATCCCCCCCCCCAGAACCAGGGCACCCCCCTTAAACCGGAGAATTCTAGGCACCAACTCACGAAAGAAGACCCCTTGCCCCTCATTGGGAGCATAGACATTAACCAGGGAGTACAAGACCCCCTCTATCAAAGCCTCCAACATTATATATCTACCCTGTGGGTCCCTCACCACCCTCCGCACTTCACATTGAATCCCCTTACGAACAAGAATGCCCACCCCACCCCTTTTAGAAGTGCCCACCCTGGAAGCCCAATAGGCCTGAGGAAATCTAGAATCCCTAACTAGGGATTCATGGGTTTGGAGTAGGTGTGTTTCCTGGACAAAACAAACATCAGCCCGCAATCGCTGCAGTTCCCTATAAAAAGCTTGTCTCTTATTGGGGGAATTGAGACCCCTGATGTTATAAGAGACTAACCGGAATCCCTCCATAATCCAGTATAAAGAGTAGCAATGTAAACCCAACCCCTGCCAACTTGTCCCCACAATCTCCCGCCACCTCCCCCCCTCCCTCCCCCCCTCCCTCATAGTGAGAGTCCACAGATCTCCCACCAGCAGTCAAGGAAGTGATCCATCCCCAAAGCCCCTTACACAAACCCCACAACACACCACTAACTGTCAATATACAATTCCCACAACAATCCCCAACATCCAACCCGCCTACTCCCACAGTCCCCCACATCACTCTCCCCTTCAGTTCCCACCCCCTCCCCCACAAGACAACATTCCCCCCCATGCACCAATACAACCCGTCAACTTGTCCCCTCCCATCCCCCCCCAGAGCCAGTCCACGGATAACCCCCTCGCTGATCCATTCCGATACTCAGGTCCAGGCACCCTACTCCAAGGAGGGGTCCATACACACAAACACAGTCAGGTAGCCCTCAGGGGGGGCACTAGATGTAGAAGCGGCGACCGGAAGAGGAGGTCCACCTCCTCGGCCGCCTCTCCCGCTCCGGGATCCTCTCTCCACACGTTGCCATCGGGAGGGGGTGGAAGGCGCCACTCTATGAGATACCACTCCCCCAGCAGGAACAGCCACCTCCGGAATTTCAATACCCGCCTGTTGCAACAAGCCACAAGCCTCACGCACTGTAGTGACTTTTGTATGAACTCCGTTGATAGTAATCACCACCCCAAAGGGGTAAGTCCATCGGTAGCGCAAGTTACTACGCTGCATTGCTTTAGTCACTTCTCTGAACGCCCGACATTTCTGGAGCGTGCCCGCTGCCAGGTCTTGATAAAACTCCAGCCGGTGTCCTTCCCAGGTAACTGTGCCCATCTCCCGGGCTCTGCGGAAGATCCGTTCTTTAAGAGTGAAGCTCAGGAGGCAGAGGACAATATCCTTAGGTTGATCAGAGGTACGAGGACCCAGAGCTTGAACATTCTTCAAGATATTAAGTAATAATTCATATACACATTTTCTATTCATAAAGCGTTAATTACTGTTTATACTCATATATAAACCTAGATTTTTGGGCCCAAAAATGGAGGTCTCAATTTATATTTGAGTCTTCCCCCTCTCGGATCCATTGCCTCCCCAGGCCTTTCTTAAGCCCTGTCCCATGCAGTATCACTACTTAAAATGTCTGACACAAGTTTTCATAGTGGTTGCTAGGTTTTTTTTTACCGCCTTTTCATGAAGAGATTAACACATAGTGGTTACAATGAATAGTAATCTGGTACTCTTAAGTATTTTCCCTATCTGTCCCTGCAGGCTCACTATATAATTGTGGTACTTGAGGCAAGGTCTGCCCCCCCCTCCACCCCATATATAACCATTCAATTGAGGATGGGCTGGGGAGGGCTTCAATGGCTGGAATGGTTTAAATGGGCTGGAGTGAGCTTTGATGGAGACTCTAGTAGATGAAACCTAAGCACAGTACCAGGCAGAGCTCTGGGTTTCTGGCCCAGAAATATCTAAGATAAAGGACAATTTAAATTAAATCATTAATTTATAGACAGTGTACAATTGGGCAGACTGGATGGATCTTTATTAGCCATCATTTACTATGTATGTTACTATTAAATGACTTGCCCAGAGTCATAAGGAGCAGGATGGAATTGAACTCACAACCTCAGGGTGCTGAGGCAGTAGCTCTAACCACTAGGCTACTCACTTCCACAGTAACTTTGTAAGACTGACATGAGTTCAGTTTATATTCAAGTCAATCTTTTCTTCCCTATTTTTATGGGAAAAAAGTTACCTTGGTTTATATTTGGATGGGTTTATATTCAAGTATAATATGGTAATCAAGATTCAGCTTTCAACAATTATTTGCAGCTCAGTTATTAATTAAAATTATCTCTGCTTGTTCTCTTGAATTAACAAAATGTGGTTGATAGTCATTGTAGCATTACAAGCTACAGTTGTTATGAAAATATGGTTGCTAGGATACTTCCATCAATTTGATTTCCAAATTTACTGGCCCATCAATTAATGAAGAAATAAGTTGATTCTCAGCAACATTTATTCATATTCCTATCATATGATTTGCCTTACCTCTATATGACATTTCTTCTTCTAGCCTTCACTTTCTAATTCATAAAATATTAAACAAAAAGTGATTACATCACTTTATAAATTACAGTAATGATACCATCCTTCCACTTAACCTTTCAATTTATTTTCCATTTCTGCTATAGTTGGGATGTTGCAATTCCCTTGTCTAACAATATTCAGAACTATAATTTGAAGCAATCTTGAACAACCCTTGTCTGCTATAAATCTGGTTTCTTGCAAAGCAAGATGACATTAAGTGAAGTCTACTTCATGTTGAAATCAAAGTTTAAAGGTATTTTCAACTTGTTGGATCTAGGTCTTTCAGTTAATCAATGATTTGAACCTGGGTTCTGTTAAATCCATTTAAATATCATTTCTTAGGCTTTTTTAAATAGATATGAGTTCTAGAATAAACCCCCTTTCCATTCTCTACATTGAACTTTCACTAAATTCAAATGTTGGCAGAGAATACCAACCCAGATGTAAACATAATGGCATTCCTATTCTCTGCTCAGTGCTGCTAAGGGAATTGTTTCAACAATAAGTTACCAGCCTGCATGAGATGCACATGTTGATTCTCAATTTGGAGGCACTGACTCCCAGAAAAAATATACCCCCCCACCTTTATCAAACTGCACTAGAGGTTTTTGGTGTGGGTAGGGTTACCATATGGCTCCAGAAAAAGGAGGATGGATTGAGACATCTGGGTTTTACTTCTGTTGAAACCAATGGAAGTAAAACCCGGATGTCTCAATCCATCCTCCTTTTTTCTGGAGCCATATGGTAATCCTAGGTTTGGGCCGGTGAGGTAAGATACTCTTAGGGATTCTATGAGTGTCAGGGCATTTATTGCAACAACTCACGCTAAAAACCTCTAGTGCAGCTTAATTTATCCTTCCACCAAGACCCCATTAAGAATACTAGTATAAGTAAGCATAGGCATGCCTAAGTTTAGGCATGACCATTTACACCATGTCTATGTCGTATAGAAGTGGATAGATTCTATACATGTGATAAATGATACATGTAACTGGTATTCAGAAATCACCAAATCTTCCCAGCATATCAAAACATATTCATAGTACTATCTTATAAACCACTGAATATTTTTCTAAAGTGTGTAGAATCCTCAGAGGGCTCAGTTTCCGTTATTCAGAGTTCATAGAAGGATAATATAAGCCAATATCTTCAATGGATCCTTTTTTTTGTATATTTTTTTTACTTTTTTTTTTTTTTTATATATATAAAGTGCAAATGCAGCAATTTTTGTGCAAATTTAGCAGTAATAAACAGAAGATGCATAAGAACTTATCTTATTCCTAAAGTGCATTATGGGAGCGCCTCCACCGACATGCCATGTTTCAAAATTTTCATCAGGGTCGAGGCTCCCAGCCCAACATTAGCAGGCAGTTCTCATATCACGCTCCAGATATTGGCTCATATTATCCTTCTATGAACTCTTAATAAAGGAAAGTGAGCCGTCTGAGGATTCTACAAACTTTAGCAAATATTCAGTGGTTTATAAGATAGTACTATGAATATGTTTTGATATGTTGGGAAGATTTAGTGATTTCTGAATATTTGAAAAGTCCAAGATGAAGTTCAGCCAAATAGTGAACTGTGTGTATGTAACTGGTAAGCATTCTTTAAGTTATGTGTGTCATTTAACCCTTTAAATGGCAGAAGGTGAAACTGGCTGCTTTATGTAACTTGATGTTGAATGTCAGCCATAGTGCCGAGTAACAGGCATTTGGAGATGTAGATCTCCCATAAGAGTCCTAGAAACACTTGTTGCTTCTGAACAACAATGCCAAATAAAAGGTTAAAGACGTACTCTTAGCTCTCCTATGCTCCACCCAGGGCAGGATTAACCAATAGGCCAAGTAGGCACGTGCCTAGGGCCCGAAATGGTCAGGGGGGTCCAATGAAGAAGGATATCAACATTGTTTTTTCCAAATGGTGATGGGCCCCTCCAGGATTGATCGGCAACGCACCACCACCTCCCCCCCTCCCATCGACGGAAAGTAAGACAAGCAAGCAACATAGGTAAGAAAGGCAACGTGAACTGTAATTGTGCAAGCGATGCTGCTTGCCCAAAGCTTCCCTCTGACGCAGCTTCCTGTTTCTGCCTGGGCTCATGGTGGGGTGGGGCGGGGGGCCCAATGTACTTGTGTGCCTAGGGGCCCTCGACAAATTAATCCTGCCCTGGCTCCACCCACATATGTTTCGTGCAATTACACATCACAGCACTTAGATACTACTTTACAGAATAGCACTTACCCCTGAATTATATAAAGGTTGCCCATATTTGAGCACAAATCTCAGACCCATGTGAAAAACTAGTTATACATAGTAACATAGTAGATGACAGCAGATAAAGACCCGAATGGTCCATCCAGTCTGCCCAACCTGATTCAATTTAAAAAACATTTTTATTTTATTTTTTTAAATTTTTCTTCTTAGCTATTTCTGGGTAAGAATCCAAAGCTTTACCCGGTACTGTGCTTGGGTTCCAACTGCCAAAATCTCTGTTAAGACTTACTCCAGCCCCTCTACACCCTCCCAGCCATTGAAGCCCTCCCCTGCCCATCCTTCACCAAACGGCCATACACCGACACAGACCGTGCAAGTCTGTCCAGTAACTGGCCTAGTTCAATATTTAATATTATTTTCTGATTCTAAATCTTCTGTGTTCATCCCACGCTTCTTTGAACTCAGTCACAGTTTTACTCTCCACCACCTCTCTCGGGAGCGCATTCCAGGCATCCACTACCCTCTTCGTAAAGTAGAATTTCCTAACATTGCCCCTGAATCTACCACCCCTCAACCTCAAATTATGTCCTCTGGTTTTACCATTTTCCTTTCTCTGGAAAATATTTTGTTCTACGTTAATACCCTTCAAGTATTTGAACGTCTGAATCATATCTCCCCTGTCTCTCCTTTCCTCTAGGGTATACATATTCAGGGCTTCCAGTCTCTCCTCATACGTCTTCTGGCGCAAGCCTCCTATCATTTTCGTTGCCCTCCTCTGGACCGCCTCAAGTCTTCTTACGTCTTTCGCCAGATACGGTCTCCAAAACTGAACACAATACTCCAAGTGGGGCCTCACCAATGACCTGTACAGGGGCATCAACACCTTCTTCCTTCTACTGACTACGCCTCTCTTTATACAGCCCAGTATCCTTCTGGCAGCAGCCACTGCCTTGTCACACTGTTTTTTCGCCTTTAGATCTTCGGACACTATCACCCCAAGGTCCCTCTCCCCGTCCATGCATATCAGCTTCTCTCCTCCCAGCATATACGATTCCTTCCTATTATTAATCCCCAAATGCATTACTCTGCATTTCTTTGCATTGAATTTTAGTTGCCAGGCATTAGACCATTCCTCTAACTTTTGCAGATCCTTTTTCATATTTTCCACTCCCTCTTCGATGTCTACTCTGTTACAAATCTTGGTATCATCTGCAAAAAGGCACACTTTTCCTTCTAACCCTTCAGCAATGTCACTCACATACATATTGAATAGGATTGGCCCCAGCACCGAACCCTGAGGGACTCCACTAGTCACCTTTCCTTCCTTCGAGCGACTTCCATTAACCATCACCCTCTGGCGTCTGTCCGACAGCCAGTTTCTGACCCAGTTCACCACTTTGGGTCCTAACTTCAGCCCTTCAAGTTTGTTCAACAGCCTCCTATGAGGAACTGTATCAAAGGCTTTGCTGAAATCCAAGTAAATTACATCTAGCATATGTCCTCGATCCAGCTCTCTGGTCACCCAATCAAAAAATTCAATCAGGTTTGTTTGGCACGATTTACCTTTTGTAAAGCCATGTTGCCTCGGATCCTGTAACCCATTAGATTCAAGGAAGTACACTATCCTTTCTTTCAGCAACACTTCCATTATTTTTCCAACAACTGAAGTGAGGCTCACCGGCCTGTAGTTTCCTACTTCATCCCTGTGACCACTTTTATGAATAGGGACCACATCCGCTCTCCTCCAATCCCCAGGAATCACTCCCGTCTCCAGAGATTTGTTGAACAAATCTTTAATAGGACTCGCCAGAACCTCTCTGAGCTCCCTTAGTATCCTGGGATGGATCCTGTCTGGTCCCATCGCTTTGTCCACCTTCAGTTTTTCAAGTTGCTCATACACACCCTCCTCCGTGAACGGCGCAGAATCTACTCCATTTTCTCGTGTAAGTTTGCCAGACAATCTCGGTCCTTCTCCAGGACTTTCTTCTGTGAACACAGAACAGAAGTATTTGTTTAGCACATTTGCTTTCTCCTCATCACTCTCCACATATTTGTTCCCAGCATCTTTTAGCCTAGCAATTCCATTTTTTATCTTCCTCCTTTCACTAATATATCTGAAAAAATTTTTATCTCCCTTTTTTACATTTTTAGCCATTTGTTCTTCCGCCTGTGCCTTCGCCAAACGTATCTCTCTCTTCGCCAAATGTATCTCTCTAGTTAACAAGCTATTAATCAATTATTGACATTAATTGTCACTAATTAGGATTTGTATACCGATCTGCCATTAAACTGTGGGGCTGATTCTATAAACAGTGCCTAAATCAGCTGGCGCCTTGAAAAATGGCATCGGCCGTGTGTCAGTCACTAAGGTACTGATTACAGAATCAGGGCTAGCGACGCCTGTGTAAAAACTTAGGTACCTAAAATGTAGGTCAGGGTTTTAAAGACCTACATTTCAGGTGCCTAAGTTTTTAGAGAATTGCACTTAGTGGCACCTAAGCAGTGGCGTACCTAGGGTATGTGGCACCCGGGGCCCATCATTTTTTGACCCCCCCCCCCCCCCCCCCCCCCCCCCCCATGTAAAAAAATTTTTTTTTTTTTTTTTTTTGCAATAACCATGAAATGGAATAAATGGTCAGAATAGAAACAGGCAGTGAAATTTTCTTTTATTGAACCTCATATATGTAACCATTATTCCAAACATAACATAACATAAATTATGTCTAAATTGTCATGACATTAGAAGTACATATGGAGTAGTTGCAGGTGATGCTTGGGACAGTTCTGATTGTGTTAGTTCGGTTTTTTGAATAGAAGGGTTTTTATTTCTTTTTGAAGGTTTTGCAGTCTGTGGTTGATATCAACTGGTTGTAGAGTTGGGGGTCGAGTGTTGCAGCTCGAATGGCTAGGAGGTTGTCGAACAGTTTTTTTCTTTTGACGTTTTTGGTTGGAGGGTGTGTGAATGGTGCACAAGTTCTCCTATGTCTGTTTGAAGTGGATTGAATTATTTAGCTGAAGAAATTAGTTACCCCCCATTCCACACACATTAATTCTCTTCCATTTTTGTTCCCATTATAAAAAACACTGATAAGTTCCCAGAAAAAAAATACATTAAAATAAGAAGTGAAAACAAAGGCCTAAGAATAGCCTAACTGGGTCAGACCAATGGTCCATCATGCCCAGTAGCCCATTCTCATGGTAGCCAATCCAGGACACTAATACCTGGTCAAAACCCAAAGAGTAGCAACATTCCATGCTACCGATCCAGGGCAAGCAGACACTTCCCCCATGTCTTAATAACAGATTATGGACTTTTCCTCCAGGAATTTGTCCAAATCTTTCTTAAAACCAGCTACACTATCTGCTTTTACCATAACTTCTGGCCACTTCATTTTTAAGTTTAGATCTTTCCTTTCAAACAGAGACCTTGCTAGATGTCAAATACAGCACAAGGTAACTTCACATGGACTTAGCTGTGCAGGAAATGTGAATCTCCTCATACACCCACCATATAGTGCAAAAATGTGCAAAGGTCTGTTTTTTTCTTTCGATCACTACATAGCCTAATGCCACACAAGCAGCGCTGTTACAAACATATTCTGTAGGTCAATGCTAAGGATAACAAAGTTTCCTTCCTTGGACCAGAAGGAGATAAACCACTGGAAGAGATCCCAAAACAACACCCAAAGACCCACTCAGTGTGTGAATCAGTTGAGTGGAGTGGACTAACTGGGGGGTGGAAATGGGCCCGGAGTTTGCTCAGCAGAATTTCCCAGACCACCTCTTCCTCTCAACACATTGACACGCTGCCACCATCACCACTAGGAACACCTCACTGGGTAGGCCAGCTATGCTATAAACTTTATAAAACACATTATTATATTTTCTTATAAAGCACATATTTTAACTGAACTCTCTGACATCCTCAGCCTTTCCATTCACAAAAATAGAAGGAAGAAAAGTTCCCATTTCCTGCTGTCTCATGTCCCCGGCCTATACAATATTTTTTTTTCTGCAGACCCTTCAAAAGTCTGACCAAATCCTCGTTTCACTTGCATTATAAAGTACTGAGGATGCCATCTCTCCCCAATCCCAGGTCCTAAAGTCTAAGACAGTAGCGCAAACTAATGCTGCCAGATACAGGAAAAAAAAATTTTGATTCGATTCAGCCCTATTGAATTGGTTTTTCAATTCGATTTTCCTGCCCAGTTGGGTGATTTTTTTCAAAACTCCTGGTGGGTTTTATAGCTTTTTCACCCCCTTTGGCTTCTCCTAACCACACTGGCGCTGTGGTGTAAATAAAATAAAGAAACAAAAAGGACTTTTCCTCTTTCTGTTAAATCCTAGCTCACGTTTGCAGTCCAACACCAGCTCTGGCAGGATACACATTTCAAATCTGACATGTTATAATCACAAAACAGAAAATAAAATTAATTTTTCTACCTTTTGTTGTCTGGTTATATTTCAAATCTTGTTGGTCCAAGGCTCTGGTTTTCTTCTGATAACTTGCTTGCCAGGGTCTCCTTCTTTCTGCATGCTAACCATCCATCTGCGAACTCTGTCCTCCCTTTCCATTTCCCTTCCCTTCCCAGGAAGTCTGGTATCTTTCCTTTTTTTCATCTCCCTCCACAGATCCACCTTTTCTTAAATACCCTTTCATCCGTCATCTCTCCCTCCTTCCCCACCATCCCAGAGTCCACCATCTCTCCGTTTCTTTTCCTAATTACCCTCCTATCCAGTATCTCTATCCCTCCTCCACACCATCCCTTGTGTCCAATTTCTCTCCCTTTCTGTTCCTTCCCTCCCTAAATCCCATGGTCCATCATCTCTCTCCCTCTCCTCTATTTTCAGACCCATTATTTCTTCCCCCCCCCCCAAAGTTTGGCATATGCATGTCTCTTTGAACACCCCCTTCCCTCCGTGTACTTCTAAATCATGGTCCCCCCCCCCAAAGGCCTGTCCCCCCCTTAAAGGTCTGCCTGTCCCACCTTGAAGGCCTGCACCCCCCTTGAAGGCCTGTCCCTTCCCCTTGTAGGCCTGTCCCCCCCTTGAAGGCCTGCCTGCCTGTCCCCCCCCTTGAAGGTCTGCACCCCCCGAAGGCCTGCACCCCCCCGAAGGCCTGTCCCCCACTTGAAGGCCTGTCCCACCCCCTTGTAGCTTCTCCCCCCCCTTGTGGGCCTGTCCCCCCCTTGAAGGCCTGCCTGCCTGCCTTTCCCCCCTTGAAGGCCTGTCCCCCCTTGAAGGCCTGCACCCCCTTGAAGGCCTGCACCACCCCCCTCGAAGGCCTGCACTCCCTTGAAGGTCTGCACCCCCCCCCCGAAGGCCTGTCCCCCACTTGAAGGCTTGTACCACCCCCTTGTAGCTTCTCCCCCCTTGTAGGCCTGTCCCCCCCCTTGAAGGCCTGCCTGCCTGCCTTTCCCCCCCTTGAAGGCCTGCACCCCCTTGAAGGACTGCACCCCCCCCGAAGGCCTGCACTCCCTTGAAGGTCTGCACCCCCCCGAAGGCCTGTCCCCCCCTTGAAGGCCTGTCCCACCCCCTTGTAGGCCTGTCCCCCCCTTGTAGGCCTGTCCCCCCTTTAAGGCCTGCCTGCCTGCCTTTCCCCCCCTTGAAGGCCTGTCTCCCCCTTGAAGGCCTGCACCCCCCTTGAAGGCCTGCACCCCCCCTTGAAGGCCTGTCCCCCCCCCTTGTAGGCCTGTCCCCCCCCCTTGTAGGCCTGTCCCCCCCCTTGTAGGCCTGCCTGCCTTTCCCCCCTTGAAGGCCTGTTCCCCCCCTTGAAGGCCTGCACCCCCTTGAAGGTCTGCACCCCCCCAAAGGCCTACACCCCCCCCGAAGGCCTGCCTGCCCCCCTTGAAGGCCTGCACCCCTTGAAGGTCTGCACCCCCCCCCCGAAGGCCTGTCCCCCCTTGAAGGCCTGCCTGCCTGCCTGTCACCCCCTCCCCCTTGAAAGCCTGCTTGCCTGCCCGCCCGCCCCACCCTGAAGGCCTGATGCCCCGACCCACCCCGAAGGACCGCTCGCCCCCCTGGCCTCCCCGCACCACCTATGAACAGCCGCAGCAGGATCGCGAAGTCAGCGTCAGCGATCCCTGCGTTGCTTCCTGCGCCATGGTCCCGCCCCTCCTCTGATGTCAGAGGAGGGGCGGGATCGCGGCGCAGGAAGCAGCGCAGGGATGCTGACGCTGACTTTGCGATCCTGCTGCGGGCTGCTTCACAGGTGGTGCAGGAAGGTCAGTGGGGCGAGCGGTCCTTCGGGGGTGGCGGGGGACTGAACGGCAAGGCCGGGAACACCCCCTTAGGGCTGGTACCCGGGGCGGCCCGCCCTCCCCGCCCCCCCCTAGGTACGCCACTGCACCTAAGTCACACTCCGCCCACAGAAACATAGAAACATGACGGCAGATAGAGGCCAAATGGCCCATCTAGTCTGCCCGTCCGTAGTAACCATTATCTCTTTCCCTCTCTGAGAAATCCCACGTGCCTATCCCAGACCTTCTTGAATTCAGACACAGTCTCTGTCTCCACCACCTCTTCCGGGAGACTGTTCCACGCATCTACCACCCTTTCCATAAAAAAGTAGTTCCTCAGATTACCGTACTTCGGAGCCTGTCACCTCTTAACATCATCCTATGCCCTCTCATTGCAGAGTTTCCTTTCAAACGAAAGAGACTTGACTCATGCACATTTATATTATGTAGGTATTTAAACATCTCTATCATACCTCTCCTCTCCCGCCTTTCCTCCAAACTCCACTTAGGTGTTAGGTGCCACTGAACGCCATGTGATAGGCGCCTGTCTTTTATAGAAACAGATATATTTATTTATATAAAAATTTATACCCCGCCTAAAAATACCTGGGTGGCTAGGATAGGCGCATATTGCCTAATTACATTTATTTTATCAATTACTGAAGCTATTAAGGGTATTTTGCCAATTAAGGCCCTTTTACTAAGCCGCGGTACAGGTTTCTACCATGGCCTGGAGAGCTAAATGCTCTGACACTGCTCTGATGCTCATAATAATTCTATGAGCGTCAGATCATTTAGTGCTCTGGGCTGCGGTAGAAACCGCTACTGTGGCTTAGTAAAAGGGTGGAGCGTAAGTTAGGCGCCTAACTTTAAGTACCCTTTGTAGAATCAGCCCCTGTATGCCTAAATTGTTTTGCATGCAACTCAAAGAGGGACATGGTCACGGGAGGGGCATGGGTGGGTCAGGGATATTTCAAAAATGTAGTTACAGTGCTATATCGCTGAATACCAGGGTTATGCAAACTATTGGCATCTAATGTAGATCTTATGTTCTTAGCTTTTACAATTAAAGTTGGGTGAAAAGAAGGGTGTCTGCACAAGTAGAAAAGTGAAAATGTGCAGCAGCTTACCTGCTATCCTCATTATAATTCTTTTAGTATAGCCCACTTATATTGAGAAATCTTATTTTACATGGACTGAGTCTTTCTGGGATTTGTGTTTCCACTGGGAGTTTGGTTTGTACAATATACAGGGCAACAAGAGAGAGATGAGTCTGGGGAGTACAGTGCCTCGTTATAGGCAGTGTGCAATGAGCATGGCCAATTCCTGTCTAGTTTCTACCTTGTTTTCAAATAAAATTGTCCTTCATCATCTGCAACTTCAGCAATATGCAAATCATTATATCATCATTGATCCAGTGTACCAAAATAGCTTCTTCTTAGCCTACGCTGACCAAATAGATTATGTGAGTGTGAGGGAGTCTATAGGAAACTACCACTCCTCCTGCTGGATGCTCCCTCACAATGCCAGAGCCACCTTAATATAGGTAGCTCCTCCTTAAGGGGAAATAGATGTAAATGTAGTGTACTTGTACTTTAGCAAAGCTTTTGACATAGGTGACTAATAAATAAATTGAATGCATGAGGTATTGGCTCCAAAGTGATGAACTGGATTAAAAGTTGGTTAAGTGGAAGGAGACAAAAGGTAGTCATAAATGGAGTTTGCTCGGAGGATAAGGATGTTGTTAATGAAGTGCTGCAGGGATCTGTCCTTGGGCCACCTCTATTTAACATCTTTCTGAGTGATATTGCAAAAGGACTGTCTGGCAAAGCTTGTCTTTTTGCAGATGATACCAAGTTCTGTAAAAGGGTAGACACTCCGGAAGGTGTGGATAACATGAGGTGGGATCTGGCGAAGCTTGAAAAAATGGTCTGGTAATTGGCAACTAAAATTTAATGCTATAAAATGCAGGGTCATGCACTTGGGCTACAAAAATCCAGAAGAACAGTATACACTTCTCCCTCTCTATTCGCGGGGGTTAGGGGCAGAGCCAGCCCGCGAATTGGGAAAATTCACAAATAACTTTTGGGCCGGCTCTGACCAACCCCCAGACCTCACCTGGTGGTCTAGCGGTGACGTGGGGCAGGAGTGATCTTCCTACACTCCTGCCCCATGCAGAGCCATGCTGTGAGTTCCCATGGTCTCACGAGACTACAACAGTTACTCCCATTGTAGTCTCATGAGACAACAGGAACTCACAGCACAGCTCTGCACGGGGCAGGAGTGTAGGAAGATTGCTCCTACCCCGTGTCACCGCTAAACCACCAGGTAAGGTCTGTGCTCCTGGAGTGGCTGCTCACCTCCTCCGATCGCCTCCCTCCTCACCTCAATCCAAGTCCCGAGGACTTTTTTTTTTTTTTGATGCGGGCTGTCAATGAGTGATTGTCGGGTGGGGGGGGGGGCCTGGGGAAAAAATTGTGAATAATCAAAACCACGAACATCGAAGCTGCAAATAGGGGGGGGAAGTGTAGTGTAAGAAGAGTGGAACTTGAGGGTGATTGTGTCCGATGATCTCAGAGTAGCAAAACAGGTAGAAAAGGTGACAGTCAAAGCCAGGAGGATCACGAGTTGGTGGGAGGCCAATTGGTGGTTCAGGGGGGCGGTCGTAGGGGGGTTGTGTTGAGGGCAGGAGGGCCTGGGATCCCTCCTGCCTGTATTTTAGTGGGGGGTGGGGGTTAGAGGGTGTCGCCGGGCCAGGAGGGCTTGGGCTCCCTCCTGGCCGGATTGTGTGATGGGGGAGGGGGTTGGAGATTGCCGGGCCAGGAGGGTTTGGGCTTCCTCCTGGCCCCATCGGACTCGGCGGGGGAGTTGGGGATAGCGGGGCAAGAGGACTTGGGATCCCTCCCCTGATCAACTCGGGGGTTCGGGGATGCCCCGGGGCAGGAGGGCTTGGGCTCCCTCTTGCCCCGATGTCAGCGGTGTGGACGCGGTTCACCAGGGCAGGAGGGCTTGGGCTCCCTTCTGCCCGGATTGTTGTAGGGAGGGATTCTGTAACCGGTGTTGTTTTTGACAGACACCGGTTACAGAATTCAGCTTTTAGGCAAAAGACTAGCTCCTCCTTCACCTAAAAGCTCTTGTTTTGGACATAACATAAGAACATAAGAACATAAGCAATGCCTCTGCTGGGTCAGACCTGAGGTCCATCATGCCCAGCAGTCCGCTCATGCGGCGGCCCAACAGGTCCAGGACCTGTGCAGTAATCCTCTATTTATACCCCTCTATCCCCTTTTCCAGCAGGAAATTGTCCAATCCTTTCTTAAACCCCTGTACTGTACTCTGCCCTATTACTCCCTCTGGAAGCGCATTCCAGGTGTCCACCACTCGTTGGGTAAAGAAGAACTTCCTAGCATTCGTTTTAAATCTGTCCCCTTTCAACTTTTCCAAGTGTCCTCTTGTTCTTTTATTTTTCGAAAGTTTGAAGAATCTGTCCTTCTCTACTCTCTCTATGCCCTTCATGATCTTATAAGTCTCTATCATATCCCCTCTAAGTCTCCTCTTCTCCAGGGAAAAGAGACCCAGTTTCTCCAATCTCTCAGCGTATGAGAGGTTTTCCATCCCTTTTATCAAGCGTGTCGCTCTCCTCTGAACCCTCTCGAGTAACGCCATATCCTTCCTAAGGTACGGAGACCAATATTGGACGCAGTATTCCAGATGCGGGCGCACCATCGCCCGATACAATGGCAGGATAACTTCTTTTGTCCTTGTTGTAATACCCTTCTTGATTATGCCTAGCATTCTATTTGCTTTCTTAGCGGCTGTTGCGCACTGTGCCGTCGGCTTCATTGTCATGTCCACCATTACCCCCAAGTCCCTTTCTTGGTTGCTCTCATTCAATAATATCCCTCCCATCGTATAGTTGTACCTCGGGTTTCTGTTTCCAACATGCAATACTTTACATTTCTCAACGTTGAACTTCATCTGCCATCTCACCGCCCATTCCCCCAATTTGTTCAAGTCCCTTTGCAATTCTTCGCATTCCTCTTTAGTCCCAGCTCCACTAAATAGTTTTGTATCGTCCGCAAATTTTATTATCTCACACTTCGTGCCTGTTTCTAGATCATTTATGAATATATTAAATAGCAGCGGCCCGAGCACTGAGCCCTGCGGAACACCACTCGTGACCCCCATCCAGTCCGAGTAGTGGCCCTTCACCCCTACCCTCTGTTTCCTACCCGCCAACCAGTTTCTGATCCATCTATGTACGTCTCCGTCCACTCCATGGTTCTTCAGTTTCCGGAGTAGACGTTCGTGAGGCACCTTGTCAAAGGCTTTTTGGAAATCAAGGTATATGATGTCTATGGGGTCTCCTCTGTCCATCCGTTTGTTAATTCCTTCGAAGAAGTGCAATAAGTTCGTTAGGCACGATCTCCCCCTGCAGAAACCATGTTGGGTTGTTTTCAAAAGTTCGTTTCTTTCCAGATGTTCATCGATGTGTTCTTTAATCAGTGCTTCCGTCAGTTTCCCCGGAACCGAAGTCAAACTCACTGGTCTGTAGTTTCCCGGGTCACCTCTTGATCCCTTTTTAAAGATGGGCGTGACATTGGCTATCTTCCAATCCTCCGGGATCATGCCTGTTTTCAAGGATAGGTTGCAAATTTGCTGCAGTAGTTCCGCTATCTCCTCCTTTAATTCCTTCAGAACCCTGGGATGGATTCCGTCCGGACCCGGGGATTTGTCAGTTTTAAGTTTTTCTATCTGCCTGTGTACATCATCAAGGCTCACTTCCATGGATGTTAATTTTTCTGCTTGATTTCCATTGAATATTTGTTCAGGTTCCGGTATGTTGGTTGTGTCTTCGTTTGTAAATACAGACGAGAAGAACATGTTGAGTCTTTCTGCGACTTCTTTCTCCTCCTTCACCGCTCCCTTCCTGTCTCCTTCGTCCAGCGGTCCTACCTCCTCCCTAGCTGGCTGTTTCCCTTTAACATATCTGAAGAACGGTTTGAAATTTCGTGCCTCCCTGGCTAGCCTCTCTTCATACTCTCTTTTGGCTTTTCGAACCACACGGTGACATTCTTTTTGATACTTCCTGTGCTCCTTCTGGTTCCCTTCAGTTTTGTCCTTTTTCCATTCCCTGAATGAATTTTTCTTATTGCCTATCGCTTCCTTCACTATTTTAGTCATCCATACTGGGTCTTTTGTTCGACCCTTTTTGCACCCCTTTCTGAATCTGGGGATGTGCAGATTTTGTGCCTCGCTCACTGTGTCTTTGAAAAAAGACCAGGCATGTTCTACTGTTTGCCATTTTTTGGAAGTGTTCCTAAGTTTCTTCCTTACCATTTCCCTCATTGCTTCATAGTTTCCTTTCCTGAAGTTGAAAGATGTCGCTATGGTTCTCTTTCCGTTCGGTATGCCTACTTCAACCTTGAACTTGATCATATTATGATCACTGTTTCCCAACGGTCCCACTACTTCCACTTCCTTTGCAGGTCCCCTTAGTCCATTTAGGATTAAATCCAGAGTGGCATTTCCTCTCGTCGGTTCTCTAACAAGCTGCTCCATGAAGCAATCTTGTATAGCCTCCAGGAATTCTGTCTCCCTAGCGCATCTTGAGCTTCCAAGACTCCAGTCTATCCCAGGATAGTTGAAGTCTCCCATAACAACTGTGTAACCACTTTTGCATTCTCGCTTCATCTCGGCATCCATTTCTTTATCGCTATCTCCGGTTTGCCCGGGTGGACGATAGTATAGGCCCATCTTTATTTCATGCCCTTTCCTACCCGGTATTTTAACCCATAGCGATTCCAGTTTGTTGATCATCTCCGCTGTGTCCATTCTTGTCGATTGTATGCTTTCTTTTACGTATAGGGCTATTCCTCCTCCTTTCTGACCTGACCTATCCCGGCGATAGAGCTTGTACCCCGGCAGTGCTGTATCCCATTTGTTTTCCTCATTCCACCACGTTTCAGAGATTCCAATGATGTCTATGTCCTCTGCATTGGCCATGGCTTCTAGCTCCCCCATTTTGTTTCTTAAACTCCTTGCATTAGTATATATGCAGTTTAGATCCTGGCATTTTGTCGTCTTCATTTCTTTTCCCTGTGCTTCAGTCTTTGGTGTCTTCTCTTTTGCTACAATCTTTCTAACCTCCTCTTCTGGGTTAGTTGACTCCTGTAATTTGTCTCTTGTTTCTTCCCTGCCTTTTTTCCCCTTAGTATCTTCACGGGATACCTTCTTCCGAATCATCGACGCTAGGTCGACTGTCGGCTTTCCCCTTTCTCTTAGTTTAAAGCCTGTTCTATTCCTCTCTTGACGTTGTTTGCTAGAAGTCTTGTTCCCGCCACGCTCAGGTGCAGTCCATCTCTCCTGTAGAGCTTGCTCTTGCCCCAGAACGTTGTCCAGTTCCTCACGAAGTGGAACCCTTCTTCCTCACACCATCTCCTCATCCATGCATTTATTGATTGTAGGGGCTTAGGCTTTTTTTACGTTGATTATATGGTGTAAGTTTAGACGTAGTGGTGGTCTGGGCATTTAAACAGCTGAACGTAGAGGCAGGCCTTTTGGATTTTTTTTGGATAATGGACATTTTCCCTGCTTCTACTTTCAATGTTTAAGGCCTTAGGCCAAAAGGGGACTTTGACGTTTTTTTTTTTATTATGCCCCTCCAAGTGTATAGTACATGAAAAATGAATGGAAGAAATTGGGGGCAGGGTAGGGCGGGGATGGTTCAGAACTGAAAATTAATAGATGTCCCATTTTGAGGAAAAAATAAATGGTCACATTAGGCATGTGGGATCTCTTAGGGAGAGGAGGTGATAGCAGATGTTATGGATGGGCGGACTGGATGGGCCATTTGGCTTTTATCTGCTGTCATGTTTCTATGTTTCTAAATGACATGGGAAGGAGGAGTCAGGGAGACAGGAACCAGGATGTATAAGAGGCCAGGCAAGAACTAGCTAGAGGAGGCCCAGGGGAAAGAAGAAGGAAGAGGTGATTCCCATATGCATCTTGACTACAACTCTTTGATACTCTGTCTAAGGTAAGCCAATATTCCTTTTGTTGCTGAACACCTGTGAGTTGCTTTGAGGTCTGGCTGGAGCCAGACCCTATTGCCTGAGGAAAGGTGCTGAAAATCTGAGTTTGGGGCATGGTACAATCTATATATTGGGTCCTGTCAGCCACAGGCCCGCCTCAAGACTTTGGAACCAAAAGATTGTTCATTTGGTCAGGAAAACACAGGAGTCAGGAAAACACAGGAGAGTCAAATCTACAATATCAACACTCAGACACAATGGAGTGGATAAGTCCAAAGAAGAGACTGGTGAACTCTAAATATTCCACAAAATCCTTTAATCCTTAATTCAACATACATCGACTTGACATGGGTATATTTCAGCCCAAATGGCCTGCTTCAGGAGTCTCACAAATCTGTGTATGAATCAAAAGAACATCCAATAATCAATTGGGCATCACATGATTCATGTTACAAAACCGCCATCTCTTGTGAACTGCATACAGAGAGTTAATAAAGAATTTTCCTTTACTTCCTTGGCTTGTGTCTTGCTATTTGTGTAGCAGGCCAGACCCTTCCCACTCACACTGTTACAGTGGGAAATCCCAGGTACAACATGTTTCCTGTTGTCCAATTTATTTTCATCCCATTTAGCAATTTCTACACATCTTTATTAGAGGTAGAATATAGGTCACAATTTCATGTATCAGAACTCAAACAGACCACACACACATTATTTGCAAAGTGACAGGCTGACTACAGCTGTTTTCAATTGGTTGCAAATGTGTGGTCTTACATGTAACACAGGAATTATATTTCTTTGTAATATAATGCAGGGTTACATGGAATGGATAGACAGACTCCTATAGCTTATGTATGTTTTGTTTATGTTGCAAAAATTGAAAGAACATGTGATCATCTCTAGGAAAAGATGATTAAAGTTATCAGAAACAAAAATTGAGGTTTTAATTAATTATACTAGCGCAAACAATTTTTGCTACGACAATACAAATCCCATCCTTTTATGTGAAAAAATATAAAAAGAAAAAGAAGTTCAAACGTAACTTGCAGATTGCTTATGGACCTATGACATGAAAAATTGGCCATTCTCAGCATTTTGGATTTAAAACTTTACCTTTTTCCAAAGATGTTCACATGTTAATTTCCTATAGCAGGTCTTTTAGGAGCAGTCCACAAAATAAATTCAGAATTCACAGCCTTTTCAAAAACTTGCAGAACTAGTTCAATTTAAAGAAGCCCACATTATTTATTTATTTTAAAATTTATCTCCCACCTGATATCCAGGTGCGTTACAAATAACACACATAAAATCCATTTACATCATAAAAATATCGACAATGCAAAACAACATTACTTTGGAGAACCCCTAAAACCATTTGAACCCAACATTGTAGAGAAAAAGTCATTTTGCTCTGAGATGTAATATACTAGTACCATCTATTATAGTGCTGCCTTAACACTGATTAAAAAAAAGGATAAATTGTTCATGACTCTGAGGAGTCAATGCTCAAAAGTCACTGTTAACATTTAGTAGGGTTACCAGATTTTAGTTAAATAAAATCTGGACCAATAGCCCCGCCCCAGCCCCACCCTCACACCCATATCACACCCCAGCCTCACTCCCAAACCTCACCCCTCAACTGGTTCTCATCAGTCGAGAGGGCATCCACCCATGCGCAGATGACCTCCCGATGCGGTCCCAAAGAAGAAGCCTTTCAAAATCCAGACAAAGTGTTGGGTTTTGAAAGGCCTTCTGGACGCCCGGACATGCCTTCTAAAAAGAGGACATGTCCAGGTAACCCTAACATTTAGCCACTGCTGAACTTAAAGAATATGGAACAGAGAACAATGCTCAAATGAAACTGCATGCAAATGAGAAATGAGTAAAGTTTCCATGCAGCTCAGTAGAGAAAACACCTAGCATAGGCGAAGAATGGTTTTGTGGAAAGCTTCGATGTTCTGTGTATGTCCAAGGAATAAAAAAGCAGAATGGCAACAACTGCGTCACATGTGCAGGTACTATTAAAAAATGCTAGCAGACTGTTTTCCTTTATCTACAGACAGAACACATACATGCATATAAATACACATGCATGGCATATTTCCCATATATACGGTACTTTCACACACAAGTGCAGATAATATTAAAAAATGCTAGCAAACTGCTCCACTGAAAAGTTGTCCTTATGCAACAACACTCTCAGACCTGCCAGAAAATTCTGAAAGTTACAGGTAGGTGCTCCTTTCTGTGCATTGCTCGGAAATGTCTGTGTATCACACAGAATGCTTGTTTTCATGTAAATGAGCTTGTTTTCATACATTGGAATAGCATTTTGGGTCGCTGCTTCTACGAACAACAAAAGTAATGCCGAAACACTTTGTGCATTGGGCTAAAAGCAGTATAAATGAGACATCATATCTGGTTTGTTTTGAGCAAAGGAGCCTCAGTCAGATATTTTCACAATTGCATAATATGCATATTGCTGAAATAGTTTCTCTTAGATGACTGTTCCTTTGTTTCTCTAGATCAGACATGTCAAACTGTAGCCTGCGGTGTAATAAAATTTGGCCCGCCAGACAATTTCAAATTTGCACTTAAGCTGGCCCGCCGGTATAAGTGCCACATCAGCTGTAGGTTCACGTGGCTTCCCGGTCTCACATTAAAGCAGCCTGCAGAGGATCGCTGGTCAGCTGTAACGATCCTAGCAGGCTGCCATAGCCTCAGCAGCACATTCCCTCTGCCGCAGTCCCGTATGTCAGAGGAGGGGCGGGAGCGTGGCAGAGGGAACTTGTTGCAGCCTGCTATGATTGTTACAGCTGACCAGCGATCCTCTGCAGGTTGCTTTAATATGAGAACGGGAATCCGGGATGGAGGGAGGGAAGGAAAAGAGGGCCAAATGTCAAGCCAAAAAGAGAGATGCCAGACCTCCAGGGGAGGGAAGGGAAACAGAAGAGAAGAAGAAAGAAGGAGACGCTGGCAAGCGAGTTATCAGAAGACAACCAGAGCCTTGGACCACAACATGATTTGAATAATGACTAGACAACAAAAGGTAAAAAAAATAATTTTATTTTCTGTTTTGTGATTACAATATGTGAGATTTGAAATGTGTATCTTGCCAGACCTGGTGTTAGACAGCAGGCATGAACTAGGACCTAAAAGAGAGAGGAAAAGTGTTTTTTATTTATTTTGTTTATATCACAGAGCCGGCGTGCGGTTGGAGAGGTTGTAACTCTATACTTCTACAAAGACTAAGGGGTCCTTTTATTAAGGTGCACATTTAGCTTGCGCTAAATCGGTTAGCGTACCTTAATAAAAGGACCCCTAAGTATCTTAATAAAAAATTTGGCCCACGACTTAGCCTGTGTTTCAAATTTCGGCCCCTTATGTGATTGAGTTTGACACCGCTGCTCTAGAGCCTAATGAAATATGTAATCATTTATTCAATACTGTACTGTCTCTCTGGGTATAGCAACCAACTTTTCAAAATGATTGAAGTACTAAACCCAACAGAAATTACCCCTTCCTGGACATACTCAAACAGTTTGCTTACCCACTGAACTGGCTCCTGTACCCCTGTTTCAGCTCTCAACTTAGCAATATCTTCTCTTTTTCATAGAGGACGCAAGGTACTGGTATACTATTTGCATGCTTTATTTACAGTTTTATTTATGTTTATATTTATTTATATATTCAATTTTCTATACCATTCTCCCAGGGGAGCTTAGAATGGTTTACATGAATTTATTCAGGTGCTCAAGCATTTTACCCTTTCTATCCTGGCAGGCTCACAATCCTTCTAATGTACCACTGATTATCACTATGGGCTTTTAAATAACAACTTACATAAATAACATACTGTCCCCATGCACATAAGACTTGCCATACTGGGACAGGCTGAAGGTCCATCAAGGACAGTATTCTGTTTCCAACAGTGGCCAATCCAGGTCCCAAGCAGTGTTCCCGCTAAGCTGCGTTGGCCTGCGCTCGCGCACAAAATATTACATCGCAGCGCAAAGTTTCTCTTCACAGCGCACACACGCGTCGGTAAGGTAAGGGGACGCATTGGGGGGATTGCACTTCCCCACAATTGCCATGCTTCGGTTCCTCTTCTTCCTTCCTTCCTCCCCCCCCCCCCCCCCCCGCGGGACCCTGCGGCACCATCAACTCTTACTCCCTCTAATGTCGGCCCTGCAGCTCCAGACTTCCTCGCACCTTCTCCCCTCCCCCTTTGGATCGCTATTATTTTAAATGTTATAGCCGCGGAGCTGTATCCATCAGTGGAGATGTCTAACCTCGGCCTGCCCCGGAACTCTTACTGCAACAGTGACTTCCTGTTCCTGCCTAGACGGGCGGCTGCTGCAGTAAGAGTTCCGGGGCAGGCCGAGGTTAGACATCTCCACTGATGGATACAGCTCCGCGGCTATAACATTTAAAATAATAGCGATCCAAAGGGGGAGGGGAGAAGGTGCGAGGAAGTCTGGAGCTGCAGGGCCGACATTAGAGGGAGTAAGAGTTGATGGTGCCGCAGGGTCCCGCGGGGGGGGGGGGGAGAGGAAGGAAGGAAGAAGAGGAACCGAAGCATGGCAATTGTGGGGAAGTGCAGAGCTGCAGGGAAGAGTGTTGCGGTACCCAGCTGGAGGGAGAAGGAAGATGAGGGAGGGAATTAAAGGAGATGCCAGGGCTTGGAGCATAGGAGGAAGGTATGCCAGTCTAAGGGAAAAGGAAGGGGGAGATGTGAGAGCATGGAGGGGGAGCGAAAGATGGAAGAAAAGGAAAGGAGAGAGATGCCAGAGAATCAGGGAAGGGGAGATACCAGACTATGAGGAGAGGTGTGGGAGAGGGAAGGCGAGGAGAGAGATGCCAGACCAATGGGGTGAAAGGAGAGATGGAAGGGGGAGGCATACAGTTTCTGGAAGGGGCATAGAAGGAGAGAAGATGCCATATAGGGGAAGAGAGACGGCAGACAGTGAATGGAAGGAAGAGAGTTACAAGAAGATGAGGAAAGGAGAAACCACAGAAGACAAAGGTAGAAAAAAATTTCTATTTATTTATTGCTTTAGGAGACATGTGTCACTGTTTCTGTGAAGCATTGTATGCAGAGTCCAGCTTCTTGCTGGTTCAATTTAACCTTTGTCTATGTATTTTTATTTTATCCCCCCTTTTACAAAACTGTGAAGCGTTTTTAGCACCAGCCTTGGTGGTAGCAGCTCTGATGCTCAGAATTTTATGAGCATCAGAGCTGTTACCTCCGTAGCTAAAATCCACACTACAGTTTTGTAAAAGAGGGAGGGGTTAGTTTGTGATTACATATTCCTTACTAGGCGAAGGTGTTTTCTGTGTTCTGTGTGTTCGAAAGACATGGTTTTCTGTTAGGATTGACGGTGTAGGATTGATCTGTGCTGGTCTGGCTTGTTTAGTTTTACAATGGGTGTATTGATGTACTGCTCACTGCAATATGTAAGATGCTGCCTTTTCCTAGGTACTCATGTGTGACGTGTGGTTTGTTACTAAAAATCATGTTTTTCTTACAGATGGGGGGGGGTGCCAAAAAATGATGGGCCCCGGATGTTACATATGCTAGGTACGCCACTGTATGTAAAGATACCAGAAAGCTGGCGTAGCAAAAACTTCTAAGTTTTGAGTATTTAACCCTCCCACAATCTCACGGGCACTCGTTTCAAGTTTATTGAGATTTTGATTTAAACGCAATATCAAATATTTTCAATGCGTATAACAAAAATAAATTTGGGGAAATAAATAAAACCATTTGAACCAGTGTTCCCGCTAAGCTGCGCTGGCGTGCGCTGGCGCACAAAATATTACATCGCAGCGCACACGTTTCTCGTCACAGCGCACGATCGGAAGAGGCGTACGGCAGATGGCAGGGCGGCGAGAGGAGAATCGGGCGAGTTGGCTCATAACTTGCTGGCGCCCGATATTTTTGGCTCACGGTGAAAAAAGTTTGCTCACAACACCCGCCCGCTTAGAGGGAACACTGGTCCCAAGTACTTGACGTTATCACAAAAGAATAAAAGATTTTATACTGCTTATCCTAGAAAAAAGCAGTAGTTTTCCCAAGTCCATCTTCATAATGACTTAAGGACTTTTCTTTTAGGAAATGGAAACAGAGAAACATAGAAACATGATGGTAGATAAAGGCCAAATGACCCATCTAGTCTGTCCATCCGCAGTAACCATTATTTCTTTCTCTCTCCGAGAGATCCCATGCACCTATCCCAGGTCCTTTTGAATTCTCTACCACCTCTTCTGGGAGACTGTTCCATGCATCTACCACTCTTTCTGTAAAAAAAGTATTTCCTTAGATTACTCTGGAGCCTGTCACCTCTTAACTTCATCCTTTGCCCTCTCAAATTAAAGAGACTTGACTCATGCGCATTTATATTACGTAGGTATTTAAACATGTCTATCATATCTCCTCTATCCTCCAAAGTATACAGATTGAGATCTTTAAGTCTGTCCCCATGCGCCTTATGATGAAGACCACATTCCATTTTAGTAGCTTTCCTCTGGACCGTCTCCATCCTTTTTATATCTTTTTGAAGGTGCGGCCTCCAGAATTGTACACAATATTCTAAATGAGGTCTCACCAAAGTCTTATACAGGGGTATCAATACCTCCTTTTTCCTACTAGCTATAGCTCTCCTTATGCAACCTAGCATCCCTGTTTGGTCACCTTAAGATCATCACATACAATCAACCCAAGTCTCACTCTTCTATCGTGCACATAAGCTCTTCACTCCCTAATCTGTACCGTTCCCTCAGGTTTTTGCAGCCCAAATACTTGACCTTGCATTTCTTGGCATTAAATTTTAGCTGCCAAATTTTAGACCATTCTTCAGGCTTCACCAGGTCTTTCTTCATTTTATTCACACCGTCCGGTGCATTTACTCTATTGCAAATTATCTAAACCTTTTTTCTTTAGCCTTTAATGTACCCTCAAATTTCTACTATTAACTTCTCAGTTACTGCGTGTAGCTTTTAGTTTGCCCACCTCTACATATCACAGTCCTTAATTTTTCATGTTAATTTATCAGATTATTTCACAATTAACCATGGGCCCTTAATCAGTAACATTTCTAGCCAACACACAACCCTCTGGCATAATTTTAATTTGGCATACGTCTTATGGTAATTAGGTTACCTCTTTCAGCTTAGATTGTCTTGCTCAGGTATTTCAAACTGCAAGATAAACGCATCCCTATGGCTTTTACTGAAATTCATTCATAGTAAACATACTTCCCTGCTGTTAGCTTCCAAACCTTTCACATTTTCTAGATTCTTTAATAAAATATGTAGCAATATTCTTTCCAACAGGCTCCTACCTCCTTGTAGGCTCCAAATAGCTGGTGAAGATGTCATAATCTCAGTATTAGAAGTTTAAACCTTAGGCCTGAGAGCTTAGCACAAGCATTCTACTTCTTAGTGTTTCGTCTGTCTTTCCTAGAACGCCTTCTGCCTTTCTTCAAAACAGTCTAAGATTTCTAACATTTTCCAGATTAGTTTAGTATATAACTGTCTTCATCTGAACCCTTAATGCTGCCTTTATACATATCCCAGACTACCTTTCTCCAATAAAAGCTTACTTACTATCAATTCAAGACTGTCCTATCATGTTCATGAGCTCACTTCCTCTTACAGGTTTCATATGTTCTCTTGAACAAATTGTTGTACATCCTGTGAAATGCTGCCCAACATGTCAAAATACATAAACCTGAGAGTTTTGTCTGCCAATGTAGCAGATAAGTGCCAAAGTTAAATATTTAAGATGCAGTTGGACTAATTTACTTATTTTGGCACTACATAATGACAATTTGAATGGGATAAGCCACTGTTTTTCATTGTGAACACAATCAGGACTGTATGCAAATGCCAGAATACAGGGAATTGCACCAATAAACTCATATTTTCAAGAAGATACTCATTCTTATACATATGCTCTGTTATCCACTCTTTCTACCATGTAAGCAAAGTTCCTCATTCTACAACTCAGACTTTCATTTCCACATATACAGATTTTTCGTATTGCCACCCATAAGCACTTCTATGGTGGGGCTTACAGAAAACATGCTATCACTCAACATTACTAAAACCAAGCCACTTCTCTTCCCTACCAATGACCACAAAACCCTTTTGCTTCCTATAAGTATAAAATCAATGCCAATTGAAATGTATAACACCATTAAACTTCTCAGGGTTACCTTAGGGTTACTCTTTTCACAGTTGTCAAAAAATGCTTTTTCAAACTAAAAATGAACCCCCAATCGCTGAATATTTTAATCTGTTGCTTAGTGATCTCCCATCTAGATTATTGTAACTCCCTATATCAAGGGATTACTCAAAAGGAAATTAGAAGATTTCAAATTATTCAAAATACCGCCATTAAAATTATTCATAAGAAAAGAAAATATGACCACGTGACACCTCTATTTCAAAATGCTCACTGGCTCCCCATTATCCATTGGATAACATACAAAATTCTATTGTTAACATTTAAAACATGATCTCAACACAAACCAGCATTCATTCGATTGTCTATTGATACCATAGTCTCCAGCCAGATCGCTCCGCTTGGCAGACCAAAATCTTCTCATGGTACCGTCAGTTCACAATATTTTTTACGATTCTTCCTAGAAAACAATCATTTCTGTTTCGACCCCAGCTTATGGAACGCCCTTCAGAATTATCTTAGAAAAGAAGATAACCTGAGCAACTTTAAATCTAATCTTAAGACTTTTTTGTTTAAGGATGCTTTTGCTATTTAATTTATCCTCCTCAATTTTTTTTCTGTTCTCCTTTTTTCTTCCTTCTTTCCAATTTCTCTTCTGTGCAGTCATTTGTCTCACTCCTATCATATCATTCCCTCTGTTGTCTGTCGATTATTAGGCATATATTGTAATTAGTATTTCTCTCCCCTCCTCCTGTATTATATCTTTGTCTATCATTTGTATTTTTAAGTACCCTGAACACTTATGCTCTGTTTTTAAATAAGTATGTACATTGCCTAGATGGTTTGATAGGCGGTATATCAAAATAAAAATAAACTTGAAACTTTAACTCAAAGCTTCCCAAACTGTGATTCAGGACCATAAATGGGGTCACAAAACACACATTTGGAATCAGTATTATTCTACACTTTTAGAGAGTCACATCATTTTATTTGGGCAGAATCAAGGGGTCACAGCCACAAAAGGATTATACAATCCGATTTAGGTGCCTATTGTTACATAATAGTGCATAGCTAGATTGGCACCCAAATCATAATTAGTGCCAATTAAGTACTTGTAAGATGAAATAATTAAATTATTGGAGCTCATTAACTAATCATTTTGGGTGCTGATCTGGGATCTTTATCCAAATTTGAGTGACATTTATAGAATCCAGAGAAGAATGTTCAAGGTACATTAGAAATAGAAGTAATTTGAAGGTCTAATCTAGGTCTCCTTGAAGACTCAGAATATAAGGATTTTTTAAAATCAGAGAATATGACCTGAGTTCTTCCCATTATCTCAGTCATACACTTAAATCTCTACTCTGTCTCTCTCTCTCTTCCCATTTCCTTTACTTGTAATTCAGAAACTTGCCTGCTCTGCCCTTGAGCAATGATTCCAGTAACAATATAGGCTGTATGGCTTCAAGAATGTGGCCATGTATGCTTGAGGTAAGCCTGGCATGGTTGGGGTTAATGGGAAAGGTTTTCATTGAGACAATTAAATTAGCTGATGACACAAAGTTGTTCAAAGTTATTAAATCGCAAGAGTTTGTGAAAATTCGCAAGAGGACCTTGTGAGACTCGTGACTGAACATCAAAATGGCAGATAATGTTTAATGTGAGCAAGTGCAATATGATGCATGTGGGAAAGAGGATCCTGAACTATATGCTATGTGGATTCCATGTTAGGAGTCACTGCCCAGGAAAAGCATCTAGAAGTCATTGTTGAGGATTTGTTGAAACCCTCAGCTCAGTGTGCAATGGTGGCTAAGATAGTAAATAAAATGTGTCACAGGCAGGACATTCCTGGCACAGTTTTGCTCATTCTTGAAGGCTCTTCCCCAACATTCATGCTTCTCAAAAGAGTAGTCCAAGCAAATACAGTACTTGATAACTTGACACAGTTCTTTATTGTGGTTCTTTTTTTTGCAAATAATTTTTACTGAAAAAGCAGTCAATACAAACAATAAACTCTAGTCATGAAACAACATAACTGGTACAGCAGATTTGTTCACAACTCTGCTCTATTCTTCTGCTGTACCAGTTATGTTGTTTCATGACTAGAGTTTATTGTTTGTATTGTGGTTCTTTAACCAGAGTACAAAGACCATACAGGCAGACCAGTTAACACGACAGTACTCATGCTCTGGTTCTCAACACTCTCCCCTTACAGCTTCCTTGATAGCTTCACCACCTGCCTTCCTTTAAGCAGCTGTACTCAGTAGTATCCTTCGAATATCCCTTGAAGCCTTCAGGCTTCTTCATAGGGCTTTACCCTTTTAAGCCCAGCAGGTGGTTTTCACTTCTCTGCCATCAAGCACTACTTCAGTCCTTTACACTGGCCTCTGCTTTCCAGGACTAAAGAAGGCAGAGGAGGAATGTTTCTGTCCTTTACTTTCATTGACTTTAGAACCTTCCCACTGACCATTTCTCAAAGCTGAGATAAAGAACCTCCATATCACTTAATGTTCCTTCAAAGGAAACTATCAGCTCTCCATAGCTTCTTATAACTCCAAATCCTTATCTCCTTCAGGCACGAGAGTTCTAGGACAACCCAAAAAATAATAAGTATATACCACTCAAATATTACTTCACAGGAACACACACTATAATGGAATGAAAAGATCTCAGTAACGCTTTTCAGTGTGAATTACATATTAAACCTCCATGCTAGCCAAGCACATGGTCTTATTTTGATGGTATTCAAGTCTAGAATATCATTATCCTGCTCAGACACAGACACTATTCAGCTGTTTGACATTGCCTAGTATCTTATATAAACTTTGTCACCATCTTTATTGAGTTTAATGACAGAATGCAACAGAATAGAACTGTAGACTAAGTTAGTGGGAACAGTTTTTGGCTAGCCCCTTCTTACATAATAATTTTTTTTTACAGGGCAGCAACTGAATGACTGCAGACTGGCAGAAAAACAGACTGCAACTATCTCTTTTATGTTTTGATGTACAGCACTGTGTATGTCTACTAGTGCTATAGAAATGATAAGTAGTAGTAGTAGTAGTAGATAGAATAAGGAAGGAACGGTGCATTTGAGAGAGGGAGAGTTTTTACAGCTGGCGAGTTCAGGCTCCAGATGAAGCATTTATCGAAACACAGCAATTCCGTAGAGCGAGACAAGAAGCTGCCAGTTTTGCAAAAAGGCTTTTTTTTTCTGAGATTCCTTTGTTATGGAAATACTACGGTTTAAACTGTTCCAGCTTGGCTAGCAAACTATAAATATGAGGGGTGTTCAATAATTTATCTACCTGAATTTGAAAGAAAGCAGCAATTGTGTTGAAACAAGTCTGTGCATGCTGTGGCATGTCTCAAGGTTACTCATGCACAGTTGCGGCTCAGTGCACGTCTAACATTCCAAGAGAGGATATCAGGAGAGTCTTCTTGTGAATCAAGTAAGAAACTGATAGATTTGGAGCAGCATTCAGTGATAAAATTTTTCACAAAGGAAGGGAAAAAGCCAAAGTAGATCTACACATGACTGCAGTTTATGGTGAGTCTCCCCCATCATCCTACAAAGTAAAATTTTGAAGCAAGAAGTTTAAGTGGACGGCCTGTGGAAGCGACTTCCACAGAAATGTGCATGAAAGTTGAGGATTTAACTTTGTCAGACAGACAAATTAAGGTTTCCCGAATAGCTGAACAATTAGGTATCTCAGCAGGTATGGTTTGGAAAATAATTCATGAAAATCTGGGCATGTCCAAAGTTGGTGTAATATGGGTTCCAAGAATGCTGACACCATGTCAGAAGGCCACGAAGCTCCAATGCTGGCAGGAGAGCTTAAAGCAGACAGTGTTTTATTTTTTAAAGCCAGCTACCATGGATTTCTTATATACAGATATTCCGCACCAGGCCATACCCGGATACTGAATAGTTGGGTATAAAGAGGGAATATTTATACCTGACAGTCTGAATATTACTGCTAACTGGGAGACTCTACTTTAGCTGAACCCACGGACTATCTGTATACTGCCAGAATAGTAAGTGACAATTTTCAGCAACATTATTTAGCTAATTCCACTGGAAATTCATGGCTGGCCTGGAGAGCAAAACTTGTCCGGATAGGAACCTCTCCTACCCACATAGATGCCACTGAATATTGACCCATTTAGATTCAGAGGCTATTTTAACACTGGCTAAGATTCAATAGACACATTGACTGACTTTACCTGATTTCAAATACTTCTCATGCTTTTAAGATTTAGCTGCATTCTTTTGAGTTCTCCTACCAATAGTAGGAAATTGTCGATCCTTTGTGTCTTTATTAGATGTGTGGCCATCTCATTGGTACTATATTTCTCAGTCCTTTCCATTAGAATTAGCTTACTTAAACCTCTAGAAGCCCTAGGAAGTGGTAACGGTTTTATTGTCTTTCAACTCATGCTAGCTCTGTGACCAAGAAGTGACACTGCCTCAGCCAGTACAAGATAACCTATCTCTAATTTCTCTGCACTGCCTTTCTATTATTGTCCTTAAGCCACAGCAGCAAATATTGCAAGTGGCAGACATGAGACACAACCAATAAAAGAACAGGATAGATTGCTTTTATCTACCTTTAACATGCCTTTACATGCTGCCTAGTGTACAAGAGTTAGCTTGGCAAGCATAATTTGAAAAACAAATGGCCACTTGGGAAAAAAAAATGCTACATGTCAAAAGGAAAATTAAAAATGCATATAAGGGAGTATTCATCAAGAGGCACTAACAAATTTAGCACACGTTAGCACCGGATTCTGTAACTGACACCGTTGTACCTTAAAAGCCACCGCCGATCATATATCAATCACGCAATGGTGCTGGGTACGGAATCACTCCTCCGGCAAAGATAGGCACTAGAAATGTAGACCAGGGTTTTCCAGGCCTACATTTCCAGTGCCTACCTTTGATGTGTATCACTCCTCCGTAGGCGCTTTAGGCCGCCTAATGCCACTTCCGGCATTAGCCATGGGGTGTTAGGTGGCCTAAAGCACCTACAGAGGCACGATTACGGAGCTGATTTTGTAGGCGCTGGTAGGCGCCTTAGAACTCAGCTAAAAATGTTGTTTATATAGTGTTTTTCTTTACTGAGCTTGGGTGCCTAAAATATCAGCACCGGTTAGAGAATCCGGACCCTAGTGCACACTAATTGTTGACACACATTAAATTGATTAATGTCCCTTGATGAATTGCCCCCCCCTCCCCAATGATGCAATCAACATGCTGTGGGGTTCAGAGTTTTGAAGCCATCAAGATTTCTGGAATATGTATGAACTCATACCACATTACAATAGGTTAACAAGAGATATTCAAGAGAGTAGTTAATGAAGCTGAGAGTTTGGCTATAGTCTGTCTCAATCCATAACAGAGGCAGTCAGGAAAGCTGAGAATTTGGCTAGTTTTCCAAGCCATTCCTGGAGTACTCCCTATCCAGTCTGGTTTTAAGCACATCTATAATGAACATGTGTGAAATATATTCATCCACGGGAAATTTTTCATGCATATTCATTGTGACTATCATAAAAACCAGACTAGTAAGAAGTACTCCAGGAGCAGCTTGAGAATTCTGGTCTACTAAATTGTGCAAAGCAAATGGTGTTTTCATTGGTAAGTTCACTGAATATAAGTTTTTCAATAATAAGTGAGCATGATCTCTAGGATATGTACTTTCTCCTCAAGATATGACTATGCTTCAAATAATAGCATTTATTACTGTACTGCTATCAGTATTTTGTTGTTTGTTTAAAAGCATGTCAATAGTTTATACAAAATAATAATATGCAACTAACCAGCAAAGGATTATTGTGCACATAAGGGGGCATTTTCAATAGGATGTCTAAGTCTAATTTGGACATTTTGAAAAAAAAAACAAACATCCAAAAATCCAGTAGAGATAATGTCAATTTTCAAAAAAGCCAGACGTCTATCATTTATTTTTGAAAATGACCTATGTAGATGTTTTGGTCCTTAGTATGTCTATCTTTTGTAGCCATTTTCAGAAATAAAAATGTCCACATGAAAAATGAACAAAAGCAAGTTTTGTAAACAACTACCTTGTCTGGTCATGGCAGGGGAATCCCTATCAGCTCGGTCGGTTTCAGTGCAGTCCTGCTGGCTCAGCTGATGGTGGATTTCCTTGTCAGGATCAGCTGAATCGTCAGGGAGAAAAAATTGTCTTTCCCTCTCTCTCTCACACACCCACCGATCCCCTACGCCCTTCCCCCAACATCTCCCCACATCCCCCACCTCCAGCTGACACCTTCCCTCATCCCCTGACATCTCTCCACATACACCCATCTCCTTACATCACCCGACATCTCCCAAATCCACCCATCTCCCCATATCCCAAGATGCATTGGGAGGGGTAAGGCCCATCATTATGAGCATGTGGCCCTGTAGGCAGGAAAGAGTGGCCTTCCCTCCTGCCAATATGTCATCCGAAAGTATGGGTTTTGTCATTGGATGTGGGGAGATGTCAGGGGATATAGGGAGATGTAGTGAGATGTCAGAGGATGTCCTATTTGGGTGGTGGGAGGGGGCCATGACCACTGGGGGAGTAAGGGAGAGTCATGGTTAAACCCTCCCGTGGTCTTCTTGTCAGTTTGGGCAACTTTGGGGAACTTAGACCTGCTTTACATTCGTATAAGTCCTGGCGTGTAAGTTCCGCCTAGGACATTCTGGAAAAGTTTTGATTATTGCTTCAGGACCTGATGCCTGCCCATAACATACCTCCCAACACACCCCTTTGAGCTCTGGACACACAGCAGCTTAGAAGTGCTGCTGAACGTCCAGAAAGTTGGTTTTGATTATCAGCACTTGGATGTCCTTGCTATTAGGACGTCAAAGTGCTGACTTGGGCTGGTTTTTGGATGTTTCTAAGTTTTGATTATGCCCCCCATAGTCTGGATAAGAACCTTGAAGGAATTGATTTTTTGAGACAAAAGATAATGGCGTTCATTTAAAAAAAAAAAAAAGGTCTCAAAAGTGGCACAAAGTGTCAGATGGACATTTTACATGGGAAAACCTCCAAGTCATGATTTTCATAACTCAAATTTGAGACGGATTAATCCACAGTGCCACCAGTTCTATGTATGTATGGAGCTTTTTGTTACCCATGCATGTTTGGGCATGCAGCCAATTTATGCATGCAACATAATGGAATAACAAGCCAATCAGTGTCAATATTGGGCAGTAACAATTATCAACACTGATTGCCAATAATGAGAATTTATGTGTGCATTGTTTTAGGCATATTCTAAAAAGAGGTGCATCTAAATTCTAGCTTTCTACCACCAACTTTACCTCTTCTATAAACCTTTTATGTTGTAGGTCGCTGACTTTGGTCAGTTTTACCTCTTTTGCACACCGCATAGAACAGAAAGACTTATGTGATATACAAATAAGAACATAAGAAATGCCTCTGCTGGGTCAGACCCGAGGTCCATCATACCCAGCAGTCCGCTCACGCGGTGGCCCAACAGGTCCAGGACCTGTGCAGTAATCTTCTATCTATACCCCTCTATCCCCTTTTCCAGTAGGAATTTGTCCAATCCTTTCTTGAACCCCAGTACCGTACTCTGCCCAATTACGTCCTCTGGAAGCGCATTCCAGGTGTCCACCACACATTGGGTAAAAAAGAACTTCCTAGTATTTGTTTTGAATCTGTCTCCTATCAACTTTTCCGAGTGCCCTCTTGTTCTTTTATTATTCGAAATTTTGAAGAATCTGTCCCTCTCTACTCTCTCTATGCCCTTCATGATCTTATAAGTCTCTATCATATCCCCTCTAAGTCTCCTCTTCTCCAGGGAAAAGAGACCCAGCTTCTCCAATCTCTCAGCATATGACAGGTTTTCCATACCTTTTATCAGACGTGTCGCTCTCCTCTGAACCCTCTCAACTAACGCCATATCCTTCTTAAGATACGGCGACCAATATTGGACGCAGTACTCCAAATGCGGGCGCACCATTGCCCGATACAACGGCAGGATAACCTCTTTCGTTCTGGCTGTAATACCCTTTTTGATTATACCAAGCATTCTATTCGCTCTCTTAGCGGCTGCTGCACACTATGCCGTCGGCTTCATTGTCATGTCCTCCAATACCCCCAAGTCCCTTTCCTGGGTATTCTTATTCAATAATATCCCTCCCATTGTATAGTTGTACCTCGAGTTTCTGCTCCCCACATGTAATACCTTACATTTCTCAACGTTGAACTTCATCTGCCATCTCGTCGCCCATTCTTCTAGTTTGTTCAAGTCCCTTTGTAATTCTTCGCATTCCTCTGTAATCCGAGCTCCATTAAATAGTTTGGTGTTGTCCGCAAATTTTATTATCTCGCACTTCGTCCCTGTTTCTAGATCATTTATGAAGATATTAAATAGCAGCGGCCCGAGTACCGAGCCCTGCAGGACACCACTCGTGACCCTCCTCCAGTCAGAGTAGTAGCCCTTCACTCCTACCCTTTGTTTTCTACCCTCCAACCAGTTTCTGATCCATCTATGTATGTCTCCTTCCACCCCATGGTTCTTCAGTTTCCGGAGTAGATGTTCATGGGGCACCTTGTCAAAAGCTTTTTGGAAATCTAGATATATGATGTTAATGGGGTCTCCTTTGTCCATCTGTTTGTTAATCCCTTCGAAGAAGTGTAATAAGTTTGTTTGGCACGATCTTCCCTTGCAGAAACCATGCTGGCTAGCTATCAGAAGTTCGTGTTTTTCAAAATGTTGATCAATGTTTTCTTTTATCAGTGCTTCTGCCATTTTCCCCAGAACCAAAGTCAGGCTCACCTCTTGATCCCTTTTTAAAGATGGGCGTAATGTTGGCTATCTTCCAATCCTCCGGGATCTCACCTGTTTTCAGGGATAAGTTGCAAATTTGCTGCAGTAGTTCCGCTATCTCCTCCTTTAATTCCTTCAGAACCCTTGAATGTATGCCAGGGTTCTGAAGGAATTAAAGGAGGATATAGCGGAACTACTATGCAAAAGGTTAGGATACAAACCAGTTTTTTAGCATGGACAAAAACTGATCACTTCTCCATCCCTATTTGCATTTGTCTTCTGCGGTCCCACTCCCAGTGCTTCAGCCATTAACACAGAACAGAAATATTTGATAAGCAATTCAGCAATTCAGCCTTTACTTTTGAATCTCACAATGCCACTCTTGCACTTCTTCCTATCAATGATATATCTAAAATATGTATTGTCTTCCCGTTTTACTGTGGCAGCCATTTGTATCTTTGCTTTCCTGCCTACTCAACCAGCCTCTCTTAACTTTTCCAGATATTTTTGCTGTCTTCCTCTTTCTGTGATCTTTTGTTGTTTATGAAAGCTAACCTCTTATTCCTTACCTTCTCAGCTATTATTTTTGAGAACAAAAGTGGTCTTATTTTCCTCTTACTTTTACTTACTTGTCTTACAAAAAGGTTTGTCACCTTTCAATTTTGCCCACTGCATTTCTACTCCTTCCAGATGATCCCATCCAAACAATTCCTTGACGTAATCCCCCATCCATACAAAGTTAGTTTTTATAAAGTCTAGAACTTTACTTTTGAATGAGCCCTCTCTATACCCGTCTTAATATTAAACTGTACCATGCAGTGATCACTGGATGTCAGATGATCACCCACTCTCTGTTTCTTTACTTCCTTCATGAGGGATTCAAGCTGAATCCCTCATGGATTGCACATGGAACCACTCCCTCTGTCTGGGTAAAATTTCCTATGACAGAAGCTGTAACCTGAGCAGAAGGTTTGGTGACACAATATTTCCCAACCTTACTGTGGTTGCAGAAGTACTTACACCTGGAAGAAAAAAAGAAAGAACAGATAAATCCTACCAAAGCCATGTGATTGGCTGAATAGCCAAAAAAGCTCTGCCTTGGAGTAGGCTGGAGGGAATTAAACTCAAGGGTTACCTGTGGAGTCTAATCTCTAAGAAAGTCCTCAGAGTTCAGTCTCCAACTAAGAGGCTGAAAGCAGCCAGAGATCTCACCTCAAGTAACGCTTTTCAGTTAGGGTGAGAGGATTCACACACCCCATGAAATATAGCACACTTGGCCTGACTTTAAGAGTTTTCCAGGTGTCTCTCCTATTTACTACTCCCCAAAGTCTCAAAAAAGTCCTAAACAGATCCAAAGAAGCATTTTAGTCAAAAGCTCTCTCCTCAAGCAAATATATGCAAATTATATATGCTGAGCCTCTATAACCTCTTTCTTAGAACCAGGCTTACTGAAGGTTAGGCACTAGGCGCCATATATAGAATGTGGGGGTAAGTTCATTTGCTGTGTACAATGCATTTTTGAGACTAAGAATTTGAAGATCACGTACATTTTATAAAACTTTGGATAATGGTTCCTTTAAGGCCACATTATATACAGTATTTAAAGTGTTAAAATATATTTTAAAGAGATAAGCTGGGTTTTATTAAATGGCGACAGAGGTTTTTACTGCGGGCTGGCGAGGTAAATTATCCAACGCTCATGGCCCACATTAGAAATCTCTACCACCGTTTAGTAAAAGGAGTCCATAGACTAGGGTTAGTATGTTTCCACTGTCATGAATAATCACGTTAAAATGCCTATTGTTTTAATTCACTGTCAGCACTCCTACTTACTTCTAGAAACTATTCACTTCAATTCAAAATTTTGGTTTTGTCAATCTCTTTCTCTCCTCTTACAGGCCTATGTCTCAATGATTGTCTGATGCTCCTTATCCAGTGTTTTCCTTCCATATGTCCCATATCTTTATTATGGAGTTATGTCATGCTTGCATTTGTAGTACTTTTAAATCTGTTATAGATTGTTTAAACAGAAAAATCAGTTCATAAATGTAACATGAAAAAATGAATGATTGTTGCAGTTGACTGGGTCTCAGTGGGTCTTAGTAGGTAGAATCCATGTTTCAGCCATCATATATTGACTTTCTCTGGAATGTGGCCAGTAGGATGGAACCCTGCAACAAAATCTACTGGGGTTCCTTCCCAGAGACATCCCATTTTGCCTTTTCTATTTTATTTCTTTCTCTAAAATTCTAACTTTTGACCCTGGGCTTGCTTTGCAACTCTGCTGACTACTGTACTTTTGTTTCTATGTTGGCCCTTTCTATTCTCTTCATGGGGCGTGCAGATTCCACCACACACTTATATTGGAAAGGGAGGAAAAGATACAACTCCTATTCTATGAATTCAATGAACATAATGAACTGATTTTTCATGTGATCTGGATATTATGCCAGCAGAATGCAAAAACAGCTAAATTTTGTGTTCTCCTTTCACATGATGTCCAGATGCAGACATAAAGAAAACAAGGGTACTAGTGGAAATGAATTCAGTATTACAAGTCAGTCCCTTGCAAACAATGGGCTACATCACAAAGTCACCACACAGTAATGTATAGTGTTCTTGAGGAAAGGCCATATACCCCAGAAGAATGGCATGTTTCAGGTCAACACTAATGTGCATTGGCAGCACTGTACAGGGATGTTTTCACAGCTTGTTCTCGCTGTGTTTTGCTCTAAGCACTGTTATCTTCAGAGAAGAAAGAAAGGTTTCACTGTACAGTAACTCTTCAGGGGCTCACATTATTTCAGCAGATTCACACTGATACAATCGTTATATACACAAACCTCCTCATGTGCTTTCGAATAACAGCATGATTCAGTAGGAAAGTCACTGAATTGTTGATTTATATGAAAATCTACTAACACAATAAAAGAAAGACACAATAAAATGTTTTCCTTTTGCAATAGGATAAGGTATTCAATATGTTATTCCTATGTAAGCAGGGTTTATGTGAGTGTTTTCGATTTCTAGGTTATAAATTAACATGTTTTTGGCCTTATGTCGTATTTTTACAGTATGATACTTGGCATCTGCTACAGACACCTGCACATGAAACTTAAAAACAGATTTAAATTAAATGTGTGAAGCATTTGTTAATATCTTTTTTGAAAAATGCTATATAGTATGTATGCTATTGCCGCCTCCAGCCTAAACCTACATCTGAGCCTAATTTTTCTGCATTGTCAATCATTGCTGATTCATAGGTAGGCAATTTTCAGACAATTCACAGAAGTTTGAAGGTTTGAAAATTGCCTTCTCTCTAAACAGCATGGAAAGGGGGTAAAGAAAGGGCATGGACTGCACCTTGTAATTAGCACTCAGGAATTTACCACACACTGTTACCATTGCAGATTAGGTGGTGTTGGGTTCATCTACCTTAACTGCAATGTGTATAATGTGTGGTAATTTTTTTTTACTGCATGTTTCTTACAGTTACCTGCATGCTTCTTACAGTTACACAGGCTTTACAATCACACTTTAATATTCCCAAGTAATATACAGTACCTCCAAATTTCTATACCACTAAGTATACTGTCTGCTAAAAAATTTACTTAAATCAATGAGCTTAAAAATTATGAGGGACATTTTCAAAAAGGTCATCTAAGTCTGACTTGGAAGTTTCCCACTAAACATCCAAATTCAGAAGCAAGGAAAAATCCATTTTTGAACAGGACATCCAATTTGTTTTTTGGTGTTTTTGAAAATCACCTACTTAGACATCTTGGCCGCCAAAATGTCTAGACCTCCAGGACGTCTAACTTTATTCACAATTTTTGACCACAAAAATGTCCAAGTTAGAAACATTCAAATTTGCACCATTTAGATATTGGAGAGGCCACTATTCTAATGGACCGGCCACATAGACATGCCAACAGAGCATATGAGTATCTTAGTGAGCACTGCTGTGAACTTCACACAAAGAGTGTCAGATGTACATCTCACCATATGCCCTTCATAATTTATGGTGAACATTCCCAAACTCCTCCAAAACCTACTGTACCCATCTGTCTACCACCCCAGTGGCCCTTATGGCTGTAGGTAGCATCTACTGTATATGGCAGTATAATAGAGTTTTGGTTGGTTTTGATGGGCTAGTACTTAACACCATAGATTGTGTGGTTAGAGTGCCTTATGGGTCTGGTTCCTCCTCTCTGGTTCACTAGCCAACTCACCTGGCTACTTAAGACACCTGTGTGATGCTCTTCTAAGATGTCCCATACCAGATGTTGCTGTTGCAGAGACGGATATGTACTGTTTCATTCATTCATGGTGCATCTCAACAGATTTTACTTCAGTTGTGACATTAACAGGGGCAAGAGTTACCACCATGCCTGGTTTCAGAACACCAATTTTCACAAGACCAACTGGTACAGTACCACCAATCTTATAGACATCCTGAGGCTTGTCAGTTGGGCTTATAGACACAGAGGCTTGTCAGTTGGGAGGCTTAGGGGCAGAATTGAATCCAGGAATTCAAGCAGAGTTGTGCCACTAGCATTGCCATTTTTACGGATGACTTTTCTTTACGGGTGACTTTTCATCCCTTAAACCAAGGCATATTAGAAGTAGGTTCCAGCATGCTGTCACCATTCCAACCAGAAACTGATACAAAAGCTACAGTACCTGGGTTGTAACCAACAAGTGCTGCCTTCCTTGATAATTTCTTCATATCTTTTCTGGCTGTATGGTGGCTCAGTAGAATGCATTTTATTAACACCAACAATCAACCCTCTGAAAATCAATCAGCTGCTTTGCACCTAGAGCAGGGATAGCCAATTCCGGTCCTCGAGAGCCGGAGCCAGGTCAGGTTTTCAGGATATCCAAAATAAATATGCATGAGATAGATTTGCATCTCAAGGAGGCAGTGCATGCAAATCCATCTCATGCATATTCATTGTGGATATCCTGAAAACCTGACCTGGTTCCGGCTCTCGAGTACCGGAATTGCCTACCCATGACCTAGAGTATAGGCCAGGAGGACATAAGAACATAAGAATTGCCGCTGCTGGGTCAGACCAGTGGTCCATCATGCCCAGCAGTCTGTTCACACGGTGGCCCTTAGGTCAATGACCAGTGCTCTAAATGAGTTCAGCCTCACCTGCATACATTCTGGTTCAGCAGAAACTTGTCTAACTTTGTCTTGAATCCTTGGAGGGTGTTTTCCCGTGTAACAGACTCCGAAAGAGCGTTCCAGTTTTCCACCACTCTCTGGGTGAAGAAGAACTTCCTTACATTTGTACGGAATTTATCCCCCTTCAACCTTAGAGAGTGTCCTCTCGTTCTCCCTACCCTGGAGAGGGTGAATAACCTGTCTTTATCTACTAAGTCTATTCCCCTCAGTATCTTGAATGTTTCGATCATGTCCCCTCTCCTTCTCTTCTTTTCAATAATAATAATAATAATAAATTTATTCTTGTACTCAGCCCAACCACAAAGTTCCAGGTAGTTAACAACAAAGAAGAACTGTACAATCAGTGAAAGGTACATCAAGTTAATAAAAATGAGTAACAAGAAGAAAATTACATAGTTATCAAACAAGTGTGTTTTTAAAAGTTTTCTAAAAACATAAGAATCTGCTTGACAAATAAGTGGACTTAACCAAGAGTTCAGTTTGCCTAGTCAAAAGGCAAATGTCCTATTCAAAAATTTCTTGTAACGACAGTTCTTAACCGAAGGATACATAAACATTAACTTATTATGAGTGTTTTTAATGAGGTATAAAAGTTAATTTGGGAGGCTAGATATCCCGGAACCAAACCAAAAAGAGATTTAAAACAAAGACAACCAAATTTAAAAAGAATACGTGCCTCAAAAGGCAACCAATGTAATTGCTGATAAAATGGGCTAATGTGACCATATTTCTTCAGGCCAAAAATTAAGTGTACTGCTGTATTTTGTACTAATCAAATACGTTGTAAATTTTTCTTAAATGATGCAAGATAGATGATATTACAATAGTCAAGGATAGATAGAATTAGAGACTATACCAAAATTCTGAAAGAAACAAAATCAAAATATCTTTTCATAGTTCGAGTTTCAAGGGAGAAGAGGCCCAATTTCTCTAATCTCTCACTATACGGCAACTCCTCCAGTCCCTTAACCATTTTAGTTGCTCTTCTCTGGACCCTTTCGAGTAGTACCATGTCCTTCTTCATATACAGTGACCAGTTCTGGATGCAGTACTCCAGGTGAGGGCACATCATGGCCCAGTACAACAGCATGATAACCTTCTCTGATCTGTTCCTGATCCCCTTCTTAATCATTCCTAGCATTTTGTTCGCCATTTTCGCTGTCGCCACACATTGCATGGACGGCTTCATCGACTTGTCGACCAGTACTCCCAAGTCTCTTTCCTGGGGGGTCTCTCCAAGTTCTGCCCCTGACATCCTGCATTCATGTATGAGATTTTTGTTACCGACATGCATCACATTACACTTATCCACGTTGAACCTCATTTGCCATGTCACTGCCCATTTCTCAAGCATGGTTATGTCACGTTACAGATCTTTGCAAACCCATGTGTCTTCACTACTCTGAATAACTTCGTATCATCTGCAAATTTAATCACCTTACTCATCGTACCAATTTCCAGATCGTTTATAAATATGTTGAAGAGCACGGGTCCAAGCACCGAGCCCTATGGTACCCCACTGATGACGCTCTTCCAGTCCGAGTATTGTCCATTTACCCCCAACTCTTTGTTTCCTATCCATTAGCCAGTTTTTAATTCACGTGAATATTTCACCCTTGATTCCATGGCTTGCAATTTTCCAAAGTAGTCGTGCATGTGTAACCTTGTCGAATGCTTTCTGAAAATCGAGATATATAATGTCAACTGGGTCATCCTTGTCTATCCACCTGTTTACTCCTCGAAGAAGTGCAGCAAGTTCATCAAGCAAGATCTTCCTTTGCTGAAGCAATGCTGGTTGGTCCTTATCAGATCGTGTTCGTGATCAATGATGTGGTCCTTTATCAGCGCCTCTACCATCTTTCCCAGTCCTGAGGTCAGATTCACTGGTCTGTAGTTTCCTGGATCTCCCCTCAAACCTTTTCTGAAGATCAGCGTAACATTCGCCACCTTCCAGTCTTCTGGAATCTTTCCTGATTTGATCGACAGATTGGCTATTAGATGAAGCAGTTCAGCTATAGTCCCTTTCAGTTCCTTGATGACCCTCGGATGGATGCCATCTGATCCCGGGGATTTATCACTCTTAGGCCTATCAATCTGCCTGCAAATGTCTTCTAGACTGACCATCAACCCTGTCAGTTTCCCGTCTTCGTTTCCAGCATATAGACTGTTGGGTTCTGATATGTTGTGTATATTCTCTTTGGTAAATGCAGACGCAAAAAATGTGTTCAGTTTGTCAGCGATGGCTTTCTCCTCTTTTAGCACTCCCTTTATTCCATGGTCATCTAACGGTCCCACCGATTCCTTCACGGGTCGTTTCCCCTTAACATATCGAAAGAATGGCTTGAAGTTTTTCACCTCCTTGGCTATTTTTTCCTCGTAGTCTCTTTTGGCCCCTTTTACCACCTTATGGCACCTGCATTGCTGATGTTTGTGCTTTTTCCAATTTTCATCCATTTTTGACTTTTTCCATTCCTTAAACGAAGTCTTCTTGTCTCTGATCGCTTCCTTCACCGCTACAGTGAGCCACGCCGGTTCTTTGTTCTTTTTCCTCTTGGATCCCTTGTTGATTCATGGTATATATAGATTTTGCGCCTCAGTGACTGTGTCCTTAAAAAGGGACCATGTGTGCTCTAACGTTTTTACAGTGCTTATCCTCTTCTTAATCTTCTTCCCCATCATGAGTCTAATCCCTTCATAATTCCCTTTTCGGAAGTTCAGTGCCATGGCTGTCATTCTGGATCATTGTTTCTCCCCTGCATCTAGATTGAAGCGGATCATATTGTGATCACTGGTTCCCAGCTTCCCCTCTACTTCTACACTTTGTGCTGGTCTTCTAAGTCCATTTAGAATTAAGTCCTGAATTGCATTTCCTCTCGTATTTTCCTTGACAACTTGTTCCAGGAAGCAATCACTTACAGCATCCAGGAATTTGGTCTCCCTGCCATAGCCGGAAGTGCCAAGGTTCCAGTATATCCCCGGATAGTAGAAGTCACCCATGATAACTACGTTGCCTCCCTTGCAGTTGCGTTTAATCTCATCCATCATCTCCATCAATTTCTTCGGACAGCCCTGGGGGTCGGTAGTAGATGCAGATCTTCGTTTCCAATCCATGCTCAAGAGTCTGTCCATTCTTGGAAATACCAGCTTCAAATTCACCAGCACCAGCAGCAACAATTACAGCACAATCAGCCTGAGATGTGACAGTGATCATGTTCTAAATAAAATCTCTGTGGTCAGGAGCATCAATGATGGTGACATAGTATTTACTAGTCTCAAACTTCCAAAGGGAAATGTCAATAGTGATATCATGCTCACATTCTGTCTTCAGTTTGTCTAATGCCCTGAATCCTTTTCCCATCTCAGCAGCTTCTTTTCCGAAACTCTCACTGGTTAAGAACATAAGAACCTAAGAAGTACCTCTGCTGGGTCAGACCAGAAGTCCATCACGCCCAGCAGTCTGCTCGCGCGGTGGCCCAACAGGTCCAGGGACCTGTGTAGTAGTCCTCTATCTGTACCCCTTTATCCCCTTTTCCTTCAGAAAATTGTCCAATCCCTTCTTGAACCCTAATACCGTACTCTGTCCTATCACGCCCTCTGGAAGCTCATTCCAGGTGTCCACCACCCGTTGGGTGAAGAAAAACTTCCTAGCATTGGTTCTGAATCTGTCCCCTCTTAATTTTTCCGAATGCCCTCTCGTTCTTGTAGTTTTCGAAAGTTTGAAGAACCTGTCCCCCTCTACTTTCTCTATGCCCTTCATGATCTTGTAAGTATCTATCATATCCCCTCTAATTTTCCTCTTCTCCAGGGAAAAGAGCCCCAGTTTCTCCAGTCTTTCAGTGTATGAAAGGTTTTCCATACCCTTTATCAAACGTGTCGCTCTCCTCTGAACCCTCTTGAGTATCGCCATATCCTTCTTAAGGTACGGCGACCAATATTGTACGCAGTATTCCATATGCGGACGCACCATTGCCCGATACAACGGCAGGAAAACTTCTTTCGATCTGGTTGTAATAACGTTCTTGATTATACCTAGCATTCTTTTCACTCTCTTAGCGGCCACTGCGCACTGTGCCGTCGGCTTCATTGTCTTATCCACTACTACCCCCAAGTTCCTTTCCTGGGTATTTTCACTCAATAACATCCATCCCATCGTATAGCTGTACCTTGGGTTTTTGCTTCCTACATGGTTCTGTTATTGATGCCGCCACATTTGTAAATAAGACATTCTTAACATTGAAACTCACATTGTAACCTGGAAGAGCCTTGTTTAGTGCTTTATGATGCAGCTCAACAGATTTTACTTCAGTACAGTGGGAGAGGAAGGCACAGTGGTCAAAGCTACAGCCCCAGTACCCTGAGGTTGTGGGTTCAAACCTATGCTGTTCCTTGTAATCCTGGGCAAGTCACTTAATCCTCCCATTGCCCAGGTACATTAGATAGATTATGAGCCCACCAGGACAGACAGGGAAAAATGCTTGAGTACCTGAATAAATTCATGTAAACCATTCTGAACTCCCCTAAGAGAACAGTATAGAAAGCTGAATGAATTTAAAAAAAAAATTAGAGTTTTTGCAGATGAGAGGGGGTCAGTGACCACTGGGGGAATGTAGGAGTCATTACTAATTTCTTCTAGTGGTTATATGGTCACTTTGATGCTTCTGAAAGAGGTCTAGCCCAAAATGTCTAAATTCCATCCAGGTAAGTAATAGGGAGGTTTATACTCTCGAAGTGTACAAAGTTGGGAGGTCAAAATAATTGACTAAGATACTCAATAAAGACTTTTCAATATATGACGAGTCAATAGATTGATACGTAAATTTAAAATAAGTAAGTAAAGTTTTCACATACACTCAGAATTGTGTAATCCGACCAAGAGCCGTGCCTCCTATAGCCAAACCCACCGTCCCATCACTGTGTATGACTTTAATGAGAAGATAATAAATTTAATGTACTATTCAAATGATAGGTGTGTTTCTCAATGGCAGCAAAAGGAAAAACTGTTCCCACTTAACTTAAAGATGTTTTTGCAGGACCCGACCTAGACCATGTTTCGAGGGTCTTTTTCAAAGAACCCGAAAGGAGATATGAACAACTTCAGTGCCAAAGGAGTAATTACAGTGTGATTCGGACGAAATCTTGTGCTCATATATGAAATACGCTGGAAAGTTTCTCTTTCACAGTGATGGGATGGTGGGTTCGGCTATAGGAGCCACGGCTCTTGGTCGGATTACACAATTCTGAGTGTATGTGAAAACTTTACTTACTTATTTCAAATTTACGTATCAATCTATTGACTCGTCATATATTGAGAAGTCTTTATTAAATTCCATCCAGAACATCTTGGGAAAGGTTTGATTATCCCCACAAGATGTCCAAGTCTGGCATACCCATAACATGCCTCTTAACATGCCTCCTTAAACTCTGGATGCATAGTGAACGAAACATCTCGATAGATGTCCAGGAAAATTGTTTCGATTATCAGTATTTGGACATCCCAGCGATTAGTGACGTCTTAAGCAGTTTTTTTTAGATGCTTACCCCCACCCCCACCCCCACCCCATTTTACAAAAGCACAGAAGAGGTTTTCAGCACCGGCCAGTGCGCTGAATGCTCTGCACTGCTCCAATGCTCATAGGAACTCTATGACAGTCAGAGCAGCGCAGAACATTCAGCACGCTGGCCAGCACTAAAAACCTCTTCCACGCTTTTGCAAAAGGATGGGTTAGTTGTTTTTTTTTTGTTTCTCCTTGCATGCTCCTAAATTTAAGCCTACTATTCATTTTCCTAGACCTAGGATTCAAATTTTAGGAGCCATTCTCATAAAGGTATTAAACAATTATCCCCAGACTCTACACATTGTGTGCATGATCCTAAGATGCTCATGCCACTACATTGGCTACTGAGTCAATTAGTGTCAATAATTGGGTGCTAATAATGAATTATTGGTGTTAACTGGCAATCTTTTGGATCTGCAGGAAGGCCCTGATTTACCCATGACCCCCCCCCCCCAATTGCCATGATCCCTTTTTTGAACTGCACATAAAACTGATGTATTTATGTGAGGATCCCTCACCTAAAAATACATACATAAATTGTAATTGATTCTAATTAGCACCAATAATTGCTTAAGATCCCAATTATTGGTGCTAATTGACTCATTATTCAACTACATACTACTACTACTACTAATTTCTATAGCACTGCCTGATGCTATTGCACATGCATATTGGGAGCATATCCAACTTTGACCGCACAACATTTAGCACCTTTGAATAATTACCCTTCCATATTTAGTTTGACTTCGGCACTCAATGCAGGCAAGGCCTTATCTTTGCAATGTAATTCCCCTATGTTTTACTCCTTTGTCATTCTCTTTCCTATATTGATTGTAGTTCCTCCATTATTTTCCTCTTGTCTTATTATCTACCTCATTTGAAGTATGTCAGTGTTTCCCTAAAAAATTGTTTGTCTCCCCCATTTTATTGTACATTGCTTTGAAATTCTGAAAAAAACGATTTTATCAAATTTTTAAATAAACTTGGAAACTTATAGGTCCTTTTACTAAGGTGTGGTAGCCGATTTAGCACGCGCTAACTGATTTAGAGTGTGCTAATCGATTTAGTGCATGCTAAACACTAACGCTTCCATAGACTATAATAGGCGCGTTAGAATTTAGCACACGCTAAATTGATTAGCATGCACTAAATCAGTTAATGCGCAATAAAACGCTTAGTGCACCTTTGTAAAATAGGGGGGTGAGTAGTCCAATTTAGCGCATGCTAAAAATTAGTGCGCACTAAATGCTAACATACGACAATGCGTCCATAAGATAAAATGGATGCATTAGCATTTAGCATGCTAATTTTAGCATGCGCTAAAATGGCTAGCGTGCCTTAGTAAAAGAACCAAGGCAATAACATTTAACTTCAAGAAAGGGAACTATGATGCCATGAGACAAATGGTGAGAAAGAAGCTCAGAAACAGCTCCAAGGAAACTCGGACTGTGGAGCAAGCCTGGTCCCTATTCAAGGACACAGTAAACAAGGCGCAAAACCTATATATACCAAGATTTAGGAAAGGTTCCAAGAAAAATCAGACAAAGGACCCTGCATGGATAACCAGTGAAGTAAAGAAAGTGATAGGAGACAAGAAAAAATCATTTCGGAAGTGGAAAAAGGACAAAACTGAAGGAAACTGGAGAGAGCACAGGAAGCAACAAAAAGAATGTCACCGAGTAGTCAGGAAAGCCAAGAAAGAGTATGAGGAGAGACTGGCCAAGGAAGCAAGAAATTTCAAACCATTTTTCAGATATGTGAAAGGGAAACAGCCAGCGAGGGAGGAGGTGGGGCCCCTGGATGAGGGTGACCGGAAGGGAGTGGTGAAAGAGGAAAAGGAGGTGGCTGGTAGGCTAAACAAGTTCTTCTCGTCGGTCTTTACAATAGAGGACACATCCAGTGTGCCAGAACCGGAAAAAATCTTCAGGGGAGATCAAGAGGGGAAATTATCATGCATGGAGGTAAGCCTCGAAGACGTTCTTAGGCAGGTAGATAGATTAAGAACGGACAAGGCTCCGGGCCCAGACGGGATCCACCCGAGAATACTGAAAGAGCTCAGAGATGAAACAGCAGAGTTACTGCAGCATATTTGCAACCTGTCCTTGAAAACAGGGGTAATCCCGGAGGACTGGAAGATAGCGAATGTTACACCGATCTTCAAGAAGGGATCGAGAGGCGACCCGGGAAACTACAGACCGGTGAGCTTAACCTCCGTTCCAGGGAAGATGGTCGAATCAATGATCAGGGAAGGTATCAATGAGCATATAGAAAAAAATAATCTGATGAGATCGAGCCAGCATGGTTTCTGTAAAGGCCGATCATGCCAGACAAATCTACTGCATTTCTTTGAGGGGATAAGTAAGCAATTGGACCAAGGTGACCCAGTAGACATTATATATCTAGATTTCCAAAAAGCCTTTGACAAGGTGCCCCATGAACGATTACTGAAGAAACTGTGGAGTCACGGGGTGGAAGGGGACGTGTACAGATGGATCAAAAATTGGCTGGCGGACAGGAAACAGAGGGTAGGAGTAAAGGGGCACTACTCTGACTGGATAGGGGTCACAAGTGGTGTTCCGCAAGGGTCGGTGCTGGGACCATTGCTGTTCAATATATTTATTAATGATCTAGAAACGGGGACAAAGTGCGAAGTTATCAAGTTCGCGGATGACACAAAACTCTCCAGCAGGGCCAGAACTGTTGAGGAATGCAAAGAATTGCAAAGCGACCTGAACAAGCTGAGTGAGTGGGCAAAAAAATGGCAGATGAGCTTCAATGTGGAGAAATGTAAGGTCTTGCACATAGGGAAGGGGAACTCCATGTACAGCTATACAATGGGAGGGAGGGTACTCGGGAAAGGCAGCCAGGAAAAAGATCTGGGGGTATTGGTGGATAACACAATGAAGCCGGCGGCACAATGTGCAGCGGCCTCAAAAAAAGCGAACAGAATGTTGGGCATTATCAAAAAAGGTATCACTACCAGAACAAAAGAAGTTATCCTGCCACTGTATCGAGTAATGGTGCGCCCACATCTGGAATACTGCGTCCAATACTGGTCGCCATACCTCAAGAAGGACATGGCAGTACTCGAAAGGGTCCAGAGGAGGGCAACGAGGATGATAAAGGGTATGGAGAACCTTTCATATGCCGAACGGTTAGACAGGCTGGGGCTCTTTACCCTGGAGAAGCGGAGACTGAGAGGGGACATGATAGAAACTTATAAAATCATGAAAGGCATAGAGAAGGTGGAGAGGGACAGATTCTTTAGACTAGCAGGGACAACGAAAACAAGAGGTCATTCAGAAAAACTGAGAGGAGACAGATTCATAACGAATGCAAGGAGGTTCTTCTTCACTCAGAGGGTGGTGGACACCTGGAACGCGCTTCCCGGAGAGGTAATAAGACAGAGTACAATTCTGGGGTTCAAAAAGGGACTGGATGACTTCCTGGAAGCGAAGGGGATAACAGTGTACAGATAGAGGTTTACCGTACAGGACATTGAGCGAATAGGGTATGGATATTTCAGGTTAGGTAGGGAACACTTTCAGGTCATGGACCTGGGGGGCCGCCGCGGGAGCGGACTGCCGGGCACGATGGACCCCTGGTCTGACCCGGCAGAGGCAACGCTTATGTTCTTATGTTCTTATGTTCTTAACCCCTTAGTAAGCAGGCTTTAAGGAAACTACTTACACCAAAATAGTTTGATTATCAGTTCATTATCATTTATGTATACTCTTGTGTGTTCCTATATGATGGCATTATTAATAATACACTGTCATATTTCAGAATGACATTATTTGGTTTGTTATATTTGTTTAATGTTTTAATGCTGATGATTCCATTTGAAAAACTATGGGGTCCTTTTACTAAGGTGCGCTAGCCGTTTTAACGCACGCTAAAAATTAGTGAGTGCTAAACGCTAACCTGTGCTAACGCATCGATTATATCCTATGGATGCATTGGCGCGCGTTAGCATTTAGCATGTGCTAAAATAGCTACCACACCTTAGTAAAAGGACTACTATATTTTTGTCTCTAATGAGATGTATTTAATATATCACATTTTCTGCATTCTACTGTGTAGTATTCGTACAATATAGCAGAAATGACTCTATCAAGACTCTCAAAAGGAAAATCAGGGGTATTCAGGCCAGGTTGGCTTATTCAGTTTACCAGGTTTTTTTTCAGGCCTCAATTTATTGGTTTAAGATTATTTTCAACAACTTGCTGTTTGGAGAAAGGTGTATTTCTTTTTGTGCAGTCTTTGCACTTATTGCAGCTCACACACCTTGGCCAATCAATAATTGTGGGAAGAGAGTCTCAATGCAAGGAGTTCAATAAAAAGCCAATAGAGCACACATGACTTGGAACAAGTTTGTTCTGCACTTTTTCCACATAGGTAAGCAGAAAGTAGAGTACATAATATCAGATGCATTTATGGATTGATCGAGCACTGAAACAGAAAACAATTATGCCTTCAGGGACTTCTAAGACAGCTTTGAGGGACACACTTGTATTTGTATGTAAATCTGTGATTATGTGCATCTATACTGACAAAAATGTTCTGTTCAAGGAGTGTTTTTGATGCTCTGGCCTCTTCTATTTGCTCACCGGCAGACACGACCAGTTGATAATTCCAATTCAAAATATTTGGCACTAATTTGGAAAGCCACTTTGACGTTTTTGCTTATAACACTGGGCAACAAGCATTTTGCTACTGGAGTTCTGTCACCTGTGCCACATGCAGACTCTAAATCTGAAAACAGTTTTTGTCTATCATATTCTGTTATTAAGTTATGTGAGAGTTTGTGTTTATATCATTTTCATCAACGCTAACGTGAAGCATCGGTATTTTACTAGTTCTGTAACACAATATTGCATTTTAGGACAGCTCATTGATCACATATGCCAGTAATTTGAAAGTTTATACTAAAAAGTTATTTAGGTGTAGCCACCTTTAGGTCATCCTATTTTCACACTGATAATGTGCTTTGAAAATGCTTTCGACTCCTAACTCCTTTCACCTTGGGTTCTGCATCCCCAACCATATATGTCATGTCTGTCTGTCCAAGTTAGATTGCAAGCTCTTCCAAGCAGGGACCGTCTATAAAGGTCAAAATGTACAGCGCTGTGTACACCTTTCAGTGCTATATCAGTGATAAGTATGTTTATTTAAGATTTGTTATACCGCTCCTGCACTGACCTATGCGGTTTACAATGTATGGAACTAAAATGAAATTAGGTAGTTGAGAAAAACTACCCTATCTGTCCCGAAAACTCACAATCTAGCTAAAGTACCTGATTAAAATAAAAATATGTAATACATTTCCAAGATCAAAAATCAATGAATTAGAAAACAGAAATAATGAAAGAAGATACAAAATTAAAAATAAAACAAATTTAAGAGATAGAAAAGTCTCTGAAGTGGCTTGATAGCAAAAAGTCATATTTTAGTGCAGGTCTTAATACAACTCCCGGCATAGCACACTTCACAGATCCGTCAATGGCAGAGCTTGAGAGCATCAAAGAAATTAACATTTCTAACATATCCACTATAACTGTTATATGAAATAAATAAATCAAAATCAACACGAATCAGTATAAATTAATACAAATTAAGGCAGATTGTGGTCCCCATTTCATTATTCAATTCGGGAGAGCCATTTGAAAAAAATGTGCTTTTAGATGTCTCTTAAAATTTGGAAATGATTCTTCCTTCCTTAACTCTACTGGTAAATTGTGCCACAATATTGGAACTAAGTAGAAAAATGCACCATTTCTGGTTGAGGCAAAGTGAGCCTTTGAGATATGGGAAACAGCTACTCTACTGTCATTTAAATAGCTCAACGAGTGACCAGGTGTGTAAAATTACACTAGATTAGAGAGATATAATAGTTGTAACTGAAATAATGCCTTATGTGCCAGCATCAGGATTTTAAATTTAATTCTAAATTCCATTGGTAACCAATGGAATTTCAAATATAATGGAGTTTCATGATCATAGATGTGTGCGCGACCTAACAGCCAAATTGCCACATTTTGTACTGTTTGTAAAAGTTTCAGTTGCCCAACTGTTATTCCCGCATATACCAAGTTGCCATAATCCAATTTAGATAGAACAAAAGCATGGATTAAAGTATGTAACGATTTCTCATCCAGGAAATCTTGAATAGCTCTAAGTTGTCTTAATGCCCCAAATCCTTTTGCAACTGTAGATGAAATCTGCTTCTCAAAATTCAAATGACAATTATAATTCCCACATACTTAAAACTATCTACTATCTCTATATGCTGATGGTGTAGTGAAAGATCTAGTTGTGGTGTTACCTTGTCACTGGAAATACAACATGCTACTGTTTTTGACATATTCAATACTAGTCCATGTTCCCCCATCTATCCTATCCTAGCCAAACCATCCAAAAGAGGGCTCAGATCCAATGTTGAAGGGGGTAAATCATATACCAACAAAATATCATCTGCATAGATATATGTACTGATTCCTAATTCCTGAATTCATCTTGCAAGAGGACTCAAAAATATATTAAACAGAATAGGTGAAAGGGCTGAGCCTTGTGGTACCCCAGTCCAATAATCTATCACTGGATGTTGACCCATCCGTAACTACGCTAAAAGTATGATCCCGGAGAAAGGCTGCAAACCAATCCCAAACCACTCCTATTAAACCTATCTCATGGAGCAATCTCAATAGAAGTTCATGGTCAACTAGATCAAATGCTGAGCTCAGATCTAAAGATTTTACCATTGCGAAGTTCCCGTGATCCAACATAGAGAGAACTTCACTAAAGAAACCTGCTAAAACTGTCTCAGTACTGTGTATAGTTCAAAATCCTGCCTGTCTTGGATTTAGAACTTTTGTTGATTCAATATAAGAGACCAATTGCTCATACCTACAAACTCACTTCATCCTACACAACCCCACACGAGCGACCAGAAACAAAAACATATTTGCATACCCAAAGATTACGGGCTGCAGATACAAATCATTCCTGGATAGAACCTTTAAGTTCCAAGCGAACAGACAGCAAGTTTGGCTGAAAAACTACATAAACGAACCCAACCTGTCTTACAGTGCATTCCGCAAATCGATCAAAACCGCCCTATTCGAAAAATTCACGGACTAAAATTGTCCCCTCCCGCACTAGGACTCCCCTCCCTCTAAACGTCTTTCTTTCTTTCTCAAGATGCCCCTCATGTACTCAGATATTCGCTATCCATAGTACTCCAATTCAAATGGAAGTTCTAAAGAAATACTCAGTTACTCATTACCCATTGAACCCCAATCTGTTAACTTTCCCCTCTTCACTATTGTATTATATTTAGACTCATTGTACGATACTGTATTAGACTTATGTATGGTGTTGTCTTTAGACTTATTGTATTGTAGTATATTTAGACTCGTTGTATTATATTGTACTGTGTTGTATACACTCATTGTATTGTATCGTACTGTATTGTATTGTTTTGTCTTGTATTGTATGTTGACTTATTGTATTGTATTGTGACCTTGTTATTCGCTGAATGTCCAGCCTTCTTACAGTGTGAACCGCCTAGAAGTCACCTGACTATGGCGGTATAGAAAAATAAAGTTATTATTATTATTATTATTAAAACTATCCGCTTTGTCAGTTTTGCTAAAAAGCAAAGATTTGAAACTGGCCTATAACTAACTGGATTAAATATATCTAGATCTTTGTTCTTCAAAATAAGTTTAAGGGCAGACTTGCACGGTCTGTGTCGGTGTATGGCCGTTTGGTGAAGGATGGGCAGGGGAGGGCTTCAATGGCTGGGAGGGTGTAGATGGGCTGGAGTAAGTCTTAACAGAGATTTTGGCAGTTGGAACCCAAGCACAGTACCGGGTAAAGCTTTGGATTCTTGCCCAGAAATAGCTAAGAAGAAAAATTAAAAAAATAAAATAAAATAAAAAACAATATTAAATTGTATCAGGTTGGGCAGACTGGATGGACCATTCGGGTCTTTATCTGCCATCATCTACTATGTTACTATGTAATAACTGTCTTTTTCTAGCATACTGGGACCTCACCCTTATTTAAACTGTTATGTATCATATTTAAAGCCAAAGCAGGAATAAAATGTGAGGTTATTAAATTTGCGGATGACACCAAACTATACAGCAGGGTTGAAAACACGGAGGACTGCAAAGATCTCCAAAAAGATCTGACAGCGCTGGAAGAGTGGGCCAAAAAGTGGCAAATGAGCTTCAACATAGGGAAATGCAAGGTCATGCATGTAGGGAAAAAGAACCCGATGTTCACTTACAAAATGGGGGGATCACCGCTAGGGGTGAGTAACCTTGAAAGAGACCTGGGAGTGATGGTAGACACATCATTGAAGGTGTCAGCGCAGTGCGCCACAGCCTCAAGGAAGGCAAACAAAATGTTGGGCATCATTAAGAAGGGTATCACGACCAAGACGAAGGAAGTCATCCTGCCACTGTATCGTGCAATGGTGCGCCCGCACCTGGAGTACTGTGTCCAGTACTGGTCGCCGTACCTCAAGAAGGACATGGCGGTACTTAAGAGAGTCCAGAGAAGAGCAACTAAGCTAATAAAAGGTATGGAGGACCTCTCATATACTGACAGACTGAAAAAGCTGGGGCTTTTCTCCCTGGAAAAGCGGAGACTTAGAGGAGACATGATAGAAACCTTCAAGATCATGAAGGGCATAGAAAGAGTAGACAGGGACAGATTTTTCAAATTATGGGGAACCACAAGTACAAGGGGGCACTCAGAGAAATTGAAAGGGGGAAGGTTTAGAACAAACGCCAGGAAGTTCTTTTTCACCCAGAGGGTGGTGGATACATGGAACGCGCTACCGGAGGATGTGATAAGCAGGAGCACGCTATAGGGCTTCAAAGAAGGTTTGGATAGGTACCTGGAAGACAAAGGGATTGAGTAGTACAGATAGGAGTAGAGGTAGGTTATAGGGATAGGATTAGAGGATTAGAGGCAGTTACAAAATTAGTCAGGGACACTGTTCAGGCAATTAGGCCTGATGGGCCGCCGCGGGAGCGGACCGCTGGGCAAGATGGACCTCTGGTCTGCCTCAGCGGAGGCAACTTCTTATGTTCTTATGTTCAAAGCCGATAGTCCATGACTAGAGCACGATAGCCATTGTGATGAGATGGGATCAAACTCACAAAAAGTAACCTGCATTTTACTCAAAAGTTTCTCTAGTTTTGTCGATGTAGGCAGTTGAAAAGTTGACCAGTTTGATTTTCCTATTTTTATACTATCCTCTTTTGATTCATCCCTATCTAACTCAACACTATTTGATGTTCCATTTTTTCCCCTTGGCCGTAAAAGTAAAATTTTTGAGAGAAAAAATTAACTAGCACATCTGCCTCTGGCATTATTCTAGTTCTATTATTAGACTCCTCCCCCCCCCTTTTAAAGCTGATACTATAGAAAATAGTTGTTTAGTTGGAATTCTTGCATCTTTTATTTTCTGTAGAAAATAATCTTTTTTTGCTTTCTTTACCTCCGTATTAAAAATGCTTTGGATATTCTTACACTGACCTAAAGCTGAACTATTTCTCTTTTTCCAAATTCTTTCTGCCCTTCTTAACTGTCTCCTAAGTAACCACAATCCCTTATGAAACCATTTATTTTGAGTCTTTGGTTTTCTCTCTCTCGGTGGTGCTAGTTCATCTAATACTTCCTGTAAAACCTTATTCCAAATATCTACCTGATCCTCTAATATAGCTTCCAGAAAATCTGAGGGAAACTTAAGGAAAAAAAGGGATACCTCATTTAAGTGAATAGAATGCAATGACCTACAATATCTTATCTTTGCTGACCCACTATTCTTATCAAATTGATTACCCAACATTATATTCCAACTGACTGCATAATGATCACTCCACAAAAGAGATTCAATCTCTATCCTCACCAAATTATCATTACCAATATTGTTAGAAGTTAACACTAAATCTAATGTATGTCCCTTTTGATGAGTTGTCACATTAACCCATTGTTTCAATTTTAAATCGGCTAATAAAGATAAAAACAATCTAGTTCTATATTCATTTACCATGTCAATCTGAACATTAAAGTCTCCTACTATTAATAACCTAGAATACCATACTATTAAATCTGCTATAGTCTGATAGAAACATAGAAAAAGACGGCAGATAAGGGCCGCGGCCCATCTAGTCTGCCCACCCCAATGACCCTCCCCTATTTATCTCTGTGCAGAGATCCCACTGACGATCCCATTTCTTCTTAAAATCAGGCACGCTGCTTGCCTCGATCACCTGAAGTGGAAGTCTATTCCAGCGATCAACCACTCTTTCAGTGAAAAAGTATTTCCTGGTGTCGCCGTGCAATTTCCCGCCCCTGATTTTCCATGGGTGTCCTCTTGTCGCCGTCGGACCTTTGAAAAAGAAGATATCTTCTTCTACCTCGATACGGCCCGTGAGGTATTTGAACGTCTCGATCATGTCTCCCCTCTCTCTGCGTTCCTCGAGTGAGTATAGCCGTAATTTATCCAGCCGTTCCTCGTACGGGAGATCCTTGAGTCCCGAGACCATCCGGGTGGCCATTCGCTGGACTGACTCAAGCCTCAGTGCATCCTTGCGGTAATGAGGCCTCCAGATACTCTTTGATATATATTATTCCAAGTTTTCACTGGTAATCTTGGGGCAAATAGGTTGGGCACTTCCTCCCGATCTGAACCAATAACAGATCCTTATATAAGAAAGACACTGATTTAAGTTTAAACAACTGTAAAGAGGTCCTCTCTTATCAGTTCATGAATGAGAAAAAAGTTCAAAGTCTGAAGGAAGTGCTTGAAATAAATAGGGTTATTCCTCAGTTTGTAGCCATGTCTCTGTAAAGCATACAATCTCCACATCCTTATTCTCTACTAAATCCAGAATGGCAGCCGTTTTAGTTTATACTGACCTACAGTTTACTAATAGAAATTTTACCTTCCTATCTGTTGCCTTTCTAATCCTTTGGCCATCGAGCTTTTGATTAACATTTATTGAGATTACACCCTGCTTCTGGCTAATTCTTACATCCACCTTACCTCAGTTCCTCCCCGGACTATTCCCTATTATTATCGGTATTGAACACATCATACCAATAGCACCTAATAATCAAATAAGATTGTTCAATGAATTACACGTATCTTTTTCTTTTTTTCCTATAACAATGATCAATATCTGAAGTTAATCCATTACACATAAGGAGCATGACCTCCTTTTAAATGCTACCAATCAGAGGCTTACGTTAAGCAGCCATGTGACCGCTTTGAAATTTGCAGCTGTGTTGAACCAGCTGATAGAATCCCCAGGAAGAGCAGCAGTTGGGAGAGATGAAAGATAACACAGTTCTCTCAGAACCTGGTGTGCTTTTTCTCAAGTTACTTGGCACCAGTGGACAGCCTTAGAATGGCCCCTCTATCTAGAACAGGGGTATCAAAGTTCCTCCTCGAGGGCCGCAATCCAGTCGGGTTGTCAGGATATCCCCAATGGATATGGAGGAGATCTATTAGCATACCATGAAAGCAGTGCATGCAAATAGATCTCATGCATATTCATTGGGGAAATCCTGAAAACCCGACTGGATTGTGGCCCTCAAGAAGGGACTTTGACACCCCTGCACTATAAGTAGTAGTAGTAGTAGTAGTAATGTAAAAAATAAGATGGGATGTAGAATGCATCTAGTTAGTACATCTTTAAAAAGAAATTAGAACAAAAGAACATAAGATTTGCCGCTGCTGGGTCAGACCAGTGGTCCATTGTGCCCAGCAGTCCGCTCACGCAGCAGCCCCTAGTTCAAAGACCAGTGCCCTATTTGAGTCTAGCCTTACCTGTGTATGTTCTGTTCCAGTAGGAACTTATCCAACCGTTTCTTGAATCCCTAAAGGGTGCTTTCCCCTATAATAGCCGCTGGAAGAGCATTCCAGATTTCTACCACTCTTTGGGTGAAGAAGAACTTCCTTACGTTTGTACGGAATCTATTCCCTTTTAACTTTAGCGAATGCCCTCTGGTTCTCTTCACCTCGGAGAGGGTGAACAATCTCTCTTTCTCTAATAAGTCAATTCCCTTTAATATCTTGAATGCTTCAATCATGATCCCTTCTCAGTCTCCTCTTTTCAAGGGAGAAGAGGCCCAGTTTCTCTAGCCTCTCATAGTACAGCAATTCCTCCAGCCCCTTAACCATTTTTGTCACTCTTCTCTGGATCCTTTCAAATAGTATTATGTCCTTTTTCCTGTACGGCAATCATTACTGGACGCAGTATTCCAGGTGGGGGCGTACCATGGCCCAGTACAACGGCATGATATCCTTTTCAGATCTGTTTGTGATCCCCTTCCTAATCATTCCTAGCATTCTGTTTGCCCTTTTCGCCGCTGCCACGCATTGCGCGGATGGTTTCATTGAATTGTCTACAAGTACTCCCAAGTCTCTTTCCTGGAGGCTCTCTCTGAGTACAGCACTGGACATCCTGTATTCGTGCATATGATTTTTGTTATCGACATGCATCACCTTGCACTTATCCATGTTGAACCTCATTTGCCATTTTGTGGCCCATTCCTTTAGTGTGTTTATGTCTCATTGTAAGTCTTCACAATCCTTCTGTGTCCTCACTACTCTTAATAACTTTGTATCGTCCATAAATTTAATCACCTCACTTGTCGTGCTAATTTCTAGGTTATTTATAAATATGTTGAAGAGCACAGGCCCGAGCACCAAACCCTGTGGCACTCCACTCATAACACTTTTCCAGTCCAAGTATTGTCCATTTATCCCCACTCTGTTTGCTATCCGCCAACCAGTTTTTAATCCATGTGAGTATATCACCCTCTATTCCATGGCTCGCAATTTTTCAAAATAGATGTTTATGCGGGACCTTGTCGAACACCTTCTGAAAATCTAGATGTACGATGTCGACCGGGTCACCCTTGTCTATCTGGGATAGGAAGTAATGTTCTATTGTGAATAAAGAACTGGTTAAAAGATAGAAAACAGTGAATAAGGTTTAATGGTTAGTATTCTCAGTGGAAAAGGGGCAGATAGTGGGGTTACCCAAGGGTCTGTATCAGGTCTGCAGTTTTTTATCATATTTATAAATAATCTAGAGATGGAAATAACTAGTGAGTCAATTACTTTTGCTGATGACACAAATTTGTTCAAAGTTGTTAAGTAGATTGTTAAAAATTGCAAGAGGACCTTGCAAAACTGGGAGACTGGGCATCAAAATTTATTTATTATTTATTAAAAAATTTATATACTGCATTCAACTATGTGGTTTTTCATATCACATACATAAAATTTTGTTTCCCTCCAATTATCACATATAACATAGACATGTCAAGACAACATCGTTAATCATCCCTATTATAATAATGATAGAGCACAAATCCAATCAGTTTGGAAGTATAAACAAGCTTTAAATCATACATTGATGTCAGAAAAATTTTAGAAGGCAGATGATGTTTAATGTGAGCAAATGCAAAGTGGGCAAGAGGAACCTGAACTATAGCTACGTGATACAAGGTTCCATATTATGAATCACCACTGAAGAAAAGGATCTAGATATTCATCATTGATGATAAATTGAAACCCTCTGCCCAGTGTGCTGTGATAGCTAAGAAAGCAAATAGAATGTTAGGAATTATCACAAAAATGAGAATGTTATAATGCCTTTGTATCGCTCAAAGGCATGACTGCACATCAAATACTGTATGCAAATCTGAACACCACATCTAAAAAATAAAAGGAATAAGAAAAAGTACAGAAAAGGATGATGAAAATGATAAAGGGGATAGAATAACTTCCTTATAAGGAAAGGCTACAGCAAAGAAGAGATATGATAGAAGTCCATAAAATACTGAATGGAGTGGAATGGGTAAACGTAAATGCTTGTTTACTCTTTCCAAAAACACTAGGGCCCTCTTTTACTAAGGTGCGCTAACCGATTAGCACGTGCTAAATGCTAACGCATGAATGTTAGTGTATGGACAGGTTAGCGTTTAGCGCGCACAAATTCAATTAGTGCGCGCTAATCGGTTAGCGCACCTTAGTATAAGAGGGGGTAAGACTAGGGGGCACAAAATGAAGCTACTAAGTAGTAAATTTAAAACAGAGAAAATATTTCTTCACTCAATGTGTAATTAAAATCTGGAATTTGTTGCAAGGGAAAGGAGTTAGCTTAGCAAGGTTTTAAAAAAATGTTTGGATAATTTCCTAAAAGAAGAGTCCTTAATACATTATTAAAATGGACTTAGGAAAATCCATTGCTTATTTCTAGGATATTCAACAGAAAATCTGTTTTTACTCTTTTCGGATCTTGCCAGGTTCTTGTGATCTGGATTGGCCACTGTTGGAAACAGGATACTAGGCTTGCTGGACTACCACTACTACTACTATTAATTATTTCTAGAGCACTACCACATGTACACAGTGCTGTACAGAATCACAAATGAGACAGTCCCTGCTCAAAAGAGCTTACAATCTAAATACCTTTGGTCTGTCCCAGTATGACAACTCTTATGTTCTTAGTGCTTGCTAAATCAGTTTAATAAAAAGGGATTAATTAATACATGGTGATCAGCACTCATTAAAAAAAGTTTTAGCATACTCTAAATTTTATTTTACTAAAACAAGAGGAAAAAAAATAAAAAGTGTCCCACATATGTTTCTTGTTTTCTCAAAGATCAGATTTGCAATGTTCAAAATATTAACAAACCTAAACAAAATATTGCACCTGAAAGAGGCATTTCAATAACTGTTTATAGTACCTTGGTTTTGTAGCAGATAGACTACAATTTTTAAACCATTTATTTAGAAAGTATGCTAAGTCTCCTTCTCCCTTTCCTTTCTTCTCCTTCTTCCTTTCTCCTTTCTTTCTTTCTTTTCCTTCTTTCTGTGCCTCACAGTTAGGGTTCCCGGATGTCTGGATTTACCTGGCCATGTCCTTTTTTTAGAGGACTGTTCGGGCATCCGGACAGTTTCCTGGACTGGAGGGAGTTTATCCGGGTTTTGGGCACACAGGGCTCCTTTTACTAAGGTGCGCTAGTGTTATTAGCGCGCGCTGCATTGCCGTGCGTGCCAACCCCGCGCTATGCACCATAAACTAATGCCAGCTCAATGCTGGCGTTAGTATCTAGCATGCACGGCAATGCAGTGTGCGCTAAGCGCACGCTAAAACCGCTAGCGCACCTTAGTAAAAGGAGCCCACAGTCTCTAGCCCAGTCCCCACCCCGGAGTCGGGTATGACTTTTGTGAGTCTCCTCTATCCCTTTATCTTCTCTGGCACTGCAATTTAAAAACTTCAGGCAGCCAGCAGTGCTAGTGAAGTGATCCTTCTGCTGTTGGTCTGCCCCGGAAGCCTTCACTATGCAATACTTCCTGTCTGCGCGTAGGTGGTACGCTGCAGAGTGAAAGCTTATGGGGCAGGCCGACAGCAGAAGGATCATGTCGTTAATGCTGATGGCTACCAGCTGCCCGAAGTTTTTCAATTGTAGCACCAGAGAAGGTACTGGGGACAGGGGAGACTCACAAAAGCCACACCCAACTCTGGGATGGCCCGGATGGGGGACTGGAGAGAGAGGGACTATGCTGGAGAGGATGGGCAGTTTAGGGTTAGATTAGCAGGCAGTGGGATGGGGCAGGGCAGGGCACTGTGAGTGGGATAGGGGGTAGGGTAGGGAATGGGTGGAGTGTGCATGGGGCATAGGCAAGGCAGGCGTGGGCTAGGGTCAGGTGTCCTCTTTTTTTGATTTAGCAAATATGGTTACCCTAGTTGAAGGTATTTGGAATTGTTGAAAAAACCAGTGTTGATGCCGACATTGTTCCATGAATCCTCTGTGACTCCCTGCAGATGAAATTCATCATTCATCTTCTACTTCAGGCCAAAATGCATGACTGTAACAGCAGATGGGAGAAACTCTAATCTTTTAATAGCTTTATCAGGGCAAGACAACTTTTATACATGCTAAAAATGATAGCATGCTCTCTACAGAAAACAATCTGCAGTTCTGTTACTTCTAAGAATCTAGCCATTTGAGCAGTACATGGATTACAGCAATTAATGATTTATAAAGGAGTAATATGAACTGTGGTATTTTTATAAATAATATTTTTGTTAAAAAATTAAGGTATTCTTTCTTTTCTTTTTTTTTTTTTTTTTAAAAAAAAAAGCATTTAAAAACCTTGAAAATTGCAGAGTGTAAGAACATTTTCCTTACAATTGTTTATTTTTAAGAAAAATGTCTTATTTTGATCTCAAACTTGCACTCACCACGGTAGCTGTCTGTATTGCAGAGCTGACAGCTATAAATAACATACAAAGAAGTCGGGTGGAACAAGATGGAACATGACAGGAACATTTAGGAGTAAAATTAATTTTTGCATTATGAGTGAAAGAGAAAAGTGGAAATTCTCAGTCACCGATAAAAGATGTGCCCAATCCCAAGAACTTGACAGGTCCTGGTCACAGCTGAATGCAGCTCAATAAACAGGAAAGCTTAGAATTCATAGATCTGTATGACTGGAAAAGCTTTAAACAAAATCAGGAGATTTCCTAGGATCATAACCTTTGCTTCTCACATTTGCATGGGCCAGGTGTTGCATGAATTGTCAGTATACAATAAGAACTGTTTTAGAAATCTCTGTTGTTCAGAAAATGCATTGGAATTCAATAGCAGCAATGGCAGAACACAAAGAAGGCAACAAAAGAGAAATTAAAAATATAGGAGTCAATATTCAAAGTGATTTAACCTTTCAGAAATGGCTCCTGACCAGTTTAGAGCTAACCACTCATGATCAGTGGTACTTAACCAGTTAGGGCCAGATTCTATAAACAGCGTCTAGCAGCTTGGTTGTCAATCAGCTGCTAGGCACCTTTATACAATCCCATCGCTCTGCATCCTGGAGGTAGGTGTAAGTATATTAGGCCAGGTTTTACTTGGTCTAATTTACCAGAGCCTAACTCAGATGCTAGCAACACCTAGGTCAACCACGCCTATTCCTCGCTCCTAAGCGTGCCTACTTTTCAGGTAGGTGTCATTCGGCATCAGAGGTTGCCTCCAACTAGGTATCGCTAGGCATTAGAGAATGACACGGTGACAAAATTCATCACCGTTCCCGTCCCCGCGAATAACCACGGGAAACCATCTTCATGTCATTCTTTAAGGAGAGGGAAGAATCAGAGTATGAATGGCCACAACCACTGGCCCACAAGCTTTGCTTTGAAGAATGCTGGTGTAGAAGGATTGAGGTTGAAATAGACACTAGAAAATGACATGGAATTATTTCCCGCGGTTATCCGCGGGGACGGGAACGGTGATGAATTTTGTCACCGTGTCATTCTCTACTAGGCATCCTATAAGTTCAGTGCTGAACTCTTACTCATTTTATTTTATTTTTGGGATTGGCTGAAAACTGGCGCGGTCAATTACCACGCCAATTAAAAAAGTTGAGTGTGGATTCTGAAGTTAGGTGTTGCTAGGTCTCCTCAATTAGGGCACCTAGTGGTGCCTAATATACAGAATCTGGCCCTAAGTATCACTGAAAATCACCAGTGAGCATCAGTGAGGAGTGTGTGGTGCAGTGGTTGGATCTGCAGCCTCAGCACCCTGGGGTTGTGGGTTCAAACCCCGCGCTGCTCCTTGTGACCCTGGGCAAGTCACTTAATCCTCCATAGCCCCAGGTACGTTAGATAGATTGTGAGCCCACCAGGACAGAGAGGGAAAAATGCTTGAGTACCTGATTGTAAAAACCTTGATAGGCGGTATATAAAATCCTAATAAACTATAAACTATATAATAGAAAACTGGCTATTTTGGGGGGCTTTCCAGAAGCAGAGACTGCACATGGCCAGTGAAGTGGTGATACTCAGTCCTATCTTTATGCAGTAACCCATAGCCAGTTAAGTGCTGAATATTGCACCTGTAAGCCTATGGCCTGGCCATCCTGAGTAGGCATTTTGAGGTAAGGCTTCAAATATCCAGTTAAAGATAACCAAGTATGTTGACCCTGAAGACCACAAAGGCAATCAACAAGGAAATCCAACAGTGTTTGCACTGAATGAAACCTGGTATAGATCCTGGACTATAAGTTAGGTGTGGATCCCCCAACACTCCTGACCCCCCCATGCCCCTACCATGGCCTTGCCCTCTTTTGAGCTGTATGCTAATCGATCTGTGCATGCATCTTTATAGAACAGCACTTAGAAAGATGTATGTGAATCATGATTGGTGCCAATTAACTGCAATAATTGGTTATTAGCACCCAGTTATTGCTAGTTAGCAGTGTGTTACTCAATGAAGATGCATATACAACTTAGGAACCTGCCCAAATACAGGCGTACAATTTTCAGCACCATATATAAAATCCAGGGGTTAATGTGCAAATTACCATGACATTTACTTATCTACGGTACCTGCTGAAATGAGGCAGCTTGACTGCTAGTATTATATTCTGACATACAGTGTCCTCCCCACCCTCCCCCCCCAAAAAAAATATATAAGGTAGGCTGTGGGGCACCAGTTAAGGGTATATGCTTTGTGTTATAAAGTACCTCAGTGGGAAGGAATTTATGTATGCATGTATGTTTTTATTTATTCAGTTTTCTAGCCCATTCAACCCAAAAGAGCCCAGAATGAGTTACAATTGTACATACACAGTATGGACAGATTCTCATGCACAGGTTGAAATAAGTTTTACGAATACAATAATCCGATATGATGGGAGGAATGGCAACTGATAGCAGGGATTGTTTACACTGAGAGGTATTTTTTTTTCCACTCTTGCCCATTCTGTCTTCTTTAAGCAAGTACCCAGGAACACTGGTTCACTGACTTTACTGGAGCAAGATAACTGGACGTCATGAGGCTCAAGCAAGAGGACTACATTGGCAGGGCCGCCATCAGGGCAGTACTACCAGTCCTGCATTCAGGGGCCCGGAGCTGACAGGGGGCCCGGGCTCCCCAGTGTTCTCCCCAGCGCTTTTCAGCCGGGCATAACGCCCAGCAAATTTAGATGCCCGCCCGGCTGTCATCTGCCGAATCCTGCTGCCGCCACTGCTTAATGCGCAGCCTGAAGAGCCGCCGAAAAACCCGCCGGACTTTAAACAAAAAAAACCCCAGCAAGCGACTCAAACCCGGCTTCCCTCCGAAACCGGAAGTTACGTCGGGGGGGGAGGGGGGTAGAGAAGAGAAGCCGGCACGGACCATTAGAGCCCCGGAGCATACGGGAGATAGGCCAGCCACGGAGGGAAGCTTACTTGTTCTTGCTTACTTCGGGCCTTTCTCGCTGCCGGGTCCTGCCTACTTTCTGTTTCCGTGGAGAAAGGCCCGAAGTAAGCAAGAGCAGCAAGTTGTAAACTTCCCTCTGTGGCTGCCCTTTGGGGGATAGGTCAGCGACCAAGGGAAACTTGCAACTTGCCTTTGTCTGTAGCGAATCTGCCGGGTGTGTGAGACAGGGGGGGGGGTGGAATGGGAGGAATAATGCTGCTGCACCCAATTAGGGAGGAGGGGGAAGAGAAATGCTGCTTCTGCTGTACCCAATTGGGGGGGGAGAGAAATGCTGATGATACTGCTGTACCCAGTGGGGGGAGGGGGAAGAGAAATACTGCTGCACCCAATTGGGGAGAGAGAGGGAAGGAGGGAGAAGGAAGATCAGGAAAAGGAGGAAAGAGATGCAAAGACCATGGGAGGGAGGGAAAGGAGATACCATACCATGGAGTGGAAGAGAGAGATGTCAGGGCATATGGGGGGGAAGCAGGGCCAGATTAAAGGATAGGCCCAGTAGGCACAGGCCTAGGGCCCGAAATAGTCAGGGGGGGCCTGCCAGTGCTGTGCTTTGGGGCCTCACCCTTGCTGGATTCACTGGCAGCAGCAGCAGCCTCATCATCATCCCGGGCGACCCCCAACCCGATCCGACCCTCCTATCTCTCCCTCCTTCCCTCATCAGTGACGTGCCAGAGGGAATCATGGCAGGAGAAAGCCCTTAAGCAGCCTGCTTAGAGTAGAGCAGTGCTGTTTAGAGTTTCGTGATGGGAGGGAGGGAGAGATAGGAGGGTCGTGGGGGAGGGAGAGTAGCAATCTGCCCCGGGTGTTCGACCTGGCGTCATGAACTACTTCGGCTAGCATCAGCATTTACAATTCACTGCTGTTGCCAGCTTCAGACTTTCCTCTCTGCCGGGTCCTGCCTACTTCTGACAGAGAAGAAGGCCCAAAGCTGGCAACAGCAGCGAATTGTGAATGCTGCTGCCTGAAGAAGGAGGAAAGAGAGCAGAGGGGGAGAGACTTGCTGCACCCAACTGGAGGGAGAAAGAAGATGAGGGAGGGAATGAAACGAGATGCCAGGAATTGGAGGGAAGGGAGGGAGGAAGAGATGCCAGGGCATGGAGGGAAGGAGGAAAGTATGCCAGACCAAGGGAAAAGGAAGGGGGAAAGGAAGGAGGAGATGTCAGAGCATGGAGGGGGAGGGAGAGATGGAAGAAAAGGAAAGGAGTGAGATGCTAGAGAATCAGGGAAGGGAAGTGGGGTGCGAAGGAAAGAAAGGGGTGCGAAGGAAAGAAAGGAGAAGAGAGAGATGCCAGAGCATAGGGACGGGGTGGTGACAGAGAGAGAAAAATGGAGAGGTGGCAGAGCTGAAATCAATCATGTACAAAGGAGAAGAGAAGGGGCACAGGATAAACAGTTTATTGAAGGAGCATAAAAAGAGGGAAGATGCCATATGGAACGGGGAGAGGGCGGACAGTGGATGGAAGGGGCTGATGCTGTATGGAAGACAGAGCGGACAGATGTTGGCTAGAAAGAAGAGTGAAGACAAGATGATTAAAGCAAAAACGACAAAAGGTAGAAAAAATTGTTTTGTTGCTTTACGTAGAATCAAGTAGTATTGTATCTATTGATTAAAGTTTATAAATAGGAAATGGAAATAAGGCAGTGTTTTGGGGACTAAACCCCTTTCCTCAGGTCAGGACTGGATACTATAACAGCAGGGGTGCCCAAATGGTCGAGCGTGAGTTGATCGCGTTGCCTTGGCAATCTTTTTCTTCCTGCCTCCCTGAGCCAGGCCAGATGTGTAGAAGCGCCGGACTTGCAAGACTTCACTTCCGACGTCAGAGAGGAAGTTCTGGGCCAGCCAATCACTGCCTGGCTGGCCTGAAACTTCCTCTCCGTCGTTAGAATTGACATCAGAGGTGAAGTCTTATGAGTCCGGCGCTTGTACATTCCTGGCCTGGCTCGTGGAAGCAGGGAGAAATCGGCATGGTGGCTTAGGGGGCAGGGAAAGAATCGGGGAAGTGGAGAAATTGGCGCGATGGCTTGGGGGGGCAGGGGGAGAGAGAAAGAAAGAGAGACAGAAAGAAAAGGGGAGGGGCAGAAAGGAAAAAATATTGGATTTATAGTCAGAAGAAGGAAGTGCAAACAGAGACTTATGAAATCACCAGACAAAAAAGGTAGGAAAAATGATTTTATTTTCAGTTTAGTGATCAAAATGTGTCTGTTTAGAGAATTTATATCTGCAATAGCGGTTTTTAGCGCAGGGAGCCTATGAGCATCGAGAGCAGCACAGGGCATTCAGTGCATCTCCCTGCTCCAAAAACCGCTATTGCGATTTAGTAAAAAGGGAGGGGTATATTTGTCTATTTTTGTATAATTGTTCCTGAGGTGACATTGCATAGAATCGTTTGACTTGATCTCTTTGAAAACCCGTGGAATATAAATGATAATTAACATTTTCTCTGCATACAGTGTGTTTTGTGTTTTTTTTTTTAATTTTATTGTTGGTAGATCATTTTGACTTGGTCATTTTAAAAGTAGCTCGCAAGCCCAAAAAGTGTGGGCACCCCTGCTGTAGAGCCATTTCTTGTATGACTGGATGGGCTATATTTATCTTTTTTTTTAGTTGTTTAAATTCATGCAGAAATAAATGGCTAGATTGAACCTAATGACTTCATTAACACCTGTCCCTTTTTTTAACTTCTATACCATTTGAAAGAGGGCAAATACTTCTTAAATTTAGTAAAAATATTCTGGCACAAGTGTCAAACCTTAAAAAAGGAAGTCATATTGAGCATTGGAAAATAATAATAATAATTAACTAATAAAAATAGGGCTCCTTTTATTAAGTTACGATAGTGGCTTTAGTGTACGCCACACGCGCTAGATGCTAACGCCAGCATTGAGCTGGTGTTATTTTTCCCACGTAGAGCAGGGGTTTGTGCGCGCTAGACATATGTTAGTTTAGAATAGATAGGTATAGATTAGTTTCGTTTAGGTTAGGTTAGGGCCCTGCTGAAAGAGTCTACCTTGACGTCGTTGCAGGCTTACAAATCTTTTGGTCAAAGAGTGCGATGACAGAGAAAAGTATGTGTGTATTCGGACCATGGAAGAAGGGGGGGTTGTGGGGGGGGGAAGGGTTGCGTGGGGGGCCCAATAGGATTGCTCAGTAAGGGGCCCAGAAATTTCTGATGCCGGCCCTGTACATTGGTCATGGCTAGAAACATGAGGAGAACATTCTCTGAATATATGGAAGTCAATATTGCAAAAGCACTATGGGCTTCTGAAAAAAGGATGAGTCATCAATGTAAAAATGTGATGGTGAACTAAACATCTCCATAATAAATCACACTGGATTCAAAACAAGAGTTTATTCTAAATATATCTGCATTTATAATGTAATTCTAATGAACATTTTTTTTTCTGCCAACACCTTCAGAGTTAAGATCAAATTAAGGCAGGTATTACTTTTGTAAGAAGGATCATGTTGAGACTTTGAAAAGGCATTCTTGCAAAAAGGGATTTTCCCATCGAAGGAGTTTAAATGAATTAGTATGAATTTCATCCATTTATTTTCTCTCCACATCTCATTCTGAATCGTTTCTTAATCCCTATTATAGGTTGCTTTAAAAGCAACATCACAGCAGGATTATTATTGTTCAAAGATATTCTTAATTTGGTGGCATTCCATGCTCTAGAAGCTCTCTTCTTATTTCTATGAGTGATGTTGATCTTATCTAATCTGATTTTTGTCCTGATTAATAGTTGCAGAAATCCAAACTACAATCTCTTGTGAGAAGCAGGCTCAGCATGGCAAGCTGTTGAATCACTATGGCAACCTCACGGATTGGATCGCTAGCAGATTGGATTGGATCCGTGAGGTTAGTGAATTTAGCCCTCTAGTTTTTAGATGATTGAGAAAGATTTGCAGATAGCATAAAAACAGTATATTCCCTCCTTCAAGTAATGCTTTAGAAATCAGAGTATTAAAACTCTAGGAAGAAAAAACCTTCCCCCTTTCTAGTAAATGAGCGAGGCCCTTTGGAAGTGTTAAATCTGCTAAGGACTCTACAACATTCAGTCAGCATCAGTGCTCATATACGAGGGGCTGCTGAAAAGTTCTCAGCCCAACCAAGTAGAGAATGATGTGGAGCCATGAAACTTACAAGTTATTCCACACTTTTCTTGACCCTTTTCATTTCATTTCATATCACTGGAATGAAAAGGGTCAAGAAAAGTGTGGAATAACACAACACAACAGAGATAACCAGCAGTGTTCATGTGAATAGAACTGTCTAGTAAATTTAGATCATATATGTAACAATAAAGAGAAGGACCTCAAACACCCAAACAAGGCAACACACCCCAAGTCTTACTGGGGTCCTGAATATTATCACTGGTCCATAAACTCTTCATGTTATTTTATGTGCATTTTTATTTATATTTTTAATACACTTCTCCCTCCATATTTGCAGTTTCAGCACTCGTTGTTTCGCTTATTCACAATTTTTCACATGCTGACTCCGCCCCCAAAAATTATGTCATGAGAAAAGTTCCTTTTATTTTACTGTACCGATATAAAAGTTTAGCACTTACCAACATTCACTCTGAAAATCGCTGCTTCCATGCTTTCTCCCACAAAATCGCTGCTTCAAATCTTTCACCTTGAAAATCGCTGCTTCCCAGTTTCCCAGTGTGCAAAGAGAAAAATGCTGCTTACCAGCATCCATAGAGAGAAACGCTGCTTCCCAGAATGCATGGAGAAAATCACTATTACCCTGAAAATCACTGGGAATCGCTGCTTGCCTGCTATAAGTTTCCCAAAACCGTGAATAACTGTTGAAACGTTATTCGCGGTTTCAATAGTAAAAACACTGACTTTTAAAAAAAACCCACGAATAACATATAAAAAGTTATTTGCAGTTTTTCCATATTCACGGCTATGTTCCACCTGCATCCACAGTGAATACGGAGGGAGAAGTGTATTTTTGTGTTTAATCTACACCAAAAATAGTGGCTAGGTAGTGCAACAATGAAGCTATTAAAAGAAACACTTAAGGCCTCTTCTATCAAACTGCGCTAGCAGTTTGTAGCGCGGTGAGCCACGTTGAATGGCCCGCGATGCTCCTGACATTCATAGAGTTCCTATGAGCGTCGGGAGCAGCGTGGGCCATTCAGCGTGGCTCTCTGCGCTAAAAACTGCTAGCGCAGTTTGAAAGAAGGGGCCTTTAGCTTTAGACTCCCAGTGGAGAATCTGCCGTTTCACTCGTGGCTTGTTCAGGGGTTGGTGTTTCTTAATCCTGAATACACAGGTACTATCCAATTTACACCATCCTAGAAAAGTTAAAAAATATATATAAATTACCGTATTTTCGCGGATATAACGCGCACCCGTGTAAAACGCGCACACGGGTATAGCGCGCAGAAATCACGATGATATGTACAAAACCTTTTGTATACCGCGCACACGGGTATACCGCGCATGATGCCCGACGCTCCTTTCGCCCGCCCTGACTTTCCGTGCGCTGTCCCGACTCTCCGTTCACCCCCCCTGACTTCCGTGCACTGCCCTGACTTTCCGTGCGCTGTCCCGACTCTCCGTTCACCCCCCCTGACTTCCGTGCATTGCCCTGACTTTCCGTGCGCTGTCCCGACTCTCCGTTCACCCCCCCTGACTTTCCGTGCACTGTCCCCCCTTGAAGTCCTGTCCCCCCTTGAAGGTCTGTCCCCATCCTGAAAGCCTGATGCCCCCCCCCCCGACGTCCGATACCTCCCCCCCCCCGGCAGGACCACTCGCACCCCCACCCCGAAGGACCGCCGACTCCCCAACAATATCGGGCCAGGAGGGAGCCCAAACCCTCCTGGCCACGGCTACCCCCTAACCCCACCCCGCACTACATTACGGGCAGGAGGGATCCCAGGCCCTCCTGCCCTCGACGCAAACCCCCTCCCCCCAACGACCGTCCCCCCCCAAGAACCTCCGCCCGTCCCCCAGCCGACCCGCGACCCCCCTGGCCGACCCCCACGACACCCCCACCCCCTTCCCCGTACCTTTGTGTAGTTGGGCCAGAAGGGAGCCCAAACCCTCCTGGCCACGGCGACCCCCTAACCCCACCCCGCACTACATTACGGGCAGGAGGGATCCCAGGCCCTCCTGCCCTCGACGCAAACCCCCCTCCCCCCCAACGACCGCCCCCCCCAAGAACCTCCGACCGCCCCCCCAGCCGACCCGCGACCCCCACGACCCCCCACCCCCCTTCCCCGTACCTTTGGTAGTTGGCCGGACAGACGGGAGCCAAACCCGCCTGTCCGGCAGGCAGCCAACGAAGGAATGAGGCCGGATTGGCCCATCCGTCCTAAAGCTCCGCCTATTGGTGGGGCCTAAGGCGCGTGGGCCAATCAGAATAGGCCCTGGAGCCTTAGGTCCCACCTGGGGGCGCGGCCTGAGGCCCATGGTCGGGTTGGGCCCATGTGCCTCAGGCCGCGCCCCCAGTGGGACCTAAGGCTCCAGGGCCTATTCTGATTGGCCCACGCGCCTTAGGCCCCACCAGTAGGCGGAGCTTTAGGACGGATGGGCCAATCCGGCCTCATTCCTTCGTTGGCTGCCTGCCGGACAGGCGGGTTTGGCTCCCGTCTGTCCGGCCAACTACCAAAGGTACAGGGAAGGGGGGGTCGTGGGGGTCGGCCAGGGGGGTCGCGGGTCGGCTGGGGGGGCGGTCGGAGGTTCTTGGGGGGGGGGCGGTCGTTGGGGGGGGAGGGGGGTTTGCGTCGAGGGCAGGAGGGCCTGGGATCCCTCCTGCCCGTAATGTAGTGCGGGGTGGAGTTAGGGGGTCGCCGTGGCCAGGAGGGTTTGGGCTCCCTTCTGGCCCGATATTGTCGGGAAGTCGGCGGTCCTTCGGGGTGGGGGTGCGAGTGGTCCTGCCGGGGGGGGGATGTATCGGACGTCGGGGAGTCGGCCGGGCAAGAGGGCTTGGGCTCCCTCTTGCTCCGATCGTGGATGCGGGTGCGGGTGGGAGCGCGTGCGAGCGGTCGTTCGGGGTGGGGGTGCGAGCGGTCCTGCTGGGGGCGTGAATCGGGCGTCGGGCGGGGTGGGAACTATGTTTAAAAACTTTTGTATACCGCGCTCAGGCATATAACGCGCGAGGGGTATGCGCGGTAGGTAAAAACGCGTATAACGCGCGCGTTATATCCGCGAAAATACGGTAAAATGCACATAAAATAATATGAAGAGTTTATGGATCAGTGATAATATTCAAGACCCCAGTAAGACTTGGGGTGTGTTCCCTTGTTTGAGTGCCTGAGGCCCTTCTCTTCATTGTTACATATATGATCTAGATCAGGGGTGCCCACACTTTTTGGGCTTGCGAGCTACTTTTAAAATGACCAAGTCAAAATGATCTACCAACAATAAAATTTTAAAAAAACACAACGCACACTGTACGCATAGAAAATGTTAATTATCATTCCTATTCCAGGGTTTTTCAAAGAGGTCAAAGCAGATGACTCTATGCACTATCACCTCAGTAACAACCATACAAAAATAGACAAATATACCCCCTTCCCTTTTTACTAAACCACGATAGCAGTTTTTAGAGCGCAGGGAGCTTCGCTGAATGCCCAGCGCTGCTCTCGACACTCATAGGCTCCCTGCGCTAAAAAACTCTATTGCGGTTTAGTAAAAGGGGACCTTAGTGTAAAATATAGACAGCAGATATAAATTGAGACACATTTCGATCACTAAATTTAAAATAAAATCATTTTTCCTACCTTGTCTGGTGATTTCATGAGTCTCTGGTTGCACTTTCTTCTTCTGACTGTGCATCCAGTCTTTCTTCCCTTCTTTCAGCCTGTATGCTTCCTCTCCTCCACACCTCATTCCCTCCCCCAACTTTTCCTTCCTCTCTCCCTGCCCTTTCTTTCTCTCTGCCTCCCTTTCCTTTTTTTCTGTTTCTCTTCTTTCCTTCTGTCTCCCTGCCTGCCCTTTTTCTTTCTTTCTTTCTTTCTCCCTGCCCTCCCCCAAGACACTGCCACTGCCATCGGGGACCCAAACTGCCATCGGGGACCAGGACCCAAACCGCCACCAATAACAGGCCCGAAAGCCGACGCCAATAACACGCCCAAAAGCCGACGCCGCCCCAACCTCTCCCTGCTTCGGCCGACCAGCATCGCGAGGAACTGTTGGGGGAAATGCTGCCGGGTCCTGCCTTCGCGGAAACAGAAAGTAGGCAGGACCCGGCAGCAAGAAGAGGAAATGCTTCACTAACATGTCTCCCGCCTTAGCCCGTAGCGAACGCTTGCTTCAGGGCTCTCAACATGTGCGTGCAGGCTTCCCTTCTCCCCCCCTCCCCCTCCCCGGGCATAACTTCCGGTTTCGGAGGGAAGAGAAGAGAAGCCTGCACGCACACGTTAGAGCCCGGAGCATAAGTTCGCTAGGGGCTGAAATCGTAGATCAGGACGGCAACACGAGTGCGATCGACTCGAGTTGCCTTCCTGAGCTACTGGTCGATCGCGATCGACGCGTTGGGCACCCCTGATCTAGATTTACTAGACAGTTCTACTCACTTGAACACTGTTGCTTATTGAATTAATCAAAATGTAAAGATCTAGCTTACAATACATGATTGCGATCTTATAACTATGCTGTCCATCTCTTTTTTTTTTAATGTCTAGATTATTACAATGCGTTATATATTACGGTTTACCTCAAGCATTATTGCAGGCCCCTTAAGTGTTTCTAGATCAAGTCACATTACTCCTAGTCTGCAAGAACATCACTGGTTGCTGGCTATTTTATATATTCAGTTTAAAACTTTGGTTTTGGTTCTTCAGGCTCTGCACCATTAAGTATTGCATTAAGGCCCTATTTTACTAAGCCGTGGTACAGGTTTCTACCACAGCCCAGAGCACTATATACTCCAATGCTGTTCTGATGCTCAAAGGAATTCTATGAGCGTCAGATCATTTAGTACTCTGGGCTGTGATAGAAACCTCTACCGTGGCTTAGTAAAAGGGGTGATAAGTTTGAAAGTGTATTGCTCAACACAGGCTTTGAGATCTCTGGAGAAGTGTTTGCTTTATGTTCCATTTATTCATCAAGTCCATTTTGAAGAAGACTGGTCTCATGCATTTTATTGCATGGTCCACTCTTTGGAATAATCTTCCTTTGGAATAAAGGTAGATGACATCCCTGTTTTCTTTTAGGAAATAATAGAAAGTTTATGCTTCAGCAAGCTTTTGGATGATGGGGTTAATTTTTCTTTATTTCTTGATAAATATTTCATACTAGTTGGTGAGGAGTGGCCTAGTGGTAGAACTGCTGCTTCTGCACCCAGAGGTTGTATGATCAAATCCCAGCGCTGCTCCCTGTGACCATGGGCAAGTCACTTAAGCCACTATTGCCTACTGCTTTGAATGTGTAACCACAAAAAGGCAGTATATAAGTCCAATTCCCTTCCCTATTATGTTTTATGTTAGAATATAAAATCATGTTCTATATTTTCTCTTTTTTTTATAATCTTTATTGATTTTCAAACAACTATGCAAAACAAATATATATATATATATATATATATATATATATATACATATAATAGTACAATAAAAGCACATTGAACTTACAGATATATATGAGCAATCATTTTAACCCTCCCACCCACCTAATAAATAATCAAGAAAAACAAATACATAGAATCTTTCAATAATTTTACCCAATTTAAAATAGTAGTGCAAGCTGCTTGTAATCTCAAACAACAGAGCTGACATCAAGCCAGGAGTGTGGGTGGCAAAATTGTTACCACTGGCTTTCTTGGTATGGAAGAAGTACAAGCCTTACCAGCATTTCTCTGAGCAGCATTATCTCAAGGAGATATTTTGCCAATGCCCTTAGAGGGGTATAATCAAAAGGAACGTCTAAGTCTGTCTTGGGCCTAAGTCACAAGTCGCCCAAAGTCGGACACGGGAAAAGGCTCATTTTCAAAAAATACGTCCAACATTTCTTTTTTTTTTTTCCGAAATCATCCAACTGTATGTCCAGCCGTCTGATCGCCCAGACCGCTAAGTCATCCATCTTTATACCCCATTTTCAACCAAAAATTCATCCAAGTCACAAATGCCTATAAAAATACCTTTTGGGCGCAGGAGGGGCCAGAAAAGTGATGGGCTGGACACCCACACATGACACCAGAGTATTGAGGTATCTTACAGGGCACTGCTGTAAACTTCACAAAAAGGGTCCCACATAAACATCTCACTACAGCTCCCTTATAGGTCATGGTGAGCCCCCCAAAAAAAACACCCCCAGAATATACTAGGCCCACCTATCTACCACCCAAATAGCCCTTATGGCTGCAGGAACCACTTATATGGCAGTACAAAAGGGTTAGGGGGGTTTTGGAGGGTTCACATTTTTCACCATGAATGCAGTGATTAGAGTGGCTTATGGGCCTGGGTCCTCCTCTCCATGGTTCACTAACCCAGCCCCAAGACCACTTAAGCCACCTCTGTGCAGCTCTACTAGGCTTTCCTATGCCAGGCTGCCAGGTGCTGATGTTCTGGAGGCAGATATGTAAAGTTGTAATTATGATTTTTATGAGGGGGTCATTGATCACGGGCAGTGTGTGGGGGTCTGTACTTTGTGTCTGCAGTGCTTACCTTGTCACTTTGGATACCTTCTTATGACTTAGACCTGGTTTTAGATGGCCTAAGTCACAACATCAACGTTCTGTCTAGGCAGTGTTGTAAAACATTCGGTTATACATGCAGTACGACTAAGTCTAGGATGGCCCACGTTCCTCCCAAATCCCGCCTGAGATGCTCCTCCTGACACACCCCTTTTAGTTCTGATCGTTCAGCAGCACTGTGAAGGCCTAAGTCATTTTTAAATACATCTAAAACCCGGTTCGATAATCGGCACTTGGACGACTTGTCTTTTAGATTGTCCAAGTGCCGATTTAGGCCGGATTTTAGACGTTTTTCTGTTTTGTTTATGAGTCCCATAGGCTTTTCGCTATTTGTTTTGATCCATATGGTTCTTGCATATTTATGTAATGCATATCCGGGATCCCTGAGCAAAAAGTGTTTTTTGAAACACGGACCATGTCGGGTCCAATATGTTTTACATCAAGAACCTATCTTTGGATTAATTTTATTATTTTTAATGTTGATTGTTATCAATGTTGATTTTATGATTTTGACATATATTTTTTTTCATAAAAACTCCTGCACCTTGTACATTTCCTGCAGTTTTGTTTTGTTTTTGCACTGTACTTTCACTGCAGTTCCTGTTGGTTTCTTTTTGTTTAGCCTTACCAGTGGTGCCAGTAATGCTAGAATCAATATGACAAGCAATATTTTGGCTGGATGCAAATATAAGCAAGAATCTGAGGAAAGCAGAGGCAGATCTGTCATCCCATTGAAAAAAGACTCAAAAAATAGGGAAGCAGAGCTCACATAGTGTTAAAAAGAGCCTAAAAGAGACATGAGGGGGCCCGATTCTATAAGTGCCGCTTATAGCACAGTTGGCAATCAACCGCATAGCACCATTTATAGAATCATGCAATGTGTGGCGGCAGCGAAAAGGGCGAACAGAATGCTAGGAATGATAAAGTAAGGGATCAGGAACAGATCGGAGAAGGTCATCATGCCGTTATACTGGGCCATGATGTGTCCTCACCTGGACATCCAGCACTGGTCATCGTATATGAAGAAGGACACAGTACTACTCGAAAGGGTCCAGAAAAGAGCAAATAAGATGATTAAGGGGCTGGAGGAGCTGCCGTACAGTGAAAGATTAGAGAAACTGGGCCTCTTCTCCCTTGAGCAGAGGAGATTGAGAGGGGACATGATCGAAACATTCAAGGTACTAAAGGGTATAGACTTAGTAGATAAGGACAGGTTTTTCACCCTCTCCAAGGTGGGGAGAACGAGGGGGCACTCTCTAAAGTTGAAAGGGGATAGATTCCGTACGAATGTAAGGAAGTTCTTCTTCACCCAGAGAGTGGTGGAAAACTGGAACGCTCTTCCGGAGTCTGTCATAGGGGAAAACACTTTCCAGGGATTCAAGACAAAGTTAGACAAGTTCCTGCTGAACCGGAACGTACGCAGATAGGGGTAGTCTCAGTTAGGGCGCTGGTCTTTGACCAGAGAGCCGCCGCATGATTGGACTGCTGGGCACGATGGACCACTGGTCTGACCCAGCAGCAGCAATTCTTATGTTCTTATGAAGCCTAAGCAGACTTAGGTGTCATAGCTTGGTCACCTATTTAATTGTGGAAAAATACTTGACTGACATTATTAAGATACTAGATAAAGGAAACTATTCCACCGGTCAGTAAAGCCTATTATTTACTAACTAGGAAGCAGGTTCATAAGAAACATCAATTGAGAGGAAATCAGCTGTCTGTTTCCTCAGAGAGTTTAAATGTAACAAAATTGCTGGAAACATCACAGGAATTTGTGGACACTTACAACTTTTTGGCACTTTTATTTTTCAACACAGGACTGAACTCTTATATGGGCAAAATGTTCGGTGTTTCCCAGATGTTACAGAATGGCAGAATTTTCTCTTTATGATTTCCAATTAAAACCCACTTTTACTAAGACACAGTAGAGGTTTCTACAGTGACCCAGGGCACTAAATGCTCTGACACCGTTCCGATGCGCATAGAATTCTATGAGTGAAAGATCATTTAGCATTCTGGGCCACAGTAGAAACCTCTACCATGGTTTAGTAAAAGGGGGAAGGGGTATATGTTTTGTGTGATTTGAAAATATAAAACATATTTCTATGACCCTAAGCATTTGCAGTCCCTCTTAGATTTAAAATTTCCACCCTTATAGGAGATTGTTCACCAAGTCAAAGTGAATCACTGATAAAAGTGGTGCTGGTTTCATGGATGCATGTCCAGTTATCATTATCTGAATTATGTTTAATGCATTACCGTATTTTTCACACCATAAGACGCACCTCACTATAAGATGCACCCCAGATTTAGAGGAGAAAAACAAGAAAAAAGACCATTCTGAACCAAATTGTATACTGATATATACCTGGCACGTTTAAATTCTATCCCAGCCCCCTCAATCAATCATCACTTTTACATACCCCCCAGCATCTTTAAATTCCATCTCAGCACCCCCCCCCCCAATCAATCATCACTTTTACATATCCCCCCCCCCCCCCACCTGGGACCTTTAAATTCTGTCCCAGCCCCCTGGCGGTAACTTTAAATTGTGGTGATATGTGGACAACTGCCTGCTGATTATGTTGGGGCCCGCAGTGCACAAGTGCGCTAATGCCCAGGCCTGCAACACTTCCTAACGCTCTCCTGGAGGCTGTTATAGGGGAAAACACCCTCCAAGGATTCAAGACAAAATTAGACAAGTTCCTGCTGAACCAGAATGTACACAGGTAAGACTAGACTCAGTTAGGGCACTGGTCTTTGACCTGGGGGCCACCGTGGGAGCAGACTGCTGGGCACAATGGACCACTGGTCTGACCCAGCAGCGGCAATTCTTATGTTCTAATTGTGCTGGTCACTTGTGCTTCGCTGGACGGCTGCCTGCTGATTACCAGTAGATCAGGGCCAGCGACGCACAAGCGCGCTGCTGTGTGGGCGCACGCCACTTCTGAATGGCAGAAATATGTTTTCAGAATCTGAATTACCTATTACCTATTTCTCATTTTCTGTTTTCTGCTCAAGCTAAATTAAGGGCTCCTTTTACAAAGGTGTGTTAGGGCCTTAACGCGCGGAATAGCGCGCGCTAGCCACTACCGCCTCCTTTTAAGAAGGCGGTAATTTTTCAGCTAGCATGCGCTACAGCGTGCGCTAATCTTGTGCGTGCGCTAAAAAGCTAGCGCACCTTAGCAAAAGGAGCCCTAAGTTTGTTTGAAATGTAATTTGAAATTTCAATGAATTTTAAAAAATGAACATACAAAATAAGGGTAATTTTATAAATTACTTGGGCATATAGAATTGCACACTGAAGTAGGCAATAAGGGAAAAATTCTATGAATGGTGCCTAAGTTAGTATTTATGGATTGCCAATACACCACAGCTCAATGTGATTTACAATTTAGAAGAGCCTGGCCATGTCCAGGATTTACATTATTTCATTAGGGTTCAGGTCTGAGGTCATCATGCCATTGTACAGAACCATGGTGAGACCACATCTGGAATACTGTGTGCAATTCTGGAGGCCACATTACCGAAAAGATGTGCTAAGAGCAGAGTCGGTTCAGCGGATGGCCACCAGGATGGTCTCGGGGCTCAAGGATCTCTCATACGAAGAGAGGCTGAACAAATTGTGGCTCTACTCTCTCGAGGAACGCAGAGAGAGGGGAGACAAGATTGAGACGTTCAAATATATCACTGGACGTTTCGAAGTGGAAGAAGATATTTTCCTTCTCCAAGGACCCTCAGCCACAAGAGGGCATCCACTTAAACTCAGGGAAATTTCATGGTGACACCAGAAAGTATTTCTTCACTGAAAGAGTAGTTGAACATTGGAACAAGCTTCCGATACAGGTGATCGAGGCCAACAGCGTGCCAGATTTTAAGGGTAAATGGGATGCCCAGTGGGATCCCTAAGAGGGTGAATGTAAGGATGGGTCATTTGGAGCAGGGGCTCTAGAGCAGACTTAGGGGGTGGGTCTGTGGAGTGGGCAGACTTGATGGGCTATAGCCCTTATCTGCCGTCATTTTTCTATGTTTCTATCCTGATTGTGCAATGCTAACTGAATTCCATGCACAACTTGTTTTTAATTGGTTTAATTGGTATGGTAATTGATCATGACGTTAAAAACAGATTAAAACAATTAAAAACAATTAAAGCTGCACATGGAATGCCACGTAATGCCTAGGTCAATGTGCCTAGCAATGCCTAATGATTCCTACCTGAAAAGTAGGCATGGTTAGGAGCAGAGAATAGGCTAGGCATCATCAGAGGTGGCCGCGACTCAGCAAAAGCCCCAAGGCTGTCTTAGTGAATCGCTACACTGGCAAGTACGGAGAGCTGCTGGGAGGGGAGAAAGCCACTGTCGGAGGATCCCCATGATCTCGCCGACCCTGCGCGGACTGGCAGGAATTTTCTGCGGACCGGCAGCTGAAGAACACTGAGCTAGATCCTATAAAGAGACCCAGACCGTCTGTCTATCAGACCTTGATTACCTTGAACAGAAATCATTTCTCTTAAAGAAATCTGAAATGGCATATTTGACAAGAGTCTAATTCTGCAGTGATAGCTTTTTTTATAGCAGATAAATATGGATAAGGAAGCTTGTAAAGAAAAAATCCTGTATATTATTGATATAAGGAACAATGTAAAGAATCATAATGACTCACTGCTAAATAGATTTTCTTTATAACAGACAAGGTGAAAATTTGCAATAAATCATGGGCTGTTATAGTCCTTCTCTAATTAGCATGTTAACTTATTAAACACCTGCACAGTGTGATATCTGAGTGAGCTACAGAACAGCAAAGGAATGAGCATTGTTTGAAATGCCATTGCAATTTTTCTCTACGGAGTGGACCATTATTGTCTAGATTCTAGATGTGTGCATTATATTTGGAAAGAAAGAATGCTTGCGCTCAAGTCATCTTCTATGTCCATCATTTTTCAAAGCCCAGCATTGTACAGCCTACAGAATGTCAAACAGAGGTCTTTTTGATGCTGAATAAAGATCTAAGAAACAATTCAAAAGCAAGCGGTAAGTGAAATTTTAAACAGCACACAAGTTGATTAGGACCTTTTGAAATAAATGTCCTGAATAAAGGTTAACCGTTACAAACTTTTGAATACAAAAAATTCTTAAATACATCTTCTCTGAATTCTGGTGACAAAGAAAAGCACCATTCACTCAGAGCTGAATAACTGAATTGCTCTTCATTCCACATTACAACAATGATGCAAAGTACATTTATTGGTACACTTTGAGCCCAGAGTTGACATGATCTAACAAAAAGACAAGTATCAGAGAGGGAAAAAAGAAAGGCCTTCTGAGCATAGTTTTGTGAGTTAAATGTAAGGTCGGGATTTACAACATCACACAAATGAACGCTGTTACTGCATTCAGGCTGAAAAATCCCGTTCAAATCCAATAAGTGGTTTAAGATGTGCAAATAGAGGTTTCTGCAGGGAGTCAGGCATTAGAAGCCACCTGGAGCATGTGGTAGAGATTGTATCCATCAATACAGCAGCTGGGCTGAAATTATAAACAGAGCTGCTTTTCATCATGCTTGTTTTAATGCATACATTTCTCCTGTCACCGACACCCCAGGAAAACTACTAACTACAAAAACTAATGGTACCCATTACCTGGTATTCCTTCTTGTGGCAACAGTGCAAAGAATCACAACACAACAGTAAGCAAAAACTGATATCCAAATTATTTTTAAGTTGCTGCCATAGAAATTCTTAATAACCAATTGGTAATATTTTAATAGCACACCCCATTTTAGAAAGGAAACCAGTATGAATGGCATTGATTCATAAACCACCCATCTGACCTAGACAAAGCCCTGTAAAATATTCACCAAAAGGTTTGAATGCCATAGAATTAGTAGAACATTTGCCTAGATCTCATGTAGAGGACTTCCAATTGTCAACATGAATGGGAGGAAAGCTGCCAATGGATAATGTATAATCTCTAGCTAAGGAAGCTGATTCAGTTTCATGCATGACTGTCACTTAGTGTAAACTAACCAAGGAATCAATTACCTTGGATTCAAACCTTTGTGAGCTACATTAGGGATAATTTTATATGACTATGGGGATAATTTCATTAAGCATTTTCCATGATGTTTAGCAATATTATTTATCATTTTCAGTATTTTTGTTCTTAATCACCCTTTGTAAATTTTTGTAATCTTTAGTAAACCACTTTTAATCCAGTAGGAGATATAGCAGTATATAAGGCAGCATTAGCATATCTTAAAGCATTTTCTAAGCTGTTATCAAATTGCATAGGTATAAGTACTAGTGCCAACAAGGACACACATATTTTTATGTGGATAATGAATAGACTTTGCTGGGGCAGTAGCTGAGATGGAGTAGAGGCAGAGCTAGAGATATATATTTTATAAAATACACATGCACCCAATCAGTACATAAATACAAGAAGGCATGCATGTCAAAAATTACAAAGACTAGGGAATACTCGATGAAGTTACAGGAAAATATTTTTAAAACCAAAACGAGGACATTTTTTTTCACTCAGAGAATAATTAAGGTTGTGGTAAGAGCGAATAGCATAACTGGTTTTAAGAAAGGTTTGGACAATTTCCTGGACGAAAAGTCCATAGTCTGTTATTGAGAAAGACATGGGGGAAGCCCTGGATCGGTAGCATGGAATGTTGCTACTCCTTGGGTTTTGGAAAGGTACTAGAGACCTGGATTGGCCACCGTGAGAACGGGCTACTGGGCTTGATGGACCATTGGTCTGGCCCAGTAAGGCTATTCTTATGTTCTTATGCACTGATTACAGGCCTAGGACCGAAGTCCCAACAGTCAAATCCACTTGGATTCGGCTGTTGGGACTTTGATCCTAGGCTGAATTACACAATTCTGAGTGTATGAGATGATAATTTAAAGCTAAATTTAACCTCTAGGTCAGGGTAGGAATTCCGGTCCTCGAGAGCTGGAGCCAGGTCAGGTTTTCAGGATATCCACAATAAATATGCATGAGATAGATTTGTATCTCAAGGAGGCAGTGCATGCAAATCCATCTCATACTTATTTATTGTGGGTAGCCTGAAAACCTGACCTTGCTCCGGCTCTCGAGGACTGGAATTGCCTACCCCTGCTCTAGGTTAATGGACATTTAATAGGAGACCATTTATTAGTATTTATAGACAGCTCTTTGCTTTAACATCAATGCGGTTTACAAAAAATTAATAGAGAAATAAACACCATTTTCGTAAAAACAGATAAAAATTAAAATTAAAATACAAGTCCAATAGTTACTGTGAGAACATTATCCACCCTAAACTAATGATAGAAAAGTCAAACCAAAAAGATAGGTCTTCAACAGAGTCCTAAATCTGGGCTAAGAAAGCTCACATCGTATCTCAATTGGAAGTGAATTCCATAAAGTGGGAATTGAAGCAAAAAAGGCAGAATTGCGGGTCGACATTAACCTAACTAAATGGACTGAAAGTAAGGACAATTGATGAGCATGTATTGCAGATTTACAAATATAAATCCCAACTTTCGAAAACTGGGGTGTCATCATTTATTCGACATGCTCATGTAAAATACAATATTTACATATGTAAATTGTAAATAGGGGTTCTAAAATAAAGGCCATGATGAACAATCCCTACACCTTGGAGCTTACAATCTAGTTAAACCTTTAACATACTGAATATATTGTAGCAAATATAAATTCTGGCATGCAGTAAAAAAGATATGAAGTACTGTGATTTGTGGTAAGAGTGCAAAAGCTACTTCAACTAATTATAATTAGTTCTGCTAAAATTTCAGGCAGCATGCACTGCAGTTGCCTTCAATAGGGCTGCTCTTAGTACACAATAGGTTACTTTGGACATTGTAATCACAATGACAGTCACTCAACCACACAAGAAAAAATAAAATCACCTTGCCTACTTTCTACTCACTGTCATATCTCCAATTTCAGTGGCGCATCACTGTCATAAGTTAACTGCATTGTGGGCCCATAGCAGTCACAGTCACTCCAAATGTCATCAGACTCGGTGCACAATCCAACCTGCAGCTTTTTCCACCGGCTGCGTGCTGTGACTCACATTAAAGCAGGCACTCTGCTCTTAGGCTTCTGTTGACAAGCTCACATCTTTTATTTTGCGTTGTCTCCAAAAACAAACGCTTATGACAGAGGGACAGCACAAACAGCATCTGGGTATAAAATGTTTCTCAGTCACCTAACTAATGATTCGCCCCTTTAGCAATAAGGTTCTTAAATACACTTCATTCTGAGGTATGGAGTTGCACATTTGATAGCCTGCCTTAAAAATATTATACATGGAAAATTAATTTGACACATGATTGTAAGTCATTTGGGGACAGGAAAACTGCACCTGACTGTAACTTGCCTTGAACTCCAACTGAGAATGTCAACTATATTAAAAAATAAATAAATAACCAAAAACACATGCAAACAATTGGAATGCCTTTAACAGCTCTGGGTACTTATATTATTAACATGAAAGTGTGAAATAAATGCATTATGACACTCAGAATATAGGAAAAGATTTATTTAAAAAACCTGGAAAAGAACCAATTCTTTCCCCTTAGGGCTTGATTGTAGGTCTTGCCCCATCTACATTTCAGCCATCATGCTATGGCTTTCTACAGGGTATGCTGTGAGGTCTGCAGTGTGTCTTTATATATAGTGGGTCCATGGACTTGATTGAGAATAGGACAGTCTATGAGTCAAGAAATTTGAATTTTTGGCAAGAAAGTTTGGTGGGCTGACCTGATTGAGAATAGGGAAGTTTGTTGGTCATGAATTTGAATTTTGGCAGGAATGTGTTTGACTCTCTCTCCAGAATTAAAAAAATAATAATTGGGTCCACAAACTTTCCCACCAAAATTCATACCATGTAATAATTTATATATCAGTATAACCAGTTTAAAATTTATTTTTTATTCTTTTCTTAGTTGTCAGCTGATGTAATTGAACCAACAATAGAGTGACCTGATCATTAAAGGGATCTTCAAAAAGTTTCTACACTTTTATTTTTTTAAACACTATGGGGCTCATAATCGAAACATAAACACATCTAAAAACCTGCCCAAGTCGGCACTTAAGACGACCTAAAAAACAGGTCAGGTCATCCAAGAGCCGATATCAAACCTATTTTTTGGACTTTTTAGACCTCTGAATGCTGCTGCGCGCCCAGAGCTAAAAGGGGCATATCTGAAGGAGTGGTTAGAGTAGGGTATGGGTCAGCCTAGACTTATTCGACCTGCAGGGATAATCAAAGGTTTTACGAGACTTCCTGGACGAAACTTATACGTTGTGACTTAGACCAGTGTTAGACCGGTGTTAGACCAGACTTAGACCAGTGTGACTTAGACTGTGTACCGGCAGAAATAAAATAATTATTTTGTGGACCGGCAAACTACTAGAACTAAAATTTAAAAACCCCATATTCACCCCATCTCCGCGAGCTCGGTCCCCGCAAACCATCTGATCCCATCCGCACAAGCCTCAGTTATGATTTTATATTGAATGTATTTTATTAAAGTATAAAAAGAAACAATATTCTGTACAATTGTCATTTTATAAATACAAATAATACAGAGCAATGATAAACAAAACCTCGTCTCCCCTCCCCTTCACATATATCCCCTCTACTATCAAGAAAATGGAACAAGCCAAATTATTACAGAATGCTACACAGAAATATCATGTTAACAGAATACTGCAGTCACACATAACAGGAATAGTTTTAGGGGAGTGCAACTAGGGCTACTGCCCCCTGGTCAGAGAGCGCCCTAAGCCAGCTGGAAGCTAAAGAAGCACTGCCTGGGCTTTGCAGTCCCCAGTTATGTCTAATACCAGCTCTAGCAGGATATATATTTCAAATCAGATATATTCTAATCACATAATAGAAATAAAATTATTTTTTTCTAGCTTTTGTCGTCTCTGGTTTCTGCTTTCATCTTCTTTTCACTCTCTTCCTTCCAGCGTCTGCCCCTTCCAACCACTGTCTGCTCTCTCCCCCTTCCATCCAGCCTGTGCTCCCTCTCTCCTTTTTACATGATTCATTCCAGCTTCAGTGCTCTCTTCATTTTTATCTCTCCTACATCAGATCTACCATCGTTGTCCCTCTGCTTATTTTTTTGCTGACCCCTTCCTATCATCAATCTCTCTACTTTCTCATGCCTGTCTCTCCCCTTCCCCTCCTCTAATCTCCCTGCCAGCTGTTTCCCTCCTTTTTTCATTCTCCCTTCCCTCCTCCTCCTGTCCAGCAGTAACTCTCTTCCCTTCCTCCCCTCCCAGCAGCATCTCTCCTTCTCCCTCTGGAGTAGCAGCTGTCCCATTTTCCCTTGCCCAGCAGCTTCCCTTCAGGTCCAGTAGCAGCTGTCCCTTTTTTTCCCTTGCCCAGCAGCTTTCCTTCAGGTCCAGTAGCAGCTGTCCCTTTTTTTCCCTTGCCCAGCAGCTTCCCAGACTCCTTTTCCTCCTCCCCTCCCAGCAGCATCTCCTCTTCTCCCTCTTCAGTAGCAGCTGTCCCTTTTTTTCTCTTGCCCAGCAACTTCCCAGACTCCAATAGTGGCTTTCTCCCCTCTGCAGCTCTCCTTTACTTCCCAGCGCAGCGATTCAGGAAGGCAGCCTCGGGTCCTTTGTTGGGTCGCGCCGCCTCTGAGGCAAGAGGAAGTTGCATCATCAGAGGCAGCCACGACTCAGCAAAAGCCACGAGGCTGCCTTCATGACTTGCTGCGCTGGGAAGTAAAGGAGAGCTGCAGAGAGGGGAGAAAGCCACTGTCGGAGGCTCCCCAAGATCTCTCCGGCCCAGCGCAGACTTCAGCTGTTGATCTTGCCGGTCCTGCGTGGACCGGCAGGAAATTGAATTGAGTCAATATCGTAGGCCCTGTGCAGACCGGCAAAAATTTCCTGCGGACCGGCAGTTGAAGAACAGTGACTTAGACGATGTAAAAACAGGTATAAGTGCCCAAAAAGTATCCAAAGTGAGCAGAAAACCACTGCAGAAACTAAGGGCTCCTTTTACAAAGCCGCACTAGCGGTTTAATGCGCGTAATAGCGCATGCTAAACCGGCAGCCACACTAGCCGCTACCGCCTCCTCTTGAGCAGGCAGTAGTTTTTCAGCCAGTGCGGGGGTTAGCGGATGATTAAAAGTCACGCACGCTAAACCCGCTAGTGCGGCTTTGTAAAAGGGGCCCTAAGCAAAGACCCCACACACTCCTCCAGTGTTCACTGACTCCCTCACACCCTCACACAGATCAGAATAAAAACATATATACCTGTCTCTAGAACATTGGCATCTAGTATAGGAAAGCCTAGTAGAGCTGTACACAGTTATCTTAAATAGCCTGGGGGGGGGGCTAGTGAACCATAGAAAGGAGGACCCAGGCCCACTCTAACCTTTACATTTATGGTGGAACATGTGTGCCCACCCAAACCCTACTCTACTGCCATATAGGTGCCACCTGAAGCTATAAGGACTATTGGGGTTGAAGACAGGCAGGTATAGCAGGTTTGGGGGAGGGGAGGCTCATCATAACCTATAAGGAAGTTCTGGTGAGTTGTTTATGTGGCTCCCTTTTGTGAAGTTCATAGCAATGCCCTTGTAAGGTGCCCCACTTCTCTGTTGTCATGTCTGTGTGACCAGTCCATCATAATGCTGGCCCCTCCCAGGTTCCAAAGGTCTTGTTCTGGGCATTTGGGACTTGGAGAATGTTGTATAAAGATAGATGTAGTGGCAGTCTGAACGTTCAAATGCCTGGACATCCAGATAGACATTTTTTTAAAAAATAATTTTTAGACATACTTTTCAAGAATAGACATTTTCACGCTGCTGACTTTGGGCAACTAGCGCCCTATATCCAAATCAGACTTGTTTTGATTATTCCCCTCCACTTATTATTGATGCATTTTACTACACAGCAGTGAAGGTTTCTACCTCGGGCCAGCAAGTTAAATGCTCTGATGCTCATAGAATTCCTATGAGCATCAGAGCATTTAACTCGCCGACAAAAACCTCTACCGCCTTTTAGTAAAAGGAGACCTAAATCAGTGGTTCTCAACTCGGTCATGGAGTGCCCCCTTGCCAGTCAGGTTTTCAAGATATTCACAATGAATAGGTATGAAAGACATTTGCATACAATGGAGGCAGTGTATGCAAATCAATTTTATGCAAATTCAAGCTGGATATCCTGAAAACCTGATTGGCAAGGGGTACTCCAGGACCGAGTTAAGAAATACTGCCCTAAATGATGTCAAAAGCAAATTACATCTCTTTTCCATATAATCACCTGTTTTCTAATACATTTTTCCCAGCATCCTACTAACTTCTTAATTCTATCAGAAAAGAGTATTTTGGTTGAGTGCAAAAATATGAAAGTGCAGAAATTTTTTGAAGAACCCTCTTATTTCTTTGCTTTAAATATCAAACAGGTAACTGTATTATGAAGCATCTGCAACTTATTTCTCAAATTCGGTGTAACACTACAGTATAATGAGTTGCAATAATCCAACTGCGGTAAAATAATTGCTTTCACTACTACTCTAAAGCTATTTAATGTAAATACAGAACAAACTGCTCGCAACTAATGTAATCTGAAAATAAAATTCTTTTGACCAATTTTTTTACTTTTTTCTCAAAAGTTAAACCACAATCTAATATAATACCTAAAACCCTGGATCTCTCTTCTGCTATAAGTAATATTCCTTCATACAATAATATCCTTTTTCCAATAAACCCACCCAGATTACCAAAGCAAATTAATGTTACCCCTCCCCCTTTTAAGAAGCTGCATTAGGCTTTTTTATTACCGGTTGTAGTGGTATTAGTTCCAATGCTCATAGAATTCCTATGAGCGTCGGCGCTAATATTGCTGCAAACAGCGATAAAAAACGTCTAAATTAGCTTCATAAAAGGAGGAGGAAGGGTGTTTTTTGCTTATTCAATTTCAGAAAATTATTGAGTGTCCAATTAACAACAAAAGTAATTGTCTTTTGTACAAAGCCACATGTCTCTTCAAAATTTTCCAGTGCCGGACTTAAGATAAAAATGGCATCATCATACGATAATACAAATATTCCTAAAATAGTCAACCATTCACCCATAGGCAAATTAAAAAGTAAAGGTGATAATGGTGAATTTTGTGGAACCCCACAGTTTGCCTTCCAAAAAAAAGAATTTAAATTAACACCACTTGCACAATATTTTCTTTTAGTCAAAAAATCAGTAAACCAACTCAGCACTTACCCTCCCCCCATTCCCACAGCATTTAGGGCTCCTTTTACTAAGGTGCGCTAGCATTTTTAGCGCGCGCTAGCCACACGCTAAATGAAAAATACTAACACAAGCTCTATGGAGGCGTTAGCATTTAGCATGCACGGCATTGTAGCGCACGCTAAGCGTGCGCTAAAACCACTAGCACACCTTAGTAAAAGGAGCCCTTAGAGCAGGGGTGTCAAAGTCCCTCCTCGAGGGCCGCAATCCAGTCGGGTTTTCAGGATTTCCCCAATGAATAGGCATGAGATCTGTTTGCATGCGCTGCTTTCATTGTATGCTAATAGATCTCCTTCATATTCATTGGGGAAATCCTGAAAACCCGACTGGATTGCGGCCCTCGAGGAGGGACTTTGACACCCCTGCCTTAGAGAGAAAAAAATCTAAAGATAGGTACCAAATAAGCACCTAAGTTAGGCACCTATTAGTATATTAGCTTCAATTATGAGCTTTAATAAGTTCATAATTGGAAAAAAATAATAATTAATTGGGTGATAGGCACCTAACTCCAAAGTAGGCGTGTTTAGGGGTAGAGAAAGACATGCACCATTAGGCGTGATTCTCTAAAGTACCTAGGCACCTATAATGTAGGCTTTTTAAAGCATGGCAGTTTCAGTTAGGCACAGTTCTATAATGGGTACCTAATTGTGATTGACATTAGGCACCTATCTTTTTAGGCACCCAGTTACAGAAACTGTCCCTTAGTCTATTCAACATTACATTGTGATCCATTGAATCAAAAGCTGCATTTATATCAAACTGAAGCAGCAGTGTACATTTTCCAGAACTCAGTCTTTCTAATTTCAGAAACCAAAATTAATAATAGCCTTTTCATGCTGTGAAGTGGACAGAAACCATGCTGAGTTGTAAGTAAACAGACAGCTCTTGGAAAATATATCATCAGAAAATTGTTGGTAACTACAAACTCCAACAATTTAGCTTGCCATGGAATACTTGCCACTGGACGATAATATTCAACTTTACTAAGATCTACATTAGTTTGCTTTTGGTATTGGTAACAATATAATATCAAGAAGCTGACTAGTATAAAAATCTTCTAATAAAAACAAACAAACGTAGGCCCTCTTTTACTAAGCTGTGGTAGAAGTCTCTAGCGTGTCCTAGTGCGCTAAATGCTCCAATACTGCTTCGACGCTCATAGGAATTCTTTGAGCGTTGGAGCAGTGCTGGAGCATTTAGAGCTCTGGATTGTGGTAGAAACTTCTTTGAATCTTTTCTAGTGCCACTTTATCCTTCTTGAGATAAGGGACCAGAATTAAATGCAATACTCCAGAGGAAGTTGCCCCATGGAGCGATACAGAGGCCATTATAATATATTTAGTCTTGTTAACCATCCCTTTTAAAATAATTCCTAGCATCTTGTTTGCTTTTTTGGCCACTCTCACACATTGGTAAATTTGAATAAAGAGAAAGAGCCACTAATTATATGTAATCCAGAAAATGAACATAAGAATTGCCATACTGGGACAGACTTAAGGTCCATCAAGCCAATATCCTGATTCAACCCAGGTCCCAAGTATAGATCCCAAGTAGTAAAACTGATTTTATGCTGTTTATCCTAAGAATAAGCAGTGAATTTCCCCAAGCCATCTCAATAATGACCAATGGGCTTCAACGTATCCTCAACAATGACACCTAGATTCTTTTCCTGGGCAGTGACTCCTATCATAGAGCCCAGCATCACACAGCTATCACACATCCTCTTTCCCACTTGCTCACATTAAATGTCATCTGCCATTTTGATACCCAGTCTTCCAGTCTCACAAGGTCCTCTTGCAATTTTTCACAATCCTCTTGCAATTTAACAACTTTGAACAACTTTGTGTCATCAGTAAATTTAATTAGCTCACTAGTTATTCTCATCTCTAGATCATTGATAAATACGTTAAAAAGCAAAGGTCCCAGCATAAACCCCTGGGGAACCCCACTATTTAATCTTTCAATAAATACCTCTCATTAGATAATATTTCTTAAAAATGTTAACAAATAAAAATGTTGCAAATAAGCCCTTCTCTCCACTGACATCACTTAAAAAGTTTCAGTTGTGAAGTTTCAAAATCGGTTGAAAGGCCACTTGCAAGTTTGAAGTCACAGTGGCCCAATGAAGGAGGAAAAAGCCTCAGATCCCCATATGCCACCAGTGTTTAACTTTGCAGGTTCTACTGGAAAGAGAAACCACTTCATCGGCCTCAAAATACCACCTGCTTGAGCAATAGCTTTGCACCCAAACTCAAATCTGCCAGATAGTAATGAATATGGCAATTTTACATGCATAGAATTGAAGCATGAACTTATCTTGCTTAAATTGTTCCTTGTTGCTCGATCTTTGCTGTGCCTCCAGTCCACTGCAGATAAAGGCTAGCTGGCGTTTCGCTGAAAAGCTGCATCAGGGCCAATGACTTGAATGCACCTTTGAAAATTTTCCACACTTTTTAAATTCAAAGATTAAAGATAAATAATTTTACAAAAGATAAAGGAAAAACAACAAATAGTCATATGTCAAGAAAAATACATTCCTTCTAGCCCACAAATATGAGAGAAGGATGTTACTACATTACAAGGCAATTTTTAAAGAAAATTACATAGGATTTTTACCTCCTAAATATCTCAGGCACTTACTTGAATAACCCTAGTGTAAAATCTTAACCAAGGTTGCCAGAGGTTGTGGTAAGAGCGGATAGCAGCTGGTTTTAAGAAAGGTTTGGACAATTTCCTGGAGGACACTGCTTGCCCTGGATCGGTAGCATGAAATGTTGCTACTCTTTGGGTTTTGACCAGGTACTAGTGACCTGGATTGGCCACAGTGAGAATGGTCTAATGCAGTGGTTCCCAACCCTGTCCTGGAGAAACACCAGGCCAAACGGGTTTTCAGGCTAGCCCTAATGAATATGTATGGAGCAGATTTGCATGCCTCTCACTTCCATTATATGCAAATCTCTCTCATGCATATTCATTAGGGCTAGCCTAAAAACCCGTTTGGCCTGGTGTTCCTCCAGGACAGGGTTGGGAAACACTGGTCTAATGGGCTAGATGGACCTTTGGTCTGACCCAGCAAGGCTATTCTTATGTTCCTACATAAGGAGCATATCCTAACTGCTTATCATACCCTGTACCAATATCAGTTTAAGCATTACCCCCAAAATATGGTCTTTCAAGTTAAAGTCCCCAACAAACTCCACTTCAAGAGATCTTAATCTTGCTTTTGAGAGAAAAATTTGAGCCTGCTGTATTTAGTGACAGGTTCTGAAACTTCTATCCCTACCCTCTCACCTGTAGTATTTCTATCCTATTACCATTGAATTTCAACCCATTCTTATAAAACCAATCAGATACTGATCCCAAATATTGATCCAGTTTCTATATAACCTGTCCTCTGTCCCCTACCAAAAGGACCACCACTTACATATCATCTGTATAAAGATGACCAAAGCTCCTAATCAGAGCCACCAAATGCTAAAGGAAAATGTCAAAGGAGACAGGGTTCAGCCTGCAGTATTCCAGTCCCTGTCTTCTGGGTTCCATAAAGCTCCCTGTTCATCCATACCTGAAACTGTTTATCTTACAAAAAAGAAAAAAAGAAAAAGAGATCCAGTCAATTACCTTACCCTAAAACTCAAGAGTAACACATGACTGACCAAATCAAAAAGTCAAGGAAAGATCAAGCAAAATAAGCCCCAACTCACATTTTCATGCCAAATAATGGTTAAGATCAAGCAGTACATTGTTATGGGTTTTCCTACCATTGACCACTGACTTCATTCAAATGATGCAATTTTTAAAAACAGCAGTGCAGAATGAAAGATGCTTCAAGAAAAATATGAAGTCACTGTTTTCAATAAACAATATTGGTTGCAAACCTGCCTCCATATATTACGTAGTTTATTCAGTGAGAAGCTTGCATATATGATGTAGAGATCTTGGGATCTGAACTCTCCACTGTTTATTGGAGGGAGGGTTCTGTTTTAAAATTATGTATGTATGTATGTATATTCACTGTCTTGGAATAAAGCAGTTTATAATTTTTTAAAAAAATCTTTATTGATTTTTAAACTAAAAACAGTGCCAAACAAATAAATAACAGTAGGTATTACATACAATGCACCATTATCTGTAAAGGCAACTTATAAATCATTTGAGATTTTCAATTTTATATATTAAATAATAATACAATTTAATATAATTTAAATAATTCTTAAAGTTACCTAAATGTCACCATCAGTATTTATTTATTTCCCTCCCTTCCCCCCCTCCCCCATGGATGTGTATAGGTAATGAATAAAAGAAATATTATCATATCTCCATAAATTTAGTCAATGGGCTCCAAATTTTATTAATTTCACCACTAAATCCCCTACATTCTGCGTTAATTCTTTCATATTTGTATGTAGTGCATACATTCACCCACCAAAAAGTGTAAGTTAATCTGTCATGGTTTTTCCAATTACTCATGATCAATTGCATGGCTATGCCCATCATGATCATAAAAAGACAGCTCTTATATTTATCTAAAGTGGGTTTCACATATAGTATCGTTCCACATATTAAAGCTTCATATGACAATGGAACATTTGAGTCCAGAACAAGATTTATTTGTCCCCATATTGACTTCCAAAATCCTATATAATAAAACCCTAGAGCGCGCATGTGCTCTTGAAAAATCGTGATCCCTTGCGCCGTGTTTTTTGATCCGTGGCCGCGTTCCATTTTAGAACGCGGCCAGGGATCACTCTGGCCACTCCCCTCCTCACTCACCAATCCGAAGCAAGCTCCTCACCAACCAGAAGCAAGCACCTCACCTCCCGCCCTCGCTCACCGCTGATCCTTCTCTTCAGGGCAGCCTGCGATCGTGGCTGGCTTTGGCGGGCCTCGCGGGCCACTTTCCGGCCTTGGTGGCACGTTCCCTCTGACGCACGGGATCGCATCAGGAGGGAACGTGCTTCCGGGTTGGAGAGCGGCCTGTGAGGTTCGCTGGGGCCGGCCACCATGATCGCGGCCTGGAGCAGGCCAGAAGATGCCGGGATGCAGGGAGGGTAAGCAGGGGAATCAATACAGGGGGGCCTGAGGGAGAGGGAAAGGAGGCTGCTTTGGGGGGAGGGGTGTGCTGAGTGGAGACAGAAGGGGCCATGGAGAGACAGGGAGAGGGAAAGGGGGCTGCTTTGGGGGAGGGGTGTGCTGGGGGAAGAAAGAAGGGGCCATGGAGAGATAGGGAGAGGGAAAGGGGGCTGCTTTGGGGGGGGAGGTGTGCTCTGGACAGACAGTTTTGCACTGGGGGAAGACAGAAGGGGCCATGGAGAGACAGTTAGGGAGAGGGAAAGGCAGCTGCTTTTGGGGGTAGGGGTGTGCTTAGAGCAAACAGCTTTGCTCTTGGGGGGAAGACAGAAGGACACAGACAGCAGCCAAGAAGAGAGAGATAAAGAAACACAGACAGACAGACACACATATATTCTAGCATCCATTAATGTAATGGGCTTAACGACTAGTATAAATATAAAAGGACAAAAATATAGCAGATGATCCAAAGTCCCTATATCAATATGACAATGCCAGCATCTATTAGACTTAGAACTATCTATTTTATTTAATCAAACTGGGGTCCAAAAAATCCTATGCAACAGAAATAACCATGTTTGTCTCATAGATGCTGACATTGTACATTTCAATCTCCAAGTCCAAATTTGTGGCTAACGAGACACAGAAATATACTGTTTTATTTCGATGCTCCAAATATCTCTAAGACTATTTTTTGGCTTCTTATTCAAAAATCCAGAAATCAATTTGTACCACTGAGAAGCCTGATGTCCTACTAGATCAGTTTGGTAGCAAAGGATCTGCAAGCTTAAATAATTTTTAAAATTTTTCCATTCAAGGAACCCACTCTGAATAGCCTGCTTCAACTACCGTATTTTCACGTAGATAACGCGCACCCGTGTAAAACGCGTACACGGGTATAGCGCGTGAAAAACACAAATCTATGTACAGAAATTTTTATATACCGCGCACACCCGTATACCGCGCATGCTGCCCGACTCTCCCGTCGCTGCCCGACTCTCCTTTCGCCTGCCCCGACTCTCCTCTGGCCACCCCGACTCTCCTTTCGCCCCTCCCGACTCTCCTCTCCCCCTTGAAGTCCTGTCCCCACCCTGAAAGCCTGATGCCCCCCCGACGTCCGATTCACCCCCCCTGCAGGACCGCTCGCACCCCCACCACGAAGGACCGCTCGCACGCACCCGCACCCCGAAGGACTGCTCGCATGCACTCCCACCTGCACTCCCACCTGCACCCCCACCCTGAAGGACCGCTCGCACCCCCACAGGCTCCCGACCCCCCCCATCATGTAGAAGCTCCTACCAGTGTCCTGCTGCTTCCTCTTGGCGGTCCCGACTCCCCGACACGATCGGGGCAAGAGGGAGCTCAAGCCCTCTTGCCCCAGCCAACCGCGGCACCCCCGACACAATCGGGGCAAGAGGGAGCTCAAGCCCTCTTGCCCCCCCAACTCCCCGACACGATCGGGGCAAGAGGGAGCTCAAGCCCTCTTGCCCCAGCCAACCGCGGCACACCCGACACGATCGGGGCAAGAGGAAGCTCAAGCCCTCTTGCCCCAGCCAACCGCGGCACCCCCGACACGATCGGGGCAAGAGGGAGCTCAAGCCCTCTTGCCCCCCCGACTCCCCGACACGATCAGGGCAAAAGGGAGCCCAAGCCCTCTTGCCCCGCCGACTCCCCAACTCCCCGACAATATCGGGCCAGGAGGGAGCCCAAGTCCTCCTGGACCTGGCGACCCCCCCCCCCCGCTAGTTGTTCGGGCCAGGAGGGAGCCCAAACCCTCCTGGCCACGTGACCCCCTACCCCCACCCCGCACTACATTACGGGCAGGAGGGATCCCAGGCCCTCCTGCCCTCGACGCAAACCCCCCTCCCAACGACCGCCCCCCAAGAACCTCCGACCGCCTCCCCAGCCGACCCGCGACCCCCACGACACCCCCACCCCCCTTCCCCGTACCTTTGTGTAGTTGGCCGGACAGACGGGAGCCAAACCCGCCTGTCCGGCAGGCAGCCAACGACGGAATGAGGCCGGATTGGCCCATCCGTCCCAAAGCTCCGCCTACTGGTGGGGCCTAAGGCGCCTGGGCCAATCAGAATAGGCCCGGGAGCCTTAGGTCCCTCCTGGGGGCGGGGCCTTGGGCACGTGGTCGGGTTGGGCCCATGTGCCTCACTAACAAGGTATCTTTCCCTGAGCTCATTTCCACTTGAATCCACCTTCCCAGAGGATCCATAGATAGCATGTTGAATGTCGCTAAACACTTTTTATGTACCAAAATTGCAACTCCAGCTTTTTTCCCTACAGCCACCCACCTTTTTTCCCAACCCAATCACCTTCTAATTTTCTGGATTCTATCGCAGATAAATGGGTCTCTTGCCGTTTCAGGAAAGATAATGTTTTCTTTCTCTTTATAGGGTGATTGAGCCCATTGACATTTAATGAATATATTTTGAAAGACATTACAATATGTTAGTTATAAGGTATCAACATAAGAAACTTAAATTAAACCATATACACCCCAAATTAATATACCTAATACACATCCATTTTCACCCATTTATAAATCCCAACCCCCACCCATCCCCCATCCCCTATGCAATGCAATTGCTTGAAAATGCATATTATGACCTGCAATCAGAAGCTCTCTCAGGAATTTAATCATATTATCTTTTAATTTCCCTTAATAGTGTTAAAATAATCATAATACTAATATCAACACAATCATCCTTTGTTTTATAATATTATCATTAAGCATATGAAATCTTTAATATGTTTATAAATAAACAATAAATCATCCTGAATCAATAAGAGATATTATATCACATCTATTCAAGCTCTCCCAAATAATTTATCTTATTAACACCCTATTAATTTCTTCTAATAAACAATATCAATACCATTGGGCAGCCTGATGTCTTATTATTATTATTTTTTTATAAATAAAATCTATCATTAAGCATACTAATTCCAATTGATTTACTTAAATTTATAAAATATAATAAATACATATTAGCATACAATTCATCATTCATAAGGAAGAGATTCTATTTGTATATCAACTTGTATAATTAACCAACTGAAATATATCAATACAATTAATCTATTTTATACTATACAATATACATTCTAATAATAATACTAATACTTTTATACTAGCTCAATTTTGGAAGATATGCCTTAATCTAAATACACTCTCAATTCATATTGACTGAGATAAAGTTATACCCTAATCTTAATAGAATCTCATAACAACTATACATTACATTACATTAGGGATTTCTATTCCGCCATTACCTTGCAGTTCAAGGCGGATTACAAAAGAATTATCCAAGATATATTACAACAAGAACTTATTTAAAAAAAAAAAAAAAAATTGGTCATTTTCAGAAAGAGTAAGAAATGGGTAAGGTTATTTGTTTGGGGTAGTTGGCTTTAGTGAGAGGTGAAGTTTGAGACTTGCAGTATTATTTCTTTTTTCAGAGTTTTCTTGAAGAGTATGGTCTTTATTTCTTTTCTAAAAGTCTTGTAGTCGAGGGATTCCGTCAGTAGATTGGCGATTTGGTTGTCTAGTTTGGATGCTTACATAAGTTAAATTAATCAATCAAGTATATTATATGAGGGCCTTAATAGTTGATGAAACACCCAAACCAAAAACTTCCATAATAACAACTTAAATTATACCCATGTTTGATTAACCCATTAAAATAATTTTCATTTTAAAGATCATTCACTATACATTTCATATAAAATAACATTTACTTTCAAAAAAGATCCCGAATAAAACTATTAATCTGCCTGTCTATAATAAAACTGAATTAAGTAGGCACAACTATAATATATACCCCATATAATAACTTTAAAACCTTTTAGAACATCTCTTTAATCAAAAAATTGTCCTTAATTAAATAGTTTAATCAAAATATAATCACTCATTTATTTACTCCAAAAATCTAATTTATCTTAAAGACTAAAAATATTTCAATTATATTTCATCATTGTTATCTTATAAATCCAAAATTAAGCTAATGAAATAACTTTAATAAATTAATATAATACATATCCTTATAATAAAACCATACATTTCATAACAGCCCAAAATCAAATACATATATTGAACTAATTAGACCTTTAAATTTGTAAAGAATCATTCTTTTTCTTACAAATATTATAATGAATTAATCTACTAAGATTCTTATTAACTAATAATCCTTTTCATTATATCAATCTATATTAAGTCTTATCCAAACAATTAATGATCAATATATAAGACTTCTATAATAGAATGTAAAATACAATAAGAAATGTTTTAATTAATATTATTCAATCTACCATAGAATAAATAAATATCAAATTAATATTTCTCAGCATATTAACTATCATCATATAATATTTAATGAACCATTTGTATAATAAAGATTGCCAAACCATCTTTTGGATTAAACAAACTCCATGTAAGCCATATAATTCAATCCTTCTTCTTTGTAGATATATTTTCCCATATATGATGTCTGTTTTCATACAAATCTTCTTCAAAATACAATATATCAAACCAACGACTTCACAGCACTTTCGCATTCCATATTCTTTTCAGTAAATTTGATTCAAACTTCGCTTCAACTCAAACAGCTTTTCAAGTCAGATTTGTTTTCAAACTTTAATATTTTGATCCATCTGCACTGCAGCCTTTTCCTTTCTAATTTCCTTTTCAAACATCACTCCAAGCTATGGCTCACATCTATCAGGATCATGTGCCTGACCTTTACCAATCTTGTTAATTCAAATTCCAATATTCCATTTATAACAAGTCTTTATCATTTCTCTATTCACAGTTTATAAATTTTTAATAAATGAAATGAAATATATACTTTCAATGTTGATATAAATATACAAAGCATGGAAAAATCATTTTATACTCTGCATACCAAAACTCTTAGGGCTCCTTTTACAAAGGTGCGTTAGGGCCTTAACTCGCGGAATAGCGCCCACTAAAATGCCACGTGCGCTAGCTGCTACCGCCTCCTCTTGAACAGGCGGTAGTTTTTCAGCTAGTGCACGCTAATTAGCGTGTGCTAATTTGGTGCATGCGCTAAAAACGCTAGCGCACCTTTGTAAAAGGAGCCCTAACTATTTCATCAAAATATGGTATAAAGGCAGTAATATGTAGTGTTAAATAAGAAATACAAAGAAAATGAAGAAAAAAAATCTAGACAAAGTTTAAAGAGCCCTGGTTTCAAAAGACATTGCTGTAGGCACAGAATAAGAAAAACACTTTTGAAAATAGGCACAAAGAGACTGAAGAATGAAAATGAGTTGAACTAGAAAGGAGAAAAAGATCAGCTATTCCCAATAGGACACAGGAATGAATAAAATAGCCCTGTCTGTTTTATCATTTTGCACATTCCACCACAACACCTGCTCTCTTCCAGTACGACATAATCCAACTCTTTCCAGATCCACAAGGCATTAATCCTTCAACAGCATAGTTCAGTGCAGGAATAATCTGATAATGGACTCTAGAATAGTAGAAAGCTTAAAAAAAATAGCAGGAAAGACTTTATAGAAAGGAGTTTAGCATTATTTAACTGAAATAATAGGCAACTATATGAAATGTCAAATATTTCAGATGTCCTGTAATAGTAGAACAGGTTGAAAATGTGATATTTAGTTTGAAGTAGTGTGATTACCATATTAGTCCACTTAGAGACATACAAAAATGTTTTAAATACTATTAGGTCAATATTCAAAATGATTTAATTGACCAGAAATGACTCCGGGCTGGTTAAACTGCTCGTTTGGGGCTAACCAGTCATATTCAGCAGCATTTAACTGGATAGCCTATAGGGAAAATGCTGGAATACCTAATTTGTAACCCATTCTGAGCTCCTTTGGGAGGACTGGCTAAAAATTGAATGAATGAATGAATGAATAAATAAATATCTGGTTAGTGCCTGACATGAAACTGGCTTTTTTTTTTTTTTTTTTTGGGGGGGGGGGTATTCTGGGAGTGGAGGCTAATGTTTGGCAACTAAAATTCAATGCAAAGAAGTGCAGAGTAATGCATTTGAGGAGTAGAAATCCGAGGAAGCCATATGTGCTGGGAGATAAGAGGCTGATATCTACAGATGGGGAAAGGGACCTTGGGGTGATAGTGGCTGAGGATCTGAGGGTGACAAAACAGTGTGACAAGGTGGTGACTGTAGCCAGAAGGACATTAGGCTATGTAGAGATATGCGTAAACAGTAGAAGAAAGGTGGTATTAATGTCCCTATAGAAGTCATTGATTAGGCCTCACTTGGACTACATTTTACATTTACATGTATTTAAGAACATAAGAATAACCTTACTGGGTCAGACCAATGATCCATTTAGCCCAGTATCCTGTCTTCACAGAGGCCAATCCCAGTCATAAGTACCTGGCAAAAACACAAATAGTAGCAGCATTCCATGTTTCCGTCCCATGTCTGCACTGGATAGTCTAAGAAAGAGTACTGTGTTCAGTTTTGGAAGCCGTGTCTGGCTATGGATATAAGAAGACTTGAAGCAGTCTAGAAGAAGGTGATAAAAATGGTAGGGGGTTTGCACCAAAAGACATATGAGAAGAGACTTGAAGACCTGAATATGTGTACTATAGAATGACATGGGAAAAAAAATCTGTTCCCGTCACTACCCCGTCACCAGACCACCGTCCCCTTCACTGCCCCTTCCCCACCGTCTCCTTCACTGCCCCATCCCCTCTATCCCCTTTACCGCCCATTCCCGTCCCTGCCGTTCCCTTCACCGCCCCGTCCCCATCCCCAAAGCATCCACCCTTCCCTCTTGCCACTTCACCGCGCTTCAGCGGCCTGAGAATCTCCCTCCCTCCCCCTTACCTTTGCAGCGCATTAGTAAAGAAACTTACTGAAGCCGGCGGAGACTGTCTGCCTGTGCCTGCAGTCGCGTGTCTGTGGGTGGAAGCTTCTCCTCTGACGCAACCGGAAGTTGCATCAGAGGAGAAGCTTCCAACCACACACACGTGACTGCAGGCAGGCAGGCTTCATCGGCTTCAGTAAGTTTCTTTACTAAAGCGCTGTGAAGGTAAGGGGGAGGGAGGGAGATATATATGGCCGTAGGTAGGGAAGGAGGGAGGGAGGGGGGCCGCGCACGATTGGTGACTGCACGCCTTCCCTCCCTTAACTGCAGGAACAAGGCCATTCACCGCTCCACGGATGGATAGCCGCAGGTAGCTGCCACCGTGTCATTCTCTAATGTGTATTCTAGAGGAGAAGAAGGATAGGGGTGATATGATAAAGACGTTTAAATACTTGAAAGGTATTAATATAGAACCAAATCTTTTCCAGAGATGGGAAAATGGTAAAACCAGAGGGCATACATTGAGGTTGCAGGGTGGTAGACTTAGGAGTAATGTTAGGAAATTATTTTTCACAGAGAAAGTGGTTGATGTAAGGAATGCCAGGAGAGGTGGTGGAGATGAAAATGTTGACAGAATTCATAAAAAGCATGGGATAAACAAAGAGGATGTTTAATTAGAAAATGAATGGTATAAATTGAAAACCTAGGGCCAGTGCTGGGCAGAATTGTGAAAACCCCTGCAGCTCCCTCTTGGGTTCAGCACTACCTCGACCCAATACAACATCTTGTTAGTTGAGGTCACAGCACCGGGTAGCAAGTGGAATTTCCCCCAGGTCAAAGCACATTTCCTCCTAAACACATTGCAACAATAAAACATTGCAATGGCCTGTTTAACGTAAGTCTTAATGTTCACCTGGTAAAGGATTACAACTTCACAAACACCATCTCAGAATGAATTAGATTTTATTGCGCAGAAAGAAGATAAAAATGCATTGCAAAACACTAAAGTGCTTTATCAGATTAAAATATCAGGTAAGAACAGCATTAAAAACTTCCTTATTTAAAGTGCAATGTTAAATATTCTAATTAAAATAATTTCCTTTGAAATTCTCAATAACAACTCTCTTAAATATCTTGTTTTTGTCTCCTGCAGTTTTAACTTAAGCAAACCCAGGAACTTTCCAGGTAAGTATGCTTTTACAAAACGTTTTCTACCCTTTTAATTAACTTATCTCCCAAATGAAACTTTATTTTTACTCCCACAGGTAATCATTAAGAAGTGTTGCAGGTAAGAACCCCTTTCTTCCCTTCTTATACACCTTTGAGTTATCTTCACTCTTTTCTCTAGGGGTGTCCAACCTTTTGACTTCCCTGGGCCTCATTGGCAGCAAGACAGAGGAGGGAGCTGGCAAGATGGTAAACACTCGGAGGCAACAGAGGAAAACACTGCATCGCCCTCGACCGGGGCCACACAAAATACTTCACGGGGCCGCATGCGGCCCTCAGGCCGCAGGTTGGACACCCCTGTAAGTCTAGTGTGTCTCTCCTTGAGGCTCAGCCATATTTTAATTACTGCTTATTTACTTTGCAGGAACATACTGAAAACTTTTCAGGTAAGTGAACTACTAAACAAATGTAATACCTTTGTGTGCACACAGGAAAATAAAAAGAAAAGAAAACCTCTCCTTTGCTTTCAGACTTTCTTGCGGTGACTAGCATTAGATGAGGATGAACACCATCATGAAACTGGACTCTTGAAACAACTGGAACTAAACTGCAGACTTGAACTCCAGACGCCACCAAGAAACCAGGATAATCTGGAACCAGGACCAATGCAGGAAGTTGTTTGTGGTTTTTTTGCAATTGCGTTTAATCAAATAAAAATATTTTCGTCTCCCTCTGGTTCCTATTGTATTACTAGACTGCTTGTGTAAAATAAAATTATGTTCAGAAAATCTATTCTCTATTTACTTTTCAAGACTTGTCCCTTCCTCACAATGTCTAGCCAAACAAAACTCTCTCATGAAGCAGTGCAGCGCAAAATCAAAACAGTGCAGCAGCACTAGTCAGAATTCTGTAGCAGCTGAAATCAATGTACTGCATTCTTTCACATTCAATAGCTGACCCTTCAGTCATCAGCCACAGAAAATTCAGATTACTTTAATTCTGACTCTTACCATAGCTTATTTGACTTTTAAACCACAAAATTTCCAGTTCAAGTTTAAATTACTCACTGGGGCTACTTATCTCCCTATTTAAACAGGAATTTTAAAATAAATTCTGTTCAAAGTGCTCAAACTCCTGCTGAACTTAACTCAGAGAAGTTTTCCAATATAAGGAATTTTCCTTAAACTTTCTATGTACCTTTTTAGTCTTCTTAAAATGACCCTTCTCAAAACGTTTTGCTAAATATCCAGAAATTGCTTTACAATCTCTTCAATCAACTGGAAATGTATTCTTACACTTTTCAACTGTCAGATTCACTAGATTTAGTTACTCTTAAAACTCAAATTTAGCCAAAAGAACCTCCTTTTGACTCACTCAACCAAAACAGGTCCTGACTCCCTGAAATCCTATCACTGAAAACCATTTAGAACTATCACATGCACACTCTCATGCATACCAACACTCATACAACACTTATGCACTTCCATAATAGCTTATCTGCTCCAATGGGTAACTCTGTTCTAAGCCTAGAGTTTCTTTAAATTTAAAGCATAAATCTTAGCTGCAATACCTTAAAGATGGTTGTGCATACAGCTATTCTTTCTCTTTTTATATTTTAAGTTCTTGTAAACCGTGCCGAGCTCCACTTCCGTGGAGAGGATGCGGTATATAAACTTAAGGTTTAGTTTAGTTTAGTATTCTGCTTCTTCTCTCTCCGCTCTAATGCCAGTATAATAAGCAGCTCAAGCTCACTCTCTGCTCCTTCCACCCACCTGTGCTGTGTGAGGCCACCAATCAGGAGACGCCAAATTTGCACTCCTGACATCTGGGGAATTTCCTCCTCCATGCTTACACCATGCAAGTTGTGGCCCACTGTAGCCCAGGTCAGGGCTTCAATAGTACTCTCAGTGGTAAGCCACCCAAAATAACACCCAGTCGTGTGGCCCGGACTGGAGCCACCCTGCAGGACCGAACTCCACACAGGAATAAAAAGGAAAAGAAAATCAATCAACAAAAGTCACTACAATTTTCCTTTCGTAGAGAAATAATATTAAATTTATTTCCTTATTGTCTCAAGGAGAGTAGTCTTTCAAAATAATCGCCAAACTTGTCAGAATGTTCTTAATGAAAGCAACACAAAAAGTAGCAAACAAGGAAAGCAAATAACAGCACAAAATAAAGTCTTTAACTTGCTCTCAGCAGTGCTTCAACTTCAGCTGTGGCAGAGAGTTTCCCCTCAGTCGCAGCCCTGTCTGCTCCCACGCAGGCAGTTTCAAAATACAAACATAATACAGTTCATAGCACTCACTCCACACTGGTGCCCAAAGTCCACACAAGCCTCTGGCCAGTTCCACTCACTGCCAGGTCAGGAGAGTGATAGGTTTTGCAAAATGAAGTCTTTAACGTGACTTGCCAATTCCCTCCCAGGATGTACACAAAACCTCTCTCCAAGAAAAATCACTCTCTAGCTTGCAATCAAAAATAGTTCCTCAAGCAGTACAAAACAAACAAATTTCACTCACTGCTTGTGGGTAGAAGCCAAATCTACCTGCATAGTTTCCACCAACTCAGGGTCATATTCTGCCAGGCTTTCCTCAACTTCCATGGACTGATCTTCTGGCAACTGTGGCTCCTCTGCCTGACCAGCCTCAACCAGCTCCATTGGAATAGGCTTGTTGCACCTGTTTGGCTCCAGAGACTCTCTAGGGAGAAAGGACTTAAATCTCCTCCCTAGTTGGCTTCCCTTCCTGTTCTCAGTTACAGGTTTAAGTACCTTGGGGCAACGCCCTGCTGTGTCAGCCCTGGCAGTGTTCCAAGGACCTCTTGGGCTCCCCCGGTGGACAGAGTTATTATCATTGTCAGGAACTGCCTGTACCTTCCCGATTCCTCCCCGGGATTTCTTTCTTTCTGCTTTTTCCTCTGTCCTAACTGGGACCTGAGCAGGGAGAATACCTGGCTGGTCACAACGTGCACGCTAGTCATGCACATCATTTATATTTTATTTAAGCCATAAAATCTTTTCTGGGACTCCTGGCCTCTGACAGTCAGGATCCCAATCAATTCCCGCCACCATTGCAACCTCAAAAACAACACTACCCCTTAACAGGGACACCCCAGCTAACTCGGGCACCGCTGCATCCCCCGACGTACTCCCATGCCACCTGGCGCACTCTTGTGCCTGTAGAATGCCCCTCCTGACTGGCTAAGGCCCTAACTAGCCCACCTTAATCTGAACCAGGTCCCCAATGGCTCTCCAGTGCTGGCTTTGGTCTAATTCTGCTCTTCCCAGCTCGTTTTCAGGCCTGCGGCCTAGTCTTCAGCACGCCGGCATGCCTCATTATTGGCATACATTATTGGTGTGCCATTCGGACTTCCCCCTCTGCTGCTTCTCACATGCGCAAACCAACACACAAAATAAAAATTTAAAAACAACAGGCTCAAGATAGTCCACCATTCCCCCTGAACAGGTAAGTTTTTAAATCTGTTTTCACTTGCACAGTCTGTTGTGTATATGGCAGTTTAGTTTAGGGTGGGCTTGGAAGTGCTTTGCAAGGAACTCCAATAATTTGGAACATGAGGATGGTACTGGGCAGACTTTTACGGTTTGTATCCAGCAAATGATGAGATAATTCAGATAGGCTGGAGTGAGCTTCGACGGCAGTTCCAACAGTTGGAACCTAAGCAGTGGTGTACCAAGGATGGGGCCGGGAGTGCGGACCGCCCCGGGTGCCAGCCCTAGGGGGGTGCACAGCCAACCGGCCGGGTCCTGAACCTCCCCCGCTGCTCCTAAATGACACCTGCACCTCAGCGCGGCTGTCATACTTATTCCGAAGCAGAGTCGGCAGCCGCACTGAAGTGCAGGAAGGTCCTGCGATGACTGCCGTCTGCCTCCTCTACTCCATAAGAGGTAAGTGATGTCAGAGGGGGTGGACCGGCACACAACTCCCTGCATCTGCTGGCCCACCCCCTCCGGTGCCACTTACCTCTTCCGGAGCAGAGGCAGCATAAGTAGTCATCATGGAACCTTGCTGGTTTGGAGGGAGAGAGGAACATAGAAGGATGGTAGAGGGAGAGAAAGGGGGTCAGGGTGGTATGGAGACTAAGGGGGCAAATGCTGATGGAAGTGGAGGGAAGGGAGAGGAGAGAGTGAAATGCCAGATCATGGGGTGTGGGAAAAGGAAGGGAAAAAGAGGAGAGAGATGCCAGGCCATTGGAGGAGGGAAGGGAAGACGATGGATGCCAGACTAATGGGGGTAAAGGGAGAGATGGAAGGGGGAGACATAAAGTTTCTGGAAGGGGAAAAGAAGGAGAGAAGAAGCCATATAGAAGGGGCAGAGAGAGGATAGACAGTGGATGAAAGGAAGAGAGTGAGAAGAAAATGAGGAAAGCAGAAACCAGAGAAGACAAGATAGAAAAAAATTATATTTATTTATTTTTATTTTTTTTGCTATAGGGGAGATGCATCGCTGTTTCTATGGTGTTGCATTGTATGCAGAGTCCAGCTTCTTGATGGTTCAATTTAACTTTTGTCTACGTATTTTTATTTTATCCCCCCTTTTATAAAACTGTAGAGCGTTTTTTAGCACTGGCCATGGTGGTAACAGCTCTGATGCTCAGAATTCTATGAAAGTCTGAGCTGTTACCACCATGGCTAAAAACCATACTACAGTTTTGTAAAAGGGGGAGAGGTTAATTTGTGATTACATATTCCATACTAGGCAAAGGTGTTTTTTATGTACTGTGTGTTCAAAAGACACAGTTTTCTGTAAGGTTTGACTGTGAAGGATTGATCTGTACTAGTCTGGCTTGTTTAGTTTTACAATGGTGTATTGATGTTGTACTGCTCACTGCAGTATGTAAGATGCTGCCTTTTCCTAGGTACACTCTTGTGTGATGTGTGGATTGTTACTAAAAATCATGTTTTTCATACAGATGGGGGTGGGGTCAAAAAAATGATGGGCCCCGGATTTCACATAGGCTAGGTATGCCACTGAACCTAAAGATAGTACCGGGTGAACTTCTATGGTTTATGGCCCAGAAATATCAAAGAAAAAAGGTTGCTTAATTTAATCATGAATTTATGAGTGCAATTATTGGGCAGACTGGATGGACTGTTCAGATCTTTATCTGCTGTCATTTACTATGGTACTTGACCAACTAAGTGCCAATATTAAGTACTTAACTGGCCATGGTAACCACATAAATAAAGCCACATAAAAGTCAGTTCTGTCTTTTAGCAGTTTACCATAGCAGTTTATGTGCTGAATATCACATATAACCGGCTATGTTTTCACTGGCCCTGTAAACCTGAAAATTCAATGCTGGCTTCTGGGCATGGTCTGGCATTGAATTTCTGGAGATAATACTAGCAGCAATCAGCAAAATGTTGATTGCCCCTGGCTGAGTAATGGGCCCCATGTGTTTGTTTAAAATATTCACCATCAAGTTTAAAAGAATGGCAATGGGTAACGAGCGGAGTTCCACAGGGGTCGGTGCAGGGACCACTCCTGTTCAATATATTTATTAACGACTTGGAGATGGGGACGAACTGTGAGGTTATTAAATTTGCAGACGACACCAAACTCTGCAGCAGGGTTAGAACCACGGAAGACTGTGAAGATCTGCAAAGGGACCTAACGAGATTGGAAGAGTGGGCAAGAAAATGGCAAATGAGTTTTAACATTGAGAAATGCAAGGTCATGCATGTAGGGAAAAAGAACCCGATGTTCAACTATAAAATGGGGGGATCATTGCTAGGAGTGAGCAACCTTGAAAGAGACCCGGGGGTCTTGGTGGACACAACATTGAAAGCAACAGCACAGTGTGCGACAGCCGCCAAGAAAGCGAACAGAATGTTGGGCATCATTAAAAAGGGTATCACGACCAGGACGAAGGAAGTCATCTTGCCGCTGTATCGGGCAATGGTGCGCCCACATCTGGAGTACTGTGTCCAATACTGGTCGCCATACCTCAAGAAGGACATGGCAGTACTTGAGGGAGTCCAGAGAAGAGCGACAAAACTGATAAAAGGTATGGAAAACTTCTCATACACTGACAGGTTGGAAATGCTGGGGCTATTCTCCCTGGAAAAGCGGAGACTTAGAGGAGACATGATAGAAACCTTCAAAATCCTGAAGGGCATAGAGAAAGTAGACAGGGACAGATTCTTCAGACTGTGGGGAACCACAAGTACAAGGGGGCACTCGGAGAAATTGAAAAAAGACAGGTTTAGAACAAATGCCAAGAAGTTCTTTTTTACTCAGAGGGTGGTGGACACATGGAACGCGCTCCAGGAGGTTGTGATAGGCCAGAGCATACTACAGGGGTTCAAGGAGGGTCTAGATAGGTTCCTAAAGGATAAGGGGATTGAGGGGTACAGATAGAAGTAGAGGTAGGTTATAGAAATAGTCAGAAACCACTTCACAGGTCATGGGCCTGATAGGCCGTCGCGGGAGCGGACCGCTGGGCACGATGGACCTCTGGTCTGACCCAGTGGAGGCGACTTCTTATGTTCTTATGTTCATATATTCTTATGAAGAACCTGTATGCAGCCCTGGAAGTGGAAGAGATGAGACCATGCTGGGGAGCAGTAGCATGGTAAGGGGGGGCAGGGGGATGGTTTGCCCCGGGTGCCATCTTGATGAGGGAGCAGATATCTGTCCTCCTCTCTGCCCCCTCTCCTTTCCTGCCCCCCCCCTTACTGCCACGTGTGCGAGCCACTTTCTTTCCCCTGTACCTCTGTGCCATTCCTGGTGCGAGCAGCACCCCCCAACCTGCTGTCACACTAGCATAGATGCTTCCTCTGATGTCACTTCCTGGACCCTCGCTTAAGAAATGACATCAGAGGAAGAGCCGATGCTAGCGGGACAGCAGCTTGGGGGTTGGTGCTTGTGGCAGGAACATTACAGAGGTATGGGGGAAGGAAGTGGTGTATGTGGCAGGAGGGGGCAGGGAAGGAGAACATGGAGGTGGGCAGAGAAGACAGCAGGGGAGGGGCGTCGCTGCCACGGGCACCTCTCACTCTCATCTAGCGCTAGAATCTGTGCTTAACTTTTAGGTGTGTGCATTTACATCACCTTAGACCTGGTATAAATCCTCATGCCTAAATTAGGTATGGATCAGGTATATTCTATACCAGTGTACACACATTGTTGGAATGCACATGACCGATCCATGCCTCTCTCAAGGCCACGCCCCATTTTCAGATGCAAGCACTTGAATTAACACGCTCATCTTTATAGAATATACCTAGCAAGATGCACCCAGGAATTCTAATTGTTGCCAATTAATGCCAATAATTGATTATGAGCACCCAATTATGGGTGCCAATTGGTTTATTATTCACTTAAATTGCAAATGGGATTTGTCCACAGTACCTCACTGTTAAGTTAGTCATTTTCATGAAATAGGAAGGGGATTAACCTACAAGCAACTTGTTTCTGGTGGCAAGCACTTTCCAGGACTCTACACCACGAGTTCTTCGTCCAATTAGTTTGGTTCTGATGTTATGCACAACATATATGCCTGCATTCTATGCAAATCTAGCTGATACATATTTATCATAAATGTCATGAAATCCTGATTGACTAGGTTTGAGAACTGTTGCCGTACAAAAGGATAATCTAAACCTTATTTATTAACAGTAGTTATTTCTCCACTACTAAATATGTATGTAAAATCCGTACTGCCACATATTGATGAAGGGACTGTTCCAAATGAATGATCTTGTACTCCTGGCTGCTGACACTGATTAATTTGAAGCAATTAATGCCCTCTGCTCATTTCTACCAAACTTCTGCTTATATTAAGTCTATTCCTCTGTTTTTATATAGTATATTTGAGTTATAAATCATTGTGCTTGAATAAAATATCACACAATTTCATATAAATAGTGCCAATTTATGCAGGTTCTTTTTTGGCATTGGAGACCAAGTAATGGAAAAGAACTGAATGCTAGTCATTTTTTTCTAAAAGATTTTAGCAGGAGATGGACTATAACCTCTAAAAAGGGGCTCAAGGCTATTACTTAAACAAGCATATGTTTAAAAGGGGTTTTATAAAGGTTTATGTGTATGTTTTTATATTTTATGAACAATCACATTTTATGTTTTATTGTGTACTACTGCTACTACTTATCAGTGAACCAATTTTTAGGACATGTGGTTAATAAGGATAATTTTATAATGGGGCGCCTAGTTTAAGATCACAAGTAGTCACCTATTTAAGTGCTATTTTAAAAAGCCACATATGCTAACATTTACACACATCAATGTTTAGCAAATACTAGCATTTACATAAATAAGTGCATGCCTCTGGGTATAATTGTTTACATTTCCATTCTTTTCTGTTTTGTATTTGAATATAATCTGTGCTGACCTCTCTTTCTAACCCAGGGGTATGGAACTCCGGTCCTCGAAAGCCGTATTCCAGTCGGGTTTTCAGGATTTCCTCAATGAATATGCATTGAAAGCAGTGCATGCAAATAGATCTCATGCATATTCATTGGGGAAATCCTGAAAACCCGACTGGAATACGGCTCTCGAGGACCGGAGTGCCCTACCCCTGTTCTAACCCATCATGCCAAGAAAACTGCTCTCTTTCTCCTCAGCTCCAGAAACACCTTTTCTTTTTAACTCACCCCCAACCTCAGCAGCATCTTCCTCATCCATTCATCACCTCTCTTAAATTGCATCCCCCCTAATTTTTTTAATAGCAATAGACAACTGAAAAATATCCACTCAAATAAAATAACCCAACATTAATAACTTCTCCCTTAGACATTTATACAAAATAAATATTTAATTGCCAGGTTATGTTATGTTATATTAATCAGGTTTTCTATTCCACCTTTACCTATTCAGTTCAAAGTCAGATTATATTACAAAATATTTTGTCAGTTACCCAGAAAGATACAATGGACAATTCGACGCAGACATTCAATAGATTTGTTAGTACAGGTAGATCAGTACAAGTACTAATACAGTTAGGTCATAGTTACAAATATATAATTACAAATTCAAGTAAGTCATTGTTGGCTCATCATTATGTCCCATGAATTGCATTGGATAGTTTAGAAATGGGCTTTCATAATTACCATTTCAGTTACTTCCGAGTTGGCTCCCTGTCTTGGTATATTCATATCTCAAACATATCTCTCTATATATGTGTATATGCGTATCTCAGACATGAATAGTCCTTCTAAAATGACTGCCATAGGCAATAGGTATATTCACTGCAACAATCTTTAGTATGGTTCATGTTTGGTTCAATCTCCCATTTATTTGATTTTCAAATTCCAAATTATTCAGATCATTCAACTCCATTAAAATAAATGGAGTAAGCAATTTTGCACTCTAAGGGGTAATTTTATAACAAGGCCATTAGGTTAATAAGGTGCCTATTTTACCTGTTTTGTAAAGACATAAAATACTAAATCAAATCCTGCAGCAATGCACCATAAAATACTAGCACAAATCCTGCACCAATTGTGCACAGAGATTGATAACCTGCACATTCTGCTTGCTGAAGAGAAGGGATAAATGTGCATATGTATAATTTGTGTGGTCCTGCATATTTTATAAAATAATTGGGTAAATTATGACTTAGCCATGCTTTGACAGTCTCTGGCCCCTGAACATGCCTTCTGTGCAATTACATGCTGGTTTGCACCATGAACATCTTTAGGCAAGCTAATTTTACAAGAGTACCTTTATGTTAAAGCAAGAAAAGGGTTCATAAAAGTGCTTTCTAAAAGTGGGATTTTCCATCCATTTATCAAACTTGCACAGGAATCTGCACAGAAGCAATGGAATTCAAAGGAATCAAATGGGGCACGAAGATTGCAAACTACCATGATAGGGGCAAAGTGGCATACACTGTGGAATGAAGAGGCAAAGGTATGGGATAAGGGGTTAAGTGACATTAATATTGGAATCAATACAGTGCTCCCCCGCTCATTCACAGTCGGCGATTCACGGTACCAGTCATTCGCGGTATTTTCCTACTACGAATGACCAGGCAGGAGAAGGCAGCCGGAGAGGCAGGAGAGAGCAGCTGGAGCGCCAGCGAGTGAAGGAAATCACTCGCGGTATGCTCCGACCACCTCTTCCTGCACTAAAGTTGGGCCTCACCAATCAGGAGCTGAGTGTCAAAGCAACTGATTGGTGAGGCCCGACTTTAGTGCAGGAAGAGGCGGTCGGGGCATACCGCGAGTGATTTCCTTCACTCGCTGGCGCTCTGGCTGCTCTCTCTTGCCTCTCCGGCTGCCTTCTCCTGTCTCCCCCGCTAAAAACTGTATCCGTAGTTTTTCAAGATTTGGGGGGTTCCTGGAACGGAACCCCTGCAAATATTGGGGGAGTACTGTACTCCAAATTCTCTGGTTCTGCAGCAAAGAAGTATAAAGAAATTTACAATGGGGTCAGAGTAGGAAAATGAGCTCAATTAAGGTGTGCATGAAGATAAATCTGAGTGCCTCCAAATCTGAGTGCCTAGGAGAATTTTACTGTAAAATCATAATTTGTATCACACTGCCAGACAGATCACATGAAAAGACTTAGAGCCCCATCTTTGAATAGAAGAATGAAACACATCCAACCATTATCTGTACTATTCTCCAGCATTGTGTCCCAAATACAGTTTCTGGAAATAGGAAGCAACATTTAAAATCAGTAAATAAAAAAACAATGTTAGAAGACTCCAAGGCATCAACACAGAAGGTCTTTTAAATCTTATGTGCACAAAATTGGAACAAAAAGAGCAAAGCAGCCTGGCAACAATGAAATGAAGATCCAGTGCACCAAGAAAGGTGCAAGCAGACACCAAAGGAATATTGACTTTTATGTATAAAGACACTGCTTATAGAGGAAGTAAGCTAATGCCATGAGTGATGGGATATTAGCATATAAATGACTGCAGACAAAGACTTGCATGATCCATCCAGTCTGCCCAATAGTAGTCACTATAAATTCATAGATTGAAACAACATTGCCAAGTGTACTCTCATCCATTAAAGTGCTGGAGATCTGTACTGTATATTTGCACTCATAAGTGCTACATCATTTCAAGAGCCAGATTACAGAATTATCCTTCACATGTATTGCCATTGTAAGATGGCTAAATTCACATATGGTTGTATGTTTATATTTAGGTGCCTAGAGGTAGATGCCTATGCTTAGGTGCTATTCTAAAAATACATTACAGTGCACTTCTTATTCCATGATTTCCAAACTTCTGATTCTTTGCAGATTACAATAAAGAAGCCAGTTAGTTACTCATTTGTGATGAGAACACACTCCCATATTCTGACTGTAACACTTCTTATAAGATAGATAGAGACTTACAAGATCATGAACGGTATAGAGAAAGTGGAGAGGGACAGATTCTTCAAACTTTCGAAAACTATAAGAACGAGAGGGCATTCAGAAAAGCTGAAAGGGGACAGATTCAAAACCAATGCTGGGAAGTTTTTCTTCACCAAGCGGGTGGTGGACACCTGGAATGAGCTTCCAGAGGGTGTGATAGGACAGAGTACGGTATTAGGATTTAAGAAGGAATTGGATAATTTTCTGAAGGAAAAGGGGATAGAGGGGTATAGATAGAAGACTACTACATAGGTCCTGGACTGCTGGGCACGATGGACCTCTGGTCTGACCCAGCAGAGGCACTTCTTATGTTCTTATGCCAATGTTTATGAACTATGGTCCTGATTCTATAAACGGTGCCTAACAGGTAATAGAAACATAGAAGATGACAGCAGAAAAGGGCTACAGCCCATCAAGTCTGCCCACTCTGCTTACCCACCCCCTGTCTATGCCCTAATGACCCAATTTCCTTATCTTGACCCTCGTAGGGATCCCACATGGGTATCCCATTTATTCTTAAAGTCTGGCATGCTGTCTGCCTCGATCACCTGCACTGGAAGCTTGTTCCAATGATCAACCACTCTCTCTGTGAAGAAATACTTTCTGGTGTCGCCATGAAATTTTCCGCCCCTGAGTTTGAGCGGGTGCCCTCTTGTGACCGAGGGTCCCTTGTGAAAGAAAATATCATCTTCCACTTCGACACGTCCCGTGAGGTACTTAAATGTTTCGATCATGTCTCCCCTCTCCCTACGTTCCTCAAGAGTGTAGAGCTGCAATTTGTTCAGTCTTTCTTTGTACGAGAGACCCTTGAGCCCCGAGATCATCCTGGTGGCCGTCCGCTGAACCAATTCAATTTTGCGCACATCTTTACTGTAATGTGGCCTCCAGAATTGCACACAGTACTCCAGATGAGGTCTCACCATGGCCCTGTACAACGGCATTATGACTTCAGGCTTTCGGCTGACGAAACTTCTATTGATACAACCCAATATCTGCCTTGCCTTAGATGAAGCCTTCTCCACTTGATTGGCAGTTTTCAGATCTGCACTTATGATTACTCCTAAATCTCGTTCTGCTGAAGTCCTAGTTAAAGTTTCTCCATTCAAGAAGTACGTCCTACATGGATTTCCGCTTCCAAGGTGCATGACCTTACATTTCTTAGCATTGAAGCCTAGCTGCCAGGTTGAGGACCAACTTTCCAATGTAAGCAGGTCCTGCGCCATATAATTCTGTAAACTGCATTCACTTACTATATTATATAGTTTGGTGTCATCGGCGAATAGTGTTATTTTACCTTGAAGCCCTTGAGTCAGATCCCCTATGAATATGTTGAAAAGGAGTGGACCCAGGGCCGAGCCCTGCGGCACTCCACTGGTCACCTCCGATGTTTTAGAGAGGGTACCATTAACCACCACCCTCTGAAGTCTGCCACTCAGCCAATCATTGATCCATGCAGTTAGTGTCTCTCCTAACCCCATCGATTCCATTTTGCTTAGCAGCCTGCGGTGTGGGACACTGTCAAAAGCTTTACTGAAGTCCAGGAACACGACGTCCAAAGACTCTCCCAAGTCCAACTTTCTTGTTACCCAGTCAAAGAAGCTGATGATATTGGATTGGCAGGACCTACCCTTGGTGAATCCATGCTGACTGGGATCCCGAAGATTCCCTTCATTCAAGATCGTGTCCAATTTGCTTTTAATTAGTGTTTGCACACTATTGATGTGAGACTCACCGGTCTATAATGTGCAAACTCAGGTAAGCGCTGATGAGTGCAAGTGTCAATCATAAGCTAAACACTGTTAATAGAACCACCCCTAGCGGCACATAAAGCAGTCTTAGGCACCAGTAGGCACTGAAACCTTAGGCACCCTCATTTTATGCCAGGGTTTTCTTGGCCTAAAAGAGTGTTCCTAAGTTAGGTGCCTACTGGTACCTAAGTCAAAACATACCCAAAGCCCACCCACAATCTATCCCTAACCATGCCTATTTTCTGGTAGGTTTCTTGGAGCTGACATCTACCTCAAAGTGGTAGGAGCCTACCAAGGTAGGTGCCTAGCATCCAATTAAATGCAATTTACGTCGATTACAGGGCGCTAATAGTCAATTATCAGCACCAATTAAGTCTATTAAACAATTAAGTTAGGTGCTACATTGGTTACATGCTGATGCACAGTAGGTGCCAAACTTTAGCTAGACCAGGGGTAGGGAACTCCGGTCCTCGAGAGCCGTATTCCAGTCGGGTTTTCAGGATTTCCCCAATGAATATGCATTGAAAGCAGTGCATGCAAATAGATCTCATGCATATTCATTGGGGAAATCCTGAAAACCCGACTGGAATACGGCTCTCAAGGACTGGAGTTCCCTACCCCTGAGCTAGACTCTGGGGATCATGTTCAAAAGAGAAAAACATCTAAAACATGGCAAAAAGGGGCAGATGAACATTTTTCTCCTCAAACACTTCCAATTCAGTATTATCAAAACCTACCATCTAGGCGGTTTTCTATGTAGTTTGTAGTTCATCAGAGAACAAACAACGAAGGTGACTAGTCAGTGTTCAATTTCCTTTATTGTTAAATATGACTCGACACGATCGTGTTTCAGCCTAGAAGGGCCTATCTCAAGAGTCTGAATAGTGTTGACGAATCATTTGAAAGGAAGCTCTGGAATGAGAGGGCATAGGATGAAGTTAAGAGGTGACAGAAAGGGTGGTAGATGCATGGAAAAGTCTCCCAGAAGAAGTGGTGGAGACAGAGACTGTGTCTGAATTCAAGAAAGCATGGGATAGGCACATGGGATCTCTTAGAAAGAGGAAGAGATAATGGTTACTGCGGAAGGGCAGACTGGATGGGCCATTTGGCCTTTATCTGCCTTCATGTTGCTATGTTTCTTTTGGGCATTTATTTGTTATTGAAACAGGTCTAGTCTCAGTCGTCCAAGTTTTGCACTGGACATTTTCTGCAGTGTTCTATTATTGTAGAAAAATGTCTAAAATCATAAGTTTGCCCTAATCCCATCACCAACATGCCCTGTTGAGATTTAGACACACTGCAGACAAACAGCAAGGAAACACATCTAAAAAATATGTTTTGAAAATGACAATTTGAACATTTTATCAAACAAAATGTTAAAATGCCAGGTTATGCCATTTTGGGATTTTTTTTTTTTCTCTTGAAAATGAGCCCCAAAGACATAAAATCTAATGGGGCAAGAGGAGCCTACTTACGAAAAGGAACTTAGATGCTTATGCTCCTTTATAGTAACATAGTAAATGATGGCAGATAAAGACCTGAACGGTCCACCCAGTCTGCCCATAAGTTATACCCATTAAAAAAACATGATTAAATTAACTTGTCTCTGCTTTGATATTTCCGGGCCATAGACTGTAAAGTCTGGTATTGTCCTAGGTTCCAAATGCTGAAGTTGCCATCCAAGCTCACTCCTACCTATCCAACCATCCCGTTGTTTACAGGATATCTACCGTAAAGTCTGGCCAGTAACATCCTCATGTTCCAAGTTAGTGGAATTCCCACCCCAGCCCATCCTACACCAAATCATGGGATACAAGTCTGTCCAATACCGGCCTTAGTTCTTTAATTTACATCCTTCGTTTTTTAATTAGAGTTCCTCTATTTTTGATCCCTCGCTTTTTTGAATAGAATACTAGTGTAACCTAGCATTTATGCACAATCACTAATGGCAGCCATAAATTGATGTAAATGAAAGCATTTAAGTGCAGCAGTTACCTCTGCAATTTTGAGAATTCTTTAATTTACATGTATACGTTGTCACACGCTAGGTGTCTGCACAAGTCGATAGTTAGCACTAGCAGTGACAGACTTCCTCGATCTGGGCGTGTTCACCGGGAAAGGGGCAACTCTTCAGGAAATCTCCATCTAGGCAAGCGCCTAGCTCACTAGTCCACTTTTTAAGTTCAATTGTCTCAAGTGTGATCCACCAGTGCAACTTCAAGCCATACAATTAAAATCTTGGGAGTTGTTCTTGATCAGTGCTTGACCATGAAAAATCAGATTGACGCAGTGGTTCAAGAGGGATACTATACCTTATGGAAACTATGTACTATCAGATACTAATTTGATGCCGCAGCTTTCACAATTCTAGTTCAGACACTACTTCTGAATATACTGGACTATTGCAATATTGTATATTTGACAAGTACTAAGAAAAATTTGGCTAGATTGACCCTGGTTCAGAATACAGCAGTAAGAATGATTTATGGTCTAAGGAAGTATGACCATGTAACCCTCTATTACTGTGAGTTGCATTGGCTTCTGGTCGAGGCCCGGGTGATCTTTAAATTAGGATGTTTATATTATAAAGTTGCTTTTGGTGTTGGCCCATGATTCTTGCCGATAGATTTGTTATTGTGGTGCATAAGAATAGTAGAAAATCTCATGCCCCATTTACGTTCCCTTCAGCCAAGGACTGTAAAAGTAAGAAACATCATGGGCATTGTCTTTCCTACCAAGCAGCTTACTATGACAAAGATTTACATTCATTATTAATTAGATTCACATCTTATGAACATTTTTGAAAACTGTTGAAAACTTTTCTTTTTTCTAACTTTCTGATCAATTAGATTTCCGTATATCTTATTATTCCTGTATTTTTTCATAGCATAATCTTTTGTTAACCACATTGAACTCATCTCTATGCGGTCTAGAAATCTGATATTATGTTATGTTATGTTATGGTTATGAGACTATCTGGCCACAGTTCAGAATATTAAATCACATGAAAGAAAAAAACAGTCTTCTCAATATTTGTTTAAAGTCCATACATCTCTCACCACACTTGGGCTTTCAGGCCCTACGGTTTAAGTCATCTTCACCAGGGCAGTGCAACAAATAGAAACTTTGGTTTTAAAGTCCACAAACTTCTCAAAGAAACCAAAACAGAAATCCATAATTCTAGCCACACGTGGTGCCTGCTGCCTGCAATGCAGGTGCCACTGAGCTCTTTAAAGCTCTGAGTTAGGGAAACTGTGGAACTTGTGCATTTCTTGCTTGGATAGCAAAGTCCCTCTGAATAACAATCCCACCCTGGTTATCAAACATACAGGCTTCTTTCCCCACAATATAAATAAGCAGTTTCACTAAACTTTTATAGCATTTAAAGTTCCAACAGACATTTGCCAGAAATATATTTGCTTTGCTGGCAAAAACCAAACCTCAGTCAAAATGAGCATGGAGCAAACACAGACAACACACACACACACATACACACAGAGTTCTTTTCTTTCTTTTTCATAAAGTTCCAGGCTGCTCCAAACAGCAGTTTATAAGTCTTTCAATTAGCAACAAGAAAACTGCCACACTGGCTTTAGCAAACTTTCTCTTCAGTGTAGGACAAAAAGAAACTAGGCTCAATCTCCAATATCACTATGGAGTCTACCTCCATGGTTTCTTCAGGCTCACCTGGCCCAACAGTCAATTCAGAAGTGTCCATTGCTTCTAATCCCTCAGGACATTCAGTGGGTTGAAGCAGGGTTTGCTTTCCCTCTTCAATCATGACCATTTCGTTGCCTATGCACATCGGATCATTTAGCACCCCAGGCTGCGGTAGAAACCGCTACCACAGCTCAGTAAAGGAGGGCCAGGCCTAAATTTTTGTTTATTAATACTTTATATACCAGCTTTACTCAAGAGAGGGGTCAGCACAGCACTTGAGAATTTTTCATTACTTCATACAGAAATAATACAGCGGATTAATGATGCCATCTATACTAGAGGGTCCCAAGATGCGGTACGTGTAACTCAGGGGATAGGTAAACTGTTTGTGGGGGGTATGCAGTAGCCGGCAAAACAACGGAATGTATTGCTGCACCTCTTCCATCATTCTTCCTTCACCTTGCTCCCTTATCCCCTTCTATGTTCTCCCTCAGTCCTTATTTACCTGAATCACTACTGGTAGCAGTAGTCCAGTGATCCATACAAGCAGACACAAGGCCTTCGCAAGGCCACACTCCACCCCCAAGAAAACAGAAAGTTGCATCAAAGAAGTAGGGCACAGCCTAGTGAAAGCCCCAAGGCTGCTTGTAAACCAAATCTCAGTGCTCATGTCTGCCCAATTTTCCTACAAAAATATCCTTCAAAAATATACAATAATTATCTATTGGACTGGCTGAATGACTCACTAGAAAATGGAATATTCCCCAAACCCTAGGAAAAATCATTCTAACACGCATCCCAAAAGGTCAAAATGGAAAAATGATTGATGTCAAGATTTGCAGACCAGTAGCTTCAATCCCACTTCATATCATGATATTAGAAAGTGTGGTAACAAATCAAATCACAAAATACCTGGAACAGCATAAACTATTAGATACCACATAATCAGGGTTCAGAAAACACTATAGCACTTAAACACTACTCAGTGCCCTGACATCCAAGATTAGAACACGTATGAGCACCAGACAACAAGTCCTTGTAGGTATACAAAGAGAGATCTTGAAAAGAAGATTGTGCTGGAAGCAAAAACACAGTAAAATCTTTTTTAAGTACAGTGGTACTTCGGTTTACGAGTGCACTGGTTTGTGAGTGGTTTGCAAGATGAGCAAAACATTCGCAAAATCGGCGCCTCGGAAATCGAGCATGGCTTGATTTACGAGCGCCCTTCCCCCCCCGCGATCTGGCACCCTCCCCCCGCTATCCGGCACCCTCCCCCCGCAATCCTGCACCCTACCCCCTGTGATCCGGCACCCCCCCACCGCGATAGGGCACTCCCCCCCTGCCTCTGCTTACTGTCATCTGGGCACCGGCACCGGCATGTCTTGTGCGTTGGTGCCGGTGCCCGAAGATCGGCCTCCTCTTCTTGCTGGACCTTGAGCATCTGCGCATGCTCAAGGCCTGCGAGTTCATGGAGAGAATGTGAACTCGCAGGCCTTGAGCATAAGCAGATGCTCAAGGCCGAATCGTGGGGGGGGGAGGATGCCGGTCACATGGGGGGGCCTTCTGGGGGAGCAATGCCGGTTCTTGTGGGGGGGATGGGGGGAACGTATCAAAGTGAGTTTCCATTATTTCCTATGGGGAAACTCGCTTTGATAAACAAGCATTTTGGATTACGAGCATGCTCCTGGAACGGATTATGCTCGTAATCCAAGGTACCACTGTATATTAAAAGCAAGAAGCCGGGAAGAGAATCGCTAGACGACCGAGTGATAAAAGGGGCTTTCAGGGAAGACAAGGACTTAGTGGAAAGATTAAATGAATTATTTGCCTCAGTCTTCACTGAGGAAGAAGTGGAGAGATATACCAGTACAAGAAATTGTATTAAATTCTGATGAATCAGAGAAACTCGTACAAATCTCTGTAATACTGGATGATGTAATGGGTCGATTTGACAAACTGAACAGCAGCAAATCACATGGACTGGATGGTATACATCTCAGAGTGCTGATAGAATTGAAAAATGAACTTGCAGAGCTATTGTTACTAATTTGTAATTTTTCTTTAAAAGCCAGCATAGTACAGGAAGACTGGAGGGTGGCCAATGTGACTCCAATTTTTAAAAAGGGTTCCAGAGGTGATCTGGGAAATTATAGACTGGTATGTCCGATGTTGGTGCCTGGCAAAGTGGTAGAGACAATTATAGAGAACAAAATGACAGAACATATACATAAGAATGCATTAATGAGAGAAAGCCAACATGGTTTTACTCAAGGGAAATCTTGGCTCACCAATCTACTGCATTTCTTTGAAGGGGTGAATGAACATGTGGATAAATTTGAACCGGTTGATATTGTGTATTTGGATTTTCAAAAGGCATATGACAAAGTACCAAAATAAAAGACGAAACTGCAGAACAATTGTACAAGATGCAGGTAATGTTTATTTCAATAAACAATTTGTTGCGCACAAAATAAACCACCTTAAATAAGTAACAGGACCCGACACAATCCGTGTTTCAATCAACACGTTTTCATCAGGGGTCCTATGGGCAGGAGAACCCTTGTTACAACCTGAAAAAGACAAAAATGAATGAACGTTGTGCATCTTGTTGTTAACTTATGCCAGTCTATTAGATTTTAAAATGCGTGTTGTTTTGGCACTTGAACTCTGTGCTCATACCACGACTTAATGGTCACGGAGTAGAGATGCCCAATTTAAAGAGACAGTGTCTGACATCACAGCAATGATGCTCCAAAATGGCAAGATTTTTTTGAAACAGCTTTAGTAGATTATATATTTTTGGGGAATCAGCTATATTGGATCTTTTTGATGTAGTTCACATCGAACATTTAAAGAGCTGACTCGCCGCTGTTGAATAACACTCACGTCATTTTGGAGCATCATTGCTGTGATGTCAGATGTTATCTCTTTAAATTGGGAGTCTCTGCTCTGCAGCCATTATAGCTGTGGTATGAGTACAAATTGAAGTGCCGAAGCCGTACACATTTTAAAATCTAATAGACTGGCATAAGTTAACAATAAGCTGCACAAAGTTCATTCATTTTTGTCTTTTTCAAGTTGTAACAAATGTTCTTCTACCCTGACACAGCCCCAGAGCGAGACGGTGGCGTGCCTCATTGGCAAGGAGCATCAAAACCTAAAGACTAAGAACATAAGAACATAAGCAGTGCCTCTGCTGGGTCAGACCAGAGGTCCATCGTGCCTAGCAGTCCGCTCACGCGGCGGCCCATCAGGTCCAGGACCTGTATAGTAATCCTCTATCTATACCTTTCTATCCCCTTTTCCTTCAGGAAATTATCTAATCCTTTCTTGAACCCCAATACTGTACTCTGTCCTATCACACCCTCTAGAAACACACCCTTTGGGTGAAGAAGAACTTCCTAGCATTGGTTCTGAATCTGTCCCCTCTTAATTTTTCCGAATGCCCTCTCGTTCTTGTAGTTCTTGAAAGTTTGAAGAATCTGTCCCTCTCCACTTTCTCTATGCCCTTCATGATCTTGTAAGTCTCTGTCATGTCCCCTCTAAGTCTCTGCTTTTCCAGGGAAAAGAGCCCCAGTTTCTCCAGTCTTTCAGCGTATGAAAGGTTTTTCATGCCTTTTATCAAACGTGTCACTCTCTTCTGAACCCTCTCGAGTATCGCCATTTCCTTCTTAAGGTACGGCGACCAATATTGGACACAGTACTCCAGATACGGGTGCAACATCGCCCGATACAACGGCAGGATAATTTATTTCGTTCTGGTTGTAATACCTTTCTTGATTATACCTAGCATTCTATTCACCTTCTTAGCAGCCGCTGCGCACTGTGCCAACGGCTTCATTATCTTGTCCACTATTACCCCCAAGTCCCTTTCCTGGGTACTCTCACCCAATAACAGCCCTCCCATTGTATAGCTGTACTTCGGGTTTCTGTTTCCTACATGCAAGATTTTACATTTCTCTACATTGAACTTCATCTGCCATCTCGTTGTCCACTCCCCTAGTTTGTTCAGGTCCCTTTGTAAATCTTCACAGTCCTCTTTAGTCCTAGCCCCACTAAATAGTTTGGTGTCGTCTGCAAATTTTATTACTTCGTACTTCGTTGCTGTTTCTAGATCATTTATAAATATATTGAACAGCAGTGGTCTGAGCACCGACCCCTGCGGAACACCACTTGTGACCCTCCTCCAATCCGAGTAGTGGCCCTTCACTCCTACCCTCTGTTTCCTACCTGCCAACCAATTCTTGATCCATCTGTATACGTCTCCTTCCACCCCATGGTTCTTCAGTTTCCGAAGTAGGCGTTCATGGGGGTACCTTGTCAAAGGGTTTTTGGAAATCTAAGTATACGATGTCTATGGGGTCCCCTTTGTCCATCCGTTTGTTAATTTCTTCAAAGAAGTTCAATAAGTTCATTAGGCACGATCTTCCCTTGCAGAAGCCATGTTGGTTTGTTATCATAAATTTATTCCTTTCTAGATGCTCAGCGATTCTGTCTTTTATCAGCGCTTCCGCCATTTTCCACTGAACCGAGGTCAGACTTACTGGTCTGTAGTTTCCCGGGTCACCTCTTGATCTCTTTTTAAAGATGGGCGTAACATTGGCTATCTTCCAATCCTCCAGGATCACGCCTGTTTTCAGGGATAGATTACAAACTTGCTGTAGTAGTTCCGCTATTTCCTCCTTTAGTTCTTTCAGTACCCTAGGGAGGATTCCATCCGGGCCTGGGGATTTGTCAGTTTTTAATATTTCTATCTGCTTGTGTATGTCTTCAAGGTTTACCTCCATGGATGTTAATTTTTCTGCTTGGTCTCCTTTGAAGATTTGTTCAGGTTCCTGTACGTTGGATGTGCCCTCTTTTGTAAATACTGATGAAAAGAACATGTTTAGTCTTTCCGCAACTTCTTTCTCCTCCTTTACCACTCCTTTCCTATCTCTGTCATCCAAGGGGTCCCACCTCCTCCCTTGCCGGCTGCTTCCCTTTAACATATCTGAAGAACGGTTTGAAATTTCATGCTTCCCTGGCTAGCTTCTCTTCGTATTCTCTTTTTTGCTTTTCTAACAATGAGGTGACATTCTTTTTGATGCTTCTGGTGACACATTGAACAGCAAGATAAGTGTTTTTTTCCCCCACTGAACTTTAACTTTCATGCTTTTGCAACACTAGTTAAGATTTATACTGAACCAAAGCATTGTCAGCTGTTTCAATGATTTTTTGAACAGCTATAATTTCACAGAGTCATTCAGTGGTTTTGAGGCAATGAACAGGGGTTTTTGAGCTTGTGAAGCAACTTCCCTTTGAAGCACCGCCACAAGAATCGTTCTGTTGGCATGCGGGGATCTGAGGCTTTTCTCCTTACACAGTAGTATACCTGGCATGCACATTTTAGAGTGAAAGTGAAACTTTAACGGATTATGAATAGTGTAATTTAGCAAAGGGTTTAGTGGTGGATAGTTTAGATAAACTTTCCCCTTCAGGACGGCTTGTATAGTGGGTAACTAAATAGTGGGGTTCCTCAGGGGACTGTACTGGGACTGCTGCTTTTCATAAGAACATAAGAACATAAGAAGTTGCCTCCACTGGGTCAGACCAGAGGTCCATCAGTCCATCACGCCCAGCAGTCCGCACCCGCGGTGGCCCCATCAGGTCCACGACCTGTCAGGTTTTCTTGATTTAGCCCTATATCCCTATCTACCTCTATCTGTACCCTTCAATCCCCCTATCCTTCAGGAATATTTAACAATGATCTAGAGAGATAATTAAATTTGCTGATGATACAAAGTTGTTAAATCATAAGAGGGGACCTTGTGAGACTGGAAGACTGGGCATCAAAATGGCAGATGATGTTTAATGTGTGCAAGTGCAAAGTTATGCATGTGGGAAAGAGGAATCTGAACTATAGCTATACGATGCTGGATTCTGTGTTAGGAGTCACTGCCCAGGAAAAGGATCTTGGTGTCATTGTTGAAGATACATTGAAACCCTCGGGTCAATGTACGGCAGCTGCTAAGAAAGCAAATAGAATGTTAGGAATTATCAGGAAAGGAATGGAAATCAAAGATGAAAATGTGATAATGCCCTTGTATCGCTCTGGTACGGCCGCTCCTTGAATACTGTGTGCAGTTCTGCTTGCTGTATTTCAAAAAAGATATAGCGGAATTAGGAAAGGCACAAAAATGATAAAAGGGATGGGTCAACTTCCCTATGAGGAAAGGTTAAAACAACTAGGGCTCTTCAGCTTGGAGAAGAGATGGCTCAAGGGTGATATGATAGAGGTCTATAAAATAATAAGTGAAGTGGAAAGAGTAGATGTGAATCACTTGTTCACTCTGTCCGAAAAATACTAGGACTAGAGGACATGTGATAAGAACATAAGAAATGCCTTCACCGGATCAGACCTTAGGTCCATCTAGACCGGCGACCCGCACACGCGGAGGCTAAGCTAGGTGTTCCCTGATGAAGACCTTGTTAACTTGTATCCCTCAATGTGATTTGCAAGAAGGTGTGCATCCAATTTACCTTTGAATCCCAGAATGGTGGTCTCCGTCACAACCTCCTTCAGTTGGGTAAACGCATGCGGAGGAGTCCCATAAGGCTCTCCCCTGTCCCCCACACTTTTCAACATCTATCTGGCCGCACTTGGGAACCTATTACAAAGCCTGAAAATCAAGTTCTACATCTACGCGGACGACATTACCTTAGTTTTCCCCCTAACCTTCATATCTCCGGAGATAACAGACCACCTGGCATCCACCCTAAAACAAATTGAACTGTGGATGACCGATTTCAAATTAAAACTTAACTCTGAAAAAACCAAATTCTTCCTGGCGAGCCCAAACGACAAAATCAAAGACTCTACAATCTCCTTAAACGGTCAAGTCTTTCCTATCACAGATTCCATAAAAATTCTGGGAGTGACACTAGACCGCAACCTCACCCTTGAAACCCACACCAACATACTGGTCATAAAAGGCTTCTCTGCCTTATGGAAACTGAGAACCATTAGAAAGTACTTCGATGCAACCTCTTTCCGACTATTGGTACAATTCTACATCCTAAGCCTACTCGACTACTGCAACATTATCTACCTGAGGTCCTTCAAAAAAACCATTCAAAAATTCTGCATCATCCAAAATTCGGCAATCTGACTGATCTTTGGGCTAAAAAAAGTGGGAACACATATCTCCCTACTACCCAAAACTCCACTGGCTACCCATTGAAGCAAGAATCCAGTTCAAAGTTTGCCTGTATCTGTTTCAAATCCATTCTTTGTATGGCTCCCTTATACTTGGCTCCCCATTTTTCCTTAAACTGCCCTTCCAGGCCCACCCGCAAAGCCCACCTCTTCAGCCACCCAACTCTAAAGGCCTGCCGATACAAAAGTCACCTTAACAGAACACTTGCCTTCCAAGCAGGTCATCTAAATGACTGGCTGAGCAGAATTATCTCGCACTCCTCATCCTACCTAAACTTCAGGAAATTATTAAAAACTAGCCTATTCAACCGAATTATAACCTAAGCCCTCTCTCCCTACCCCTGCTCCCCAGGTTCTCTTTCCCTTACCTCTCCCCCCTGCCCACCTTACATTTTTCCCCTCATATTCTACCTTTTCCCCGCACACGCATATTTATTGTATCTGTATTCGCTGATTGTAACTATTCGCTGATTGTCCAGCCCTTCTTTGTTGTGAACTGCCTCGAACTACTACGGCTTTGGCAGTATATAAGAAATAAAATAATAATAATAATAACCTCCTCCGGGAGAGCATTCCAAGCATCCACCACTCGCTACTAAGTAGTAGAGTTAAAACAAACCGGAGAAAATATTTCTTCTTACAACGTGTAATTAAACTCTGGAATTCATTGCCAGAGAATGTAATGAAATCAGTTAGCTTAGTGGGGTTTAAAAAAGGCTTGGATAATTTCCTAAAAGAGAAGTCCTTAGGCTATTACTGAGATGGCTTGGGGAAATCCACTGCTTATTTCTAGGATAAACAGCATAAAATCAGTTTTACTACTTGGGATCTAGCTAGGTAATTGGGACCTGGTTTGGCCACTGTTGGAAACAGGTCCCAATTACCTAGCTAGATCCCAAGTAGTAAAACTGATTTTATGCTGTTTATCCTAGAAATAAGCAGTGGATTTCCCCAAGCCATCTCAGTAATAGCCTAAGGACTTCTCTTTTAGGAAATTATCCAAGCCTTTTTTAAACCCCACTAAGCTAACTGATTTCATTACATTCTCTGGCAATGAATTCCAGAGTTTAATTACACGTTGTAAGAAGAAATATTTTCTCCGGTTTGTTTTAACTCTACTACTTAGTAGCGAGTGGTGGATGCTTGGAATGCTCTCCCGGAGGAGGTTATTATTATTATTATTTTATTTCTTATATACTGCCAAAGCCGTAGTAGTTCGAGGCAGTTCACAACTATATTTCTTAGGTAGGCTGAAGTTCACAAATATATTTCTTAGGTAGGCTGAAGAGGACTTGATGACTTCGGTCTGTCCCAGTATGGCAATTCTTATGGTCTTAATTCTATCACAGTCTGCTTCTGATTAAACAACTTCTGTTGTTTGCATATTGATCATCTCAGTAGTTGTTCTCAATTTCCAGATCATTTATACTCGTAAATATGTTAAAAAGCATTGGCCTCAGTAAAGATTCCTATGGCATTCTAAAATGTACCTTTCTTCACTGAAAAAGCTGAACATTTCCCCTATACTCAGTTTCCTATCATTTAACTAGCTTCCAATCCACAATAGGACATTATCTACCTTTCCGTAGTTTTTCAATTTCCTCAAGAGTCTTTGATAAAAGACTTTGTCAAATGCCTTCAAAAAATGCAGATAACACTCTATCAGCCCATTCACCTTTATCCAAATTTTTTTAACACCTTAAAAAATGTAGCAGACCGATGAGGCAATCCTCGCTTGACTAAATTCATGTTGGATCTGACTCATTACGAAATGTCTTATCTATATTTTTATCTTATTCTTATCTTAGAATATAAGGTAAAACCTCCCAAGACTAGTTCATAAAAACATTGTACAAAAAAACAATTTATGTGTATTTTAATTATGGTTGCTGATAACTAGCTTTTTAAATGTCTATTTTATTAACTGCACCTAGCCTAGCCCCGCTCTCCCCCCCCCCCCCCCAAAATGGATGCCAGATGTCATGAGGCCAATAAGCAGGTGGGCCGAAGCTTCTGTACCAATACAAACTGGCACTGCATCAAACCTGGTGGGTATAACCTTTAATTCACTGCTTCTCTGGCACCAGATCCAGTGCCATCTGTTCAACTTTGCTAAGCTGTGCTTGTTTCTGTTCAAGGAGGATGCCAACAATGCAAACTGTCTCCTACACGTGCAGAGAATCATCAGAGCAACTAGTTTTCTTAGACCCATATGGTGGCATCTGAAAATGTACTCTGTCTTTATCACTAGTACCACCCTCAGTGTTTTAAGAATGGAGCACGGATGACAACATCTTGATTAAGGCTTTAGAAACCTTTAGCTTTTGCTTACAAGATGTGCTAAGAAAGACTATTTGAAAAGGTGATGAGGAGCCTTAGCAAATTTGTCTTGAAAGAAATTCTAAAAAAAAAAAAAAAAAGTTTCAGATTTTAAAGATGAAGAAACCTGAGCCAGATATTATATAGTTACACTTTGATGTAAATGTAAATCTGTTTTTATGATCATTTAAGTAAATGATTTCCTTTTTCTTATAGAGCTCATTTTAAAAAATTCCTAAATCCTGTCCTATATGTGGAAATATTCAACACCCGTTGTTGTTTCTCATGTTGAAAAAATACAAGACAGACTTTTGTATGGGATAGTTGTCCAACAAAGATGTAATCTTGTACTCAGTTTTTGGTACACATCTAAGAAAGAATTGTGGCCAATAGGATTGGACAGAAAATATGTTTATCAGGAGCTGCAGACAAAATCCTCAGGTACTCCTCTGTTTCGAGAAGGACCCACTGTCTAAGAGCAGCCATCAGTCTATATCTGATCCAGAGCCACTAGTGACATCACTTTCTCCTTCTTCTGGTCCCAGCTCTGACATAGCTGAGGATGCTGCTCTGGACCAGTGATCTCAGATAGTGGATCATATAAAAGTGGATCTAAGGGTGCTGGAGATGCAGATAGAGAGGTTGGCCAACTAGCAGGAGTGACAGATGGCAGTAATCACCAAACTTGTTGGAGGAGTGGTCTAGTGGTTAGAGCATCTGCCTTAACACCCTGAGGTTGTAAGTTCATCTCACTTAATACTTCATTGCCCCATGCAAACCACTTTGATTGTGTAAACAACACAGAAAAAAAAACAGTATATCAAGTCCTATCCCCTTTACCTTTACCCTTCTTTGGATCTCTTTCTCTTTAAAGCCAATGCCATCTGCCAGGATAACTCCATTTCCCTTTGGTTCTTCATATTCTATATAGACTGAATCTATATTGCACCTAAAACATTGGCACCAGAAAAAGCACTATTTTATTATCTGTGCTTAAAGTTGGTGCAGTTTATAGAATAATGCATATGCCAGGGAATTGTAACTAAATTTAGGTGTGGCTATTTGCAGCAACAAAATGTGGTGCAAATGACTTTGCCTAAATTTAGGCAAGGCTGTGTTTATTCTATAATCAAATGCCTAACATATTCTCCCATTTTTGCGCCCCCTTTTCTGACTTGAACATAAAATTTAGATGGAGATTCCCATGCCTAAATTTATGCAGGGAGCTGGTATTTGAGTCTAAGCACTAATAACTATTAAAATGCCAATTATGAAGGCTAATTAGCTTGTTAATCAATAACTGTAAATTACCCACACAATTTGAGTATGTGACCAAAATTGCATGCACAATTTTACTGCTTTTATTGAATTAGGTGGTATCTGTCCCCCTTCCCTTCCCCAGCTTGTTATAAATCTAAATGTTACAAAAACAGCATTAGCTTTATTTTTGCCATGCATGGGGGCTCAGTCACATTTTCCTCCAGGCTTTCACCACAGTTTATAGGCAACATATCCATATCATTTCAAATAGGTGTTTCTGGATTGAGGCAAGAATCTTAGCAACACTTAAGTGATGTCAATAAAAGGTATAAGGATAGGGCAAATCAGTGGCGTACCTAGCATGTGTGACACCCGGGGCCCATCATTTTTTTTACCCCCCCCCCCCCCCATCTGTAAGAAAAACATGGTTTTTAGTAACAATCCACATGTCACACAAGAGTGTACCTAGGAAAAGGCAGCATCATACATACTGCAGTGAGTAGTACAACATCAATACACCCATTGTAAAACTAAACAAGCCAGACTAGTACAGATCAATCCTGCACAGTCAATCCTAACAGAAAATCATGTCTTTCAAACACACAGAACACAGAATACACCTTTGCCTAGTATGGAATATGTATGGAATATGTAATCACAAACTAACCCCTCCGTCTTTTACAAAACTGTAATGTGGTTTTTAGCCATGGTGGTAACAGCTCAGATGTTCATAGAATTCTGAGCATCAGAGCTGTTACCACCACGGCCAATGCTAAAAAATGCTCTATAGTTTTGTAAAAGGGGAGATAAAATAGAAATACCTGGACAAAGGTTAAACTGAAGCACCAAGAAGCTGGACTCTGCATACAATGCAACACCACAGAAACAGCGATGCATGTCCCTTAAAACAAAAAATAATTTTTTTCAACCTTGTCTTCTCTGGTTTTTGCTTTCCTCATCTTCTTGTCACTCTCTTCCTTTCATCCACTGTCTACCCTCTGCCCCTTCTGTAGGGCATCTTCTCTCCTTCTATTCCCCTTCCAGAAACTTTATGCCTCCCCCTTCCATCTCTCCCTTCACCCTCATTGGTCTGGCATCCATCTCCTTCCCTCCCCTCCCAAGCTCTGGCATTTCTCCCTCCCCTTCCATGGTCTGGTATCTCCTTTCCTTTCCCTCCTTCCCATGGACTTGGCATCATTGGTTCCTCTCCCTTGTCTTCCTTCTCCCTCCTTCCCACTGTCTCCCCAATTGGGTGCTACAGAAGCAGCATTTCTCTCCCCCCTTCCCTGTGCAGAAGCAGCATTTCTATCCCCCCTCTCTTCCCTGTGCAGCAGCAACATTTCTCTTCCCTGTCCTGTGCAGCAACAGCGTTTCTGGCCGGTTCCATACTGCAGCCGTTTTTCCATTCAAAGCCGCAGGCATCGACACCTAGCGCGATCTGTGGCTGCATCAGAAGCCTTCTCTCTGACGTCGTAACATCAGAGGGAACACTTCTGACGCAGCCGCGGATCGCACGAGGAGCTGACTGCTGCGTCTTTGAGTGCAGAGACTAAACACCCACCGGAGGGAGCACAAGTTGGGCCACGGAAACCCCTGATTTGAAGTTTACTGCCGCTGCTGCTGGTTAAGAAAAGCAGCAATAGCAGAATAGGGAGGGTGGCCAGCTGTGCACCCCCTTGGAGCATGCACCCGGGGTGTTCCGTCCTCCCCCCTTGGTACGCCACTGGGGCAAAGCCAAATATGGGGCAACTTAGCTATGGATACTCTCTTATATAGCTAGATTTTTAGTACTTTTAATGTTGCTGCAGTGCCAAGCCTTGATCCTGTACAAATTTCCAAGTTTATTTAAAATTTGATAAATTCACTTTTACAGAATTTCAAAGCATGTACAATAAAAATATGGGAGACAAACAATTATTAGGGTAAACACTGAGAGGAAAGGGAAGAACTATAATCAATATAGGAAAGAGAACGAAGGGATAAAACATAAGGGAATTAGGTAGGTGATGCCTTGCCTGCATTAAGAGTTGATGTCCAGCTAATACTGGGAAGAATTAATCAAAATCGTCCCTGAATAGGTAACTTTTTAATTTCCCTTTAAACTTGTCAAGGGCTTCTTCCTCCCTTGTCTGGACCAGTAATGGGTTCCAAATTTGAAGAACTGTGACAGGGGTTCAAGGAAGGTTTGGATAGGTTCCTGGAGGATAAGGGGATAGAGGGGTACAGATAGAACTTGAGGTAGGTTATAGAAGTGGTCAGAAACCACGTCACAGGTCGCGGACCTGATGGGCCACTGCGGGAGTGGACCGCTGGGTGGGATGGACTTCTGGTCTGACCCAGTGGAGGCAACTTCTTATGTTCTTATGACTGAGAAAAGTGTGTTATGCCTGGTGTTAATTGTTCTCAAGGATGGAATTGTGAAAAGGTTTTTATCCTCTGATCATAGAGTAAGAAACGGATTGTAAGGGGTAATTACTCTAAGAATAGTGGGGCTTTGAATAGTTGGACCTTAAATGTGATTAGAGCCATTTTATATGTAATTCTGTGATTGATGGGGAGTCAGTATGCGTTGTTTAGTAATGGCGTGATGTGATCAAATTTCCTTTTTCTTGTAACTATTTTTATTGCAGTGTTTTATATTATTTGTAATCTTCGAATTTCTTTTTTTAGTAATACCCTTATAGAGTGAATTGCAATAATCCAATTTTGATGTTATCAGGGAATGTATTAGGGTGTTCAATGTCTCATTCGAGTGCAGTTTCCCGATGGGGTTTCTCAAGCACAACTTGTTAAGTTTTGGCTTTATGTGTATACTAGTCTTTAAGCCCGTTACATTAACGGGTGCTAGAACAGATATGTGTGTCTGTTTTACTTTCTTTCTTTCTCTCTCTCTCTCCTTGGCCGCTTTCAGTTTGTCTGTCTGTCTTTTTGTCTGTCTCTTTCTTTCCTCGGCTGTCCACCACCACCCCTTGCCTGCTCCCCCTGTCCAGCAGCAGCCCTTCTCCCTTCGTTTTACCTCCCTTCTGTCCAACAGCACCTCTTCTCTGCTCTCCCTGTCCAGCAGTAGGCCTTCTCCCTAACTTTGACCTCCCCCCCTGTCCAGCAGCACCCCTTACCTGATCCCCCTGTCCAGCAGTAGTCTTTCTCCCTTCCTTGTACCTCCCCCATGTCCAGCAGTACCTCTTCCAGCAGGGAATTTTTACCAGCATGGGACACCTCGCACGACATCCTCCAGACAGCATGGGACATCTCGCAGCACCCGCACGACACCCTCCAACCATTCCTCTAGGTGCCAGCTATCCGGAGTGAAACCGCCATCGCCACAAGCACGCACGCACGCCTCCGGCCAATGCAAACCGGCACTCTCGCCTCAAACCGCTGCATGCCACAAATAGAATATGGCCACGGAAGGACACAGCACGCTGTCAGGGATCACAGTCTCCTAAGTGCACATGCGCGCTTAGGGTTTTATTATAGAGGATGGAAAGGTACAAAAACATGCACTAGGGAGCCATAGGTCTTCAAGGCAATGAGTGGGGAACAGGCTGAAAAATTAGAGCACATAGAGGTAAGTAGGGACATAGATAGACAGGTTAAAATGCGGCAAATCACCGGGCCCGGACGGGATCCACCCAAGGGTGCTGAAAGAACTAAGACAGGAAATAGCGGGCACAATCCAACATGTTTGCAACCTATCCTTGAAAACTGGTGAGGTGCCAGAGGACTGAAAATTGGCAAATGTCACACCGATCTTCAAGAAGGGATCGAGGGGTGACCCCGGGAACTACAGGCCGGTGAGCCTGACTTCAATAATAGGGAAGATGGTGGAAGCTATGATCAAGGACGGCATTTGTGAGCACATCGAGAGGAATGGCCTACTGAGAACAAGCCAGCACAGATTCTGTAAGGGAAGGTCGTGCCTAACGAACCTTCTGTACTTCTTTGAGGGAATAAGCAGCAGGATGGACAATGGGGAGCCCATAGACATCATTTACCTCGACTTTCAAAAGGCTTTCGACAAGGTGCCACATGAAAGGCTACTTAAGAAGCTGTGGAGCCACGGGGTGGGAGGGGATGTGCACAGATGGATCAAGCACTGGCTGTCGGGTAGACTGCAGAGGGTTGGAGTAAAGGGCCAATATTCTGACTGGCGGGGAGTCACGAGCGGTGTGCCACAAGGATCGGTGCTGGGGCCTTTACTCTTTAACATATTCATCAATGACCTGGAAAAGGAGGCAAAGTGTGAGGTTATAAAATTCGCAGACGATACCAAAATGTGCGGCAGAGTTAGGACCAGGGAGGAGTGTGAGGACCTACAAAGGGACCTGGACAAGCTGGAAGACTGGGCAAACAAATGGCAAATGCGCTTCAACGTAGACAAATGCAAGGTCATGCATATAGGGAAAAAGAACCCGTTGTTCAACTACAAATTGGGGGGGGTATTGTTGGGAGACAGCAGACTCGAGAGAGACTTGGGTGTGCTGGTGGATGCATCACTGAAGCCATCTGCACAGTGTGCAGCAGCCTCGAAAAAAGCCAACAGGATGCTGGGCATCATAAAGAAGGGCATAACAACCAGAACACGGGAAGTCATCATGCCATTGTATCGAGTGATGGTACGTCCGCATCTGGAATACTGCGTCCAGTATTGGTCACCGCACCTCAAGAAGGACATGGCGGTACTTGAGAGAGTCCAAAGGAGAGCAACAAAAATGGTAAAAGGGCTGGAACACTGCTCGTACGCCGTACTATTACATTCAATAATTTAAAAAAGTCTTTCATCAGGGGCAGTACCAAAAAGTTGGAAAGCATCAATAATATCTCCTATATTAAAAGACCATAAAATCAGTCATGACGACCCCACTAACTACCGTCCAATTGCTAATATTCCATTCTTAGCAAAAATCACAGAGAAAGTAATATTCACTCAACTATCAGACTTTGCCAATTCTACCAATACATTACATCCCAATCAAACAGGCTTCAGGAAACATCATAATACAGAGTATTCCTTAATTGGGCTCACTACCAATATCATATATAACCTTGATCACCACAACTCGGTAATTTTATTTTCTCTTGATCTTTCAGCCGCATTCGACACAATCGACCATACTCTTCTTCTCGACAGACTTCATTCAATAGGCGTTAGCGACTTAGCATTGCAATGGTTTACCTCCTTTCTCTCTAACCGTACTTCTACGGTACGCTTTAACAACACAATTTCGAAACCTTTTTCCCAAAACTATGGTATCCCCCAGGGCTCAACTTTGTCTCCTCTCTTATTTAATATTTTTTTAGCTCCCTTACTTAACCTAAGCCAATCCATAGGTTTTACCACCTATGCTTACGCAGATGACATCCAGTTGACTCATGCATTCAACCCGGAAAATCCAAATGACATAATTCAAATTAACCAAAAATTAGAACAAATTAAAAGTTGGCTAGCACAAAATAAACTTGCACTTAATGTATCCAAGACAAGGGCTCTATTTTTTCCTTCAAAACAAGACCTAAAACTATCAATCCCTTTTTCGATCAACAACACACCAATTGAATTAGCAACTTCACTTAAGATTTTAGGCGTAATCATCGATAGTAAATTTTCTTACCAAGAACATATTAATAACACAGTTAAAAACTGTTTCTACCGCTTGCGTCTAATCCGTTCAATGTCCAAGTACTTAGAGCCAAAATCAGTAAATATTTTAGTCCACTCACTCATAATATCCAAATTAGATTACTGTAATTCCTTATTATTAAACATAACAAATAAGGAACAAAGACGTTTACAAATAATTCAAAACACCGCCATAAAATTAATACATCATGGAAAGAAATACGATCACGTGACTCCATATCTGATGAAATCTCATTGGCTACCCATTAACCAGAGAATAATATATAAAATAGCATTATTAGTCTTTAAGACAACTACAACAAACGAACCTCAGTTTATTAACCGCTTATTAATCCCACACTTCTCAAATCGTTCTCTCCGTTCTAATAGTCAGGAGTTACTTATGGTTCCATCATTGAAAATAATAGGAACTAGGCGACACGATATTTTTTCAGTCAAAGCCCCACTTATCTGGAATTCTCTTCCTTTATACATTAGAAATATTAAAGATCTCACTTTATTCAAAACTAATCTAAAAACATTCCTGTTTAAAGTTTCCTTTAACCCTTAAATAGGAATCATCTTTCATCAATTAAAAATATCATAAACTTCAAAAACTTTCTACCTTCAGGTACCCCAACCTCAATGTTCTATCCTACCCTATCCAATTCTCTTCGCCTATATACGAGGACACAACAATATTGTAACTTTTTATCCCTTATGTTTTTCCCACCCATTCCAGTATTGTCTGTTTTGTTAAGTGGTCACGAATATGTTTTTTAATTCACAAAAATGATCTTAACTGTTTTTTACCCCTATATTTATTGTAATGTTATTCGCTTAGAATTCTTAAGCGAACCATTAAATTTAAATAAACTTGAAACTTGAAACTTGAGAGGCTGGATAGGCTGGGGCTCTTCTCTCTGGAGAAAAGGAGACTCAGGGGAGATATGATAGAGACCTTCAAGATCATGAGGGGCATAGAGAGGGTGGATAGGGACAGATTCTTCAGACTGAAGGGGACAGCAAATACGAGGGGGCATTCTGAGAAACTGAAGGGAGACAGGTTCAAAACAAATGCAAGGAAGTTCTTTTTCACCCAAAGGGTAGTGGACACTTGGAATGCGCTTCCGGAGGAAGTGATCAGGCAGAGTACGGTACAGGGATTCAAGCAGGGATTGGATGGATTCCTGAGGGATAGAGGGATCGTGGGGTACTGAGTAAACCAACCTGGTCGTGCATGTGCAAGACCGGAGGGCTAGGACTTCGATAGGAGGGCAGAACTTAAATGGGAAACCAAGGTGACAGGGGAGCCCTTCTGATGATTCAGACAGGCCTTGACCTGTTTTTGGCCACCGCGGGAGCGGACTGCTGGGCAGGATGGACCTGTGGTCTGACCCGGCAGAGGCACTGCTTATGTTCTTATGTTCTTATATTTTTGGTGTGGATAGGTAGCCTGGATAGACCATGATCTTTTTCTACATTTCTAAGCTACCTTCTTGGCACTCTGACCATTGTGCCAGAAATGGTATTCCATTCCCTGTAACAACCAGTTTCCTTTAAATCTTCAGCTTGCAGCTGCTTATCTCTTCTGAAACATATGGAACCAAAAACGTGTGCAGCTTTAGAAATAGATTGTTTATTCAGGGAAACAAGTAGAGTACTTTCCTAACTGCAAAGGCAGAGCTGCCTGAAATTGTACAGATTTCTCAATGCCATTTTTTTTTTTTTTTTTTTTTTTACAGCTGGCATTATATCACACAGCATAAATAAGTTCCCTCAAAAAAAAAAAAAAGTCTGTGTAACTCATGAGGGACAACAGACGAATATACGCAATAAAAGCATTGCACATTAATGCCAACATCGTTGAAGGCTCCACAGTGCCTTTTATGTAATGGCAGGAACCTGTCACTTGGTACAAAGAATAAAAGACCTTTGCCCTACAAGTCAAAGCACAAATTAAGACCTTATACTTGGAAACATCTCTGAGCCAAATAACTTATCCATACAAATTTACAAGGCCACCATGGTACTGAAAATTTATCTGATGAGTTTTAATGCATACATGTTTTACACTCATAAAGTAAGTTTATGCACATAGGGCCCAATATTCAGACTGCAAGCAGCAGCCCACCTAAGTCACATTGTTGGCAGTGAGCCTGCATATTCCATGCTGGGCTGTTTTAGCCATTAATCACAAATATTCAGCAAAGATGACTGGTTATCTCATGCTGAATATTCACAGTTAGCTGGTTAATGCTATCTAACTGGTCAGCAGCCATATCTGCATGGGTAAAGTAGATTTGAGTTGGGGGGGTAAAATAAGTTTATGACCATTAAAAATTTACACAGAACTAGGGTTAATTTTATAAGAGGGTACCTATGGCAAAAGAACAAAAAAAGCTGTCTATTTATGTTTATAGTGGAACCTTGGTTTACGAGCATAATTCGTTCCAAAAGCATGCTCGTAAACCAATTTACTCATATATCAAGCGAGTTTCCCCATAGAAAGTAAGGGAAACTCACTTGATTCGTTCCACCTCCCATCGCCCCCCGGCCACCGGCTTTGTTCCACCCCACCCCACCACATCCCCAAAAGAACCCCCCACCCCCGAGGCCACTGATACGCTTCTAAATCTCCCCCCCTGCAAACCGGCATGGCTCCCCCCGCCCGCAAACACTGCCCCCGGCAAACCGACATCACCCCCCCATGTGAACTGGCATCCCCCGCCCACCCAAACTGCAAGCTTACCCCCACAACGTTGCTTCGGCACACAGCATCAAGCCACAGGAGGTGCCGGTGCCGGTGCCAAAAGATTGTGCTTCTCCTCCGACTGGGCCTTGAGCATCTGCACATGCTAAAGGCCTTCTGGCTCTCGTTCTTTCTGAGAATCTCGGAGAGAGGCGGGAGCCAGAAGGCCTTGAACATGCGCAGATGCTCAAGGCCCGGTCGGAGGAAAGGCATGATCTGCAGGCACTGGCACCTCCTGTGGCTTGGTACTGCGTGCCGGTACCACATTGGGGGGGGGGGGTAAACTTGCAGTTTGGGTGGGCGGGGGATGCCAGTTCATGCGGGGGATGGGCATTCACGAGGGGGGGCAATATTAGTTCGCGGAAGACAGCGTTTGCGGGCAGGGGTGATGCCAGTTAGCGGACTGGGGGACTCGCAAATCGAGTCAATGCTCAGTTTGCGAGTCACGATTTGCGAGAACGTTTTGCTTGTCTTGCAAAACACTTGCAAACTGGTGCACTTGTAAACTGAGGTTTGACTGTATTTTATAACAGTAAAACAATTCCACAAGTCAATCATTTCACTCTATCAGACAAATATAAATTCTCGAACCCTCAGTTGATATGAATCTCTAAAACAATGTCTTTAGAGGCAGCAACACTCAGTATTTGTCATAAGTCCATTCATAATTAATTTAAAATTTCAGTACAAAAGAATTTTTTAAACGTTTTGAACTTTAAATTATATGGGGAAAAAAACCCATTGCAACTCTAAAGTACTACAGCAATCCAGTGTCCAATCAAAACTTACCAAATTAGATTTTTCTGTAAACATTTCTTTGGCACACAGCTCTAAGTTGATTACACAAAGCAAATGTGACTTAGTAGCTTGCTTGCTTAGTTTATATACTTCTTTTCCTGTAATTTCAATCCAATTGTTAGAACCCTAGAGCAGAAGAAACACAAAAGAATCCTGTATGAAAAGAATGGAACAAACTTTGCAATGTTAAGATTGCAGCTCCAGTAATTGGGAGCAAAGTCAGTCCTGGGAAGATTTCTACAGTCTGTGCTCTGAAAATGACAAGCACAAGTATGTACAGTATATGTAGTTTCATATCACCTTGTTGGGCAAACTGGATGTCTTTATCTGTCATCATCTACTATGTTATTACGAGTAGGTGCTGAAAAGTTTTCAGCCCGACCAACCAGCTTCCTAAATTCTGAGTGTTATTTTGTCACTGTAACTGAAAAGAATGTTTTGATATTGTTTCAGATCATTGATTGAACCATTTCCACATCATTATCTTTTTGGTTGAGCTGAGAATTTTACAGCACCCCCTGGTATGGTGCTCATTTTCAAAACTTGTGATTTTTAAAAAGGCAGATTTGGGATGTGTATCACTGATTTTGGCCAAATAGCAAAGGGGTGGGTTTTTTTGGGGGGGGGGGGGTTGGGGGGAGTTAGATGGGCTTTAAATCTGGATATTTTTCTGTAATAATGGAACAGAATAAAAGTCCAAGGCAAAAAAGTTTACTTTTATCTAGACCTATTTCAGTCATGACTAAAGCAGAAAAAGGTGCCAAGGAACCCCAGTGATCACTGACCTCCACCCATCACCGAAAGATGTGAAGGTGACATTCCAGGCTCTATGACAGCTCCAGATATTATGGACATTCCTAATAAAGCAGCAAGTAAGTGGATGGAGTAGCCTAGTGGTCAGTGCAGGGTACAGTGAACAATGTGAAAAGAGGTTTAATTCCTACTTTAACCCTTTCATTTCAGTACAAATATCTGATCCTTCTGGATCTGAATATATAAGTGGCCTGCAAGTCTGAGGGCTATTGTAGTGGTAGACCTTTAGGTACAATAGGTGTCCTCTATTCTTGGAGGGCTCACCATACAATATGAAAGGGGTTTAGGTGGGATTTGTACCTGAGTCCCTTTATGTGACATCTACTGCACTGACTGTTAGGCGTCCCTTCTACACTGCTGTGATGTCTGTATGGCTAATTTATTAGGAATGCTTCCAGACAGATGCTCCTGTGACTTGTTTTGCTATGTTTTGCGCTTGGAATTTTTTTTTTTAATGGTACTTACAGATGGACATGTTGAGCATGAAAATGTCTAGCTCAAAGCCATTAGCAAACCAGAAATGTAGATGTTTTTCTGGTTTGGTTATGGCTTTGAGGCCCACCCTCAAGAAACCCTCTCTCAACTCAAACGACCCCAGCAACTACCGTCCAGTCTCCAACCTCCCATTCAACTCCAAAATCTTGGAACGAATAGTACTCTACCAATTACAGCTATTCATAGAAGAACAAGGAGTTTCCAAGCAGGCCACAGCATGGAGGTGATTCTCCTAGACATCATTGATGACACCCTGCCTTTGACACCATTGATCACCAGCTCCTACTGTGCAGACTCAAGGACTCCACCCTCCAATGGTTGACCTGCTTTCTGCATCAAAAAACACAATCAGTAATACTAGGACCACACAAATCAGATCCCAAACCTATCAAATACAGAGTCCCCCAGGGTACCCTGCTGTTCCCTCTTCTATTTAACCTTTACATCAAACCAGTCATTGATATTGTCCAAAACTATAACATCAAGTCCACTCCTATGCTGATGACATCCAGCTACTGATCTACTGATCCCCCTAGGTGAAAACCATTCTGCCCAACTCACTAACCTTCAACACAGCCTCTCTGGCATGAAAAACTGGATGACAGACAACAAACTTCAAATGAATGCCTCTAAAACAGAGCTCCTATAGATATATACTATAATCTTCTGTGAACATACTTTTGTCACACGCTCTGAGTTCACGGAGGATGGGTTAGAAATATAAATAAATAAATAAAATGTTTTCAGCAAAACATCTGAATTTGAACTTCAACATTAGGTCAAAAACTACAATTATAATTTTATTTATATACTGTAGTACCTTTCAATTCATTGTGGTTAACAAAAAGAGGAAATTGGCAATATCAGTGAAAAGCACACACAGATGCATAAGGCTATTCCAAAATAAATTTGTTTAACAAATAAGTTTTCATATAAGAAGTAGCACCAAAAATCAAATGAACAAGACCTGGTCTCCAACACACTGCCTGAAATGACAACAGGTGCTCCATAAATCGCTTTCAAGTTCTACCCTTCATAGAAAGAAAGACAAACACTGTAATAGGATGTCTGGAGATGGCAAACACAAAATCCGTCAAATAATTTGGTACTACGCCATGTAAAACCTTAAATAACAAGCAACAAAATTTAAACATAACCCTGGCCTCCAGAGGAAGCCAGTGTAATTGACAAAAATAAGGGGAAACATGATCATATTTTCCAAGATTAAGAGCTCCTTTTACTAAGCCGTGTTAGGGCTTTAACCCATTGAGCTGGCGTTACTTCTAGAAGCATAGCGCATGGTAATTTCCTGCGTGCGCTAAAAACGCTAGCGCACCTTAGTAAAAGGAGCCCTAAATATTAAGCAAATCACTATTCTGAACTATACGTATGAGGGGTGTTCAATAATTTATTTACCAGAGTGTGAAAGAAAGTAGCAAGCATGTTGAAACAAGTCTGTGCATGTTATGACCAGTGTTCCCTCTAAGCGGGCGGGTGTTGTGAGCAAACTTTTTTCACCGTGAGCCAAAAATATCGGGCGCCAGCAAGTTATGAGCCAACTCGCCCGATTCTCCTCTCGCCGCCCTGCCATCTGCCGTACGCCTCTTCCGATCGTGCGCTGTGACGAGAAATGTGTGCGCTGCGATGTAATATTTTGTGCGCCAGCGCACGCCAGCGCAGCTTAGCGGGAACACTGGTTCAAATGGTTTTATTTATTTCCCCAAATTTATTTTTGTTATACGCATTGAAAATATTTGATATTGCGTTTAAATCAAAATCTCAATAAACTTGAAACGAGTGCCCGTGAGATTGTGGGAGGGTTAAATACTCAAAACTTAGAAGTTTTTGCTACGCCAGCTTTCTGGTATCTTTACATACAGTGGCGTACCTAGCATATGTAACATCCGGGGCCCATCATTTTTTGGCACCCCCCCCCCATCTGTAAGAAAAACATGATTTTTAGTAACAAACCACACGTCACACATGAGTACCTAGGAAAAGGCAGCATCTTACATATTGCAGTGAGCAGTACATCAATACACCCATTGTAAAACTAAACAAGCCAGACCAGCACAGATCAATCCTACACCGTCAATCCTAACAGAAAACCATGTCTTTCGAACACACAGAACACAGAAAACACCTTCGCCTAGTAAGGAATATGTAATCACAAACTAACCCCTCCCTCTTTTACAAAACTGTAGTGTGGATTTTAGCTACGGAGGTAACAGCTCTGATGCTCATAAAATTCTGAGCATCAGAGCTGCTACCACCAAGGCTGGTGCTAAAAACGCTTCACAGTTTTGTAAAAGGGGGGATAAAATAAAAATACATAGACAAAGGTTAAATTGAACCAGCAAGAAGCTGGACTCTGCATACAATGCTTCACAGAAACAGTGACACATGTCTCCTAAAGCAATAAATAAATAGAAATTTTTTTCTACCTTTGTCTTCTGTGGTTTCTCCTTTCCTCATCTTCTTGTAACTCTCTTCCTTCCATCCACTGTCTGCCGTCTCTCTTCCCCTATATGGCATCTTCTCTCCTTCTATGCCCCTTCCAGAAACTGTATGCCTCCCCCTTCCATCTCTCCTTTCACCCCATTGGTCTGGCATCTCTCTCCTCGCCTTCCCTCTCCCACACCTCTCCTCATAGTCTGGTATCTCCCCTTCCCTGATTCTCTGGCATCTCTCTCCTTTCCTTTTCTTCCATCTTTCGCTCCCCCTCCATGCTCTCACATCTCCCCCTTCCTTTTCCCTTAGACTGGCATACCTTCCTCCTACGCTCCAAGCCCTGGCATCTCCTTTAATTCCCTCCCTCATCTTCCTTCTCCCTCCAGCTGGGTACCGCAACACTCTTCCCTGCAGCTCTGCACTTCCCCACAATTGCCATGCTTCGGTTCCTCTTCTTCCTTCCTTCCTCCCCCCCCCCCCCCCGCGGGACCCTGCGGCACCATCAACTCTTACTCCCTCTAATGTCGGCCCTGCAGCTCCAGACTTCCTCGCACCTTCTCCCCTCCCCCTTTGGATCGCTATTATTTTAAATGTTATAGCCGCGGAGCTGTATCCATCAGTGGAGATGTCTAACCTCGGCCTGCCCCGGAACTCTTACTGCAACAGTGACTTCCTGTTCCTGCCTAGACGGGCGTCTGCTGCAGTAAGAGTTCCGGGGCAGGCCGAGGTTAGACATCTCCACTGTTGGATACAGCTCCGCGGCTATAACATTTAAAATAATAGCGATCCAAAGGGGGAGGGGAGAAGGTGCGAGGAAGTCTGGAGCTGCAGGGCCGACATTAGAGGGAGTAAGAGTTGATGGTGCCGCAGGGTCCCGCGGGGGGGGGGGGGGGAGGAAGGAAGGAAGAAGAGGAACCGAAGCATGGCAATTGTGGGGAAGTGCAATCCCCCCAATGCGTCCCCTTACCTTACCGACGCGTGTGTGCGCTGTGAAGAGAAACTTTGCGCTGCGATGTAATATTTTGTGCGTGAGCGCAGGCCAACGCAGCTTAGCGGGAACACTGGTTATGACATGTCTCAAGGTTACTCATGCACAGTTACAACTCAGTGTGAATCTAACATTCCAAGAGACAGGATGTCAGGAGAGCCCTCATGTGAATCAAATAAAAAAAACTGCTAGATTGGCAGCACCATTCATTAATAAAATTTCTCACAAAATAAAGGGAAAAGGCCAAAGGAGATCCATGAACGGATGACTGCAGTTTATGGTGAGTCTGCCCCATTATCCTACAAAGTAAAGTTTAGAAGCAGGCAGTTTAAGTGGGGTAGAGAGTTCATTGACGATGACCCTCACACTAGATGGCCTATGGAAGCAACTTCCACAGAAATGTGCAAGAAAGTTGAGAATTTAATTTTGTTAGACAGCCAAATTAAAGTTTCTTGAATAGCTGAAGAAATGGGCATCTCAGCAGGTATAGTTTGGAAAATAATTCATGAAAAGTTGGGCATGTCCAAGGTTAGTGCAAGCTGGGTTCTAAGAATTCTGATGCCATGTCAGAAGGTCATGAGGCTCCAGTGCTGTCAGGAGAACTTGGAGATGCTCTGTGAAGGCCAAATGAATTTTTTTCATCGTTTGGTGGCTGGAGATGAGATTCAGGTCTATGACAGAGATCTTGAGTCCAAAATGGAGTCAATGCATTAAGAACATAAGAAACGCCTTCACCGGATCAGACCAAGGTCCATCTAGTCCGGCGATCCGCACACGCGGAGGCCCATTTAGGTGCTCCTTGTTGGAGACCCGGATTTCCCGTTTCCCTCAATATGATTTGCAAGAAGGTGTGCATCCAACTTGCGTTTGAAACCCAGCACAGTATTCTCTGCCACCACCTCCTCCGGGAGAGCATTCCAAGCGCCCACCACTCATTGTGTGAAACAGAACTTCCTGACATTTGTCCTGAACCTGCTGCCATTCAGTTTCAGGCTATGACCTCTTGTCCGTGTCACATCTGAAAATGTCAGTAATGCTGCTTCCTGGTCAATTTGGTCAAATCCTTTTAATATTTTAAAAGTCTCTATCAGATCCCCACGCAGTCTTCTCTTTTCGAGGGTGAACAGTCCCAGTTTTCCGAGGCGTTCCTTGACTCCATACCTTTGACTAGTTTCGTGGCTCGCCTCTGCACCCTCTCCAACAGAATTTTATCCTTCTTAAGGTATGGAGACCAGTGTTGGACACAGTATTCTAAGTGTGGTCTGACCATTGTTCTGTAAAGTGGCATTATAACATCTTCCGACCTACTCGTGATCCCCTTCTTAATCATGCCTAACATCCTATTTGCTTTCTTCACCGCCGCCGCGCATTGAGCCGATGGCTTTAGGGTTCTGTCTATCAGCACCCCCAAATCCCTTTCTTGTTTGCATTTGGCTAATGTCACCCCCGACATCTTGTATTCATGTTCTTTGTTTTTCTTTCCCAGATGCATCACCTTGCATTTGTCTATGTTAAAATTCATCTGCCACTTTATCGCCCACGTTTCCAGCTGGTTTAGATCCTTCTGAAGATCCTCACAGTCCCTTTGAGAGCCAACCGCCCGACATAGTTTTGTATCATCTGCAAACTTGATTATATTGCATGATGCTCTTCCAGCTCATTTATAAAATATTGAACAAGATGGGCCCAAGAACCGAGCCCTGGGGCACGCTGCTGGTCACCTTTTCCCAGCCCAAGAATTTCTCATTTATGGTTACCCTCTGCGTTCTGTTCTCTAGCCAATTTCCGATCCATCCGTGCACTTCTCCTCCTATTCCATGACTTAGTAGTTTACTCATAAGCCTTGCGTGCGGAACCTTGTCAAACGCTTTTTGGAAGTCCAAGTAAATTATGTCCACTGGATGTCCACTATATATTTGCTTGTTAACCTTCTCAAAGAATTGAAGTAAATTTGTCAAACATGACCTCCCTTTCCTGAAGCCGTGTTGACTAGCTCTCATTAGGTTGTGCTTTTCCAAGTGTTGTACAATGCGGTCTTTAATTAGTGCTTCGATTATCTTCCCAGGAACCGATGTGAGACTCACCAGTCTGTAGTTTCCTGGTTCACCTCTTGATCCTTTTTTGAAAATTGGGATGACATTTGCTATCCTCCAGTCGTCTGGTATTTGCCCAGTTCTAATTGACATGTTAGCTAAGGATTGTAGTAGTTCCCCAATTTCTATCTTAAGTTCCTTTAATACTCTCGGGTGAATCCCATCCGGTCCAGGGGATTTATCACTTTTTAGTTTGTCAATCTGAAAGTAAATCATGTCCAACTCCACATTTATTGTTGTTAGGCTCTCCTCTATGCCTCCGGTGAATACCCTCCCAGTGTCTGGCATTGTTGTAGTGTCCTCGTTTGTGAAGACAGAGGCAAAGAATGAATTTAACCTATCGGCAACCTGTATGTCTTCTTTGATTGACCCTATCCTTCCTTGGTCGTTGAGAGGGCCCACTGTTTCTCTTGCTGATTTCTTTGCTTTTATATATCTAAAAAAGGGCTTAAAGTTTTTGTTTTCTTGCGCTATCTTTTCTTCATAGTCTTTTTTGGCTTCTATTACCGCTTTATGACACTTTTTCTGGTTGATTTTGTGACAGTTCCAGGCCTCCGTCGTTTTTTCCCGTTTCCATTTTTTTAACAAGTTCCTCTTTTCCCTTACTGCAACCTTCACCTCTTTGGATAACCAACCTGGTTCACATTTGCTCTTTTTTCGCCTTCCTTTGGATATCTTCGGTATGTAAAGATTCTGTGCTTCAATGATGGTGTTTTTCAGTAGAGACCATGCTTGATCAACTGATTGGATTTCTGCTTTGCCCTTCTTGAGCCGTTTTCTAACCATAGAAACATAGAAACATAGAAATAGACGGCAGATAAGGGCCCAGGGTCCATCTAGTCTGCCCACCTTAATGTCCCTCCCCTACCTTTGCCCTGTGAATAGATCCCATGTGCCGATCCCATTTGGCCTTAAAATCAGGCACGCTGCTGGCCTCAATCACCTGTAGTGGAAGACTATGGTTCTCATGCTGTCGTAATTCCCTTTTTTGAAGTTAAAGGTTGTGGCTTTAGTCTTGATTGGTTTCCCCTTTCCGATGCCAATGGTAAAATTGATCATATTGTGATCACTTGTCCCCAGCGGGGCCGTAACCTCTACATCTGCTGTCCTTCCAGTAATGCCATTTATAACCAAGTCCAGGATTGCGTTTCCTCTTGTCGGTTCTCCCACCATTTGTTCAAGGAAGCAATTTCCTATCATCTCCAGGAATTTTGTCTCCCTGCCGCAGATTGACATTCCCAGTTTCCAGTCTATCCCCAGAAAGTTGAAGTCCCCCATGATCGTTACATTTCCTGATTTACATCCATTGTGAATTTCCTCCATCATTTCTTTGTCTGTTTCTTTAGTCTGTCCCGGAAGTCTGTCTGCAGTGGAAGCAAAAGTCATCCCTCACTCAAAAAAGTTCAAGACAGAAAAATCTGCAAGAAAAGTCATGGCAACTGTCTTCTGAGATTATGAAAGTCTTTTGCTTATGGAGTTCATGCCACACCGGGGAGAGTTATGCCAACACAATGACTGATTTGTGGGAGTCAATCAAGGAGAAAAGATGAGGAATACTCACAGTAAGCATGCTGCTTTTTCATGAAAATGTACCGGTGCACATGTCACAACAATCAACATTTGGATAGAAAATGTTGTGTTTTGAATTTAGGAATCACTCCGTGAGACGATTTTGGAATCATTGTGGTTAATGCATTGATATTTTCAGCTCTTTGTGTTGCAGCTACCAAAAAAACCCAACATCTAGAAAGAACAGTGCAGCCATTTCAATCACAAGGTTTTCTTTTACTGCAAGCAATATCATTAATTTGTTTTAGATTTTATTTTCAGGTTTGCAGTCTTTGATCACAAAAGGGAATCTGTATGAATGCAGCACTTGACAAAACAATTTGGTATAACTTCATAATTCTGGGATTTAGTGCTAAATTTACAGGTTGTACATAAGCATACCATCACTAAGTCATTTTCAAGTTTTTGAAACACAGGTTTTATTCTAAGATTCATGAGCAATAATGCTGATAAAATCTTGACTCATCTTCTAAAGGGTGTCCTTTCATAAGTACAAAGGGCATTGGTAATGATCCAGTAAAAATAATGGCTCTTGTAGATGTGCTGACTTCCCGTCCACCTTCCCAAGAAAAAAAAGATGTATTTAATATTTTAAACTGCCTTTAGTGATTTGGTCCATCTCTGCCTTTGATTATCAAAAATGTGAAGGATATGATAACATTTCAAAGGATATCTTGGAAAATATAAAACTTGGGAGATACTTTTAGAGCTACACATGTGCAATGTGCACATGCATATTTTCATCAGTGTAGACTTTTCTGAATTTCCAAACTGAAAGTACATGAGTACCAGGGGCTCATTTTCAATAAAGATAGACGTCCAAAAGACAGCATAAACCAGCACTTGGATATCTTACTAGTCAAAACGTCCAAGTGGGCATTCTTAAAACAGACTTTCTGTATATCTTTCTAGTTGTTTTGTCTTCAGTGCATCTAAATCTTAAGGAGCCATGTTAGAGGCATATTTTGGGCAGTCTTGGGGCAGGCTTAGGACTTGGACACTCTGTAGTGATAATCAAACCTTTAAAAAACATCCAGCAACATACAATGGATTTGGCTAAGATTGAAACATTTTCTGTTGAGGTGAATAACTTAGTATCTCAACAAATGACAGATAAGACACTAATTTTGAGAAAAATTGAAAACTTGGAAAATCAAAATAAAAGTTTACATTTGAGAATTTTAAATTTTCCTATTGCAAGGTATATGATTCCTCAAGAACTCTTTAAAAATTTCATGATTACAACTTTAAAGATTTCTGAGTCTAATATTCTTCCTCTACAGAAGATCTATTATTTGAAAAGATTGCAGAAGGACTTAAAAGAGGGTAGGAAAGAACTGGATGTATCTGTTTTGTTTGAATCATCTCATATAGAACTTTCTGGTCTCTTTTGTATTTTACTAAAATAAAGAGATGGTGCTGAGATTATATTATAATCTTAAAAAAGTCTCCTATTTGGGAGAAAGAATTTACTGTTTATATTTCCTAATGTCTTGAAGTGGACACAACAAATTTGGAGGAAATAATTTCTAATACAGTTGAATCCACCTAAGTGCATGTCGGTTAAACGCATGCTTCGGTTATACACAGCCTACCTCCATGGTCCTGTTATTTTTAATATTAAAAATTAAAGTAAATGGACGTAAACTCTGGATAATTGCAATTCTGATAAGCACACAATCCGCTTATGCGCACTGATGTTATAGGTCCCACCTCTAGGCATTCACGTTACATTCATTCCGGTTAAAAGCAATCACGTTCTCACGTTGATGAGCCACGTGTTTCAGATCAGCAGTCTATGCGTGGCCAGGTGTTCGAACTTTTGAAACTGCACCATGTCATCTCATGGAGAAAAACCTTTGTCTTTGGCTGAATGTGTCCAACACGCTGGTCAAAAGTCATTGTCTCTGGCTGAACATGTCGATGTCTTAAAGAGACTTGACCAACGGGAGAGTCAGGTATCTATTGCAAAACATTACAGCGTTCATCCTAGCCAGATTTCTCTGATTCACAAAAAAAAGTAAGCCATATTTTATATATATATATATATATATATATATATATATATAAAATCTTTATTCATTTTCAAACTTACAATAAGTGTGACAACACGTTAAAACATTTTAACATTAAATATATCACTTAATATTCAGCAATAATACAAACCTTATCTCCCTCCCTTCCTACCCTTTCATAACAAATATTTTATATCCTACATAGAAGATGATATACTAAAATTTCCCACCCACCCCCTGAATATTGAACTTATAAATTTAAGGGAAAATGGCATCTATTCATTACAATATTTTGTTAACGGCTCCCAGACATCTTGAAATTTCCTTAAATACCCCTGCTATGTAGCCATATTGAAAGACTGACAAAACAACAGCAATCCTACCAGGAAATGGAAAAGAATTGGGAAGGCTGGAGATGTTGAACAGGCATTGCTGCAATGGTTTGCTGAAGCTAGAAGTTGTCAACTGCCAATCAGTGGGCCTCTGCTGATGGAGAAAGCAGCACAGCTATCCGAAGAACTATGCGTAGAAGACTTCAGAGCTACAAATGGTTGGCTAAAGAGGTGGAAAGTTTGTAATGGCATAAAATCTAAGAAGCAGCATGGCAGAAAACAAGAAGCGGATGAGTTTGGTGCAGAAAGATGGATTATGCGACGTTTTCAACACCAATGAGATGGGCCTGTACTGGCATGCCATCCCTGATGGAACATTGGCTTTCAAATGCAGCAAAACTGTTGGCTTTAAGGTGCCAAAGGAATAATTGACATTGCTGCTCAGTTGCAATATGGACGGTAGTGAAAAGCTCGAGCCACTGGTGATTGGGAAGAATCGATATCCTCGGTGCTTCAAAAACATTAAACGCCTGCCTGTTGAATATGAAAGCAACAAAAACGCATGGATGACAGCGACACTGTGGTTTGAATGGTTGCAGAAGCTTGACAATCTGATGAGAAGGCGTAGGAGACACATTGTAATGCTATGTGATAACTGTGCAGCAAATAGCAATGACGTATGACTAACCAACATCAAACTTATGTTTCTACCACCAAATACGACCTCTTTGATCCAGCCTATGGACCAGGGGATAATCATCAACTTCAAATGTCATTACAGGTTGCTTGTCCTAAAATATGTGATGACATATTGAAAAAATGTGATATGCTTACACACTAGACAATGAGCCATACAATAATAGCAATTCTGATTTTATTATACTACTCCTTATAGGTAGTGAATGGCAGTTAATTCTTCTAGGAGACAGAGCAAGGTAGATCTCACTTTCCTGTTATATCCTTCTTCTTCATTATTTCAGAATTGTATACTTCAACAGAATAAAAACAAAAAAAGTCATAAAGTATACCATGTTTAAAAGGATAAGTATAAGATTACTGTTTGACTGAGAGGTACTGGAACTGAAAACATCACCATGGAAGGGGGGAAAGCTTCACTCCTGTGCTACACAGAAACTTGTATAGCAATGGTATCATTAACTCCTTTAAGAAGTGTAAAGCATAGGACTTTGAACATCATATAGGCTTTAGATAGACGTGGTTTAAGCTCCAGAAAGGCTTTAGCACGATACATGCTATTTAGGCAACCTAGGTCATCCAATCAGATTTCTCTGGGCATCTCACAGATGTTATTTGAGAGAGGCTTTTAGAAGTGATTCCTTGCTCTAAATAACACTCTATTTCTCATGAAACATTGCTACAATCAGCTCATTCTTCAAAGAGAAAGCCCATAACTTCAATTGGCCAAGCTTAAAAACAGAATAAAACACAGAACAGACCTGAATGTAGTTTCTAGTTCATTGCAAATAGAGGTATGCAGCTGCACAATGATGACCTCATTGTGACATAATCAAAGTGCACCTGCAAAGTAGAATGCCACAAGTAAAAGACAGGCTGGGAGTTGAACTCATAACCTCTGGAAGATCAGTACAGCGCTTTTACTCAGTTTCTCTGACTCCCCTGTCATATCATAGCTTAGTGATCTGCTAAGGTAAAATCTGCTTACCTATCATCTCACAGTCAGTGAGATAAAAGACTGGTAACTCAATGGCTTAAAGCACTGCTTTCATTGTCCCAAAAGCCAGAATCTGAAGTAGGGTTCAATAAATGTGACATGGATTCAAATACTGATATTTTTATCAAATGTAAACTTTAGTTTTGGAATGGATTGTTTCTATTATTGCTAATGTTGTGCTGTTTGAGATGAAAATTAGATGCGATTGGTCTGTAGCTTGTCATTTTTATTAAAATGAGTGTTTTGTCAGCTGAAAGACATCAGGGAGTCAAACCCAGACCAACCTCACACCCCAACTTTTATTCTAACCACTTTGCTACAGAATCAGCCATAAAATCATAGCAATTCTAACTGGATTATACTGCTCCATTTAGGTGTCGTTTGGGCAGTAGTATTGTCATGCTTGCGGCTCCGTAATGAAGTGCCCAAAGCATGCTGAATTGGCTGCAGTTCAGCATATCTTAAGCTGTCAGGGTAGGAAACTGACTGAAAGAAGCCACCAAATTAAGGCACCTGGTTCATCCTCGCCACCTCTCATCTAATCTCATGTTCTCAAATATTATGCTGGTTGCAGGCTGTGAGGCAGGAGACATGCCAGCTACCCTGTTTTCCATCCCCACCCCTTGGCAACCTGGGCCTCATGGAACAGTAGATAAGACAAAGGTCAATGTGACCAAGTAGCTGAAGTGGTGCTTATTAAGGAAACACTAATGCCCGGCTGCTAATCAATGTAAATAAGCACAAGGTGAAAAATGGTTTAAAATGTTTATTGCACAGTCCAGGAAAGCAGCATGCAAGTGTAGTATCAGGCAACTGCAGTTCGATGAGATGGATGACAGATATGCAGAGTAAGGCACTCCTAGGTCCAAGTTGTTACTGTGGTTGAATTGTTAAGGTTCCATAGTCTGCTCCTGGTAGGAGAAGGCAGGCTGAAGAAAAAGGAAGATGGATTGAGACAAATTAAGAGTTGATTGGTGAGTTTTCGGCTGTCTTTTACAAAGGTGAGCTAAATCCACGCATGCGCTAACTACTAATGCGTCCATAGGATAACATGCACACGTTAACCTTTAGCACACACTAACGGCACCTAAATGGTGCTGCTTCAGCGTGCAGTAAAACTTAACACATGCATGTTATCCTATGCACCCGTTACTAGTTAGAGCATGCGTGGATTTAGCGCACCTTTGTAAAACTGACAAATTGACTGTTTTCTCAGAAAATCTTTTATAATTACACCCTTCTGAAGGAAAAAAGTGTGAAACTTGTTAGTATTCTGCAAATGTAGATAATTCATCACAAGAGCAAAGAAAGGTTGCAGTACATCATTCTCACCTATTCTTTCAGTTTTGGCCATGTGCAAGCTGAACCCAGTTTGAACAGACCTGCTCTGGCTTCTGGGAAACACAAGGGGAGTCATTAGTTACACTGGGAGCCTGAAATCAGGAGAAAAAGGGGGGAAAAGTTAAGACAAACATCTGTGGCAAAACTAAACAGAAGTTTTGGGAGAATATGTCACACCACACTCTCAGAATAACAGCTAGAATGAACAGAAGCAAAAAAAACACTGTTCCTTTTTTACAATAAGGATGACTATCAATTATGACTCTAAAAAGATTTACCTTTAGCTCTATGAGGAAAAGCACTGCTTCCATCTTCCCAATATCACAGGTTCCATATATTCAAATCCATTTTGCTGGCACCAAAGTTTAAAGCAGCATGGGTTTTTTCCAGCCAATACTCCTGGGACCAACTTTTATCATCACTAATTCTCAGACCTGCTAATGACCCTGTGGAATGGAGAGAGTTGTGGCAGATATCAGGGGGGAGAAAAAGTTAATGGAAAATCACCATAAGCAATAATACAGAATGGGAGTCCCAAAGAAGAAATAAGTTCTGCCTGAGCTTTTATCTAATAGACACCTAAGTAGCTAGCAATACATCATTCTCACCTAGATTTGTTCCTGGAAAGATGAAAAAGGTTAGACAAACATCAAAATTGCAAATTACTATAACTGCTAATGGTCCTGTGAAATGGAGAGAGTTGTGGCAGATATAGGAATGAAAAGGTTAAAAGATAATCAAGAAAAGTAAAGTCTCAGAAATCAGCATACACAATAACACAGAATAGGAGTCCTAAAAGAGAAAACACTGCTCTGATGGACCTTCTTATACTAAGGATGTCTAAGTAGCGTCTGACGTCATAGGCACCGTTTGGACTTCCCACCAGAAAACTTTCAAATCTGATTGGGCGTGCTTTAGGTTTGGTTTGGGCAAACATAGCTGCACTGACTTTTAATCATTTCCTTCACTTCTCATAGCTTTTACTAGAAGCCATTGTCATCTGCTTAGTCTGTAAAGGCTCTGTTACCAACTTCTAAATGAAGTTCCCTCTGAAGCTCTATGCTTTAAGGTGCTGCTTTTATCATCCATACGTCAGGGGTTCAAGTCTTGAGTGTGGTTAGCAAATATTTGATATTCATTTTTCTCCCAGAAAACCTTCAAACTCTTAGGCCATTCCTTTGTTTAATCATATTTGAGTTGATATTTAAAATGATCTGCAGCAATTCTCAGATGTCTAAAGCAGCCTGTTCTCTCTCATCCTAAACCCCCTCCCCCACCCCAACACACCCTCTTCAAGCATGAAACCACAACCAGCCAAGCTGAATTTACCAATAGGAATGTCTCTAGGATACATCTCAAAAACATGTACCTTCCTTCAATACCTGTCCAAGCCCTCTGAAGTTTTAAGTAAACTGTTATACCTGTTGCCCTGTGCGGATATTGCGTAGATGGAAATCCATTCCTACCACAATATCTTGTAGCCATTTACAAACTTAGATGCGACTTTTCCCTAAACTCGCATCTATCTCGCGTCTTTGTTCTGAGAACACCTAACTGATGTCTAACTCTGTCTAAGTCTCAATTAACGCTTGTTAAGGCCCTTAAATCGCTCATTATCCACTTAATTCAAACATCTAAAGCATGCCTAAAGTTAGGCACACCTTACAGAATCGGGGCCTTGGAGCTAAAATGATGCCCAAACTGACAAGATGACCAGTGGGATTAAGGCATGACCCTCTTACTCTCCCAGTGGTCACCGACCTCCTCCCATCACCCAAAGATGTAAAAAAAAAAATCCAGTACTGACCAGCCTGTATGACAGATTCATATGGCTAATAAATATATAATGCCCTCTTATTAAATTTAAATCATTTATTTATTGAACATATTACTTTTAAAGTTTCATATCATACATAATACACATTAACATTGTTTAAAATAACATTAAATTCATTAAATACAAACTAAAGTGCTTAGTGAACCTTTAAACAGCTGCTACCTAAGACCTGCCTAAGATTTAATTCAACTTAAACTAAGTCAAAAGAGTCGTGTTGGAAAGACTAAAGATTCAGCCAGCTCGTAACTTCCTCATAACGATTCCGTTTTCATTCTTCATTGTGGTCTTACCACTCAGAATATTCTTTGTCTGGGTTCTGTTTCTTATTATTAGGTGCAGACAAATCCCAGTGCAAAAGCATTCGTTCTGCCCAGCTGGCATTCTCAACTCGCCTCAAAAAACCAAAAAGAATTTGCCAACAAAAATATATAAAATGAAAAATAGTTGGTAAGAATTGTCTTGGGTAAATCACCATTAGAGATACGTAGCACTTCAAGGAGAATCAAACAGACACTCCAAAAATAAGAGAAGTAGAATTAACTAAAAGGTTTCAGTAAGGACTTAATTATCCCTCTGAGTGAACTAGCACTTAGAATGGTGAGAGGTTTACTATACGATGATAATTGCATTTCCAGCTCTTGGACTAGAGAATTTATTGCGGTTCTGAATTTTCCCTCCTGACAAAGAATATCGAAACAGGACCTGTCGAACGGAGATACAGTCTGCTTATGAATGAGCTAAGTCATCCATTCATTTGAATTGTGTGAATGGAGATATTATTTATTTATTTATTATTTATTTATTGAACAGAGACACGATTTATTTATTTATTCACTACATTGGATACCACACCGCACATGCATTGGAGATGGATTTGATATGAACTTTTGATACTATTTTCATATGATTTTTGGGAACTTTTGCTTTCATGTGGTTTTACACGTGGGGATGTTTGTTATAATTGTTTTTGATTCTGAGGTTTTTTCTTTTTATTATCGAGTTTTGGAGTTCTTTTGATACATATTTGTATTTTTTCTTGGTTCCCACATTGGATGCACGTTTGCACTTCATATTTATTTATTCAAGGTTATATGATGTATGGGGCAGGATTTATTTAGACGTTGTTCTAAGTGCTAGTTTACTCATGAATACCTGCCCGGGGCTTTTGGTTACTCGGAGGGATAATTAAGCCCGTACTGAAACTTTTAGTTAATTCTACTTCTCTTATTTTTGGAGTGTCTGTTTGATTCTCCTTGAAGTGCTACGTACCTCTAATGGTGATTTATCCAAGACAATTCTTACCAACTATTTTTCATTCTCAACTACGAACACCACGTATAAAGACATGGAGTATTTGCAAATAGTACCTCCCTGACAACGAGTAAGTCGAAACTCGGCATGAGTTGGAGGCAGGAGACAACTGGTAGCAGTGGAAAATGAACTCAACTGGAGGAGAAGCTGCAAGGCTTTAAGAGAAAAAGTTTTTAATAAATATAATGTTTTTGTTGTTAGTAATTAAGATTCATATGACTCACATACATCAGCACTACAGAGCAGAGGGCATACTAACTAACATATATATAGGCAATAATGTATGAGGAGGGGGATTCCTGCATCTTTCAAAAGTCAGGAATTTCAGCAGGCAGTTTTGTGTTTTTAATTAAGTCATTCATATATTAGACTTCACATAAAATCTCTTGATTTTTAATGATATATCTTTTAAGGTTTTAAATTGTTTTTAACATATCTTTATATTAATGTGTTATAGAATATATGTGTCTGGTTGACACAAACAGCCCATTATGCATTGTTTATGTGGATTTTTATATGTTTTTAATAATAAAAAGTCTAGTGTACTCATTAATATATATACAATTCTTAGCAGTAGTGCATGATATATAGGGTATTTATATTAATTGTTAATCATAATTTTCAATGTTTTAATATTGGTTCTGTATTATGATTTTTATGTCTATATTTTGATTATATATGAGACATATGATGAATTCTTTTGTCTCAATTATAATGCTTACATACTGTTTTTATTCTTTGCTGTTTTTTAGCATATCCTTTTTTTAAAAGTATTTTTATATAAACACTTGGTATGTTATTGATTTATTTATGCCCATGTATGTATTTGTAGACTCCTGAGGCAGGCTGAGTAGGCCGAAACATGTGCATGTCGGGTCGCTGAGTCATTATATGAATTTTGGATGAATAAAGGCATTTGGATTTATCAGATGAGTTGAAAGACACTTTTTTGTTGTGCACCATTCTGATTGGGACAATTCCACTTTTGTTCTTGACATTGTTTCAGATCATTGATTGAACCATATCTACGTCATTGTCTTCTTGGGCTGAGAATTTTTCAGCACTCCCTCGTAACACAATAAAAGATGTTTATGACATTTAAGCAGTTCATTGGTTGGTACTGATCCAGGGAAATCCACATAGAATGTGGTTTCTAACCTGAAAGGATTAAATATACTGACATACCAGCCACTGGTATGTCAGTTATCATATATAGCGCTTGACTCTTGGAAAAAATTGTCTTTACACGCATTTTGTTTTGGGTTTTTTAAATTACTTCATATTCCATTTTGGAGTCTGTTCAACCTAGACACTCTCTCTCTCTGTCCATTTTTTTTTTTTGCCATGCTGTGCTATCCATATGGTGTATTTTAATAGCCTATTCCTGGTTTTGCTGTTTAAATTGCTTCATGAAGTCTGGCACAGAGCCATCCAGCACAGCTTTGTTTATACGCTCTTCGCTGGCTTCATTACTGAAGTACGGGCTTCTCTTCTACCTGTATATGTAAGCTGAAAGCAAAAGCCATACAACAAGCAAGGGTAACAGATGGATTTTAATATCACACAGTTTAAATCATAGATACAATTAAATCAGCAAATGTCACTGAACATTCAATAAACTTTCTTCTGTCTGCAGACATGATGGAAATTGGGTCCTCGGAGTCTAGCTTTCTAGTGCTCCAAAAGAGTGTATTTAAATTTAATCATATGTAAAAATATTTTGTTTTCTGATAGAAAAAGAAATGCCAAAATATTAATGTTCTTGCTCAAAAAATGAGTATTATGTAAAAGTATTTAAAACATTGGATTAACATACAACATAGAATAATTATCATAACTTTATCCCTCAGCCTTCCTTCTCTCTCTCTCTCTCTCTCTCTCATAGAAAATGACATGGGGACAAATTTGTCCCTGTCCTCAGAAGATCTCAATATCCCCATCCAGTGCCTTCGAGTTCTGTCCCTGTCCCATTCCTGCAAGCTCTGCCTTGACCGCACAAGCCTCAAACACTTATGATTTTAAAGTGTTCGAAACTTGTGACACACACACAAAAGAGAAATGATAGTAATGTAATGTAATGTAATTTATTTCTTATATACCGCTACATCTGTTAGGTTCTAAGCGGTTTGAAGAAAGTATACATTAAGATTATAAATGAGAAGTAAGAAGGCTAAGGGCCCCTTTTACAAAGTTGTGGTTATAATTCTCCTGTTCTCATGCTTGGAGCCATGTCAGGTGTGACATCATGCGTTACATCCATGCATGCGCAAATGCTCTCCCGATGCAGTCCCGATGCAGCTTTTCAAAACCCAGAAACAGTGCCGCCTTTTGAAAAGCCGCTCAGACACCCGGACATGTCCTCTAAAAAAAGAATAAGTCCGGGTAAATCCAGATATCTGGCAACCCTTCACCAGTATCATAGAATATGGGAAATCCACATCTAATTTAGGCCTGATAATTTATACCAGCCAAATTGTGTGTGCAGCTAAAAAATGTTTGTTTTGTTTAGTTTCCCATGCCATCTGTAGGAATTGTTGTTTTGGGGGGGTTTAAAATTTTTTTTGTTTTTGTTTTGGGGACAATGTTATTAAAAGAGTGCACATTTTTCTGAAAGAGTTCACAGTACTGGGAGAGTGCCCACTGTCTGCCAATAAATGTGCTCTTAAGTTATTATATTTTCCTACTTCACCATAATTTTGAATTGATTCGTTTCACTACTGAGAAATAGTGCATAATCCTTTAGAAAGGTGTATGCTTTCTATGACATAGGAGCAGACCTGAAATTTCAAGTTTTGGGGAAAAAATGACACCCATATCATTTCAAACAAATATACAGTACATCCCTAATGCGAGGGAGTGCTGAAAAGTTCTTAGCCCAACCAACCAACTTCCTAAATCTGAGCATTATTTTGCCACTGTAGCTGAAAAGAGTGCTATCTTATTTTGTGAAGTGCCAATCTGAAGAAACAAAATTCTCTGTTCTGACATTGTTTTAGATCCAATGGAGAACATGAGAAAGGACCTAGCGAAGCTTGAGAAACAGTCTAGAACAGTGGTTCTTAACCTTGTTGGAGGTACTGAACCCCACCAGTTTCATATGCGTGTTCACCGAACCCTTCTTTATTCCCTTAGTTTTGCCAGAGCTAGACTAGAATTACTCAACTTGGCATTGCAAATCATGCAATTAGGACGCTGACTCCCATCACATTCCGTTATACACGAGAATCCATATTGTACATATTCGTCCGACCACTTTTGTATTTTGCTCGACATAGTTAGTAAGGGATTAAAATATTAAGATAGTATCACACGACGTACCATCACAACAGTTACAATTCGACTACTGTGCGCTTCAAATCCCCTGCAGCACAGATAGGCCAAGCGATGTTGCGTGATCACCTGCAGCCAATTATGGACAAGCGGGGCGTATCATCACGAATCATAAGCGCTTCGGTCACGTTCAATCATCTATCAGTTAAATCACAAATTTTGATCAGGAATTGATTGATGTATATAAGGCGTTAGTTACAGATTGATAGATCAAGAAACCGAGTACACGATCAGTCTTGATCAAAATCACTGAATAACTGATAGATGATTGAACGTGACCGAAGCGCTATATGAGTCAGAGGTGTGTTTTGACCTCTGCCGAACCCGCGAGACTGACTCACCGAACCCCTGGGGCTCGGTTGAACCCAGGTTAAGAACCACTGGTCTAGAATTTGGCAGCTAAGATTTAATGCTAAGAAATGCACAGTCATGCATTTGGGCTGCAAAAATCTGAGGGAATGGTACAGTTTAGGGGGTGAAGAACTTATGTGCACAAAAGAGGAGCAGAACTTGGGTGTGATAATATGTGGAAAACAGGTTGAAAAGGTGAAGGTGAAAGCTAGAAGGATGTTAGGATGCATAGGTATGATCTGTTAGGATGCAGAGGTATGATCTGTAGGAAAAAGGAGGTATTGATGCCCCTGTTTAAAACTCTGGTGATATCTCATTTAGAATATTGTGTACAATTCTGGAGAGCACACCTTCAAAAAGATATAAACGGGATGGAGTCAGTCCAGCGGAAGGCTACTAACATGGTCGGTGGTCTCCGTCATAATACAGGGGCCGACTTTAAAAATCTCAATATGTATACTTTGGAGGAAAGGTGGGAGGGGGGAATATGAAGAGACATTTAAATACCTACATGGCATAAATACACATACATTTCTACAAAACCGCCGAGGTCTTTTGATGGTTTACTTACGATATAGGTTTTGTAGAAATTGCTGTGGATTATAGACCTTAAGAAAAATACTGTGAAACCCTTAGTGCTGTTTGCTTATAATTACACATAAGGCAAATCTCCTTCAATTTAAAGGAAACTCCAGAGTGAGAGGGCATGGAATGAAGTTAAGAGATGATAATTTAAGGAAATACTTTTTTTTTACAGAAAGGATGGTAAACGTGTGGAATAGTCTCCCAGTAGAGGTGGTGGAGAGAAAGACTGTCTGAATTTATGAAGGTGTGGGACGGGCGCATGGGATCTCTTAGGGAGAGGAGGAGATTGTAGATGCTGTGGATGGGCAGACTGGATGGGCCATTTGGCCTTTATCTGCCAGCATGTTTCTATGGTTCTATGTTTCTATGATTACAGTGTGGTATAACTATATCCCAGTTATGTTTTTGTTTTATTGTATTTGATATACCGCTTGTACATGAGTATTCAGCTGTTTACAAAAACTAGAACATTAGGCACATCAACTTCCCTTACTACCCAAACAGGCTCACAATCTAACAAAAATTCCCTAGGAAAAAACATTATTTGAATAAAAGATAAAGGAAAAAAAACACATCAGAATGTTGGAACACTGAATCTAGTAAAATAAGTAAATGTATAAGTTGCATTTACAAATAAAGGCTTGAAAATAAAATAAAGAAGCAGAAAATTAAACAAATGAGGCAGAGTAGGAAGAAATAATATAAGATGCCATGAAATAAGTTCCAGTCCAAACTTCATTTCGGTCCAATGCAGCGCCACTAACTCCAAATCAGTCTCTTCTCTAAATCAAGAACTTTATTTCTCATACTACAGGCATTTGAATACTGTACATACTGCTTTCCAGACAGTATCCTTTTTCCCCATGTACTTATGTCGGGGTATTCATTGATTCACTTGACTGAGGTCTTATTCTTACCTGGGGCTTTGATCACCCAGCCCCAATAATTCTAGTTTAAAGCCCTCTTCAGTAGGTTAGCACAATTCTGCTTCCCTTCTGTGCTAGATGAATACCATCTCTGCTCAGCGGAATTTGGAAAATCATCCCATGGTCCAGGAAGTCATAACGCTCTTGATGACACCATCTGTGCAACCACACATTCATCTCCAGGTTGCGAACTTCTCTGCCTTGGCATTTACCTTCTGCAGGGATGATCGACAAGTAAAACCACCTCCACATCTGTATTAATGACTATGTACTAATGTTAACAAAAATAATCTCAAAAGAGAAAAAGAACAAAGGAGGGATTCCAAATGTAATCCTAAACAAAAAAACCTTGTTTGTAAGAATTCTCCTGCACTCAATAAATATCGCTGTTGGTACTTTTATTTACCTAATTTAGGAGACAGTTTCAGTATAAGGGGACTCACCTTAAGATGAAATACACCCCTGGGGAACCTCGTGAATTATGCCCACAAACGAAAGTAACACAAGTCCATTGCTACATCATACCACTCTCTATAGGCAGCTCAGAAGGAGATTTTTGTGCATCAGTTCTGATAATTTTGATGACCATATCACTACATTGTATTCCACATCACTCTCTACATGTGATACATTGGACATCTCGGACTCCTGAGGAAGGAGTGTTTCTCCGAAACACGGACCGTGTAGGGTCCATATTCCATGTATATGAGAACCATTTTTAAAGGATTACAAATATATATGGTTTTTATTAAAATAAAGATTCCTGTCCTTGTACATTTCCATCAGCAGTCTCTTTCTTGTTTTTGGTATTCACTTTTTACTACAGATTCGTTGGATTTTTCTTTGTTGAGCTTGAAGAATCATTTCAGGTAGTAAACTGTCTTTGGTGAGAGCAGCATAAAATCTGCATATCACTGGCATACCATTAATGATGTTGGAAAGAGATCATTTTGCTCCCGTGAAGTGCTTTTCCTGTTACTGCTCTTTCCCTAACAAGATTATTGAAATGGTTCAGCCTCGGCTGTGCTGAAGAAACAGACACTTGTTGAAAGTAAATAATAAGAGCTTTTTATCAGAATTGCTGTCATTTTCTTGTTGAGGAATACATCTGTTACATGGGTCTGTCCTCTTTAATTTAGTTACACTGATAGGTGCTGTTGTTGCTTTCATTCTAACAGTATTAACAGAGATGAATAGGGCAGTCATTTTCAAAGAGCAATTTGCACTAGCTCAAGTCTATTGAATTGCTTCCAGGCTACAACTGAGTAAGAATGGATTTTTTTTTTTTAATAACTACTGGAAAATATTTTACTGTTATGCAGTTATTTGATGTATAAATGTACATTGGGCAAAACTAATCTGGTATGAGAAACAAATCTGCCGCAGTGACCAAAGAAAGCTGTCTGGTGTAGAATCCAATAATGTAATTTGATGATTTGCGGTGGTTTTATAGAAATATATCTTAAAACATATTATAATTTCTCCACCTCAGTTCTTCCCCTCTGTGACCATCATCTGATAACTTTCACAATTCAACACCCTCCATCCCAGACCTGGCAAATACATTTAGGAAAACCAAAAAACTCTGTGGAGTGACGATGTTCCCAAATGGACTTTATTTGAAAGTGTCAAAGTTCCAAAGGTACACTAAAATCATCCACATAAAATAATTCCATCCACATAAAAATAAATCATCCACATAAGAGCCTTAAAGAACCCAACACGGTCTGCGTTTCGACAAAAAGTCTTCTTCAGGGGTCCCTGGAGGTCCTATAAAGGTGAGTACGTGGGAAACAATTGTGTGGTGAACCGCAAGTGAACAATTGTGTGGTGAACCGCAAGTGAGACACTGCTTGCATTTGCAATGGAATCTTCAGGCTATTGACCCTTGCACCATTGTTTCACCCCTCTTTTCAACCACTATGTTATGCAAGTCTTTCAAAGAGGCTGTCTCTTCCTATAATATTATTCTCTGCTCTAGATACCCTCACTCCTCCCATTCCATGCTCTTTAAGGTGTGCCAAACTCCAGTCCTGGTTGACCTCTAAAATCCACTACTTACCTTTCTGTGCCCAATATAGTGAACGCCTTCGGCTCAAACACCATATTCATGCAGACTTTTTGCATTTCAAATTCATGCTGACCTCCTTCCAGTTTGTTCTTTCACTTGCCAAACAAGACTACTACATTCATTTGACTAACACTCTTGGCTCCAGCTCTCATTGTCTCTTTGCCACAATGAACCCTCAAAGTACTCTCATCTCCAACTCTCCCTCCCCCCTCCCCCCACTTCATTTCTTCCTTAGAGTATGGATGAGTACTTCCACCCGCAAGAACTGACAGCAGCCATTCAGGAAGCAGCGCAGGGCCGGGCTGGAGCACAAAAATCTCACTCCTGCCTTGGGCGCCCCTGGCTCTCACATAATGAGGAGGCAGTCGTCCAGCGAGGGAGGGGCAGGAGTGTGGAAAGCTTGCTCCTGCCAACACACCGCTGGACCACCAGAATTTAAAGGTGCAGGGGAAGGTATAGAAACATAGAAACATAGAACATGACGGCAGAAAAGGGCCATGGCCCATCTAGTCTGCCCACACTAATGGCCCAGCCCCTAACTACCTCCATGAAGAGATCCCACATGACAATCCCATCTTTTCTTAAAATCTGGTACGCTGCTTGCCTCAATTACCTGTTGTGGAAGATTATTCCAGCGATCAACCACCCTTTTGGTGAAGAAATATTTTCTGGTGTCGCCATAAAATTTCCCACCCCTGGTTTTCAACGGATGCCCTCTTGTTGCCGTGGGTCCTTTAAGGAAAAAGAGATCCTCTTCCAACTCGATACGGCCTGTGACATATTTGAACGTCTCGATCATGTCTCCCCTCTCTCTGCGTTCATCGAGTGAGTACAGCTGCAACTTACCCAGTCGTTCCTCATACGGGAAATCCTTGAGTCCTGAGACCATCCTGGTGGCCATTCGCTGAACCGACTCAACTCTCTGCACATCTTTACAGACCCCCAAGACAACTGGAAGACATGGACGCAGAATTAATTGAAGACATAGAGAATATCACTCTACGAGGAGAAGCTGTACTGCTAGGGGACTTCAATATGCCTGATGCAGACTGGAACTCATTTTCAGCGACAACCAGCGGTAGCAGGAGGCTCTTAACCTCCATAAAGGGAGCACGTCTCAAACAAATGGTAACGGAGCCCACTAGGGCCCAGGCGATCCTCGACCTGGTACTCACCAACGGGGAAAGCGTTTCAGAGGTCTCAGTAGGAGATACGCTAGCCTCCAGCGACCACAATATAGTATGGTTCAACCTTAGGAAAGGCTTCCCTAGATCAAACACGAAAACAAAGGTACTCAATTTCCGGGGCACAGACTTCACACGCATGGGAGATTTCGTCCATCAGACGCTGCAGGACCAAGCGGAGACCGATGATGTAGAAGCTAAGTGGTTAACACTGAAATCAACCATACATGAAGCAACTAGCCGCTTCATAAAATCAGTAAATAAACGACAAAGAAACAATAAACCCCAATGGTTCACCGCGGAGATCTCGCACCTCATTAAGGAGAAGAAAAAAGCGTTTCTCTCCTACAAGCGCACGGAGAAAAGAGAGGCAAAAGTAGAATATAGGACCAGGTCTACAGCGGTCAAAATGGCAGTTAGGGAGGCAAAACTTCGAGTGGAAGAAATTCTGGCAAAAAACATTAAAAAGGGGGACAAATCCTTCTTCAGGTATATTAGTGACAGAAAAAGGAACACAGGCGGGATAGTACGCCTTAGAAGACCGGACGGAAGTTACGTGGAAGCAGATTCCGATAAAGCCGAACTACTGAATGAATACTTCTGCTCAGTCTTCACCTGTGAGGCATCGGGACACGGTCCCCAGTTGAAGGCAACACAAAGCACAGAAGACCCGTTTCAGAATTTTGAGTTCACACCAGGTGAAGTTTACAGTGAACTGGCAAGACTCAAGGTGAACAAAGCCATGGGACCAGACAATTTGCACCCAAGAATGCTCAGAGAATTGAGCGATGTCCTGGCAAAACCGTTGGCTGAGCTATTCAATCTCTCCCTAAGTAAGGGGAAAGTTCCCCTGGACTGGAAATTAGCTAATGTCGTTCCTCTGCATAAAAAGGGTTGCAGGGCAGAGGCTGCGAATTATAGACCGGTGAGTCTCACATCAATAGTGTGCAAACACTAATTAAAAGCAAATTGGACACGATCTTGAATGAAGGGAATCTTCGGGATCCCAGTCAGCATGGATTCACCAAGGGTAGGTCCTGCCAATCCAATCTCATCAGCTTCTTTGACTGGGTAACAAGAAAGTTGGACTTGGGAGAGACTTTGGACGTCGTGTACCTGGACTTCAGGAAAGCTTTTGACAGTGTCCCACACCGCAGGCTGCTAAGCAAGATGGAATCGATGGGGTTAGGAGAGACACTAACTGCATGGGTCAATGATTGGCTGAGTGGCAGACTTCAGAGGGTGGTGGTTAATGGTACCCTCTCTAAAACATCGGAGGTGACCAGTGGAGTGCCGCAGGGCTTGGTCCTGGGTCCACTCCTTTTCAACATATTCATAGGGGATCTGACTCAAGGGCTTCAAGGTAAAATAACACTATTCGCCGATGACACCAAACTATGTAATATAGTAAGTGAATGCAGTTTACAGAATTATATGGCGCAGGACCTGCTTACATTGGAAAGTTGGTCCTCAACCTGGCAGCTAGGCTTCAATGCTAAGAAATGTAAGGTCATGCACCTCGGAAGCGGAAATCCATGCAGGACGTACTTCTTGAACGGAGAAACTTTAACTAGGACTTCAGCAGAACGAGATTTAGGAGTAATCATCAGTGCAGACATGAAAACTGCCAATCAAGTGGAGAAGGCTTCATCTAAGGCAAGGCAGATATTGGGTTGTATCAATAGAAGTTTCATCAGCCGAAAGCCTGAAGTCATAATGCCGTTGTACAGGGCCATGGTGAGACCTCATCTGGAGTACTGTGTGCAATTCTGGAGGCCACATTACAGTAAAGATGTGCGCAGAATTGAATCGGTTCAACGGACGGCCACCAGGATGATCTCGGGGCTCAAGGGTCTCTCGTACGAAGAGAGACTGAACAAATTGCAGCTCTACACTCTTGAGGAACGTAGGAAGAGGGGAGACATGATCGAAACATTTAAGTACCTCACGGGACGTGTCGAAGTGGAAGATGATATTTTCTTTCTCAAGGGACCCTCGGCCACAAAAGGGCACCCGCTCAAACTCAGGGGCGGAAAATTTCATGGCGACACCAGAAAGTATTTCTTCACAGAGAGAGTGGTTGATCATTGGAACAAGCTTCCAGTGCAGGTGATCGAGGCAGACAGCGTGCCAGACTTTAAGAATAAATGGGATACCCAGTGGGATCCCTACGAGGGTCAAGATAAGGAAATTGGGTCATTAGGGCATAGACAGGGGGTAAGTAAGACACACTTTTATTTCCACCCACTTTGCGGGGAAAAAAAGTGTGTCTTATGGAGTGAAAAATACAGTACAGTATTTGATTTCTGATGTGATATTACCCAATTATAGTTACCAGCAATGGTGTTTTCATATATGTAGCTATTCAAAACAATAAAGCTATGGATAAAGTTATATTGAAATAAACCTAGCACAATGACAAGGAAGCAAAACTGGCACCTGTTCAAACATTTTCAACATATTTGCAGGCAGCATGCCCAGCATTTGGTTTTCATTCTAGATATATCTGTAGTTTTTAAATTGGTTACATTCTTCATTGTAAGGAGGCACTCATCAACCTTGCATGTTTCTTGGAATTCCTCCAAGCTGGTACTATCTTGTCAAAAGGACATCTGGTGCTGCAAAGGAAAGATACTTTCCATCAACAAAGTGAAACAACAAGACTCCTGCAATGAGTTGTGGAAGAATTTCATTTTAGAACATTCATAAACGGGGTTGTTTCCTATTGTACCATTAATCAGAAGAGTTGCACATCATTTAATCTGTCTATATACATATCTGGCGTGTTATAGTGTAAACTTCCCCCTCTCCAGAAAAGAGAATTCCTACTGTTTCAACTTTTTTTGTAGTTAGGCTTGCGGAGTGTCAGAGTAGGAACTTCTCTCATGAAGGGAGAAGAGAGTAGCATAAAATAAAATACTTCACCCTTAAAGAGAATTTATCGGGTGAAAAATAAATAACACTTTTAAGACAAATACCGATTAAATGGTATTTAGAAATTTATTTATACAGACTTAAATAAAGCATCAGTTTTTATAAAATTTCAGAATTGACATTAACATCTTTTCTTTTTAGATATCTAAGAAATTCTTTAAAGTACTTTCTCACTAAATAATACCTAACTTTTCCTTTTAAACATAATTTTCACCTCAGAGCTTCCTCAATGTATTCCTCCTTAGTTTTCCTATTGCATTAAAACAGAAAAATGTAAGTTCTGATCCTTTGTGTGTAATTTTCTTTTCCTTACAGACTTTGTAGATGTTTTCACTCCACAGATCCAGGTAAGTAGATTTTTATTCCCCTTCTTCTTGCTTGCAGTGGCTAGCAGTTGATTGAAGTTCCAGCTGTAAGCTACTACTCTAACTTAAAATAAATCAATAAAGGAAAACCTTATCTTTACTCTAAGATTCCTATTTGTGACAGAACCTTATACACTCGGTTTCTTTCAACTAATAAAAAAAAAAACAAAAAAACAGATAATTGAGATCCCTAAGCTATAATCCGCCCATACAGTTTTATTTTTAAGCCACATATATTTTCTATTTTATCTGAAGTTAAATTTCACCACAGTGACATGTGTAACTAAGGGGTCCTTTTATCAAACTGCGCTAGCGGGGTCAGCACATCGGACATTTCATCACGCGCTAACTCCCGCGGCCGGCTACAACACTAACGCCTGCTCAATGCAGGCGTTAGCGGCTAGTGCGGCAGGCGGTTTAACGCACGGTATTACGCGCATTAAACCCTTACCGCAGCTTGATAAAAGGACCCCTAAGGGTTCCTTTAACAAAGGTGCGCTAGCGGTTTTAGCTTGTGCTACAATACCGCGCACGCTAGACGCTAATACCTCCATAGAGCTGGCATTAGTATTTTCCATGTAGCGTGTACGGCATTGTAGCGCACGCTAAAAACGCTAGCACACCTTCGTAAAAGGAGCCCTAAGAGTTAGCAGAAGAGTGTCATATGAATTAAACTAGAAACATAAACCAGCAGAGATTTTAGGTTAAGTCCCAGAACAGATTATTAAAATGAAAACTCTCAGGCTTTCAATTCTTATATATATAAGCCTGAGAGTTTTCAATTTATATATACAGTGGTGCCTCGCATAACGGCCGCCTCGCACAGCGAACGCTGCGCACAACGAACTTCTTGTCTTGATTCGTACAACGGACTTCGTTTCACACAACGAAGTCGCCCGAGCTGCATCGCAAACCTCCCCCCGCCACCACCGCATATTTTTAAACCTCCCCCCGCCGCCACCGCATATTGTTAAACCTCCCCCCGCCGCCACCGCATATTTTTAAACCTCCCCCCGCCGCCACCGCATATTGTTAAACCTCCCCCCGCCGCCACCGCATATTTTTAAACCTCCCCCCGCCGCCACCGCATATTTTTAAACCTCCCCCCGCCGCCTGGGCCTGCGCTGATCTCTGAATGGCTGCAGTCAGCTCTCGCGGGACTCACAAGAACTAACTGCAGCCAGCTCTCGCGGGACTCACAAGAACTAACTGCAGCCATTCGGAGATCGGCATGGGCCCACACAGGCGTGCAGAGGAATTGCTCCTGATCTCTGCACTTCTGGCCTGTACGCCACTGGCTGGGAAAGTTGGGAGGAATTAAAAAAGGTACTGGGGAGTATGTGGGGGGTGATTATAATACACAGCAAGGATCAACAAAACCCCTGTCTCCCCTCCCCTTCACATATATCCCCTCTATATCATGCTAACAGCTCTAACAAGATAAATTTATCTTTTTTTATGTCATCTTAGCATATTTTATGCTACAGAACGAATTATTTTTTTTTACATGTATTGTTATGGGAAAACGCGTTTCACATAACGAACTTTTCGCATAACAAACTTGCTCCTGGAACGAATTAAGTTCGTTGTGTGAGGCACCACTGTATATTTAAATCTCAGCTGTTGTGCTGAAGCTCCAAAAAAATCTTTTTTATTTCTCACTAAATTTTGGGCCAAGATGTTCAAGTCCAACCTGCCCTTAAGACTGCTCAAAGTCTGCCCATTTAACACCTCCACAATGTCTACCTCGTGTTCTGAACGTCCAGAGGCTGGAACACCTCGCTAGATGTACAGAAAGACGGTTTTGGTTATCTGCACTTGGGCATCCTGGCGATTAGGATGTCCAATTGCTGATTTAGGATGCTTTTTGGACATCTATGTCTTTTGATTATGGGCAAAAAAACTTAACAGCAGGATCTGGATAGGCCCCGTTGTCATCCTATAATCCAACTCCTTTGACACCATGACACTCCCCATACCTTTACCACAGAAACACACACCAACTACTTTTGATGGTAATTAGCCGCAGCTCAGTTTATTAATCATAACACTTAACATATTATAACTTCAATTATAACTTTAATTAACATGAAATCCAAGAGCTCCTGCCCTCGACCCTGCTGCCTCAGCAAGAGTCAGAGGGGTGGTATGTCCCTCATGCTCCTTTATCCAGATCACCTGACCCACCAGGCACAGCACCCCGCCGGCCCACCGCTCATCACCTGATGAGCCCCAATGATCCAGTAGCTCGGGAGATCCTCCCCCCGAGCTACACCCTACTACAAGAAAAATATGGGAGGGTGGTTGGGAAAACCGCCCTGGAGGACCCAAACGGTTGAGTCCTCCACTGCCTCCCCCTTAAATCACCTCGCCCCCCCCCCCGCGCACCCTCTGCCTTCCCTCCAATTAATTTAAACATTGGCACCTGACTCTCTGAACTGGCCAATCCCACTGCACCCTTATTCCTCCGCCCCCCCACCCCACCCCGACCGCCCCAGCCGATGAGCGACATGAAGGCCCACCAGCCCCGTGTTATCTTCCACCCATTGACAAGGGGTCTCGGGCTCCCATATATGGCCACAGCCGTGTAATGCTAATTATACAAAATACAGAAATGTGCTGTTATTAAGTACAATTGGGATAACATTCACACACACAAAACTATGAAAACATTATTATTTGAACAATGTTTAGATCTTCAATCTAGGTTACCAAAATAATCTTTTTCTTTATTATTTCTCTGGGTTTTTTATTTTTTTATTTACTATGTCTTTAATCTGAGGTATTTTTAATGATTCTTTTGTTTCATAGCTATTTTGTTAACTGTGTTGAGTTCCTTTTAGGTGATGACACGGTATACAAATCCAAGTTTTAGATTAGATTAGACTTATAAATAATAAAAGACACTGTGGAGAAAAACAGACCTCAATATCTTGTTTCATGGGCCCACAAGGCGTCCTTTAGGAACCCATATCATCATGGGTCTGTAAAAAAAATGCCACACACCAAAAATATAAACCATTCACACTAAATCTTTGTGTCTCTTGTTCTTAGTTTTGGTAAGATATCATGAGGGGTCCACATTCATCAGCTTGAAAAATGATGGCAACAATTGGGCAAATGGGATGTCTGCAATAACTGCAAATGCAGCACAATTGTAATGGTTTTAAGGCGTGTCCTGGAATTAAATTTACTTATCTTTATAAAGAAATGTCCAATCTTCTTCCACACACCGGGGCAAGCCGCTGAACTTTTCCCGACAGAGCTACGTCACAGGAATTTCTAGTCACTCATCTACAATACATCTCCGAAAAAAACGCAGAACGCAGTTTGTAAAGATGGCCACCCCCCACAGTTATAGAATAAGGGCCTTCACGCTTACATCTAGGTGCAGGCATTTATGTCGTTGGTGCAAATGGCTGCCCTTAAAGTTAGGTGCAGTTTCCAGGTATAAGCACTGAACCTAACTTTAAGCATGGTTTAGAGGAGAGTGTGGTGCAGTGGTTAGAGGTACAGCCCCACACTGCTCCCTGTGATCCTGGGCAAGTCACTTAATCCTCTACTGCCCCAGGTACACTAGAAAGTTGTGAGCCCATCGGGACAGATAGGGAAAAATGTTTGAAGTACCTGTATGTAAACCACTTTGAGTGTGGTTGTATAACTACAAAAAGGTGGTATTCAAGTCCCAATCCCTTTCCATATGTAGAATAGTGCCAGCATCAATTTTTTTTTAGACATATATAGAATTTACCCCTATGTATCATAGAAATGACGAAATGTAGCTTTAGTAAGCATGGAGTTTTATAAAAGGAAACTGATAACCCCGATAGGATAACAGCACTTTAATCTAGGAGTCAAGCTGATCTAGATAAATGTAACTGTGATCTTTCTTAGTCTGACCAGTGCAAGGTACTCTCCCTTAGCATTCCACTTGTTTGCCGTATGAATCTTGTATTAATTCCATGCATCTAATCTATAAATAGTCCATGTATGCTGGCTGATCTATGACTGCAACCACAGAGCATACCTCATCTTGTTCTGGGAACCCAGAGGAGTGAAAACATTAGGCATTCAAAGTAGCCTTGCCTTATTTCTGAGGAAAATTAGTATGCGTGCTTTGGAAGGAAAATAAAACCAACAGTGCTAAGCCCTTTCCCTTCCAGCGCATTCCAGCAGCAGGCTGTCTCTGCTCATGCCACAGCTATTATGCATGAAAACTGTCATTTGCTACGCAGGCAGGAGGTCAAAACAATAGCACCATCACTGATCCAAAATGACTGAAGGGCTTTCTGTAAGGTTATTTTTTGGGGTATTTTGCATTGTGACTTCACTTTTAGACTACAAAGAATCCCAGTGAAAGAATATATCTCTAATGAAGGACTTCAGCCAGAGGGAGGGAAGCAGGGGAGAAGGTGTGGTCCTCAATGATCTTTTTGTTTTCCTTTCTAGATTTTGTTTTTTCTTTTTTGAAATGCCAGGTTTAAGGAGAGTTGTTCAAAAGGCTGGTTTGAACATTGTTATACCCTGTGGGAAGCCCTCTCATCTCTGACTGCAGTGTTTATTTAAATGGAGGAGAATTACAGTATTTTCTGCAAACAAATCCCCTCACTAACTCGCAGCCAGAGGAGCCCACTACCAAGGAGTCAGACAGAGAATAATAGATCAGGAACGTTCATATTCCTCAGTACCAGCTTGTGGCAAGAGCCTGCATTACATCTTAGCCCTTGGATTTTTGGAACAGACTTAAAGATCTCAGTATGTATACTTCGGAAGAAAGGCAGGGTGGGGAGATATGATAGATATGTTTAAATATCTACGTGGCATAAATGTGCATGAGGCGAATCTTTTTCATTTGAAAGGAAGCTCCAGAATGAGAGGGCATAGGATGAAGAATAGATAGCAGAACACCGTTTTGTTGGGGGGGGGAGGTCAAAGGCTCCGCACTAACCCACAGAATCCTGCGGTACCTCTCATCAGCTCTCGGCTCTCCTCCTGGCACTGTACTTTTCAATCTTCGGGCAGCCACTGCACAGCATCAATGAGCAGGCCCGCCCCCAGAATTAGAATGAAGGGTTCTGGGGCAGGTCTGCTCATTGACACTGTGTGGTGGCTGCCCGAAGATTTAACAGTACAGTGCCAGGAGGGGGGTGGGTGGGTAGGAACTAGAGAATGACACGGTGACAAAATTCATCACCATTCCCGTCCCCGCGGATAACCGCGGGAAACCATCTTCATGTCATTCTTTAAGGAGAGAGGGAAGAATTAATGGCCATAACCACTGGCCCACAAACTGTGCTTTGAAGAATGCTGGTGTAGAAGGACCGAGGTTGAAACAGACACTAGAAAATGACAAGGGATTATTTCCCGCGGTTATCCGCGGGGACGGGGACGGTGATTAATTTTGTCACCGTGTCATTCTCTAGTAGGAACCAACTAGCGACTGTCAATCTTTAGGGAGACCACGACCCCTGTGGCCTCCCCCGTTCTGACGCCCATGAGATGAAGGTAATCTAAGGAAATCATTTTTTCAGAAAGAGTTACAGATTCATGGAAGTCTCCCAGTAGAGGTGGTGAAGACAAAGACTGTGTCTGAGTTCAAGAAAGCGTGGTTCAGGCACATGGGATCTTTTAGGGAGAGGAGGAGATAGTGGATGCTGCGGATGGGTCATTTGCCCTTTATCTGCCTTCATGTTTCTATGTTTATGTTTCCACAATGTTAACAATATAAAACTAGATGATGAACCTGAATCAAAAATAAATATTAAGAGCAATTACTTTTCATCATTTAAGAACATGAAGAAAACTGTAAAAGTAAAAACGATTTCTCCTGTATTGCTCTTCATATACATAGCCAGTTTGGAAAGCAAGGCCTTAATTAAAGAATTGTTTTAAAGGAACTATGTTTCCTTTATTGAATTCCATAATAATAAAAAGGAAAAAAAAAGCCTAGTCATCTGCAAATGAATAAAGTGAACACAAGGGAGCTATACCTTGAAACTAGAGCCAGACAGAGAATAACAGATCAGGAATGTTCATATTTCTCAGTACCAGCTCGTGACAAGGGCCTGCATTCCATCTTAGCCCTTGGATTTTTGGAACTGCTTCAGAAGCTGTGAGAAAAAACTTTCAACCTGACAAATGCTTTAAGGTTGTACTAGGCCTCCTGTTTTAATTCAGCACAGATGTGATTTTAATGAAAGCATTATGGTTCAGCAGTTGCAAAGATGGTACAAACATTTTAAAAGGAATAAATTATTTAAAACACTTCTTAGCACTATACAATTATGCCTGACCTTTTCTGGGGTAAAATCCTGAGATAGATTATAAAGGTAGTTTATGGTAACTTCTCTCAAACAATGAATTCACATGATAAAACTAAAGATGAAGGGAAAAATATTGTATAAACTATGCAGAAGGAGACCTATTGACATCCCCACAGTCGCATCTTCTCTACATGGAGACAAAGTGTTTCAGAAGGCAATTATGGAAAAACAAAATAGGTATAAAATCACTTACAAGACATCAGAGAAACAGTGATGTCATACCAGTGAGTATTTATCTTTAATTCTCAGCCATAGCTTTTACTAAATACAGGTCAGAACATCTTTTTCCATCTTAGGTGAAGATTCTTAAAATGAATAATGTTTCAAAATGTGGACAAACAATTAGAAAAGGCCGAGGCGCCAGACAGTTTAGCAAAGGAAAACAACTATCCAAAACCATAAAGACAACTATTTAGAAATTTCTCAGTTTATATGAAATGAAGAAACCATTGCAATAAGTGGAACTTAGCCTCGGCCACTTCAGGAATGGAAACAGATAAGTTCCAAACCTAGGAGTCTATATACTAAGCATACTGCAGGCAGGGCAGGATTAACCAATAGGTCAAGTAGGCACGTGCCTATGGCCCGAAATGGTCAGGGGGGCCTGATGAAGGAGGGCATCAACACTTTGTTTTTTTCCAAAGGGTGATGGACCCTACCAGCATCGATCGGCAACGGGGGCCCCACCCTGATCGGCAATGTGGCCCCACCCCCACCCCCATCGACGGAAAGTAAGACAAGCAAGCAATGCGGGTAAGAAAGGGAACGAGAACTGTAATTGTGCAAGCGGTGCTGCTTGCCCAAAGCTTCCCTTTGACGCAGCTTCCTGTTTCCACCTGGGCGCATGGTGAGGTGGAGTGGGGCAGGGGACCCAGTGTACTTGTGTGCCTAGGGGCCCTCGACGAATTAATCCTGCCCTGACTGCAGGTAGTTTTACAAAACGGCACCTCCCTTTATTCACCCCAGTAATGTGGAGTAAGAGACTATTATGTATGGACTGTTGGGCACCCAAGTGTTCTTATTGCCTATTAGAGCCTGATTCTGGAAATGGAGCCTGCCACAGTAGGCACCTGCAAAACGGGAGCCCACCGCATGTCAATCACCAATAGGCATCATTTCTAGAATCATGTGTATTTTCTTCTACAGACGCCTTAAATGTAGACCAGCATTTTACAGGCACTTGGGAACTCTCAGAGAGAAAAAGAGATAATGGATACTGTGGATGGGCAGACTAGATGGACCATTTGGCCTTTATCTGCCGTCATGTTTCTATGTTTCTATTTAAGGCCTACTGATGCTTAAGGCCACTTCTAGCATAAACCACATCTACACCAGTCTTAGGTGTCCATAGGCATGTCTAGATGTCTCCAGGCACCCTCAAATAATGCCTACACTGTAGGTGTCCTCGCACCATCAATTAAAAAAAACAACAACCATGCAATTAAAAAAAAAAAAACATGTATCTCAATTGGACACTTACCACTGCCTCCAAATGGGATGCCATTTTTAGAATCAGGCCCTTAAATATCTTCCCCACCTATGGCCCATTCATACAAATAACCCCTTCCCTCCATTGGCCAATGACTTTGGCTGGTTAAATGCTGAATATTAACCCCTGGAATGCCCCCAAAATAGCCGGTTTTGCTTTATATGCTAAACTGGTCAGGGAAGCGAACCAGAGATATGAAACAAGACAACAAGGGTAACATAAATGATTTTATTTTTAGTTTAGTAAGGTTGGGAGAATAATGGGATTTGATATATCCAAGTTTATTAAAAATTTTCTATCCCACCCTTGGGAAAACCTTCAAGACAGCTTACAATCTAAAACATAGCAATTATAAAATCAACAATACAATATACAAAGCAATCCATACATAACTAAATACATAAGGGTCAAAGAAGAAATACAAAAAATTAACAAAAAAGTGGCTACATCAGGAAATATTTCTTTTGTTTTCACAGATGCCAATAGTGCTACCTACTGTGTTTCTCCGAAAATAAGACCTACCGCAAAAATAAGCCCTAGCATGATTTTCGGGGTAGGTCTTAATATAAGCCCACCCCCAAAAATAAGTCCTAGTCGCGGCAGAGGAACACCCAGAAGATAAAAGGCCGCAAAGCAGCCTGCCTAGATTGCTGATGCTACCAGTTTGTTATAAGGTATTTATTTCGGTCTCGCAGTTCGGATCGGAGGGAGAGATGGGTCGGGGGGGGAGTGCGCGGTGGCGAGGGGGAAAGAAAGATGCTACATGGGGGATGGGAAGAAGGGAGGGACAGAAGCTGCAAGGGTTCTGCTGCACAAGGGATGGGAGGGAGGGGAGGAAAGATACACATGTGGGAGAGAGAAAGGGAATAGGAAGAATTGGGGTGGAGGACAGGAATGGAGAGATGATCATTGTACATGAAAAAAATACTAAGGGCTCCTTTTACAAAGGTGCATTAGGGCTTTAACGCCTGGAATAGCGCATGCTGAATTGACGTGCATGCTAGACCTTAACATCAGCATTTAGCACGGGTTTAGTGTGCGCTAAAATCCTGCGTGCGCTAAAAATGCTAGCGCACCTTAGTAAAAGGAGCCCTAAATAAAGCAATTTAAATTTACACTCTCTTTATAAACAGTGAGCTAATGGTTTTAGAAAGCACACACTATCAAAAAGCTAGTGAAGATAGCTCTGTGCAGTGCAAACAAATACAACAAAGTCAAAATCAAAATGCACTTATCTTACGCAGGGGATCAGCACACCAACGGTGGCCAGCATTTCACAATTCTTGCTGCCTCAGGGTGTAAAGTTGCCGATCGATCCTGATCCTCGATCCTGATCCAACTTGCAGAGTTTTTTCAAACTGTCACCACAGCTTCCATACTGCATTTCCAAAATGGCTGCTGCTATCTCTCTCAGGAAAAGTCCCAGTAGTTTCCAAACAATGCTCATTCCAGAAGGGCTGTTATATTTTCTGTATCAAAATTCCCTCATTCCTTAAACAAGCTTTAGCTTTCTGATCAAAAATGTAGTCAATAGGAGTTATAAATATTTATTGTTTTGTTCTACTCATTGTAGCACCACGATTCAAATACTAGCTACCCACCTTCCACTAGTAAAAGTACTTGTGGCTCAGTAAAACATCTGACTACTCTTAAAACAATTCATAAACAAAAAAATGAAACAATCACGCCTCCACACTTCAATGACTTGTATCTTTCCTCTTCACTTGGTGTTTTAGCATTTGCCTCTCATTTTCAATCAAAGTAACTCTCTCTATAGTTGTTTCCCTTTTGTCTACAGACTCCAACTATTCTCAATTTGCTGTGCAACTTACTTAAAGCACCTGCCTCCTAATTTTATACATTTGAAAACCCAACTTAGCACACAAAGTTGGGCACCTAATTTAATGAACAAGGTCAGGGCAGAGCAGTAGGACAGGGTACAGAGCCTTGCAGGGAGAGGGGCTGGCTGCATAGCCTGGTAAAGCAGGGAGGGAAGGGGGCTGGCTGCAGGGCTTGGCAGGGAAGGGGGCTTGGTTTAGAGCCTGGTAGGGAGAATTTGGTTCAGAATGTTTTTTTTCTTGTTTTCCTCCTCTAAATCTAGGGTGTGTCTTATGGTCAGGCGCGTCTTATGGAGCGAAAAATACGGTAACTTAAATTTAATAATTGTTTGTTAATTGAAATTAACAGCCAATTGTTGGCTTAAATTGACATTATTTAGAATTAATTGGTACCAATTGGCAGTTGCACATGCAATGAACCTTACTTACTATTCTAGAAGTTGCATGTACAATTACCGCATTGTGCAGCTGTAGGAGGGGCATGGCTATGAGTTATGTGTGTTTGTCATAAAATACTAGGAATTAACTGCCCGGCAACAGCTAAACACCAACCTTTGACATGATGTAAGTGCTCATGCCTAAAGTACAGAAACTGTCAAGCCACGAGAGACGAGATAGAATAATAACATAGTATAACAAACAAGATCAAAAGTGGCTGAGAGACCTAAAGAAATCACTAGGGCTATAGAGCCTTTATCAAGTTTAGAGTGGACCTACTACTACTGCTATTTATTATTTCTATAGTGCTGAAAGGCATACGCAGCACTGTACATTTTAACATACAATAGACAGTCCCTCCTCAGAAGAGCTTACAATCAAATTTAGACAGGACATTTCAGGGTTGGGGAGGTTATAGTGGGTATAGGTATCTGACAGCAGTGAGGGGGAGTTAAGAGTTGAAAGCAGTTACAAAAAAGTGGGCCTTTAGCTTAGATTTGAACACTGCCAGGGACGGAGCATGACGTATTGATTCAGTCAACCTGTTCCAGGCATACGGCGCTGCAAGAAAGAAGGGGCAGAGTCTGGAGTTGGCAGTATTGAGGTTAGAATTGCTTCTATACGGCAATAAGGGCTAAAACCTGATTGACGTGGGTGATAAGCCAAGATTTTAGCAGTGATTTGACCAAGTTGAAGATAGACAGTTTTATCTACAATCTTAGACTTAAAACACAAATTTGAAACTGAAGAATAATGAGTGGGTACAGCCAGATCCAATGAAGGCTTCTTTGGAATAAAACATACAACTGTAACTTTCCATTGAGGGAGAAAGTGTCCTGTGGTTAAGCTCCATGAAAAGATGAAAAGAAGTAGTTCAAGATTAACTAACATAAGTTTCCAAATTTATTAAAATTTGATATACCACCTTAAAATTGTCAAAGCGGTGTACATTACATTAAAAATATAAAATTTGGTAACAAACCACTAGTACTTAGGGTAGATACATGACAAATCGAGACATAAGGGAAGAAGGGTGGGACTACAGTCATTTATAGGAAAGAAGGAGAAAGGGTAACACGATGGGGAAAGGAAACTATGCTCTTCCTTAGTTAATGTTTAATTGGGAGAGGTCTGTGATTTTTTTTTTTTTTGCTCGGATGAAAGGTCATAAATTATAAGCGTCCCTAAACATGAAGGATTTTTAAGTTTGTTTTAAATTTATTGATAGTCAGGATGATGGAATTGGGTCCAAAAACACAAGTTGTCTTTCTCATAGAAATTATAACCTTAGTAAGCAAAGTTTTGAATTTGAAAAGAAGACCATCTGTATACATTCAATGAAAGGTCCATAATTGTGGGCTGAGGAAAAGGAATACTTAAGGATAACAGATTTCTGCAAAGTAGGAATTTCCATATAAAAATAGTCTGAAAGACTCTAAGCAGATGGTAAAAAACTAGAAGTTCCAGGATTAGGATTAGCTGCTTTAAGAATATGGTAGAGAAACAGTGGCCTAGTAAGGGGGAAGGTGGTCCTCCTCGGGCGCCATCTTGGTGAGGGCGCAGGCACCTGTCCTCCTCACCGCTCCGCTCCTTCTCCACTCCTCCCACTGCCACATGCGTATGCCGCTTCCCTTCTCCCGTACCTCTGTAACATTCCTGGCACAAGCAGCAACCCCCAAGCTGCTGTCACGCCAGTGTCAGCTCTTCCTCTGACATCACTTCCTTGACCTGCACCTTGGAAGATTTTCCCTCTGGAAAAGGAAACTGCAGAGTTAGGCAGGAAAGAAGAGATTGGGAAAGTCAGAGGGGATTATGGATTTGAAAAAGGGACCATGTAGTGCATGTATCTGAGTTTCATGTGGATCTGAATCCATCACCTGGAGAAAAGAGAGCAAGCAGCCTTCACCGCTAGCTGCCTTGTTGGAGAAAATGGCCATTTGTGTGTTAGAAGATAATAGTCCTCATGGGGAAGGGATCCCACAATGGGCTAGATTCATAAAGGGCACAGATTGGATCCGATCCATGAGGGATCTGATCTAATCCGTATCCGGGGGGCTGATTCACGAATCACCCTCCTGCAAATGAGGGTGATCGGAATCACACCCCAATCCGACTGTCGGGATCGCTTTCTAGCAATCCTGACGGATGCACAGACTGTCTGTAGATTAAGAGCAGCGTCCTTTTTTTTTTTTTTAACTGGTCTTAAAACTTTTTTGTGAGCCTGTGGTTTTAACCCGCTTTAAACCCACAGGTTAAAACCATGGGCTTGCACTGTGGAAAGGGCAGGAGAGATTCGGGGCGAGTTGGGGCAGCAGGCAAGAAGATTCGGAGCGAGTTGGGGCAGCAGGCAGGAAGATTCGGGGCGAGTTGGGGCAGCAGGCAGGAAGATTCGGGGCGAGTTGGGGTGGCAGGAGAGAGCAGGAGATTCATTCGGAGCAGGCAGGAGATCAGGGCTTATAGCAGATGAAGCAGGGCAGAGAGCAGGGCGGCAGAAGGCAGGGCAGTTGAAAAGGGCTTGGGCGACTGGTCCTCTGCAGTCACTTGTTTGTGATCGGCCAGCCCAGTCGGTGTTGCAGGGTTTTGGTTACTGAATCGCATCCCTGACTACTTTGCATGCCGTTCCCTTCATTTGCATGCACGGATCGGAGGATGGTTGGCAGAGAGGTAAGTGAATCGGGCCGGAGTAAAATTGGGTCGCAAACTGATCAGTACATGATTGGTTTGCTTAGTGAATCTAGCCCAATGTGCAGATAGAGGAGAAGGTTCTCTTGGCGTAGTTATATTATGGATTTGATCAGTTTGCTAGTACACCACCCTCTAGACCAGGGGTAGGGAACTCCGGTCCTCGAGAGCCGTATTCCAGTTGAGTTTTCAGGATTTCCCCAATGAATATGCATGAGATCTATGTGCATGCTCTGCTTTCAATGCATATTCATTGGGGAAATCCTGAAAACCAGACTGGAATACGACTCTCAAGGACCGGAGTTTCCTACCCCTGCTCTAGACACTCCATCAAATCTATGAATTTGAATACAATGTTACAAAGTGTGTGGCACAGTGGTTAGAGCTACAGCCTTAGCACCCTGAGGTATTTTCATGTGTTTTGTTGGGTGGCTGCATGGTTAACTTTGATGTGTTTTTCCAAACTTGATCTGTTTTTAATTTTTCCTGTAAGGCAGAACAGTAAAGCAAGCATTAGGAAAGTTTCTTCTCTGGGAAAAGCTATCCTTTGTAGATTACAAATCTTTGAAGAAGATATCCATGAAAATTCTTCCGTTTCTTTGTTCCTTTAATGTCCATTTAATTCTTTGGAAAGTATATCTTCTGCTTTGACCTCACTGAACCTTGATGACCAATCTAATAAACCACTGAAAGGACAACTCTACCAAAAAGTCAATCCCTTTAAAGGAAGAAACCGTCCTCAGGGCTATAAGATGTACCATCAGTGTGAGATGAATCCCAAAATAGAATGGAAGATTCAGTGTCTTTATCACCATTAATTATCCACTTAGTAAACCACTCCTCTTATAACTGCAATACTTGTCTAGCTAGTCGCTTCCCTGTGCCTAGAGGCATTCACATTGTTCTCTAAGTGACAACAAAGCTCTTCTTTGTTCTACAGGAATATTAACCTAGGTAAACAATGTAACAAAGTTTTCAGAAATACAACAAGATCATTGTTGTACGCATTGGTCTTGATATCCTTGGGGGTAGGTATAATGATCTCACTGTAGTTCTTGCCTGGGAAATCCAATAATCCTTTAAAAGTGGAGTATGCCGCTTCATTGGTAATCCTTGTTTCTGCCATTTTTCTGCTCTTTCAAATTTAACAAAACAGTAGCAGTTTCAGTTCTTTGTGTTAACATTGTGCTAGTTTTACTTTTTAGTCGGTACAATGTGAAATAGTTCATATGAAATGTGATTTCCTATCTTAACTAAAGCATTGCATTTCTAATCAGTATTTATTTTTATTATACACATCATCAGAACAGAGAGAGGAGATTGGGATGCTAGCCAAGCCAATAACATGCAGGGGCATTTGTGGAAAAAGAATTACACTAGCGGGAAAAAAAAGCCCCAAGTTCCTCTAGGAAGAGAAATGTATTGCTTCCTGCAAAGATGTTACAGAATGAAATGCAGTCTGATATTGTTTCAGTTTATCTAAAACTCTCAGAATTATTATCTTTTCCTGAATGGCCTCCTCCTTCCTCCTGCAAATGGAGTGACTTCAACCTTACCTCTCCAACCCCCATCAATCTTGTTGCCTGCTTGTAGCCCCTCTCCCCAGGGCCGCCATCAGAAATTTCTGGGCCCCTTACTGAGCAATCCTATTGGGCCCCCCACGTACCCCTTCCCCCCCCCCCCCGACCCTCCTTCTTCCATGGGCCGAATACACACATACTTTTCTCTGTCGCCGCCCTCTTTGACCAAAAGATTTGTAAGCCTGCAACCATGTCAAGGTAGACTCTTTCAGCAGGGCCCTAACTTAACCTAAACTAATCTATACCTATCTATTCTAAACTAACATATGTCTAATACTGAACTAATAACAAACTAACAAACATCTGCATAATAAATAACTAATAAATAATAGTGCTAGTAGCTATAATTCACTTTTGAATGTAAAATCTCAGTTAAGGATTTCTTTTGACCTTTGTAGGCAAGAAGTAGATCACAATTGCACAATATTTTTTGTAACAAGTATTAAATGTGTTTTTATAAATTCTGTAAGCTTAATAAATATATCAGAAAAAACTAAACATCTGAGCGCATATCTGAACATACACATCTGTATGATCCCATCCTCCTCAGCTTGCCTATAGCTGCATCATGCATGTTAAAAATGTACGATATGTTGATATGTGCACCTTCCTTCCTTCCCATCCATCCTCCTCAGCCTGTCCTTACACATCCACAGCTGCATGTTAATGATGATGTATATGTTATGATGATAAATAAGTGCATATGAGCACATCATTAACATGCAGCTATGGATGAATATATAATGATGTTATGAGTGTGCACCTCTTCCTTTCCATCCTCCTCAGCATGTCACATACAGCATGTTACATTACACAGACTTTGTGTAATGTAACATGCTGTATGTGACATGCTAAGGAGGATGGGAAGGAAGAGGTGCACACTCATAACATCATTATATATTCATGAATCAATCTGATAATCATCACCACCAGGCTGTGTGTGTTATGGGATGGAGGAAGAAAGGTGCATGGGATGGAGGAAGAAAGGTGCATGTTTAAATTGATCACTGCCTTACTAGTTCTGCAGCTCCTCGTGCTGTTCCTCTCGTCCTGTCCTCCTAGAGATGTGGTGACGTCATCCGGCCGACCCGCTCTCGCAGATTCAGTGGCAGGCAAGTGATGTGTCTCCTGATTGGCTAGGCACCCTAAGCCCAAGCCAATCGGAGTGGAGACAGGGCGGGCCTTGGTGAAGGAGTCAGGAGACGAGAGGCACGCACCTAGTATATCGCCGGCTTCGGCCGCAGGCCAGGTAGACGGATCCACTTTTGTCCGGGGGTGTGCTATCAGGAAATCAGCAGGGGACAAAAAAAAGTATGACAGCAGTGTTTATTGTTGTGCACAGCAGAAGCATAATACAGGAATTTGTGCTATGGTGGCCTAGGACAGTGTTCTTCAACCTTTTTACACCGGTGGACCGGCAGAAAAAAAAGAATTATTTTGTGGACCGGCAAATTACTAGGACTAAAATTTAAAAACCCCGTTTCTGCCCCATCTCTGCGAGCTCGGTCCCCACAAATCATCTGATCCCATCCACACAAGCCTCAGTTATGATTTTATATTGAATGTATTTTATTAAAGTATAAAAAGAAACAATATTCTGTACAATTGTCAATTTATAAATCAGCGTCTTCTCCCCACTCTCTCTTCCCCATTTCCCTTCAGCGTCCTCAGCCCACTCTCTCTCCACTTTCCTTCAGTGCACGCACATAAAAACAAGCAAGTAATTTATATCATTTTCATTCTATTCATTCATAGAAATTAAAGTCTAAATAATGCCAGTCACATAACAAAACATGATTTTACAAAAATAATTCCCTGCACAGTTAAGCCTGCAAGGAATACTAGATGTCTTTCAGCAGCTCCCCTCCCTCCCTCCCCCTTACCTTTGTGGCCAAGTCAAAATGATCTACCAACAATAAAATTTTAAAAACACAAAGCACGCTGTACGCAGAGAAAATGTTAATTATCATTTATATTCCGCGGGTTTTCAAAGAGGTCAAGGCAGATGACTTTATGCAATGTCACCTCAGTAACAACTATACAAAAATAGACAAATATTCCCCCTCCCTTTTTACTAAAACGCGATAACGGTTTTTAGCGCAGGGAGCTATGCTAAATGCCCCACACTGCTCTCAACGCTCATAGGCTCCCTGCGCTACAAAATGCTATTGCGGTTTAATAAAAGGGGGCCATAGTGCAAAATATAGACAGCATATATAAATTCTCAAAGCAGACACATTTTGATCACTAAATTGAAAATAAAATCATTTTTCCTACCTCTGGTTGCACTTTATTCTTCTGACTGTGTATCCAATATTTTTTCCCTTCTTTCAGCCTCCTGTATGCTTCCTCTCCTCCAGACCTCATTCCCTCCCCAAACTTTTTCTTTGTTTCACCCTGCCCCTTCTTTCTTTTTCTCTCTCTCCATACCCCCTTTCTTTCTGTATGTCTGTTTTTCTCTCTCTCCGTGCCCCATTTCTTTCTTTGTTTCACCCTGCCCCCTTCTTTCTTTCTCTCTCCACACCCTCTTACGTTCTGTATGTCTGTCTTTCTCTCTCTCTCCATGCCCCATTTTTCTTTGTTTCACCCTGCCCCCTTTCTTTCTTTCTGGCTTCCTGTCCCCCCTTTATTTCTTTCTCCCTGCCCTCCTCTATGCCACCAGCATTGGGACAATGCTGCCACCACCACTGGGGAATAGGCTGCCACTGCCGCCATTGGGAACAGGCCGGCGCCGAGTTCGCCCTGCTTCTCTTCCCCGCGGAGCCGACCAACTCTTGCCACCCGACGTCAATTCTAACATCGGAGAGGACGTTCTAGGCCAGCCAGGCAGCGATTGGCTGGCCCAGAACGTCCTCTCCGATGTCAGAATTGACGCGAGTGGCAAGAGTTGGTCAGCCCCACAGGGAAAAGCAGGGAGAACTTGGCGCCGGCCTGTTCCCGATGGCGGCAGTGGCACTCAAGTGGCTAAAGAGCCGCAGTTTGCCGGCCTAGGGAGTACACTGGAGGGTGGCCAGCTGTGCACCCCCTTGGGACGTAAACCCGGGTCAGGGCGGACTGCCCCCCCACCCTCCCCCACCTTGGTATGCCACTATCTGTACCTCACTCCCTCCCTATGACCAAAAATTTTCCTTTCTTCTATTTCCCGTGTACACAACCATCTCTTTCCCTCCCTTCCTCTCTCCCAAGTCCATGCCTTCTGTGTCCAAAAACCCACTCCATCCCCCACCTCAGCATCTCTTTCCCTCCCTTCCTCTCTCCCAAGTTCATGCCTTGTGTCCAAAACGCACTCCCTCCCCCCTTTTCTGTTCTGCGTTTGCCTCCCAGCCCATCTTTGCAACTTTCTCAGCAAAACGGAGCTCGAGCCGAGAGGCTTGTCTCCTGTTTCCAGCCTGCCCTGCCGCACACAAATAGCCGACCGGAAGTATTCTCTGACGTCAGCGCTGACGTCGGAGGGCAGGCTTTGCTTAAGCCCTCCCTCTGACGTCAGCGCTGACATCGGGGAACACTTCCGATCGGCTATATATGAGCGGCAGGGCAGGTAGGAACAGAAGACGAGCCTCGCGGCTCGAGATGTATTTAACTCCGCGGGTCCCCCGTCAAGCTCTCTCCTGTGCACCCCCTTGGGGCGTGCACCTGGGGCGGACCGCACCCCCCCCTAGGTACGCCACTGGGACCGGCACCGGTCTGCGGAACGGCGGTTGAAGAACTGTGGCCTAGGACCCTGGGGAGCCCGGGCCCCCTGTCAGCTCCGGGCCCCTGAATGCAGGACTGGTAGTACTGCCCTGATGGCGGCCTTGCCTCTCCCACTGCCTCTGGCTTGCTGGCTGTAGCCCATTCCAATCAAGCACTTAGGTGACCTCACTAACCTTGCCACCTATTTAATCTAAGCCCTTTGTGTACCTCCTGAAGGCCCCTCTCTATTCTCACTACCTCACGTCTTGTATATTTCTATTAACTTTCTCTATTCATCTTCTTATGGTTATAATTCACTGTCTGCTTCTCATTCTCACTCTCCTCAATCTCACTCCTTTTCCATCTACTCTCCACACCACAAGTCCTCACTATCCTTTTCCTATCCCCTCACCAGCCATCTTGTCATCTACCTTATTTTCCTCTCTCAAGCTCAATCATTATCTCCCTTCCATTCTTCCATCTCCTTTCTCTTTGAGCACCTCCCATCTTTGTCATTGCTGTCATTATTCCCCTTTGCTTCAGCGCACTCTCCTTTTCCTACTTCTACTCAATGCCGGGGATGTCAATCCCAATCCTGGCCCTCCATACCATCTGCTTCCCCACATGTGTAACCATCCTAACCTTATATCTATTCCTCTCCTTCAATCCTCCTCTCTCCCTCTTGCATGCGCCCTGTAGAATGCTCACTCTGCCTCCAACAAACTGCTCTACATTCATGACCTCTTTATCTATTATTCCCTCTACCTGCTTAGTCTGAGACATGAATTTGCTCTGAGGACTCCACTATAGCTGCTACCCTCTCCCATGGTGGCTACCACTTCTCCCATACACCACACCCTACTAGGCAGGGCCCCAGATATTGGGCTTCTTCTCTCTCCTTTTTGCAAATTCCAACCTCTTCTCCCACCTCAATCACACAACCTTTCTTCATTTGAAGCCCACTCTGTCCACCTATTTATTCTTCTACCTTTCTGAATAGTGGTCATTTATTGTCCCTCTAACAAGTCCCTTTCCTTCTTTCTCACCAAATTTGATTATTAGCTTTCTGGCTTCCTTGATTCATCTTTGCCATCCCTCCTTCTTAGGGATTTTAACATTCATGCTGGCAATCCCTCTGACACTTATGCCTCTAAGTTTCTTGCCTTAACCTCCTCATTTGACCTCCAGCTCTGCTGTACTACCCCCACTCACTGGTATGGCAACCACCTTGATCTTATGTTCTTCTCCAACTGCTCTCTCTCTAACTTCTCTATCTCACTGTTCCCCATCTCTGATCATCATCTGATAACCTTCACAATTACTCCCCCTCAGCTACACCCAGTCATCACCATCAGGTTTTGAAATCCTTCAACATTCTCAAACACTGGTTCACCTCTCCTCACCTCCACTATGTTATCCAAGTCTGTCCATGAGGCTGTCTCATCATACAACTCTATTCTCTCCTCTGCTCTGGACACCCTTGTTCTCCTTGTTCCCCACTCTGTCAGATGTACCAAACCTTAACCTTGGCTTACTCCCACTATCTGCTATTTACATTCCTAAACCTACTGTGCCGAGCACCTTTGGCTCAAATCTTGCATACATGCTGACATCTTCCAATTTAAATTTATGCTGACCTCCTTTAATTCTGCTCTTACACTGATCATACAAGACTATTACATCCAACTAACTTCTTTTCTTCCAACCCCCACTGTCTCTTTACCATGCTGAACTCCCACCACAAAGTACCTCTTGACTTCTCCCTCTCTCTCCCCAGATGATGGCTGAATACTTCTATGACAAGGTCCACAAGATCGCCCTTGAATTTTCTGCAAAGTCACATCCTTCTCCCCTTTCCATCATCCACTCTCTTGACCTTCAAGCTCACATTGTTCCTTCTTCCTTTGCCCAAATAACTCAGGAAGCACCCACACATCCTCCCTTAGTCAAAAATGTACAGTGTTGCGTACACCTTTCAGCACTATAGAAATAATAAGTAGTAGTAGTACCACCTTCTCAACCCTCCTTCAACTACCACCAACTTTTCTTCCTTATCTCAAATCATGGAGGAAGTAACTGCACAACTTCTGTCCTCACCCAAGCCTATTACATGCCCCTCAGACTCTATGCCTACCCCTCTACTTGATTCCATCTTCTACCTCAACCTATCCATTTCCACTGCAAATGTCCCTGATGTCTTCAAACATGGAGTGGTTAAGCCACTTCTCAAAAAAACCTCGCTGGATTCCACCAGTCCATCCAACTATTGCCCTGTCTCCCTTCTTCCAGGGAGCTACTCGAACATGATGTCCTCCATCACTGCCTTGACTTCCTTTCATCTCAACAGACTCTTGATCCTCTATAATCTGTCTTTCGCCCCCTACTCTCCACAGAGAGTGCTCTCACCAAAGTCTACAGTGACCTGTTCCTGGCCAAACCTTAGTGCCTTTACTCGATCCTCATCTTTTTTGACCTGTCTGATGCCTTTGATACTATTAATCACTGCTTACTCTTAGATACGCTGTCCTTGCTTGGATTCCATCAATCTTTCTCTCCTGGTTTGCCTCCTACTTCTCCCATCACATCTTTGATATATGCATTGGTGGATTCTCCTCTGCTGTTATTCCGCTAGTGGTTGGCGTATACCAGGGTTCTGTCTTAGGACCTAATCTTTTCTCTCTCTACAGCTCTTCCCTCAGTGCCCTGATATCCTCCCATGGCTTCCAGTATCACCTATATGCCAATGACTCCCAGATCTACATCTCTACACCCAGCATTTCACCTACATTCGAAGAAAAAGTCAGCCTGTTTGGCTGACATTGTGGTTTGGATGGCTTGCTACCATCTGAAACTAAACATGTTCAAGACTGAGTTGCTCCTCTTTCAACCTAAACCCTCCACTCTTCTCCCTCTGTTCTCCATCTCTGTAAATAATACCATTATTGTTCCTTTCTCCTCTGCTCGCAATTTTGGAGTTGTCTTCAACTTCGACCTCTCATTTTCTACGTACATCCAACAGGCTGCTAAAGCCTGTCATTATATCATCATCAAAATTCACCCCTTCCTCTCTGAACACAGTACCTGGACCTTGTCTATACTCTCATAACCTCACGCTTAGACTAGTGTAATTTACTTCTAACAGGTTTCCAGATGAACCACCTCCCTCCCGCTGCAATCGGTGCAAAACTCAGTTGCATGACTTATCTTCTGCCAATTTCACTACCTCTCATCTCTCCTTATTTGTCTCCCATAGAACTCTCTTCACCTCCACTGCCAATTCCAGACTTCATTCCTTTCATCTAGCTGCCCTGTGTGCCTGGAATAAGCTACCTCAGTTTGACAGTCATGCCCCCTTCTCTTCCCTTGCTTAAAAGTAGACTGAAAACCCACCTTTTTGATATAGCCCACAATCCATTATCCCACTGCCCACTGCTCACCATCCTAGCTAGCAGATTAGCTATCCCCCTAGCTGTATCCCCCACCCTGGCATCCTGTTTGTCTGTCTTGTCTATTTATATTGTAAGCTCTTTCAAGCAGGGACTGTCTCCTTCATGACTCTGTACAGCGCTGCATATGTCTGATAGCATTCTAGAAATAATTAATAGTATAATAGTCATAATAAAATTCAATGAACAGTAAAATGCAGTACTAGGCTGATATAATTTATTGGCCGGTTATAATCCCGTCACATTATAAGCAATATATTATCTGAAATTTTGCCAGCATGCTCTTTAGAAATCAACTGTACAGCTTATTTCTGGAGGAAATCTTTTTCTTTTCTTTTTTTTTTTTTTTGCTGTAATTAAAGCCCCACTTTTCATGAGCGTCTTATTTGGCTAATTATTTTCAGACAGTCATTGAAGGATTTATGCATTTATCCCAAACCAACAGTCAGATACCTTCCAGTGATGTCCCTAGCATTCAACAATGTGGTTCCTGTTAAGTGTATTTGGTGTATGATTTCAATTGACAAAAAAAAATCAGAATTAGATATTATGCAGTGCTTTAGAACATTAATTTCTAAACAAAAGTATGGCTAGAGAATCTCTTTCCAGAAGACAAGTGACTTGGCAACTTTGCTGTTTGGCTTAGGCTCTGCCCTTGCTCCAAGCTATGCATTAAAGTGGGCTTGGCATGTCCTTACATAGGATTTTCTTCTGTGCTAAGTCCAGTTTTAGCAGGTCCTTCAAAAATGATTTTTTTTTTCTATTTTATAAATATATGGTCATGCGCTTATGTCAGTGTAGGTACAAGATCCTTTACCCGACATTCTAGAAACCAAAAAGCTCCCAAAAATGAAATTTTTTTGTAACATTGTTGTATTACTAATTTGTATGAAAATGCTTACTTTTAGCATCAAAAGTAGAAATCTGAACCCAAAGTCACTTTAAAGACTTCAATCTGTGCTGTTAATAGTTCTGTTTTTTTCATCTTACCTCACACAGAGCTGGAGAATGGAGGTGTTGTTGGTAGTTGTAGCAATTCATATTCATTGCCTATTGCAGCCCCACACGCTTTCTCTGTTGTGTCCAGCCAGGAAGGAAAGAGGAAGTGATGTCAGGGCTACAGCAGGCAATGAATACGAATCGCTACGGCCGCTGGTGACACATCATTCCAAAACCCCAAAAATTCTAAAATCCAAAATGCCTTTGGTTCTCAGCATTTCGGACTGTGAACCTGTATTAGCATGAATCCATTGGAAAAATGTTTTGCCTCCTATTTAATAGGCGTTATGGGCTCCTGCATTATAGATGTGCTAACCAATTAACGTAGCAATAATGGCAGCATGCTAGCTGATTAGCGCATCTGTGCTCATTCTCTGCCCCTGACATGCTCCCTCCAAAACAAATACATGAATACCACATTTGATCCATTCATACCGTGATTATGCAGATTTAATAGAGTACAGCAACTGCTCAGTCTCATGAAGCTCTATGTGAAAAAAATAAATGCAGGTTCATTGTTTAAAAATATCAGAATATGGTCACTTAAGTTAAGACAGTAAACATGTCAATACACAATGCCAACTGCATTTGCAAAAGTTTGTTGAACAAGATCAGCAATTGTGTAGATTCAGTAAAACTTAACAATTGCTCAATCTTATGAGGGTCTATGCAAACAAATGCAAAAAAGGATACCAAAAGGGGTCATTGTATGAAACATAGAAATTTCTTGGGTGCTTAAAGTGAGACAACAGACAGCATAGTACACAGTGCTGATTGCATTTGCAAAAGTCCAATGAACAAGATCAGCCCAGTCTATGTGATCTTACAAGGCTCTGTGCAAATAAGTAAGATTTCAAAGAAATGCATAATAAAATACTGAAAGAGGTCATGTGAAATATCAAAATATGATCATTTCTTGAACGCTTAAACTGAGATAATACACAATGTAGTACATGGTGCCGATTTGCAAAAGTGTGATAACATCAGTCTCATCTGTGTGATCTAATAATATTAAAGCAGATTATTGAAAGTAACAGAAATACAAACTTTGAATGTGTACTTGTTTCAACTACTCTTTGAAGTCAGCAGGAAGACACACTTCCAAATCAGTGAAAAAACATGGTGCATGCTCTGGTATTTTAAGCAAGGTCATTTTCTGATATCACATCCAATGTAGTGGTTTTAGGCATAACACTCAATTATCTAATATACAGTTTTCAAAAGTGAATTGAAAACATTTGTAAAAATACCTCAGCGGTCACAGAATCAGACTTTTGTGGGCACACAATCCTCTTCTGGATTGCTGATGAAATAGCTCAGAAGTACAAACATTCAGCTTTCGCACCACTGCATTCCTGCTACACTTAACACTTATACAATTTCACAATCAATTAAAAAAATCTTCCTACAAATGTGTGTTGTCAAAAACATGGCTGCAGCTTTATTTACTTCAACAAGAATGCAAATAACTATGTAATTCCATTTTCACCCCCTCTTCCTAGGCAAATCCACCCCCCCCCCCCCACCTCTGAACTCTTCTTTTCCCAACAGCTAGTAGGTCACAACCTAGCTGCTCTGCCACCAAATCCTAGTACATTATATACAATTTCAAGTATCCTATTTGCAAGATCTGTGGTGCTGCCTGGCCTCACAGCTATATGTGGCAGTGTCACACACAGTATACAACATCACAATACCTCTTTCACCCTTCACAAAATAAGTGGCCACCGAGAAGGATACCCCCTCCATTTCCTCACAGCTGTGGCCTCCCCTACCCCCAAAATCCACAACCATATATTGAACAAGTCCGCCCCTCCTCCAAGGGAACAAACAACCTCAAAGGTAAACACCAAAATGCCCTACACTTCTACCCCCTCCCCCCCCCAACACACATATGCACACACACACACCAAACACACCCAGGGTGGGGAGGGCAAATAAAATTTAACCCCAAAATACCCTCTCACCCAAACCTTCTCCAGCTCCCCTGAATACCACACAAACTTCCAAAATCCTCTCCATAGAATCTCCGCCCGAATTATCTAATCAGTGCATCTTCCCCTCTACCCAATCACTTACTGCATATCCCCTCATATCCATCCAGTATTCCAACTTCCAACCAATCACATACCCCTTTCATTTGCACACACTACCCAACTCCTCCTAGCCCTAATCCCATTACCTTCCCCCCTATACTGCTCACACACAGTGAGCTCAACCGATATTATTAGTCTACTGATCATCTGAGTGGCCTCCCTTAAAACTTTCAAACATAAAATGAGATTGAATAATGCTGATATAACCACATATCTAAAATATATTTAAACATTCATTAAAAATGTCAGCAGCAGCTATAGCTGTGGTGTTTAAACAGAACTTACAAAGAAACTGACTTCTTTCATTCTTAAATAAAATTATAAATAAGGAATGCATAAATATAAATATTACTATAGGAATATAAATATGTGTTTAAATAATCATAGATGCTTGTATAAATAAATCAAATCCAAAAATAAACAAATATTGAATTGATAATAAAAAGGCTATAGTCTATTTCTAAATTCAGAGCTTTGAGTCTGAACGATCGTAACTGAAATATAGTCTTCTGTTCTTCTTGTAATAAATAGTGTCTCTGTCACTTCCTCTCTGATCTTAATAAATCTGAAGACCAAAAACTTCAGGTCTCCTGTGTTGTGACTTGCCTCATTTCAATGTTCTAGTAAAGGTGCAAAAAAAAAAAAAAAAGTTTCTATTGATACAACTCCAATGTTATATGATTCTAGTCCTAATCATTCTCTTGGTTTTCCCTACATAAATGAGCTGGCACAGGCATTAAATAATACAAGTATATTACTGCTATTGCAATCTGACTTGTACTTCATAGGATTTATTATTTATGAGTCTGTGGATGGCTAAAGTAGAAGTCACCGAATAATGATGACATGCACTATATTTTTCACAGTTGCCGTGGCCTATTAAAGATGATGCATGTTGTTGGAGTTGAATGCCAGTGACATAAAAAATATTACTCTTAAGCACTGGCATATTTTAGAGAGCCATGATTGTTTCAAAAATAAAAGACTCATAGTAGTACTCCAGAGAGAAAAATCTAAAAGAAAAACTGATCCTTTCAGTATTACCTACCATTCAACTCTAACAACGTGCATCTCCTAGAGTTGGCAGTAGAGGAGAAGGGTACAGATAAGAGACATGAACGGAGTTCCTGGGGAGCAGTATACGGAGAGATAAGAAAGGAGAGATACTAAGGAGCTGCAGAGTGAATGCACTTGTAGGTGAAAAATAGGATTTGAACTGTATGATGAGATGGATAGGGAGTCCATGAATAGACTTGAGGAGAGGGGTAATGTGAGCAAAGCGATACTGATAGAATACAAAGGGCCACTGAAAAATCCTCAGCCCAACCAATAAAGTTGGGGCAATCTCCATTGAGAGCTGTACACTTAGTCCAACAATTTTCCACTTATTTCATCTCACATTTTTCCTATGGGATGGCAAAAGTAGAAAATCATTGGACTAAGGGGTTGATTCTATAAACGGGCATCCCAATTGTAGGTGATGGTAGACGTTCTACTGCCTTCTGGCAGCCAATCGGGATGCATGTTTTAAGAAAAAAACAAACCCTGAGGCAGGACTTCTACACTGTAGGTTTGTGTCATGGGTCTAGGGAGATGGCTGGGCATGGGTGTGATTTCACCTGGAAGTTGACTTGGACAAGCTTAAGCGGCCCTAGACATCTTCCTAGGGCAGCGATAGATGCCTAAAATGAAGGCTGACAAAAAGCTGGACTACATTTCCAATTTTAAAAGTAGATGCGTCCGGCTGGGCTGAACATGGGAAGGGAACCCCCAATCAGCTGAGAAAAAATGCAAATAGAATAATTTTAGCAATCTAGAAATCTATCACTTAGATATTTTAATTAATATTGCACATGCTGAATTTTAAACTTCTATTAATAGGAAATCAGCTGCTGAAAAATGTACTTTCATAGTTTGACAGTTGTTTTCCAGGGTGCCTTTAAAAATTCTCTGACATTGAATTTTTGAAATCTAGAAGACTTTGTTCAACAAAAGAAGAAGAAAAATTAGCTGATTAGATGCAATATAGGCTTTTGGATCAGAGCATGGGTGTCCAACCTTTTGGCTTCCCTGGGCCGCATTGGCCGAAAAAAATTTTCTGGGGCAGCGCAAACGCTGCAGCAAGACAGAGGAGGGAGCTGGCAAGACGGTAAACACCCGGGGGCAGCAGAGGAAAACACTGCATCGCCCTTGACCGGGGCCACACAAAATACTTCACGGGGCCCCATGGTCTAAGTCAAAATGTATAAGTGCTGACTAGGCAACCTGCCTAGAGTTTTGGTTATACATGCTGTACGCCTATGTCTAGGTTGGCCCACCTCCCGCCGACCGACCGCCCTTTCCCCTCCTCTAAAAATGCCTGTTTTTGCTCTGTGCGTTTAGAGCAGGGGTAGGGAACCCCGGTCCTCGAGAGTCGAATTCCAGTCAGGTTTTCAGGATTTCCTCAATGAATATGCATGAGATCTATTTGCATGCACTGCTTTCAATTCATATTCATTGGGGAAATCCTGAAAACCCAACTGGACTATGGCTCTCGAGGACTGGAGTTCCCTACCCCTGGTTTAGAGGCAGGGAAAAGGCCTAAGCTGGATACGTCTAAAGCCAGCTTTGATTATGGGTACTTGGACGATCAGGCTTTTTGATCTTCCAAATACCCATTTAGGCCACTTTTTAGACATTTTTTATTATTATTAAGAGCTCCTTAGCATTTAAGATAGACAATTAATCAAATGTTCATTAAACTTGAAACCTTGATGTAAAACATTTCCTCATTCTATGGCATAAGGAATTAATAAAATGGTGAAACAGACATGGATACATATATGTTTAATGATGACTTTATTGGGGGGGATTTTCCCTAAAGGACAGAATCTAAAATATATGCTTGTTTCCTCTATTTTAAGTTCACCAGTTAACTTTGTCATCTGTCAACTCAAAGGCTGGGACTTCTAAGAAGGAGGAAAGGCCTAGAGTGAGGCTTTCTTGAGTCATGATGCTAAACAGAGGGATGAAAGGAAGAGAGAGAAACATGAATAAACTGAGCAAAGCATATGAAAATTGTGGAAAAAGGTCATCGGGGAAATTCCAGGCAGGAAGGGGAAGAAGTGAGATCTACAGACAGACAGAAAGAAAGAGAGAAAGTCTGAGGGCTGAGAAGGGGTCAGATGGATGATGGAGCAGAGAAAGGAAAAAAATAGGTTCTAAGAGGATAGAGAAAGGAAGGATGGGTGAAGAGAGGCCAAACTTCAACAAGCTCTTCAATGAAAATGGTGTTCCACTGTCACTGTTTGCATTTATGCATGTACTTTTGAAAACTGAGCCTTCGAAGAGCCTATGGAGGGACATAACATGTATAAAATTGTCTCCCAGAAAACTACCACATAAAGTTACACTGCTCTGAGACAGAAGTATGTTTGCTTTACTACCCCCTGCCTAGTTAAGATGTGATATAAATAATAAATAAAATATAAATGTTAAAAAATAGATCCAAAAGTGAAATGACCAGAATACCACTAGTATTACCCTTTTTTTTGCACTATGTTGCCTCAGTCACTCTAGGCCAATCCCAAGAAAGTTCAATTTGTTTTTGTACAGAGCCATATCGAAACCCTTGCTGAAACTTTGGTCACCCAGTCCAAAAAATGAAGTACTGCAACATTGCTGCTACAGGTTGTGGCAGCTATTTAGATGAACAGGCCACACCAGGCAAGAGAGAGTTGGCATCACTTCTGCCCATTTCTCCTTAGTCTACCAAGGGACCCACAATTGTAGGCCCAGAGAGGCCTACAGGAAAGGGGGTGGAGAGCTGAGACCTGTAGTTGCCTTATATTTTCTTCAGTGAGAGGTGGCAGGGGAGATCTTAAGGAGGGTATGTCAGGTTCTAGGAGGATTGGGAGTAATCAGGGCTTTTTATGCGAGTCCCAGCTGATATTCAGTCTAAACTGGCTGAATATTGGCTGGGACCCATATAAGACCCTGAGGATATTCAATGCTGGTGCCCGGACATGACCCAGCATTGAATATCTATGGACAATTCTGTCCATGTCTGTCAGTGTTTAAAATAATGTTGAATGCTGCAGGCTGAATATCAACTGGAAAGAGTTTTCAAAACCATCCACCAATAAAATTATTTCAGAAATGAATTCAGAGTGAGGAAAACAAAGAGTTAATCATAAAAGAAAAATGTGAAAAAACCATTATTTCTTAGTACAGCTGTCTGAATTATAGATAGCCCACAAATTAACATTGTTGAAAGTGCTACTGTGTCCTACAGTATCTTTGCTTTTCCCATGGTCCCTTAATTCAGTCTCTGGACATCTTCCAATTTTCACCGAGAATACTGTATTTTTTTTTGCACTGCTGTGCTTCTTTTAAAGTTCAGGCATAAATATCCTCCTAAAGTGCTAGAAGTTGTTGGTGCTGCTATTAGCACTGCATTATCTTCCAATTACTGACAAAGGCTGAGACCTCCACCTCCTGTTTAATTTCACAAAATAGCAGTTGTCTGAAGGATAAATACAAACACATTATAGGAAGCAAAATCCTTTGAAACACATAGGCATGTGCCCCACAGCTCTTCAAAAAGACCTCTTAGGAAAGCCATAACTAGATTTTTTTTGTAGCCAATTTTATAAAACAGTTTGATATTTTGTTTTGAATTACAAACTTATTATAAATTTCTATCAGCTCCCCATGGTCAGCATAAAATCCAATTGCCTATGGTAGTTGCAAACTAGATGTTGAGCCTTGTGATTATCTCAGCAGGATTTAAAAATAATAAACAATAAACAATAAAAAATAACAATTACAAGAATAGAGAGTGATTGTATTAAGGTAATATTTACCAGTAAGCTCACCTTTAATTGCAGGATGCTTTTCACAGTGCAAATATCATTTTAACCAGAAGCTCTAATTACATGCATGCGTATTTTGTGAACCCCTATTTCAACAACGGCATCCCACGTGGCTTCTGATTATAATGCCTGCGTTCTTATGTTGACATTTGAAAGCATCACTGAAAGAAAAGAAATAAAGAGCACAAAAATATGGACCAACAGAGATCATTGCTGCTCTTTTTTATGTAATGTTGGTAATGTGCCCAGCAATGTAGAAATATAAATAAGGATTGTGCGCTCACAGGTTTTTAGACATTGGAAGAAAAAAGGCAAATAGAGACTAAAATAAAAATTGATATATTCACAATGTAATTATTTTTACACAGCTAGAGTAAATGCAAGAAAAATGTTGCATTTCCATATAGGAGCGCTGGTAAAGGAATTTAATACAAATAAATCCACCCCAAGCAAAGGACGAAATTATAAGAATAATAATAGACCTCAAAATCTGGAAGCTCCATATCTGAGGGCTCCTTTTACTAAATGGCGCTAGAGGTTTTTAGTACGAGCCACTGAGGTAAATGCGCTCACATTCAAAGAATTCCTATGAGCATCGGAGCATTTACCTCTCCGGCCTGCATTAAACACCTCTAGCGCCGCTTAGTAAAACCCAGTATGAATTATTAAACAACTATAAAAATATATAAGAACAAAGAGAAGAATTCACTAATGATTTTAAATTGTAGCCGTTAACTTACACTATCCTTAGAATCAGGCTATATTAATTGACTTGGGGCTCAATGTAGAAATAGCTGGCATGATGAATATAAGAGTTTCATACTTGGTATTAAAGGTCAAATTTATTAAGTCCATTCATGTTTTGCAATTAGCTTAGGTTGACTGCAAAGGTTAGTCTGTGTTGCTGCAAAACCTCCATAGTAACTGATAGGGCATTCCGGCACTAATGCTCGCACTGCAGGGAAGGGCGGCAGAGAGCAGGAGAATCAGGGCCAGTAAAAAAAAGTTTAAACCGCCCCAAAACAGACAGCAAACACATGCGCAGACCATCTACAGGCAAAGTAGATGGTCTACGCATGCGTCGAGATTGCTACCCAGCAATACATGTCGTCGGATGGGGGTGTGCCTCCGATTGCCCGCATGAAGATAGTTGGTAAATCGGTTGGCCTGCCTCCAATCGCCCATGGATTGGCCATGGATCGGAAGGTTAGTGAATCTAGCCCACAGTCCACTAACTCTCTCCCCCCCCCCCCTTTTTTTACAAAGCCATGGTGGCAGCCTCCATACGGCAAATGCTCTAACGCCCATTAAGTCTCTATGGGTATCAGAGCAATTATCACAGAAGCAGCTTTTACTGTGGTTTTGTAAAAGGAACCCTAAATGTTGAAGTTCCAAGAAACATTAACTATTTGCTTGCAATTTTACCAGGTATTTGTAGAAAAAACTCAATATAAATTGACTCCCAAAGATGCCACCAGACTGCTGGCGCTAACAATTAAAAAGGAGATAGAACATCTTTTAAATTAAGATGAGAGGGAAAGCTTGCAGTTGCCCAGGAGCAGATGGTTTGGTGTGAAGTATCCTTCGAAACAGGATATTTAAGTAGTCCCAACAGAGAGACTTCAATACTGGTGAAAGAAAGCCAGGAATGTTTAAGAGGAAAGCAGAGTAAAGGACTCATACTATTCCTGTCATCTTCTCACCAGTCTGTAGATATAAGGAAAAAACACAATTTGAAGTGTCTGTATAGAAATGCAAGATGCCTAAAAAATAAAATAGGAGAGTTAGAGTATATACTGTAGCACTGAATGATCAGGGGTGCCCACTACATCGATCGCGATGAACCGGTCGATCGCTGAAGCAACCCCGGTCGATCGCTGAGCCATGCGGTTTCCCTTCTATGCTGTCCGGCTTTCTCTCTGGCCTCCCGCGCATCCCTTTACCTAATTTTAGCAGGGAGCAGCCTGCAGAGAGGATCTTCCCTCTGATGTCAGAGGAGGAGCAGGTCCGCAGCAGAGGGACGACAGCTCCTGAGGTCTATGGCAACCTGCAGGGATCGCTAAAGTACTGGCGATCATCTCTGCAGGCTGCTCCCTGCTAAAATTAGGTAGAGGGATGTGCGGGTGGTCAGGGAGGAACACACAGGCCTTTTGGGGGCGGGTAGTCCTTTGGGGGAACAGACCTTCAGGGGTGGTGGTACTGGCCTTTCAGGGGGTGCAGGCCTTCAGGGGGGACAGGCAGGCCTTCAGGGGTGGGGTTCAGATCTTCAGGGGATAGTGCAGGCCTTCAGGGGGGGTGCAGGCCTTCGGGGGAGGAGGGCCCTGGTGTAGGAGGGAGGGAAGGGGGGTTCAAAGAGATGTGCATATGCTGGACTTTGGGGGGAAGAAATAATGGGTCTAAAAACAGAGGAGTGGGAGAGAGATGATGGACAATGGTATTTAAGGAAGGAAGGAACAGAAAGGAAAAGAAATTGGACATAAGGGATGGTATGGAGGGGGGAATAGAGATACTGGATAGGAGGGTAGTTGGGAAAAGAAAAGGAGAGATGGTGGACCCTGGGGAGGTGGGGAAGGAGGGAGAGATGCTGGATGAAAGGGTAGTTGAGAAAAGGTGGATCTGTGGATGGAGATGAAAAAAAGGAAAGATGCCAGACTTCCAAGGAGGGAAGAGAAATGGAAGAGGAGGACAGAGATAGAAGACGGATGGTTAGCACAGAGAAAGAAGAAAGAAGGAGATCTTGCCCCGCGAAACAAAGGCCTTGTTGGATATTGATTACAAGCAATGGAGCCAGTTTGGCACAGGATGTTTGAGATATGTACCTTGTGCAATATATGAAGAATTTTTTGTTTGAATGAATTGAATGAACTTAATGTTTTGCTATGAATTGAACAGCAATTTAAAATAAACTGTGGGTTATTTCAGCTGAAGTAACTTCGTTTTGAAATACTTTTTAACATTCCAGCACTTTTTTCTTTGCACTTTCTGCTCTTTTTCTATGAACTTTTAGCTTTTTTAGTCTTTCAAGCACTATAGCACTTTCAACTTTGATGAGTTTTAAAATTAAATTAATTTAAAATAGACTATAAGTTACATGATGATTCTCTACTAAATTAATTGAAATTAGATCAAAAGTTATGTTATTTAATTAATTAAAGTAATAAAATAAATATTTTGGTAGGGAGGTGGGGAATTAGCCTGTGATGTTATAAGGAGGCAAGAGATTAATTCATTCTTCTTTTGAATAGTTCCAGCTGGAAAGATTTACTCCTAAGTCTGAGGCATTTCCCCGTAATAATTAATTTATAATTTAAATATTTTAAACAATTAGATTTAAGGTTTATAGTAAATTTTAATAAATAGCTTTGGAATCGGTGTCTCTTTTTTGAGTTCTGTGAATGGTTTTTGTCATTTGTTTATTTTATCCATTGAGATTGTGCACGTTTTGAGTATCAAGATGTCTAGGTTGTATAAGAACAATAGAATTTTAATGGACACTTGGAAGACATTAAAATTTATTACTAATTTAACAGATATTCCAATTCATAAATCCACTTGTCAGTCCCTTTGGTTGAACCCCAAGATTCAAATTGGCAGGTTTAAGGTCATCTGGAAGTACTGGATGAAGGCGGGCATACGATGTAGTATCAGACGGAAAGCTGCTTGAGTTTTCACGACTGCAACAAAAATTTTGTATTGCTAAATCTCAAAGTTATAGGTGGTTGCAGTTGAAGCAGGCCATTCAGGAGGGGTTCCCTGACTGGAAAAATCTAAAAAATTAGTATAGTTTGCTGTTCCTGTGTTTCCAGGCAGATTTCCTGGGTCACCAGTGGTATAAATTAATATCTGGATTTTTGAATAAGAAACCAAAAACTGGTTTTCATGACATTTGAAGCATTGAGATAAAGCATCAGATTACTGCATCTTAATGGCCACAAATCTGGACTTGGAGGATCAGATGTACGGTGTCTGCATCTATGAGACAAACATGGGTTTTTTTTGTTACATAGAGCAGTTTGGACCCCAGTTCGGTTACAGAAATTAGATAGTTCCAAGTATAATAGGTGTTGGCACTGTCATCTTGAACCTGGGACATTAGATCATTTATTATTTTATTGTCCCTTTATACTTCAATTTTGGAGATCCATTTAGGTAAACAAAGTAATGGAAAATCCACTGGCACTAGCATATGACATTGTGCTACTTGGCACTATGATGAGAGCTAAAAGCCAAGTATCATCTCAGAATAATAAACTTCTCTTTATTATGACAGGGGTTGCCATTCAGCTTATTTTAAGGAATTGGAAAAACTGGGATAGACTGAACTATACCTTTTGGTGGGAGTCTATATGTCATATTTTTAAGATGGAACGAAGTATGGCTATACATCAGGGACACCTCCTATTTCAATAAGGTATATCAAGTATATTCTCCAGGCCCTCAGAGGTTCAATTATACTTTCATAACTGTTGGATTTATGCCCCCAATCGTCATTGGCTGGTATGATGAAAAGTGCAATGCTTTTTCTATATTATATTTTTATATTTTTTGTAGATAGGTTAAATAAGTTAAATAAATAGTGAAGTTTACTTAACTTGGGTGGTTAGCCAAGAGGGACAGAGTCGCCAACATGTTTCACCCTGTTAAGGTTTCCTCAGGGCACAATCCCTATGACAAGGAACTAACATTAATACATGAAATCGCATGACACAAAGACTATCAAAAATTTGGCAGGTAATAATCTCTTACCTCAAAACTATTCTCTTGTAGCTCACTGGATGTTAAAGAAACATACATTAGATCAAATTAGATGGCGTGTCATAGATGCCATCGATTATCAGGGAGCAGAAGGTAATTTGTAGGCGAAGCTCAATTTTCTAGAACAGAGGTGGATTTACCAACTTAACTCAGTTATACCTCACGGGCTTAACTTAGAACTTGAATGGCAGTCCCTCTGGTGAGGTCTCACTGCATCTCCCTGTCTATTTGCATAAAGCATAAACACATTAAGCATATTGGAGTGGATTTAACATTGTGAACTTTCATCCAGCAGGGTGCTTCTCCGTGAACGCGGTTAGTTCCGCGTTTCCGGGTTGACCCGATGACGTCACGTCTCAGCTGTGATATTTAAGCAGTTACAGTACACGCCGCGGCCATCTTAGATTACATTTCGGGTGGCCGCGTCGCGATGAGAGAATAGTTTTGAGGTAAGAGATTGGTAAGGGCAGACTTGCACGGTCTGTGTCTGTGTATGGCCGTTTGGTGGAGGATGGGCAGGGGAGGGCTTCAATGGCTGGGAGGGTGTAGATGGGCTGGAGTAAGTCTTAACAAAGATTTTGGCAGTTGGAACCCAAGCACAGTACCGGGTAAAGCTTTGGATTCTTGTCCAGAAATAGCTAAGAAGAAAAAAAAATAAAAAAAAAATTTAAATTGAATCAGGTTGGGCAGACTGGATGGACCATTTGGGTCTTTATCTGCCGTCATCTACTATGTTACTATGTATGTTACTATGTTACCTGCCAAATTTTTGATAGTCTTTGTGTCATGCGATTTCATGTATTAATGTTAGTTCCTTGTCATAGGGATTGTGCCCTGAGGAAACCTTAACAGGGTGAAACATGTTGGCGACTCTGTGCCTCTTGGCTAACCACCCAAGTTAAGTAAACTTCACTATTTATTTAACTTATTTAACCTATCTACAAAAAATATAAAAATATAATATAGAAAAAGCATTGCACTTTTCATCATACCAGGGACCCAATGATGATTGGGGGCATAAATCCAACAGTTATGAAAGTATATTGAACTGATGGGTGGCACCTCTGAGGGCCTGGAGAATATACTTGATATACTTTATTGAAATAGAAGGTGTTCAAGGGAGGTTAACACACACCGTCCCTGCTGTACTGCAATACGGATCCTTCTATAAAGATTACAACTGAAGCCTCAGTATACTTATACATCAGGGACATCATAAGAAGTTTCTGAAGATTTGGGAGCCATTGACAAAATTTTGTAAAGCGTGATTAGTGATTATGCCCTTTGTATTTTTTGAATATAATTGAATATCTATTTGTCATAAATTATAATTGTAAATGTATTTAAGTGCTTTTATAGAGTTATATGATTGTATTATATCCTGCACTAACTTAATCATGGCTTTAAAATGAATAAAGAAAAAAAAAAAATCCATCCCATATTATTCTTAAATTAACCTTAGAAATACTATTCAATGTAAAATATTTGGGGATTAGTTGATTCAATTCCGCCACTACTTCATCATTATTCAATAAACTGTCATTAAGTTTCCAAAATTGCAAAGATCTCTCTACCCTCCCTAGTCTTAATGACAGTCACTGGGGCATGATATGACCACAACAATGCTTCAATCTCTGCTTTCCTCAGGGCTGAAGATAATTGCCTGTCCAAAAAAAATATAATCAATTTGTGAATACGAATTATGAACAGGGGATTAATAAATAAATTTTGATCTTCCTGGGTGAACTTGTCTCAAAGCATCAAACAATCCCAATTGTTGCAACATCCCTTGCAACTCTCTCCGATCTTTTCTATGATATTTAACCACTCCAGTATTATCTAATCCTGGAAACAAGGTGACATTAAAATCCCCACCTACAATCCACAATCCCGGAGGCATACTCATAAGCTTATCTTCTAACAGCTGATAGAATGCTCGCTGGTTTTCATTTGGAGCATATACTTATACTATATTATATAAAACTCCATCAATAGACACATGCAGTATCAAGAAACGACCTTCCATATCAGTATAATGCTCTATAATTGAGGCCTGAATTCTCCTTGATATCAGAATTGCTACTCCTGAGATTTTTTTATGTGGATGCGATGCTACTTTGCAAACAGGAAACTGTTTAGATGTTAACAAATATTGATGTTTTTTCTTAAGATGTGTTTCCTGAATCATGCAAACAGATGCTTCTAATCTTAATGCCTCCTTGATAACGCATTGATAACGCATTGGATTTTAAAAGGAAAATTCAGGCCTCTAGCATTAATAGTAACTATGTTCAAAGACAGCATTCCCACCAGCCTCCATCTTCTATCTCCACCTCAGAGGATATCCTAGATATATACCCTATCCAAGAAAGAAAAAAAAAAATCCAGCCTAATACCTCCACAACCCCCCTCCCCCAAACATACCATACCTCACCCCCCATTCCCAATGTCTAAAAGACAACGAGGAGAAAAGAACCCCCCCTCCCCTTTGCAGTAGACACGAATAACTAATCAATAATACTTTTAAAACACTTTAGAAAACACTATAGGACAAAAGGAAGAGAAAAAAAATACACATCAAGAGCAAAAACTTTTCAGCTCTCAATAGTCACCTTCACTTAACCCGTTGTCCAAAAATAGTCATCCAGATTTGTCACAGATGATACAAAATGCAGTTCTCAAGCCCAACTAACCCAGGGAAACAAAATCACCCGGGTAATTTTTTCTGAACAGGGCGCAGTCTACCTCTACCAGATCCAATTCCCTGCTATTTCGGTGGGTAAACCATTGATAGTTGTTTCTCTGATCCTACTTCATTCTCGTCACCCCATCCTAAAGTCCTGAACACTTGTAAAGCTGCAGCTTTAGTTGCAACATGATATGAGGCTCCCTTAGCATTAATTTGCAATCCAAAGGGGAATGTCCACTGATATCGAATCTGTTCTTCTCTAAGTTTTAAAGTAAAAGGCACCAATTTCCTCCACCACCTTAAAATGGAAGGGGAAATAGCAGAAAAAAATAGCTACTTCATGCAAGTCCCAAATAATTTTTTCCTGCTTCCGAGTTGCAGCAAAGATCTCTCCCTTCTGTGAAAAATTATGAAAACAGACCACGATGTCCTTAGGTTGATTTGGCCAAGGTAGGCTGTTTTTCAGATTGCACTTGGCCAGAAGATGTATCGCTAACATTTGTACCACTTCCGCACAATTGTGGTATTCAGATAAGTCTGGTATGCTTCTTATTCATACATTTTGTCTCCTACTCCTATTTTCCAACTCCTCTATATGATCTATAAGTTCAGCCACTTGCTTCTCTTGCTGGGCACCTTTCTCTTCCATTGAACTTAACTGAGCCACTACTTCCTCAGCCTGTTGTTCCGCTTCTTCCAAGCGCTGGCCCAACCCAGCGATGTCAGCTTTAAGCTCTGACCGTAAGGAAGCAGAGTCTTCTCTTGACGCTGTGATATATGCTTTTAGCTCTTGAAACCAACCCTGCAATACTTCCATACACTGCAGGGTGGAAGTTGCTTAAGGAAGCTCTGGCTCCATTCCCAATTCCCCCCCCCCCCCTGCGGCTCCGTGGAAAACAGTATCACACCATCTGCCTCTCACCTAGTTTGCCTACTGCCTCCATATGCAAAGTCTTTCAGGTCAGGAAGGGTTTTTTTTACTCATTTTGATCCCAAGTATCTTGAGTTAACAAAAATTACTCAAAAATCTTATAAATACTGCCATATTTAAAGAGTAATCCAAATTTCTCTCCAGTGGGTGAGGATCCGCAGGCTTATGCTTCCATTCAGCTCGATGATGTCACTTCCTCCCTCATGTACATCTTGGGCTTTGGGGCTTTCGCCAGGTGGCTTTGTAAAAGAGGAGGAAAGGTTAGTAGTAAATTCCATTTACTGGTGGAATTTGGTCAGAGAAATATTTTTAAAAAATATCTCCAGGAGTCAAGCCCACAACTTTGAGAAAGTTTATTAACACAAATTTAATATTCAGAATTCCAATTCTAATATATCACCAAGTTGTCTTTAATCAGAGTAGATTAAATATCATGAGTAGCAGTTACCTCTTCTTAAAACTGTTATATTTGAAATGTGTAATCTTTCTTAATAGTCTCCACATTTTCTGTTAGTAGACTAATTTTACGTACAAGAGATGATAAATCAGCTGTGTTTTGGGGCATTGATGCCTCCATTTTCACTAATATCCTCCAAATTTCTTCAAGTATAACCCCAGTCAAGGGCAAAAATGGTCAGCACCTCTGGTAGGTAATATCATGGCTGAGCTAGAAATAGGAAGGGAGGTTTCCTCTGGCAACTTGTAGACAACAGCTTCCATAGTTGGCTCCACAGCAACAATTCCTTTTGATTCATCTGGACATGGAGGAGGCTTACAGGCTGAAGGAGACAAAGATATTTATATCAAAGCCCAAAGCCTCTTGCATTCCTTCTCCTGAGGATGATGTAGACTCTCTAACTCCAGTTCCACAAGTAGAGGTTGCAGCTACAAATCATTCGATGGTCTGCTGCTGTGGGGTGGAAGTTTGGCAGACAGAGGCTCCAGCCTTCACCTCTCCTTTTTGCTTTGTGTGAGGCATAATTAAGAAACAGAGGCAAAAAGTGAGTAGCATTCGACCTTCGAGGAGACAGCGTTGCTGCTCATGCTGACATCTTGACTCCGCTCCTCAAAAAGTGCCCATAGTTTCAACTTATAATCTGTGAACCAATTTGCCAGAAAGTCCAGTTTTGAAGAAACAATTGCCATTACAGAAGCCCACTCACAGGGAGCCAGTGCCAGATGGAGATGCAACCAGATCCCTGATGAATATAGCAAAATGGGATCCCTCATCGGGTATTGCCAGAACTCCATTTCTTATTGCACAGATAAATTTTGGGGCTTGGTTTAAAAGCTTGAAAGTTTGGATGTTGAGTGTTTTGCACCATGGTCATTTTTTTCAGCATTGTTTTTGTTTGCATGGGAAATACATTTTTGATAGAGAGACTGTGCACACATTGAATTGCTTATTTAAAATCACATAGAGGAGCGATATGATGTGACATATGGTGACAAAATGAGCTATTTAGCTCAACATTTGTCTATGAATTGATGTGCCAGAGAGTGTGTATGTTTTACTGATACCTTTTCTTAATACTTTAACTATTTAGAAGTGCACTAGCCTCTCTGCACGATGTCTCCAGTGTACAGTATATATTTTTGGAAGAGTTTCTTACCATTAGTATGTAACAGGAAGCCTGTGTTCAGCCATGTAAAAAGTTGTTACATGACCAAATTTCTTAATACCAAGTGATAATCAAATACCTGTGTTCTGGATCAATTGTAACCTCTTCAGTTGGGAATTATGTAGGCCCTAATATACTGTAGAGTTCCAATAGTCTAGTTTAATCACATGAGTCAGTAGAAATACAAAAAAGAACAACAGTTTAACAGAAACTTAATAGAGTATGTTTATTTTAATGTAAAGAAGCAACTAAAAACGACATGAGATGGGCAGATTGGATGGGCCATTTGGCCTTTATCTGCCATTATGTTTCTATGTTCTATTTATCAAGAACCCCCTCTCAGGATATTTTCAGAATTCTTCAAATGACAAGGTTTACCTTTGATAGTGGGTAGAGAATGACATGGTGACAAAATTCATCACCATTCCCGTCCCCGCGAATAACCGCGGGAAACCATCTTCATGTCATTCTTTAAGGAGAGAGGGAAGAATCAGAGTATGAATGGCCACAACCATTGACCCACAAGCTTTGCTTTGAAGAATGCTGGTGTAGAAAGACTGAGGTTGAAATAGACACTAGAAAATGACATGGGATTATTTCCCGCAGTTATCCGCGGGGACGGGAACGGTGACAAATTTTGTCACCGTGTCATTCTCTAATAGTGGGAACAGAGTTAGAAAAATGCTGACCTCTAGACAGATTAATTATAGCCTCTGATTTTGATGCATTTAGGGATCCTTTTTCAAACCATGGTAGTGATTCTCTCACAGCCAATGTACCAAAGCCCATTTAGTTCCTATGGGCTTTGGTGCATTTGCCATGGGAGAATCACTACCATGTCTTTGTAAAAGGGGCCCTTAGTTTTGAAAAAACAGTTGCCATTACAGAAGGGGAGAAAAAATTGAGAGGAAAAAGAATAGAAATATCGTTAACATAAATACAGAATGAGGAGTCCAAAGACGAAAAAGAAGCAGAAGAAAACAAACAAACAAAAAAATAGTATGAGACCCAAAATATATTCTGAGAAACACCAAAAGGAAGTGACTTTGAAGTAGATGAACTGTTACACCAATGAACCACAAAGGATCAATTAGATAAGATTTAAACCATGAGAAAACTGTGTCAGAGATACAAAGGTCCTCTAGTCGCTGCAAGAGCAAGGTATGATTTATGGAGATCAAAGGCAGTGAAAAGATCCAGAGAGACAAAAGAGCATCTCTCCCGCCATCAGTTATGCTGAGAAGAATTATTTTGGCTGAATGAGGAGAATGATATCCAGTCTGTCATGGATGAAAAGCATTTATGTTCTCTAGATAATCCGTTAATTGAATAGCAACAAATTTTTCCACCAGTTTGAACAGAAAAAGGAGAATGGAAATAGGCTGATAGTTGGAGCATACTGAAGGATTAGGCTTGGTATCCTTAAGAATACATTTTACTACTACTTGCTTCCAGAGGTCCAGAAAGATATTGGTGATCACATTAGTCATCACCACTGAATGAATGAATGGTAATTTTTTAAAGACATAAAGCTGGATAAATTGGTTGATTTAATCATTTAACCTGTTCATAATTATTTAATAATTTTTAAGGCACACAAAGGTGGATATATTGGAAACTGAAACTGTGGGCAAGGAAGATACCCTTCTCAGAGATCCTGCCAGTACCGAGAGCGGACGCAAGGAGGCAGAGCGAACTACAAGCAATAAACGGTTGGCTCAGGAGATGGTGTGAAGAGGAGGGTTTCCTTTTTGTTTGGAACTGGACAACTTTCTTGGGAAAGAATAAGCTCTACAGGAGAGATGGACTGCACCTGAGCACGACTGGGACGAGGATGCTGGCACGCAACGTCCAGAGCGTCATAGATTTGGCTTTAAACTGAGGAAGAGGGGAAAGCCGACAGTCGATCTGACACATCAGACAAAAGTATCAAATAAGGATACTGAGCAAGGACATTGTAAAAAAGGGATCGGGACTGAGTGGGAATTTTTGGGAAAAGGACCTAAGGACGCAATGCAGAGGACCAGGGCCAAGGATATTGAACAAGGCCACTGTAAAAGAGGGCACAGGACTGAGCGGGAATTTTTTGAAGAAGGTCCCAAGGACAAATTGCAGGGGTCTAGGGCACAATTGAAATTGGCAAGCAGGACTAACAGAGAACAACGGAATCCAGAGGGACAACCAAAAATGGGGAAACAGGCTGAGGACGAAACAGACACACCACAGGAGGAGGATGACCGAGACAAGGCTTGGGGACTGGCAACTCATGAGGGGGTCGCCAGGAGTGCCAAACCACGAGGAAAACCAGCAAGAAAGGCGAACAACCGGGACTTACATTGCCTATACACTAATGCTAGGAGCCTAAGGGCTAAAATGGGAGAGCTGGAAGTCTTAGCCTGCAAAAAGGGCCTAGACATAATTGGAGTCACAGAAACGTGGTGGACTGATGACAATAAATGGGATGTGGCTTTACCAGGGTTCAAACTCTACAGGAGAGATAGGTCACACAAAAAGGGTGGAGGAATAGCGCTATATATAAAAGATTCAATATCTTTGACCAGGATGGAAACATCAGTAAGGACGGATGACTTGGAATCACTATGGGTTAAGCTACCAGGAGGAACTGGAACAGACATAAAATTGGGTCTGTACTACCGCCCATCTGGACAAATGGAGGAAATCGACCAGGATCTGGAGGCTGAACTGAGGCAGATATGCAAAAGCGGAAGTGTGGTGGTGATGGGGGACTTCAACTACCCGGGAATAGAGTGGAGTATCGGGCACTCAAGCTGCATGTGGGAGACCAAATTCCTGGAGGTCACGAGGGACTGTTTCATGGAACAGCTGGTCATGGAACCAACATGGGGAGATGCCACTCTTGACCTAATCTTTAACGGACTAGGGGGACCCGCCAAGGAGGTGGCGGTACTAGCCCCACTAGGAAACAGCAATCACAACACGATCCAGTACAGGCTAGAAATTGGATCATCAAAGGTGAAAAGAACTACAACGACAGCACTGAACTTCAAAAAAGGGAATTATGATGCCGCAAGGAAGATGGAGTCCGTAGAAAAAGCCTGGACCCTACTCAAAGGCACGATGCACGAAGCACAAAACCTGTGTGTCCCCAAGTTCAAGAAAGGGTGCAAAAAAAATAGAACAAAAAACCCAGTGTGGATAACAAATTCAGTGAAAAAGGCGATAAGTGACAAGAAGGCATTCAAAAAATGGAAAAAGGACCAAACAGAGGACAACCAAAAGGAGCATAAAAAACACCAAAAGGAGTGTCACCAAGTGGTTAGGAAAGCAAAAAGAGAATATGAAGAGAGACTGGCGGAGGAAGCAACAAACTTCAAATCATTCTTCAGGTACATCAAGGGGAAGCAACCAGCAAGGGAGGAAGTAGGACCCTTGGATGATGGAGACAGAAAGGGAGTGGTAAATGAGGAAAAGGAGATAGCTGACAGGTTAAACGAGTTCTTCACGTCAGTTTTCACGAGGGAGGACACAACCAACATTCCGGAACCCGAGGAGATTGTAAAAGGAGATCAAGGTGAAAATCTGGTCCAACTAGAGGTGAGCAAGGAGGATGTCCTCAGGCAGATAGACAGGCTAAAGAGCGACAAATCGCCAGGTCTGGACGGCATTCACCCAAGGGTACTCAAGGAACTAAGGAACGAAATAGCTGAGCCACTTCGACAAATATGCAACTTATCCTTGAAAACTGGAGAGATTCCGGAGGACTGGAAAATAGCAAATGTCACACCCATCTTCAAGAAAGGCTCAAGGGGAGACCCAGGAAACTACAGGCCGGTGAGCTTGACCTCGGTCCCGGGAAAGATGATGGAAGTGCTGATTAAAGACAGCATCTGGGAACACATCGAAAACAATGGGCAGCTAAAGTCGAGCCAGCATGGCTTCTGCAAGGGCAGGTCATGCCTCATGAACTTATTATACTTCTTTGAGGGGGTAAACAGCTAGGTGGGTAAAGGGGAATCCATAGACTTCATTTACCTTGACTTCCAAAAAGCCTTCGACAAGGTACCACACGAAAGACTGCTAAGGAAGCTATGGAACCACGGGGTGCAAGGGGAGGTCCACCGATGGATCAAAAACTGGCTGGCGGACAGGAAACAAAGGGTTGGAGTAAAGGGCCATTACTCAGACTGGCAATGGGTCACGAGCGGAGTTCCACAGGGGTCGGTGCTGGGACCGCTTCTGTTTAATATATTTATTAACGACCTGGAGGCAGGAACAAAATGTGAGATTAAATTTGCGGATGACACCAAACTATACAGCAGGGTCAAAAACATGGAGAACTGCGAAGATCTCCAAAAAGATCTGACAACGCTGGAAGAGTGGGCCAAAAAGTGGCAAATGAGCTTCAACATAGGGAAATGCAAGGTCATGCATGTAGGGAAGAAGAACCCGATATTCACTTACAAAATGGAGGGGATCACCGCTGGGGGTGAGCAACCTTGAAAGAGACCTGGGAGTGATGGTAGACACAACATTGAAGGCGTCGGCACAGTGTGCCACAGCCTCAAGGAAAGCAAACAAAATGTTGGTTATCATTAAGAAGGGTATCACAACTAGGATGAAGGAAGTCATCCTGCCACTGTATCGTGCAATGGTGCGCCCGCACCTGGAATACTGTGTCCAGTACTGGTCGCCGTACCTCAAGAAGGACATGGCGGTACTTGAGAGAGTCCAGAGAAGAGCAACTAAGCTAATAAGGGGTAAGGAGGACCTCTCATATACTGACAGATTGAAAAAGCTGGGGCTTTTCTTCCTGGAAAAGCGGAGACTTAGAGGAGACATGATAGAAACCTTCAAGATCATGAAGGGAATAGAAAAAGTAGACAGGGACAGATTTTTCAAATTATAGGGAACCACAAGTACAAGGGGGCACTCGGAGAAATTGAAAGGGAAAAGGTTTAGAACAAACGCCAGGAAGTTCTTTTTCACCCAGAGGGTGGTGGATACATGGAATGCGCTACCGGAGGATGTGATAAGCAGGAGCACGCTACAGGGATTCAAAGAAGGTTTGGATAGGTACCTGGAGGACAAAGGGATTGAGGGGTACAGATAGGAGTAGAGGTAGGTTATAGGGATAGGATTAGAGGATTAGAGGTAAATTACAAAATTAGTCAGGGAACCACTGTTTCAGGCAATAGGCCTGATGGGCCGCTGCGGGAGCGGACCGCTGGGCAAGATGGACCTCTGGTCTGCCTCAGTGGAGGCAACTTCTTATGTTCTTATGTATGGCAATATTATTATTTTATTTTTTAATTTCTTTAGGCATTCCTTCTGATATATGTTTCATGTATATTTGCTTATTCTATTGTGAAAATCACAATGTAGAAATGGTTTGATTGTAGACTCCTCAGGAAGGCACTTCTTTGATGAAACATTGGCCATGTTGAGTCAGTTTGGCTCTCTTTTACGAAGCTGCGATAGAGGTTTCTACTATAGCCTGGGGCCTGGGGGGGGTGGCTTAGTAAAAGGGTGGGGGGGGGGTTATGAATAAAGTCTTAAAGCTGAATGTGACCTGAGTGGAAACATCTCTGTATCCCCATTTCTTTTTTTTTTTTAAACCCAAAATTGGACACCATTTACTGAATTTATCCTATAAGTAGCTGATTCTATAAGGAGCACCAAGGGCCTCCAGGGTTGGGATAGCAAACAAAAGTTTTATTGTAAAACTCAACATTTTTTGTTTGTTACCCCATCCCTAGAGGCCCTTTGGGTCAGATTCTATAAATGGTACCTTAGAAGCATTTAAGCAAATGAGCAGGTAATGGATCTATAAAAGGCAGGATTCAGGGAGTTGATAACTTTTAATGATGTGGGACTGAGAAGAGAGATTAAATTGAGAAAAAGAAGAGAGGGGGAGGCAAGTATGACAGAACTCTGTCCATTGGAAGACTGTTAGGAAATCAATGCAACAGATTATAGTTCCTGTCCAAGGTTATCATCTATCTTCACCTTGTTGAATGTGGAAGAAAAAAAATTAATTACCAAAGACATAGCTTTGTGAGGAAAGTTCAGTACCTTGCTAAGAAATCATACAGAACCAAAGGAGCTGCAACAGGAAGACATGGGATGTTGATCAGCCAACGTCAAGGGATATCCTAGGGGCATACTTAGCCAGTCAGGTTTTCAGTATATTTACAATTAATATGCTTGAGATAAATTTGCATATACTGCCTCCTTTCTATGCAAGTCTATCTCATGTACATTCATTGTAGATATCCTGAACACCTGAATGGCTAAGCGTGTCCCAATGGCTGGTTAGAGACCCTCCAGTGAGGTATTCTAAACTGTAATCACAAAAATGTTTCAATCCTTCATCAGGGGCAGAAGTGGTTTCACAACTTTTCTCTGCTCGGCATGAAGGCATCTACCAAGCCATCATCCTGAGTGAAGAAAAGTTATGAAACTACTTCTGCCTCTGATGAAGGACCGAAACTGGGTTGTGTTGGACAGTTTTTGATTCACATCAAAGCTAAGTGGGCAGTGTAGCCATTTATTCTTTGCATTGATTCATGTGGATTTCTCACTGTTGGATGTAATAATAATAATAATCTTTATTCTTTTATACCGCCCAACCACGAGTTCCAGGTGGTTCACATTCAAGAAGAACTATACAATCAGTGAAACATACATGTAAACAGGGTTAGAAAAATAATCATGTTACAAACTTATCAAACAAGTAAGTTTTCAACAGCTTTCTGAAGGCATAATATGATTAAAATTGTGGAATCAGAGAACATAACCAGGAATTCATTTTTCCAAACTGGAAAGCAAAAGTCTTATCTAGAAATTTCTTGTAATGACAAGCTTTTACAGATGGATCCATGAACAAACAGTCATTTCAAGTATTTTTATTTAACTTATATAACTTAAATTGGGAGGATAGGTATCCTGGAGCCAGACCAAAAAGAGCTTTAAAGCAGATGCAGCCAAATTTAAACAAAATTTTTGCATCAAATGGCAACCAATGGAGTTGTTGATAGAAAGGACTCACATGGTCATATTTTTTTAACCCAAAGATCAAGCGCACTGCCATATTTTGTATTACTCAAATACGATTTAAGGTCTTCTTGTAAGATGCCAAGTAAATGACTTGCAATAGTCAAGGGTAGATAGAATTAGAGACTGAACTACTAATCTGAAAGATACTAAATAAAAATATTTTTAATAGTTCGAAGTTTCCAGAGAATCACAAAACATTTCTTTATCATTAGATTGGTGTGGTCATCTAAAGTTAAGTGACGATCTAATATCACCCCCAAGATCTTAATTGAAGTGGCTATATCAAAATTCTGACCGTTGATTTGAAGTTTTTTATCTATAATGCTATCGTTTGGACTGGCAAGAAAAAATTTAGTTTTTTCTGGATTAAGCTTAAGTTTAAATTTAAACATCTAGGGGCTCATAATTGAAAGAGAAAAACGTCCAAAAACTAGCCTAAGTTGGCACTTGGACGAACATTTCTTAAAAACATCCAAGCGCCGATAATAAAACCGGGTTTTGGACGTATTTCTAAATGACCTAGGCCTTCATAGTGCCACTCAACGTTGAGTCTAAGTCACAAAAACCCATCTAAACTCACCAGATAAGCACTGAAAACACATAACACAGACCCCCACACACTACCCCAGTGATCACCAACCCCCCCCATACAAATTTTTTTCATAACTTTAAATTTCAGCCTCCAGACCATCATCACCTGGCTGTCTGGCATAGGAAAGCCTAGTTGTCCAGCCCAGAGGCAGCTTAAGTCATCTTGGGGGTGGGTTAGGGACCCATAGAGAGGAGGACCCATGCCCATAAGCCCCTGTAATCACTGCATTGATACTTAAACATGTGCACTGCCCTATACACCCCCAAAACTCTTTTTTACTGGCATATAAGTGGCTCCTGCAGCCATAAGGGCTATTGGGGTGGTAGATAAGTGAGTCTAGGGGATTCTGGAGGTGGTTTGGGGGGCTCACCATCACTTATAAGGGAGCTATAGTGAGGAGAAGCCATATTATCCTTTTTGTGAAGTTCACAGCAGTGCCCTGTAAGGTACCCCACTATATGGTGGCATGTCTGGGTGTGCAGTCCATCAATTTGCAGACCCCTCCTATATCCAACAGGGCTTGTTCTAGGGGTTTTGGACTTGGATGAAAGGTGTGGTATAAAGATAGACAATTTAGTGGCTTGGACGATCAGATCGGCAGGATGTATAATTAGACGATTTTAGAAAGTAAAAAAAAGTTGGACATATCTTTCGAAAATGTGTCTTAGGCTCTTTTTAACTTTGGACGATTTGTGAGATGGACGTAAACGGACTTAGACATCCCTTTCGATTATGCCCCTCTTAGTGTTCTATCTGTGCCAGGATGAAAGCAATCTGATCTTTTATATCCTCTGAAAAAGCTGACATTGGCAAGAGTATAGTGATATTCTCAGCATAGAAGTAGAATTTGACTTTCAAGTCTTGCAATAAGTTAGCCAAGGAAATCAAATAGATATTAAAAAGAGTGGGCGACAATGGAGATCCCTGTGGCACTCCTGATGGATTACTCCAAGAGGATGAATATTGCCCAGCCGAATAGACTTGATAAGACCTATTTTGCAAAAAGCTTTTAAACCACCTTATGACTTTCCTTATAGTTTGTGCTAGTATTTTGGATTGTTATGAGTGGTATGTATGAGTGGATCAATCCTTGGACACTATGGAGCTCATAATCATGACGTGTTTGCCTCCAGTACAACTACTGACTGCCGGGTAGGAGTGCTGTACCTATTAATTGGCTCAGCATTCGAGAAGTAAACTGACTTTCCTGGATTGAGCACCTCATACCAGAAGCTAGGGATCATTTCTTCTTTTTGCCAGTTTTCTGATGATGACATATCTGCTTTCTGCACAACCACGTATGGTAGGATTGCTGTGCCTATCAATGGGCAACATTTGGAATATTAACCTGACTTGTCTGGATTTTGGGCATCATTCCAGTGGCTAGGGATAATTTCTTCTTAGCACCAGTTGTCTCTGATGATGTTGCACCTGTTAATTGGCAACATTTGGTAAAGAACTTGGCTTTCCTGGATTGGGCACCTCATACCAGAAGCTAGGGATCATTTCTTCTTTTTGTCAGTTTTCTGATAAGTCTGCTTTCTACACAATCACATATTGTTGGATTGCTGCGCCTATTAAGGGGCAACATTAGGAATAATAACCTGACTTTTCTGGATGGGGCGCATTATTCCAAAGGCTAGGGATCATTTCTTCTTAGCACCAGTTTTCTCCAATAGTGCTGCGCCTATTAATTGACAACACTTGGTAAATAACTTGACTTTACAGGATTAATAACGTTTTCTGATGGACTTGGTGATGACAGTGAATGTAGGAAAAATTTGTGATGACAGTGAATAGGGCAAAACTTCCTTGTGGCCTTTTGTATTGCCCTGCAGCTCGCCACCTCATCTGCGGCCACATGGTAGCTCAGCTGCAAATGATTGGACCCTTCTCTCAATCACATATTGCACACCTATAGCGGACCATTTGTTACGTCTAGTGGTTCATTGGTTTAACGTCCTGCAGCAGCTTGGTGGTAACCTGGAATACCCCATGCAGGGGATAGTCGATCCATTTTGGGGGCTAGGTGGCTCATGCTGAGGATACTCGGATCAGTGTGGAGTTCTATCATTGGTGCTTGTCATCTTCTTGTTGGCGATTGTTGGAAAGTAGTTATTGTCCGCGGGGATTGGTAGCCTAAAACTCTGTCTCGCTGGAAACTTTGTCTCACTGAAATGCATAGGCAGTCTCATGCAGGTTCCAAACAGTTTATCATCAAGCTCAAATTTTCCCTTGGTGTGGACATCTGCTACATATGTTTGGTACAGCTCCGGTGTGCCTGTCAGTAATGTTGTACTTATGTCAGTTGGCTTCCTCATTTGAAGTAGCCTGGTTTCTGCATCGTCACAAACTAGGATCAGGAGGTTATCCTTATTTCAGGTGACTTCAGCATTCCAGAGTAGTCTGATTACAGCATCATCCTAAAATTAGGATCTCTTTGACTTTGTTTGCAAGCCTGCTGATGAGCCCAATGAGGGCTGTGATGGGTTTCCTTGCTTGATATAGCCACCAAGTGTAGTTTAACCCTCCTAGGCTACCAGGTGTAGTATAAGTCCAGAGTGCATGGATCAGCATGGATTACAACCTGCCCTTGGAAAAGATCACCCAGGGACGATGGCATGTATTATTTCCGCTTGTTATTTGTATCAGCTTGGACTGTTACTAGTCAGGGGAGCAAATCACCCAGGTTCAGTTGCATATCATTATCTTAGATTGAGGTTGAGAAATTCGATTTTACACTATCCAAGGCTTGTTAGATGGCTATTCTTCCAGTCTATGAGCTGTATTGTGCCCATTGGATGACCATTCCTTGTTAAATTTCATCTTCTGGTTTCATTACCTGTATCTGGATTTTCTTCCTTTTACCCACTAAAACAGACATCACACATGTGCCTCCCTGGCCAAGGAAGCATCCACTGGTATTTCCCCCCCCCCTCCCTTTCATCCTCATAGTAAATCTAGGTCAATGGCAAGGAGTTTTGGCCCATCACACGCGAGCTGGGGGGATAGTGGCAAGGGCATATACTGACCTGATGCGCTTACTCATAGAAAATCTGGGACCCGATGTGCTGGCTCATAGAAGAAATCTAGTTCAATGACAAGGAGTTTGGCCCATTACATGTGAGTTGGTTGGAATTGTGGCCTGGGGCAGAGACTTGACCCGATGGAGGGCATTTGGTGGCGCAGGGCCTGGTGGGGAATCCGGAATAAGTGAGGTTTCTCTATTCTGGGTTGTGGCGGGAGATCATTGTGGGGTCATAGGCAAAGCATACAGCCAAAAAAGAACACAGTGTTACATTTGTTGGTAGCAAAAGAAGTGGCAACGTATAGCAAGGCAGAAGCAGGTGATGTAAACACTCAAATAGGTATATCTCCCTGCTTGGATGGTGGGGAGGCCATGTGGCATTGACTTCAACAACCAACAGGTAAATGGATGAACAGGATGGGGAGAAGCTGTGGGGGCAGCTTGAACGGCTCTCCCAGGAAAACAACGGTAGACATGCCAGATATGCTGGCCAATCTACGGATGAGCTGCTTGTTATATGCAGCAATATGAGCTTCTGCAATGGTATCTAAAATGTTCCTTCTTAATGAATATGATGTGCAGTAGTATCTCAAATATTTATTGTTAATGGTCTTGGTATGTTGGAATTTGCTGTTTGAAGATGTTTGTAGTTTGGAATTTATGGCTGTGGCCCTTAATAAATCCACATTTGTCGAAAGAATTGCGCGTCTGTGTGTTAATTGCAGGTTTCTGGGTTGAAATGGGGAGGGGGCAACAAGTGCTGAGTGTCCAATTTGAAGCATGGAATAACTTGTTTCATGGCTTCATATCATTTTCTTCTTGATTGGGCTGAGAACTTTTCAGCGGCCCCTCATATACAATTTACTCCAAAGTCATATGCTGATTACACATGTGTTTCATTAGAATGATAGAATATACACACAAAGATTTTCATTGTCTAATTCTATTTTTTACCCATTCTTGAGCTAAAAATTCTGTATTCATCAAGTGATCTATCCACCATAAATACTGAAGGAGTTATTTAGTATTAGTGCTTTGTCTCCATCTCTAGTAATTATGATTCCCATAAAGCAGTGGTCTCAAACTCAAACCCTTTCTAGGGCCACATTTTGGATTTGTAGGTACTTGGAGGGCCTCAGAAAAAATAGTTAATGTCTTATTAAAGAAATGACAATTTTGCATGAGGTAAAACTATAGTTTATAAATCTTTCCTTTTAGCTTGTCATAATAATAATATTGTAATTTATAGCTAAAGAGACATATGATCAAGAAACTGTTTTATTTTACTTTTGTGATTATAATAAACATATCGAGGGCCTCAAAATAGTACCCGGCGGGCCGCATGTGGTCCCCGGGCTGCAAGTTTGAGACCACTGCCATAAAGCATCCATTTATTATTAATATTTTTTGAGTGGCTGGAAATCCATGTAGGTAAATAAGGTGACTTGTGTACTGAAGCCCTTATTTTTTATGCAAAGATGTCCCATCTAAGATTTGGACAATTTCCTCCAGTATATAAGCTAAAGGTGAAACCATATCAAAGAGGCAGGAGTCTTTCTCTTCTCTACTAATACTTATCTCAGCTCTGGCAATAGAAATTCAAGTCGCTACAACTAGAAGAAAATGAATGTCATCAAAACTGCAACACATGTCATGCTTTTGTCAGTTTTTTGACATGGATACAAGGCTAATGGTTCAAGACTGAAGGACAAAGGTATAAAAAAGAGAAAGAACACAAATAGAGAAATCTACAAATTGTTTCCACAGCCTTTCATCATTTTAGAGAGGAGAAAGACAATCTTCTTATAATGAACAAAAGAAGGAATATTTGAGCTTACCTCAGGGACAGACATAAAAGTCGTGGTATATGAAAAATGTTTGTGCTATTTATACAAGTAAATGAGTTCTGCATTATTCTTTAATGAATTTCAACTCTTTCTTTATGTTACCTTTTTTGAATGCTAAGGCTCATCTTTAATAACAAAAAAACACTGTTTCCATTGACTGAGAATTCCTTTCAAACAACAAAAACATCTAACTGCTAATATTGATTTTCAACACTATCATGTTCTCTGTGTAATATATGAAACAAAACCTATATGCACTAGCATCCTAGCATACATCTATATATATTTATACATACTGTATCTATTTATACATACTGTATATTAAGAGGGAGATCTAATGGTAGAAATATGTTCCAGGAACTGATTTTTTTTTTTTTTATCCAGAGAGTTTGAAAGTGCTGAGATCACTTTTATCAGACATTAACAACAAGCAACACAGCATAACATACTTCCTATGCACATTAATATCTGTATTGATCCAAAAGCTATTTTTGGTGTAGGACTCCTTGCCAGGCTGTTCTGATTGTTTACCTCTTTGCTGGGGAGAAACACAGACAACTGCTCTGGTTAAATATGCACAGCACTGGAAAAACCCCTCAGGAGGCTTTCTGTCACAGAGGACCTTTACCTCACTGACAGCATTGTACAGCCTGTCTGCCCTGCTGATGCTTTCTGGATGAGAAATGATAGCATTTTGGGCTCTTTAAGGTGTGATTGATAGGTGCTGTCAGCACCTACCTGTCAGCCTAGTGCACTGACAAGAACATGCTTCTCTCCTGGGATGCAGACTTGAATAATACAGCATCCGCCATGCATCCTTTTCAGCTAGGAGAGTAGACAGCATTCTGCCTACAACTGCTGATTTTGAGAAGTTTGATAGTATTTTTTTTTATTTTAAGTTAATGGTTCCCATTGATACAACATGGTAAGAATAATTTAAAACAAAGCTGCTCACTTTCTATCCCTTTAGAACAGCAACTGTATTAACAAGATTCCTCTTTATAATTCAACTGGGAATCAATATTATAAAACAGCATGTGGGGGAAATATGTGGAGCATGGCTCATGTAGTTCTTTCTTCCCCTCTGCATGTGCATATATGCCTGTGTGCATGTGGGTATCCATGTATCATTTTGCCTGTGTGTCTGTCTGTCTGTCTGTCCTAGTTTGATCAAAGGAGTACTCAACCTTCTTTTGGTTTAGAAAGAACAACAATAATGATGTTTGTCATTGAGACATCTTGTTTGCCTTATGCAATTTTACATGTTGATGTATGTTAGGGTTGGCCAGTTTTTGGCCTTAAATGATGTTCGTCGTTGATGCGATGTGTATGTCATATGTAATTTGATTTTATATGTAAGTATGTAATTTGTAACAGTGTATACTTGATGTGATTTGTATGAGAAATGTTATGGCTAATTTTGTATGTTAATATGTAACTCGTCCTGGATAAGGGTGGGTGATAAATAAACAAACAAACAAACATGAAACTAGGTGTGATACTAAAGCATTAGATGTCACTGTCACCAGATTTCAAAGAATGTATTTTACAATTTAACCATAGAATGTCATTGTCACAGAGCAACGGATACTGCTGTTCTTCTTCACTATTAGGAAGTCACATACATAGAACCCAAAGATGAAACTACATGTTCCACCAGGGCCGGTTTCATACATGCTGAGGCCCAGGGCAGAACTTAAGGTGAGGGCCCCTCTTCTACCTACCCTCCTCCCAATTTCCCCATGCACCATTTTAAATGACTTCTTCAAACACAAAATACAGACAGACCTACATCAAATACAGAACAATGGATCACAAATTAGAAATATGAATACCAAAACTGAACTGGAAACCCCAAAACATTAAACACAGTCAATGGTATAACCATGAGAGGGGGGCTGGGTTTCCCACTTTGACCTTAGGTCCCCTCAAAAAGAACATCTCCCTTACTGTAGCTGGTGGAGATTCCTAAGCCTCACCCTCCTCAGGTCCTGTAACCTAAATGTTCTAAGTTCTGCAGCTTGCAACAGTATTTCAGAGCTGCTGCTGCTGCTGCTGCTGCCTGTTATTCATTTTTTTCTCCTCTTCTCACTTGCTCCATTCCTTCACTATGCCAGTCTCCAACATATTGATTTTTCCCTTTTAACTTTCCTCCTTTTTTTCTGCCTCTGTCCACTCAAATCATGCCTTCTTTCTCATCCATCTCATTCTTTTTAAATTTTCAGCTACCTATCAATTTTCCATCTCCTCTTATTCCTTATTCTGTAGCTCTCCCTTTCTCATCCCACTCCTTTCCCAGCCTCCTATTTCCTTCTATCTACTCCCCATTACCACCACTGTACTCACTGCTCTCTTTCATCCTGTCTTCCCCCTTTTGATCTTATCCACATGGTTCAGCACTTCCAGAATCCCCCTTCCTCTCTCGTGAGGCTATATCTCCCTGTCTTTTTCTCTCCATCTCCTAGCATCTTCTTATCCCACTTCTCTTGCCTCCTATGGGTCCACTTTTCACCTTTTATCCTCATTATCCAACATCTCTCTCTCTCTTTTCTGTTCTTCTTCTCTCCCTCCTTGATGCTGAACAACGGGAGGGAGAGAGGGAAAAAAGAGATGTTGCATCTGTCTATCCTTTCCATTCTAAGACCATCCCCAGATCCAATTTTGCTCCCTTTCTCTTCCCAACTGCCCTCAAATCCCATATCTCTCTCTTCCTCCCCAAGATCCACCATCTCTTCCTTTCTCTTTCCAACTATCCTATCTTCCTATTCCATAACACTCCCTCCTTATACACCACCCCTAGGTCCATCAGAGTAGTGAAGACGCAGGAGGACTGCGAAGACCTACAACGTGACATAAACACGCTCGAGAAATGGGCAAATGAGTTTTAATGTGGATAAGTGTAAGGTGATGCATGTCAGTAACAAAAATCTTATACACGACTACAGGATGTCCAGTGCGGTACTTGGAGAGACCCCCCAGGAAAGAGATTTGTGAGTACTGGTCGACAAGTCGATGAAGCAGTCTGCGCAATATGCGGCGGCGGTGAAAAAGGTGAACTGAATGCTAGGAATGAATAATAAGGGGATCATGAACAGATCGGAGAAGGTTATCATGCCGCTGTACGGGGCCATGGTACGCCCTCACCTGGAATGCTGCGTCCAGCACTGATCACTGTGCATGAAGAAGGACACGGTACTACTCGAAAGGGTCCAGAGGAGAACGACTAAAATAGTTAAGGGGCTGGAGGAGTTGCCGTACAGTGAAAGATTAGAGAAACTGGGCCTCTTCTCCCTTGAAAAGAGGAGAATGAGAGAGAACATGATCGAAACGTTCAAGATAATGAAGGGAATAGACTTAGTAGATAAAGACAGGTTCTACCCTCTCCAAGGTAATAATAATAACAGTTTACATACCACCGGACCGTGAAGTTCTATGCGGTTTACAATGATTAAAAAATACTACAAATTGAGTAGAACTGACAAGTTAAAACTAGTGAATAGCAGCTCTATAGATCAGTTAATGTGGGAAAGGTTGTACAAATCAGTTGCCTAAGTACTTCAGGAACAGATATGTTTTTAGGTGTCTCCCAAATTCCTCATAAGTATTAGCAAGCATAAGTAATTGTTCCAGGGCACTCTCTAAAGTTAAAAGGGGATAGATTCTGTACAAACGTAAGGAAGTTCTTCTTCACCAAGAGAGTGGTGGAAAACTGGAACGCTCTTCCTGAGGCTGTTTTAGGGGAAAACACCCTCCAGGGATTCAAGACAAAGTTAGACAAGTTCCTGCTGAACCGGAACATACGCAGGTAAGGCTAGTCTCAGGGCACTGGTCTTTGACCTAGGGGCTGCCGCATGAGCAGACTGTTGGCACGATGAACCACTGGTCTGACCCAGCAGCGGCAATTCTTATGTTCTTATGTTCATGCTACTTAAAAAAACAACAAAAAACAGTTGGTCCAGAGGGTTTCTTGGCCTGGCATGAACTCCCCCTTCTAAGCGTGATAGTCTGATGTCACCTTCACCTTTGTTCAACTTCTAATACATTTTAGTTGAAGGGAACTGGCGGCTTCGACAGCGACTCTGAAACACAGCCTTTGGCCTTCCTCCGTTCTTTCCTTTTGCTGAGGTCTGCCCAGGCAGAAAAATGAAGTTGCGTCATTGGGGGTTAACTGCAGTAGAAGGAAAGCAGGGAGGTAGGCTGCAGGCTGCATTGCAGAGTCGCTGCCATAGCCGTTAGTACCCTGCACCAAAAATATATAGCCTGCACAACTTACAATTCTGAGTAACAATCAAAACAGCAAAAAAACCAAACAAACCCAAAACTCCAGACTCACCATAATATAAAAACAATATCATAGGAAATAAAACATTTTCCTGCAGTGGATATATACAAGTAATATTTTCACAATGCGATGGCAGATTAATCAGCACCTTGCACCAGGCAGGCAAGTGACCAAGAGATCTTCACATCCACCAGCCACCCAGCTATCTACATGCTTAATGATCGAATCTTCCATTATAACAGCCTTCCTAACCCTTCCCTTCTGGGCAAAAGCCCCTGGAGACACATCCTCAGTGCAAGAGGACATTGCATCTTCTGGTGGGCAGGTCCTGGCTGTAGGATTGCCTCCTATTTCACCAGGGTGAGGCTCTTCCTTTAAGAAGATCATAAATGATCTTCTTAAATGATTGGCTATACTCAAATAAACTTTCCCTCAATATTGATAAATCCCGTGGACTCCTTCTTTCTATCAAAACATCTGAATCATTATTGGGAACAATCTCTATTAAATCAATCCCATTACAAATGGAAACCAAAATAAAACTCTTAGGTATCATCATTGATAGGGATCTCACTTTTCATGATCACATTAGTTCAGTCGTAAAAATCTGCTTCTTCAAACTCCGTATCATCTGGTCACTAATCTCCAAACTAGAAACTGATTCAATTAATATTCTGATTCATTCCCTAGTTATTTCTCACTTAGATTACTGTAATTCTCTTTTTAACGGCCTCCCCCTAAAAGAAATCTGACGTCTACAACTGATACAAAACACTGCAATAAAACTTATTTACAAATTAGGCAAATTCGAACATGTCACCCCTCTTCTAAAAGAGGCTCATTGGCTCCCTATCACTCACCGTAACACCTACAAAATCATCTTACTCTCCTTTAAAATAAAACTCTCTCACCAACCCCCATTTCTTGATAAACTTCTCATTCCACAATGTTCCCCACACACTCTAAGATCAATAGATCAAAAACTTCTCTTCATCCCTTCCCTAAAAGATTCTTACTATTCTCGGAAAATAAATTTCGCAGTAACTGCCCCTACGTTATGGAATTCCCTACCACAACACCTCCGCGATGAACAACAGCTAATAAAATTTAAAATTAGCTTAAAGACTTTTCTATTCCGCGATGCATTCAACAGTAATTAGATTAATCATATTTCAATTCTTCTCTTTCTCTCTACATTTTCTTTTTTTTTCTCTCCTTTCTTCTCTTCTTACTTCTTCTATACTCTATGCTACCATTTGGCTCAACAAAGCGACCCTATCCATTATGTTCTATCCCAAACCCACTATCTCCCCTTCTTCTCAATTATGTAACTTTTACCCTCCCTTCCCCCCCCACCCTCACCTTCAAGTTTGTCCAGTTATTGTCATCTATGTTCACTTCTTTTATTTAAATGTCTCACTGTATATTTTTGTTTCTCCTATATTTAAATTTTATTGTAAACCGGCCAGACATTTGTTTGATGGTCGGTATATTAAAAACTAATAAACTTGGAAACTTGGAAACTCCTCCGAGGCAGCATAGAGGCTAACAGACTGGAGGTGGGACCTTTCTCCAATGTCCTTTTAGGTCTCCTCTATGTACCTCTCTATCTCCCTCAGCTCCTCCAAGTCTGCTACTCTAGCCTCAAGAGATTGGACCCAATCCCTGAGTGCTAGGGGCTCTTTGCACCATGCAGTGGCATACCAAGGGGGGGGGGAGACAGGGGGGAGGTCTGCCCCGGGTGCACGCCCCAAGGGGGTGCACAGCCGGCCACCCTCCCTATTCTGCTGCTGCTGCCTTTCCTTAACCAGCAGCTGCAGCAGTAAACAGGGGTGTCCGCGGGTGCTCACCGGCATTGCTCAACTTCTGGCTGGCTCCTTTGCTGAAAGCCGCGGGCGTCCGCTCCTCGCGCGATCAGTGGCTACGTCAGAGAGAAGGCTTCCGATGCAGCCATGAATAGGTGAGGTGTAGATGCCTGCAGCTTTCAGCAGGGGAACTGGCCAGACATGCTAGGCAGGCAATTTTTTGGACTAAACCCCTTTCCTCAGGACAGGATACCATAACAGCAGTATACTGTACTGTTCTGAAGAAAGATTTGGCTTCTGAAAGCTAATTGAAAAATGGATTAGTCCAATAAAATGGTATTTTCATATTTCTCATTACAGTGGTACCTCGGTTTATGAGTGCACCGGTTTACGAGTGTTTTGCAAGACGAACAAAACATTCGCATAATTGGCGCCTCAGAAACCGAGGTACCACTGTAATGAGAAATAAGAAAATACCATTTTATTGGACTAATCCATTTTTCAATTAGCTTTCAGAGGCCAAATCTTTCTTCAGAACAGTACAATATACTGCTGTTATGGTATCCTGTCCTGAAGAAAGGGGTTTAGTCCAAAAAATTGCCTTATTTCCATTTCCTATTTATAAACTTTTATCAATACAGTTACAATACTACTTGATTCTAAGTAAAGCAACAAAAAAAATCTTTCTGCCTTTTGTCATTTTTGCTTTAATCATCTTCTCTATGCTCTCTTCTTTCTATACAGCGTTTGTCCTCTCTCCCTTCCATGCAACATCTGCCTTCTCTTTGCCCCTTCCACCCAGCTTCTGCCCTCTCTCTCTCTGCCCCTTCCATCTACTGTCCACCCTCTCTCTCTTTGATTTACGAGCGCCCCCCCCGCGATCCGGAACCCTCCCCCCCACAATCCGCCCCCCCCCCCCAACGCGACCCGAAGTCCCCCAGACCCAACCAAACCCACTTCTTACTTTCATCTGGCCTCGGCACCGGCACCGGCATGTCCTGTGCGTTGGTACCAGTGCCCGAAGATCGGCTTCCTCTTCTGTGCTGGGCCTTGAGCATCTGCGCATGCTCAAGGCCTGCGAGTTCACATTTTCTCCGAGATGCTCGCAGATGCTCAAGGCCCAGCACAGAAGAGGAGGCCAATCTTCGGGCACCGGCACCAACGCACAAGACATGCTGGTGCCGGTGCTGAGGCCAGATGAAAGTAAGAAGCAGGTTCGGGTGGGTCTGGGGACTTCAGGTCACGGCGGGGGGGGGGGGGGTAGCCGGATCATGGGGTGGGGGGTCCTTCAGGGGGAGCAATGCCGGTTCTCATGGGGGGGTGATAGAGCAGCGCCGCTGGCCTCAGGGGGTGGGAACGTATCAAAGCGAATTTCCATTATTTCCTATGGGGAAACTCGCTTTGATATACGAGTATTTTGGTTTATGAGCATACTTCTGGAACGAATTATGCTCGTAAACCAAGGTACCACTGTATTTGTTTTATTTTTATTTGTTAATATGTAAAGTGGTGATTGTTATGTATCAGTTTTTTCAAATTTACATCTACTGTTTATATTTTGCACAGTATTAGGGGACATGTGTCACTGTTTTTGTGGTGTTGCATTGTATGCAGAGTCTGGTTTCTTGGTGGTTCAGTTTAACTTTTGTCTACATATTTCTATTTTTAGTTTGTGATTATTCCATATTGGGCGAGGGTGTATCTCTGTTCTGTGTTTATGAAAAGGACATAATTTTCAGTTGTAATTGACTACAGGATCAATTGACTGTGCGGGATCTGGCTTGTTAAGTTTTACTATGTATATGTTGGTGTTCTAGTGATCACTGCAGTGTTTAAGATGCTGCCTTTTCCTAGGTACACTCTTGTTGTGCGATATGTGGATTGTTACTAAAAATCATACTTTTGATATAGATGGGGGTGTCAAAAAATGATGGGCCCCAGGTGTCACATATGCTAGGTACGCTACTGGCACCAAGTAAACACATAAGACCTTTCACCAATTGAGGGATAATCAAACATGTGACACTCTGTGCAAAAGACTGGATAGCCCCCATCTTGCTGCTGGACTGCTGCCTGTAACTTAATATTGGTTATTTATTTGTTAAGTTGCTACATGAGTTGGAATTTGTACACTAAGTTCCCCTAAGATTGCTAGCTTTTCCTACTATGTAGTTTTCAATTTCATTTTATTTTTCACTGTCTACCTACAGTTTCCTATTTTTCCTTCACTCTGGCTCTCCTATTTCACTCCCCCCCCCCAACACACACTCACATTCAGCATCTGCCCCTCTCTTTCCCTCCTCCATTCAGTCATTCAATGTGTGCCTTCTTTCTGTCCCCACTCTCTCCTCCTTCCATCTAATGTCTGCACCCTTTCATTCTCTCTCCTCTCATTCCCCACTTCCATCCAGTGCCTGTTTATCCGTCCCCCCACTTCTATCTAGTGCCTGCATTCTTCCCCCCCCCCTCCATTTTTATCCAGGGTCAGCCTTCTCTCCCCTCATACCATCCAATGTGTCTGCTTCCTCTCCTTAAATCCAGAATGTCTCTCCCCATGTCTACTTTTTATACAAATTCTGCCTCCTCTCCCCTCCTAAATCCATGACTGTCCCCCTGTATACCCCAAGAATATCTGCCCCCTCCCCTTCCATCCAGCATGTCTGTCCCCCTCCTCTTCCATTCAGTGTGATTATCCTCCTGTCTCCCTCACACAGCATGTGTGTCTACCTTCCCTTCCATCCAACATGTCTGCCATCTGTCTCCATTATCCAGTGTCTGTCCCCCTCCCCTTCCATCCTGCATAGCTATCACCCTGCCTCTCTCATCCACCATGTGGGTCCACCTCCTCTTCCATCCAGCTTCTCTGTCCCATCTCCCTCATCTAGCATGTCTGGCCCCTTCCCCATCCATCCAATGTGGCTGCCCCATCTCCTTCAATCAGTGTCTGTCTCCTCCCCTTCAATCCAGCGTATCAGTCCCCCTCTCTCTCTTCTCTCCCCTCCTTCATCCAGTTTTCCCCTCCCACCTGACACCGATGCTGTACTGCTACTTCTGCAACTACTGCTGCTTCTCCAAACCAACAACAACAGTGGTGGAAGCAAAACGAAGCCATTGTGAGTCCTTTCTCTTCCTCCTTGCAGTTGCTCATCCTGCCTCCCTCTGATGTCACTTCCAGTTCCAGGACAGAGATGGTAGCTATGAGGAGGAAGAGAATGGACCTGCAAGATAGCTTTATCTTTGTTTAGCCGCCACCACTGATGCTGCTGTCAGGATAAACAGCAGCAGTAGCAGTGGCAAATGCTTCTCCTTTACTGTGGGAATGGTTCCCATTCCCATGACACTACTGCAGAACAGTTCACCATTTCCGCAGCATTTTTCAGGCTTCTTCCCATTACCACGGTAACTTCAGTAATGTTTTCTATGACACTCTCTAAGAGTGAGAGAGAGAGTAGGATACTGATGAGCTGTGATGGGGAAGAGAGAGTGGCAGGACCCTAGCTTTTGAATTGTCCCCTGCTCTTGACATTTAGGTTCAGGCTGGTCATTCATTACCAGATGTATTTTGGTTTTCTTTGCTGGATGAGGGGCAATTTGTTGTGAGTTTTGAGTTCAGCATCCCCAATCATTTTCAAAAGCTAGCTCCTATGAATCTTGCTATAAGCACCACATTAATTATCAAACTTCCAAGGGCCAGAAAAAAAGCATATGGAGGGCCGAGTTCTGGCCCCAGGGCCATAAATTGGACAAGCCTGATCTAGAGTATCAAAGGCTAAAGAGATATCCGACACAAACAATTATCCTGAGCTTTCAACTGTTCACTTCTGCAGTACAGTAGCTGTGCATGCAAAACATGTAAATAATTCCTCTAAATTAAAAACATGTATCTTCAAACAATTTTTTTGTGATTCTTATTAATTAAATGGTTCTCATTTACTTAGTATCAATAATGCTATCAGATGGCCAGATCAGAGCTGGCAGAGCAAACAATAAGCAGTTCCTTATTAATCCTCAGCTGCTCCCATTTTGCCTTCACATTTCTATTTTGTGATGTAGTCTAAATGAGAAAAAAGTATTGGTAGTTACTAAAGCTTACTTGAAATTTTACAGCATCTATTCTATAAGAACCTTTATTGGATCCTGCAGTCAAGTAGTTCTAAGAATTCAGGCATATAATGGCAGGATGATTTCATTGTTTCAGTTCACTAGGGAGCAGCTATTCCTTCCGTGATTTATTTGTTTCTACCTCAAGGCATTCTGGGATTTATTACCTTCCTTCCACTATAATTAAACAGAATTCCCAAACCACAGAAAGCTTTGAGATAGGACTGATAGGATTTTGACCCTGAACCTATGCAAACAGCTTTACAAATGTTTCTGTTGGCAAATTACAAATGTGAAGGTATAAAATATGCAAAATATGATCCAATGGATATACGTAATAGTGGATCCAGCATGAGCAAATTAGGAACAATACAATTTTGCAGATCTGCTTTTCCTCACTAGTCCAATTGTTTAAGCTGGAATTCCAGCCAAGGCAGTTTATAGCCCTTTATCTTAATGATTTCATTCTAAGCATAATGAGTAACAGGTGTGATATAACTTTGACCATTCCTATGAGATTTGCTTCTAATATGCAGGATGAAGGCACAACACTATTATAAAATCATATTGGTCGATATTTAACAATTTTACAGGTAAGAGCAGCTCTTAGCCAGGTAAGTGACACTCACTGGAGCCAGTGACTGATATTCTGCGGAATTTCCAGAATAATGTTGCTAAAAATCTTTGCTGACCATTCCAGCATTATTTAGATAGTGCCGAGTAGTCTAAGCGAAGCCAAGGCACAGCAGGAAGTTATCTGGACACAAACAATATTCAACACTAGAACCCAGATTATTATCCGGACAAGTTAGGACAGCTATTTTGCTGTTCAGTGCTGAATATTGGCAGTACCTGAATAACCTCTGGCAGCCACATTATAGGGGGAATTCATCAAGTTACAAGTTTATTGACTTTACCGCTTTCTCACTTAAAAGGAAATAAGCAGTTTACAATGTTTGTTTTTTTTTAATTATTTATTCATTTTATAATTCACAAGTGTACAGTAAATACAATATCACTTGAAAATCTACCATATCATACAACAAAAAGATATAACCCCCACCCCCTCCCACTTCCATATACAACAAAAAATATACCACATGAATATAATATCTTATCATTCATATATATTATTAATAGAAATCCAACCCCCCTGATCCACATGTAAGAATTAAAATTGTGAAAAGTGTACATTATTCATTATAATAATTTAAAAATGGCCCCCACACATCCTTAAATTTATTATAGTAATCTTTTTGAACTGCCAACGCTCTTTCCATTTTAAACACATGACATACTGAATACCACCAGAAACAATAAGTCAACCTTGTACAATTTTTCCAGTTATACGTTATTTGTTGAATGGCAACTCCTGTCAATATCATCAAAAGCTTATTATTACTAGCAGATATTTGAGGCTTAGCTCTCATCAGCATGCCAAATAAAATTGTGTTGTATGATAATGCTACATAATTTTCCATTAAATGATTTATTTGATCCCAAATAGAGATCCAAAAAGTTTTAATGAATGGACAATAAAACAAGTGATCTAAAGTTCCAGCATCAAGGTTACAATGTCAACATCTATTAGATGCAGTTTACAATGTTAAAAATCAAAAGAATGATTAGGAAAGGAAATACAAAAATATAATAGGACAGCCCCTTCCCAAAGCCACCCAAAGGAAAAGCCATAAATAAATCAATTAACAACAATTCATAGCAAAAAGAAAAGTCTTGCTCACCAAAATGGCAACTTATTAACTTGCAGTAAACCCCATAAGTTGCTTAAAAAAACAACAACATGCTTTTAATAGTTTCCTAAATCTGGGAAACGAGGGTTCTTCCCTTAGACCTAATGGTGCTAACCGATTTAGCATGCATTAAATACCAAGACGCCCATTATATTCCTATGCTATGTTATGTTAATCAGATTTTCTATTCTGCCTTTACCTATTCAGTTCATGGTCGGATTACATTACAAGAGGTTGAGTCAATTATCCAGGAAGTTACAATTGACAGATTGAGGCATTTAGCATGCACTAATTGTTAGCAGACACTAAATTGGTTAGTGTTCCTTGATGAATGAACATAAGAATTGACATAATGTGACAGACCGAAGGTCCATCAAGCCTTGTTTCCAACAGTGGCCAACCCAGGTCCCAAGTACCTAGCTAGATCCCAAGTAGTAAAACTCCCCTATTTCTTGATATTTTAGCACTGGTTTCTGGGTATGACTTAGTTGCTTAAATGGGGAGTGTGTAGCACAGTGATTAGAGCTACGGCCTTAGCACCCTGAGGCTGTGGGTTCAAATCCCATGCTGCTCCTTGTGACCCTGGGCAAGTCACTTAGGGCAGGATTCACTAAACCTCTAAACCGTGCACGATCCGTTTCCTATTGCATGCCGGCCGACTGATTCAGTAAAGGCCTGCATGCAAATGGGGACAATCGTTAGCATGCCCCCTACCCATGGCCAGAGCAATCCCCGCTCATGCGCACACCCTGACAGTAGTAACAGGAAAAGCAGCCTCCTGTCACTGCTGTCAGGGCTCAGCCCAGCACAGATCTCTCTTGCCTGCTCCCGGACTCTCCTGCTCTCTGCCGCCGTTCCCTGAAGTGCAAGCCCGTGGTTTTAAAGCGGGCCTACACTGCGGGGAACGGCAATAGAGAGCAGGAGAGTCCAGGAGCAGGCAAGAGAGATCTGCCCAACACCCCCCAGGCCTCAATCTCTCCTGCCTGCCTGCCCTGCTCTGCTGTGCCCTCCCCCTCCTCCAGAGAAAAAAGCAGGATGGATACCAACTCCCTCCTGCCATCATATTAAACCAGAAAAAAAAAATTAAAAAAGCAGCACGGCACTCCCCTCCCCCGACCCGGCACGGCCCACCCCACGACACCAAAGTTGGGAGCAGGAGGGGTGCTCGGTCCCTCCTGCTCCTAGGTCTACCCACCCTCGTCCTGGTCTGGTTGGGCCCGGCTCACCCTGGTACCTGTAAAATTGTTGGGAGCAGGAGGGGGTGCCCAGTCCCTCTTGCTCCTTGGGAAAGGCTCCCCCAACATCTTCGAGAGCAGGAGGGGTGCCCGGACCCTCCTCCTGCTCTTACGCACCGGCATCTTCGGGATCAAGAGGAAACTCCTCCTGCTCCGCCACCGCCCAATAGTGGCCTTAGGCCCCGCCTCGGCGCATCAACTGATGCACATGGAGAGGCCTAAGGCACTGATTGGCTGAGGCGCCTCAAGCTCCTCCATTTGGAGGGGCCGGGGCACGTCAGCCAATCAGGGACTTCCTTACGGAGAGGTCTAGGGAAGTCCCTGATTGGCGCGGGATTCATGCTCATCTTTAGGTACGAGGAGTTACACCAACTGAAATAAGGTGCAAATCTCAGCCTGCAAGTTAGAAGCAGGTCCTCTGAATTTTGTAACACTGAGAATTTTATGAGAATGCCCCAGCCCACCCATGCCCCTCTCCTCTGGCCATGCCCTTTGTATACCTGCACAGAAACTCATGTGCTCTTCTATAAATAAATTCTACCACTATAGGCTCCTTTTATAAAGCGCGCTAAACTGCCGGCCGCACTAGATGCTAACATCAGCACTGAGCTGGCGTTAGTTCTAGCCGCGTAGCGTGGGTTTAGCGTACGCTAAAAAGCTGCATGCGCTAAAACCGCTAACGCGGCTTCGTAAAAGGAGCCCTATATGCATGAAAATACTTTAAGAGGGTATTATTCTCATACAATATATTTCATGCAACAATACCCAAAAACTCTATTGTCACAACCAATACCCTTTATAAATTCCTTCCAGCCCACTTTGGGCTTAAAAGCTTTCACTTCCCAAAGCTTTACATGTCTTGTTGTCACCAGATCTTATATCATTATTATAGATGTGAGAATTACTTTAAATTATCTTATATATACTTAATAGTTTTAAAGCAGGTACTTAGCTTGTGGTCTCTGGCTAGGGATATTCCACCGATATGTTTCGCCAATTGCTTTTTCAAGACATAACCCCTATTAAATTAGCGCCAGCTCCCGTTACCACATACTCACTAGAGAGTAAGTGGTCACATATGCTGGTGCTAATTTAATGTGGTCAAGCTTACACGTTAGTCCACACTTTTGACACTTTTTGTTTCATTTCATATCATTGAAACGAAAAGTGTCAAGACAAGTGTGCAATAACTTGTAAGTTTCATGGCTCCACATCATTCTCTTCTTGGTTGGGCTGAGAACTTTTCAGTGGCCCGTCGTAAGTGTGTTTTCACTCAGATATGCCGCTTCTACCTTGTTTTGGTGTCTTGCAGCCATTAGAATGCTTTATTCATGCCAAAATTTTGGTGCAGTAGAAGCACCTAACAACTGGTATCATATATAGAATTTCCCTCATTATGACATTTTACGGGAAGGGGTAAAGTGTGGACCTCACAGACCTGATGGACCTCGCGGATCTAAACCCGCACATCCTTAAAAATCTGAGGTCCGTGCCACTTGTAGTTAGTTTCTGGCTTTGACAAGACCTCGGTGACAATTTAGCTCTGACGGATCCGTCTCAGCATAGGGAGGGAAAAGTTTTAGGATCCGTCAGCGCTAAATTGTCATCGAGGTCTGTCAGAGCCAGAGACTACCATTGTGGGGATGGGAGAGCTTTGCCGTCCAGGAGTGACGTCTCCGGGCTTTGGTGCAGGTTGGAATTAGGGTTTGACATGTTGCAGCAGTCAGAGCTGACACGCAGTGTGTAAGCGGAAAACAGTGGCAGGAATTAAAAGCCAAACAGTTCTGCGGCTTTTAATTGAAATATCCTCAGACATTGTAGCAAGCACACGTATTTTTGGTGATCTGTCTTCCCATCCCTGAATAACTTACACTGACTGATTACTTATTCTGGCAAGCCTCTGGTTCCTCGGGCGCGGGAAATACATTTTAGCGCTGACGGATCCTAATACGTTTCTCTCCCTATGCTGAGACGGATCCGTCAGAGCTAAATTATCACCGAGGTCTGTCAGAGCCTGAAACTAACTACAAGTGGCATGGACCTCAGATTTTTAAGGACGTGCGGGTTTAGATCCGCGTTTTACCCCTTCCCCCATTTTACTGTAAGTAGCAGGTGGAAAATTTTATATCCCATTCTCTGCTCAATTTTCTAAAGTAGCATGAGAATAGTAATTCCTTGTCATCTGTTTTTGACTTGAAATGGGAAATGGGGGAAAAAAGGAAAAACAATAACAAGCCAGACACAATTTTTGGCTATAATACAATAATATAATTAATAAAAGTGAGAAATAAGAGAGAAGAAAAAATGATATATATTACAATTGAAGTATGAAAAATATGAATAAGAATAAAAGTCCTAATTTGGAATGTTGGGCTTAAAACAAAACTGAAGCCACAAAGAGAAAGAACATTGGAAAAGGAGAAAAGAAGACATAGGAGAAGAAAAGGAAATCTGGAGGAGGAAAAGGACCAGAAGAAATGGGAGAGAGGAGGGAAAAGAGGGAAGAAAAAAAGGCAGGCTATAGAGACTGTGTAGGATGCAATACAAGACTTTAGAGAGAGAACAAAATTCTAAAACATGTAGAAGGTAATTCTTTAAAGGATTCTTATTTTTAGTCACCAAGAAGGTATTTATTTGGAACTCATTCTATTTATTTATTTCAAGCATCTGATATATCACCATTTGCACAACTCATATTCCACGAGAGTCACCAAACCTCACAATACCTCTCTCCTCAAGTCACTTCACTGGCTCCCCATTCATTTCTGAATAGAGTTGAAACTCCTCTTACTGACCTACAAGTGCATTCACTCTGCTGTCCCTCAATATCTCTCCTCACTTATCTCCCCCTATGGTTTCCACCCCCCCCCCCCCGTGAACTTTGTTCATTTGGTAAGTCCTTCCTATCCATTCCCTTCTCCGTTGCCAATTCCAGACTCCATCCCTTCTATCTTGCTGCACCATATGCCTGGAACAGATTGACTGAATCATTACATAAGGCTCCATCTCTAGCAGTATTCAAACTTAAGCTAAAAGCCCACTTTTTCAAGGCTGCTTTCAACTCCTAACTCCCACTCACCATAAGCTACCTATGTCCGTCTTGTTCTCTCTGCTAGAAACTCCCCAACCCTTATATGTTCTGTTTGTCCAAATTAGATTGTAAGCTCTTCTGAGCAGGGACTATTACATGTTACATATACAGCGCCGAATATGCCTTTCAGCACTTTAGAATGATAAATAGTAGTAGCAAATACCAACTTTTCAATACTCTTTGTAAGCATCTGAGAAAGTTCATTCTTTATTGTTTTGTTATGGCAATTGAGAGTTCAAGTTTCCTCATTTTACACTGCTTTTACTAAAGTGCATAGTAAATCATAAGTAATTTTTTTTATGCTGAGAATCAATTTTCACTTCTATAATGGAACATGCTGATTTTATACATGGGCTTTTAAAATAAAAACTGCTTGAAATATTTATTGATTTGTTTATTTAAAATTTTCTAACCTGCTTAAACCTAAGCAGTTTATTTTCTCTATGCAAGCATTCTCTGAACAAGAACAAATGCAAAAGAAATAGTTTTATCCTCTGAGGACTTGCAAAATTATGCATTGCGGTACTATGGACTAAAAGGAGTCTTGAGATCAAATCTTCAACTTTCTTTTGATGGATCACAAATTGTGATAGAAACTATTCATTGCCCAAGGGCATGTACTGTAAGTTCTATGTTTCTCAGAAAAGAAAAAAAAATCATATAAGCAGTAAAGGAACCCATGGGATCCTGAAAACTGGACATAGCCCTATTTGCCAGGTCTACTAATGTCTGAGCACATGTGTGAACCTTTTCCGTACAGTACTGATTTTGTTTTAGTAAGACATTTTACATGTTGAACCGAACTCCACTGCAGCAGAAAATAAATTGCCTGTAGCTAAAGCTTCTGTTACATTCTATAAAACAATTTAAACATTACTTATCTCCCTCTTAAAGGCGACCGCCACAATATTATAAAAAAAAAAAAAGACATGGCAGACAGCTTTGATGGGGGGTACACAATAAGCATTTTTCTGTTCCTGGAGGCAACACATTTGGAAAAAAAAAGGTTACATTGGGATTTGAATCTGTGGAGTTCAGTTTCCAGTCCACTGCATTAACTACTAGACTATTCGTCTGTTCTACAATGATGTCTGTGTGGCCATTTTCATAAGAATGTTGTCAGATTACTCTGTCCTTGTTTTCCCCATTTATACGAGTATTTAAATGCTTCAGCTTGTAAAGTGGTTTATTCAGGATGGACATCTTTCTTCAGTGTAAGGATGTCCTTCTCACATATTTTCAAACAGGAAATTTGGACATCTGTGCTGTTCAAAAATTGCTATGAGATGGATATTTTTTGGGATGTTATGAACAGAACATCCCAGTTCTGACTTGGGTGTTCTTTTGAAAATGCCCTTCCATGATTCCAAATGGGTAAATCATGATAACAAATTTTCTGTATTTCTTTGACACAGTTCAATTAAAAGATCATGGTTGCCATTAGTCCTGTTCTGCACTTTTAAATAAGCTGCTTTTAAAGATGCTCATCTTAGACAATTCTATGCAATTTGATTTAAAGAATTCATAATGTTGGATTTTTATTCATTTTTATCATAGGATGTTTGTTTTCTAATGGAGTTCTAACCATATATGCTTAACTTGTTTTGATTGATATTTTACAATAAGCAGGATGTTGCTGTATACTTTATGATTTTGCTAACATGCAATTTTTATTGTTTTAAAATTATCTCATAAAATTATTAGCATTTATTGGAAAAAGTCACTTTCTAGAAGTTTTTATGGAGTTGTGAGATCTTAATTTGTATATACATGAGTTAATAAGAAGCTATATATGAAAGCCTAACTTCTAGTGGTATTATCGCTCATTTGGGATCCCAGAGGCTCAGGAGGTGGGTGTAAGCAGATATTCCTCCCCCACTAGACACCAGGGAACACCCCGTAAGTCTGGGGTCAGTGACAAAGGGAAAAGAGGTAGGTGGACTTGTGGTCCCAGACCAATTTTGGAGGTCTTGAGCTCCAGGAAGGGAAGTGGAAGGCTGCCACATATCAAGCTTGTGCCCCCATATGGGTGTCTCCATGGAAAGGGGGTTCTGCTCTTGTAGGAGGGCTGTTAGTGCTGGGAAGGGGGGAAGTCACATCATGGGGGGGGGGGGGTGATGTAAATATATGCAAAGGGTGGGAGAATAGTAGAAATGTGGGACCTGAAACCTTGGCATTTAGAGCTGCTTCTGAAGCAGGCACTTAGGGGCAGATTCTGTAAAGGATGTCTAAAAGTTAGGCATTATTTAGATGTCCAAGAGCAGAATGCTGAGCGTGATTCTATAGTGCGTAGACACACTATAGAGAATCTCACTCAGCAAAACTGAGTTGGACATCCTGTGCAGAATTGCCTTTTAGGGATTACATAGATGTCCTAATAACGTCTATATCATTATTGTGTGTTAGCATTATTATATCATTAGAATGGGGATTTTATGCTGGGGGTTTTTTTTTACATTAAAATTGTATGCAGTAAAATACTGGCACCACTAATATATTTTATTTATTTGTCTTTTAATTATTTATATACCACTTATATCCTATGTGGTATTTAAATTTGGTTCCTTTATCATATTTCTCTTCTGATTGCCCAGGGTCACAAGGAGCAGTGGGAGATGCTAAGGCTGTAGCTCTAACCACTGCACCACACATACTCAGATAGTAAACCACCGCTCAGTTCCAAAGTCAAGCTTATATCCTTTTGATTTACAAGCAGTCATTTCTCTAGGATAAATATCAAACATATACCTTCAATACTTGTCCAATTCCTCTTTTGGCCTTCATGTTCCTCAATCAAAGCACAAATATATACATATACCGTATTTTTCGCTCTATAAGACGCACTGGGCCATAAGATGCGCCCACCTGTAGAGGAGGAAAAACCAAGAAAAAAATTTGATTCAGAATTTTTTTTCTTGGTTTTTCCTCCTCTATACTTAGGTGCGTCTGGTGGTCTGGTGCTGGGCAGCCCCCCAGTACCTTTTTTAACTGGCTCAGTGCTGTATGACTGCCTTTCTCCCTGCAGAGTGGCGCATAAGGCAGGCACACTTTTTGCCCTTCCTGCCTGGTCCCGCTCCACTCCGTGATTAGCTTGCTGTCAGTTCTCGTGAATTGTGAGGACTGATAGCAAGCCAATCACGGAGCGGAGTGGGACTAGACATGAAGCACAAAGGTCACGCTCCTGCCTTATGCACCACTCTGCAGGGAGAAAGGCAGTCGTCCAGCACCAACCATGCCAATTAATAAAAGGTACCAGGGGTGGGGGGAGAGGTGTATTCGCTCTTTTGGAGGGTATAAAAAGTGCATCTTATGGAGTGAAAAAATACAGTATATAAATATACTGTGGGCAATATATTAATTTTTTTCATTTGTTTTGTTTAAGAAATGGATTATTAAACATCTTTTGACCTTTATATCAAACTGGAGTCCTCTATACCCAAGCCTATATAGCAACCAACTCACGCTGAAAAGTAGACCTGCTTTTGCAAGGAATCCTCTTTCCACCCCAAAATAGAGGATTTAGTATGCTATTTATAAAATCGATTCAATAGGCTGAATCGAATCAAAATTATTTTCCTGAATTGGGCAGCACTAATATACACACACAAGGGGGTGCCGAAAAGGTCTCAAAGCAACTAACTTCCTAAATTCTGAGCACTATATTGCTGCTGAAAAGTGTTATCTTATTTTATTAAGTGCCAATTTGCAGAAATGAAATTCTATGTTTTGACCTTGTTTCAGATCATTGACTGAACCATATCCACATCATTCTCTTCTTGGTTGGACTGAGAACATTTCAGCACCCCTTGTGTATATCTTATATGAGTGTATAGAACCCAAGAACTAAATTAGTGAATAAAGTCTGCAATTACATTTGGTCTGCTCTTCTTTACTACCTATGTTGGATCTTGCAAACTGCCTTGTTGTTGTTTAAAGCTACATTAATATTCCAGTAGACTTCAGCAATTATAAATTACTTTTCTATTTCGATTGTGAATTTCCTTTTCTACTGTGATACCGTATGTTTTGAGAAAAGTGTATATATTATGCCTATATTATGCCTAAATTATGCATCAAGGTATGTATTGGATCCTCCCTGAGCTCTTGGAACATCAGCCAGATTGGTTATATCTTGAGTGGAAAATCATGTCCCTGATGCGACTTTCTCATATATTAAATATCAGAATGCCTAGTTATGCTAAGGACAATGTGATTTTATTGGACACGTGGAAAACAATTAAATTTATTGATAAATTAACAAATGTTCCCATAATGAAATCTACTTTGCAGTCCTTATGGTTAAACTCCAAGATTCAAATAGGCGGTGCTGGGATTGCTTGGAAGAATTGGATGCAAGCAGGAATTCAGACATTAGATGATGTTATATCTAATGGTAATCTGCTTGATTTTTCACAACTGCAAAATCATTTGGAATTTTAAAATCTCAACAATATAGGTGATTGCAGTTGAAGCAGGCTATTCAGAGTGGGTTCACTGAATGGAAAAATTAAACAACTTATTTTAGCTTGCAAATCCTTTGCTACCAAACTGATCTAGTAGGACAGGCTGCCCAGTGGTACAAATTGATTTCTGGATTTTTGAATAAGAAGCCAAAAAATAGTCTTAGAGATATTTGGAGCATCGAGATAAAACAGTATATTTCTGTGTCTCGTTGGCCACGAATTTGGATTTGGAGATTGAAATGTACAATGTCAGCATCTATGAGACAAACATGGTTATTTATGTTACATAGGATTTTTTGGACCCCAGTTTGATTAAATAAAATAGATAGTTCTAAGTCTAATAGATGCTGGCACTGTCATATTGATATAGGGACTTTGGATCATCTGCTATATTTTTGTCCTTTTATATTTATATTTTGGAAGTCAATATGGGACAAATAAATCTTGTTCTGGGCTCAAATTTTCCACTATCATATGAAGCTATAATATGTGGAACGATACTACATGTAAAACCCACTTTAGATAAATATAAGAGCCGTCTTTTTATGATCATGACAGGCATAGCCATGCAATTGATCACGAGTAATTGGAAAAACCATGACAGAATAAGTTACACTTTTTGCTGGGTGAATGTATGCACCACATACAAATATGAAAGAATTAAAGCAGAATGTAAGGGATTTAGTAGTGTATTTAATAAAGTTTGGAGCCCATTGACTAAATTTATGGAGGTATGATAATATTTCTTTTATTCATTTCCTAGATGTACACATCCATGGGGGGAGGGGGTGGAAGGGAGGGAAATAAATAAATACTGATGGTGACATTTAGGTAACTTTATTACTTATTTAAATCATATATTATGTTAAAATGTATTATTATTTAATATATGAAATTTGAAAATCCTGAATGATATATAAGTTGCCTGTACAGATAATAGTGCATTGTATGTAATACCTACTGTTCTTTATTTGTTTGGCACTGTTTTTAGTTTAAAAATCAATAAATATTTATAAAAAAAAGAAAGAAAGAAAAGTGTATATAAGTTGATGCATTATATATATGAAGTGCTTGTTCTCATATTTTTGCACTTTGTTTTTCTGGTTTTATTTTTCTATTCTCTCTTTAAGCCTCTTGATACAACATTTTCATGTGAAACATAGAATGACTAGGGGTGGATAACCAGAAAATTGATTCCTGTATTGAGATCCTTCAGACTATAAGTTTTATTATAACAGACTTTACATAAAATATGTAGATTTACATGTTTGTCTCAGGCATGTAATGATGATGGTGCTTAATTAGTATAAAAATCAGTCTTATAGGTTTATATGAACAATAATATGATCTGAATGTTCTCTGTGTTAATTATTATTCCCAGGCCTCTCATTATACAGTATACTAGAGATCAGACTTCATTGTAATCTTTTATTTGCTTATTGAGAATGGAGAACTCCTTGCCTATTACACATCTAATAGTAAGGCACACTAGCTTTTGTCAAACCTAATTTGTATATTTCTGACAGTTGGTCACACCTACTTCTGGTTGCATCAGTCAACCAGAATCAAGGATCCGTCCAAGCCATATAGACTCTGTTAAAGCCACATGCTTTAACAATTAAGGTTTCCTGAATAGCTGAAGAAATGGGCAACTCAGCAGGTACAGTTTGGAAAATAATTCATGAAAAGTTTGGCATGTCCAAGGTTAGTGCAAGATGACTTCCAAGAAGCCTGAACATACAAATCTGCACCGTCCATAAAAATGTGGAGAAAAAGAGACCTCAGAAATGATCGCTTCTTATTTTCAGTACATTATAAGTCCTGTAATGGAGCTAGCACAGTCATTGGTCTCTGAAAATACTCCACCAATTACTATATAAATTTTTATAAATCTTTTGAATATTTATAAATCCATTTATGCAACAGGGTACTTATATTCATATTTGTCAAGACGGTTAACCACTTGCGTACATAGACGCTCTGCTACTAAAGTCCACTTTGCAAACGCTCCCCCCAAAATCATACAGGCAAAAATGCCATTCTTCAGCCAGACCTGACAGCGGCCTTGTTTCGCATAATGCTATATCAAGGGCTCTGGCCATCCATTCTCTTTAAAAAGAGCTTATCCAACAAATAAGCAACACAGAGTGTAATCCATCAGAGACTCACCAGTACCATGGATCTCAGGCTTCAACATCAGAATTTAAATCTTCCAGATTACACACGTTGGACGCTTCTTACCACACCTTACTTCCGTTAGCAGCGCACCTTCCAAGTGAGCAAAGTTTTCTAATTTGTTCATTTCCCAAAGAAAAAACCCAGAAATAAAAATGGTTTGAATAATTTTCTTTAAAAAAAAGTCCAAAACCATTATTAAAATGGACTTGGAAAAAGCCACTGCTCATTCCTAGGATAAGCAGCATAAAATCTGTTTTACTCTTTGGGATCTTACCAGGTACTTGTAACCTAGGTTGGCTAGTATGGCAACTCTTATGTTCAGGTGTCACTTCCTGTGATGTCACGAATCCAAGATGGTGATGAGTAATGTAAAACAGAACATAATCTTATGGGCCCAGCTATGATGGATTTGTACAACCCATGGGTGCTACCATCATGGAAATGGGATATGGCCTCCTATCCCATGACTGTCCCACCTGTATTACAGCTGATATTCTATATTTAGCATAGATAAGTGCAATACTTCAAAAAGGTCTGGCCGCTGTTAGCGGTCGAAAGTATTTATAAATGCAATTTAGTTTTGTGCATTGAATTGCTAAACTGAAGCACAGAATAAAACTGCATTTATAGATGTTTTCAACTGCTAACAGCGGCCAGACCTTTTTGAAATATTGCATTTATCTATGCTAAATTTAGAACATCAGGTGTAACACAGGTGGGAAGGAGGTTTTTGCCAGTGGTGTTATTTAACCTTTTCCTGTTTGGAGAGAGATTTTCCCTAATGGGGATCTGAGGCTTTTCCTCCTGAAACTAGCCCCGTCTTCTACAAAACTGCGATAGCAGTTTTTAGATCAGTGAGCCACGCTGAATGGCCTGCACTGGTCCTGACGCTCATAGAATTCCTATGAGCGTCAGGAGCAGCACAGGTCATTCAGCACGGCTCTCTGCGCTACAAACTGCTAGCGCAGTTTAATAGGAGGTAAGTGTTCACTTGCTGCCTGTTTGATTCAAGCATATAGATTTTTCAGCTTTTTTCTTATTGATAAATAGTGGGGTTCCCCAGGAGTCTGTGCTGGGACCACTGTTTTTTAACATATGTATTTATCAATGATCTAGAGATAGAAATAACTAGTGAGATTTTTAAATTTGCTGATACACAAAGTTGTTAAATCACAAGAGATTTGTGAAAAATTGGAAGAGGACCTTGTGAGATTGTAAGACTGGGCATCAAAATGGCAGAAGAAGTTTAATGTGAGCAAGTGCAAAGTGATGTATGTGGGAAAGAGGAACCCAAGCTAAAGCTACATGATACTGGGTTCTATGTTAGGAGTCACGGCCCAGGAAAAGAATCTAGGTATCATTGTTGAGGATACGTTGAACCCTCAGCTCAATGTGTGGCGGTTGCTAAGAAAGCAAATAGAATGTTAGGAATTATAAGGAAAGGAATGGAAAACAAATATGAAAATGTTATAATGCCCTTGTATCACTCTATTTACAGCTGCAACTTGAATAATATTTGCAGTTCTGGTCACCGTATCTCAAAAAATATATAGCAGAATTAGAAAAGGTACAGAGAAGGGTAACAAAATGATAAAAGGTTTTAGATGACACCCTATGAGGAAAGGCTAAAGCAGCTAGGGCTCTTCAGCTTGGAGAAGAGACTGCTCAGGGGTGATATGATAGAGGTCTATAAAATACTGAGTGGATTGGAAAGGGTAGATGTTAAAAGCTTGTTCACTAGGACTAGGGGGCATGCAATGAAGCTACTAAGTAGTAGATTTAAAACAAAACAGGAGAAAATATTTCTTCACACAACATGTAATTAAACTCTGGAATTAGTTGCCGGAAATCAGTGAAATCAGTTAGCTTAGTGGAGTTTAAAAAAGCCTTTTTTTTGTGTGTTCAATCATCTTTATTGACTTTTTTAATAAATACAGCAATTGGACAGTAATGACCACAATCTAGTCATTGATAACAACAATGTTACAGTCCGTCATAGACTGTCCCGAACAGAACAAACAGTAGGAACATCCTACAAAAAACTAGAACAGGAAAAAATAGGTAGTTCTGGTCAGACGTGGTATAACTGATACTAGAATTTAACATCAGGATGAGTACACTTAACAGGTTGAAAATACTATAGGTAATAATACATTAGGAGCAAAACAGCAATAATGGACAGCAGATATGTAAACAGGGTCGCATAGAGCAGGATCGCAGGGGACCACAGCAAAACATGTCATATTAGGAAAGTTTCAGGAGTGTAATTAGAGGCGCCCACATAGTTTCAAATCTGGTCAGGAAGCCACGACGTTCAGCTGCTACCCTTTCATATTTAGCAAATAGGCAGACTGTATTCCACCATTCGTTGTGGGAGATATTGGTGAAATCTTTCCAGTTAGCCAATATAATCCGAATTGCAACCAGTAACAGGAATTGTAATAGCGGGACTTTGTCCTGAGAAAATGACAAATGGGAAGCAGTTAAACTAATAAATAAAAACGGGTATGACAGCTGTTCTTTAATGTCTAGCATGGAGCAAATTTGGGTCCAAACCTTGTGCCAGTAAAGCTGTAGTAAAGGACAATCATATAGCATATGTTTCAAGGAGCCTGTAGATAGCTTACAAGACCAACACAGGTCACCTGGCCCATCCTTCTGTATTTTAGATAATTTATTAGGTGTCCAATAAGCACGATAGATTAAGAAGAAAAAGGTCTGCCGAGCTGGTAATTTTATATATTATAGACCACATATGGTTCCAATCCTCTTCCGTAAGAGAAAGCTGGAGATCTATCTGCCATTTATTTTGTGTGGAATGTAGAGGCAACTCTTTGAAAGATTGAAGCAGTTTATACCAATTCGAGGCTTCTTTTTTCTTAAAGACAAATATTTTACAAAACGTTAAGAGATCAGGTTCTTCCCATCGATCTAGTGCATTATGTATCGTGTCATGAAATGCATATTTGAGTTGCAACCATTGAAAAAAGGCCGAAGGTGGTAGACGGTAGCGAGAGCAGAGAATGTCATATGGTATCCAGTTACTACCATCATATAGGTGTCCTAATTTCCAGATACCTAGTGATTTCCATTTCACCCAGTTCACAGTATTATGTTGGATTTTAATATTAGGATTATTCCAAATTGGAATATGTAAAGATTTGGTCCATTTATGTGGTAGAAGTTCATCAATATCCTGAACTGCTATTACTGAAGCCTCTAAAATATAATCCTGGTGATGGAGAAATCCAGAGGAAGATATGAAATGTAATAGATTTAAAGAGGTCCAACTATAACGGCTCGCGTCCAATGCAATCCATGTGCTAGTCGAGATATCATTAGCATCATGTAGTAGCCATCGAGAACATTGTCTAAGTAAGAAAGCATAATGGTAGTCTAAAAAGTGCGGGAAATTAGTACCCCCATCCTTACGTGGTAGTTTCTATCTATTCAATGCAATTCTAGGTACTTTATTATGCCAAAGGAATTTGGTAAGGAGTTAGTCTACCCTTTTATAGAATGAATGAGGCAATAGAACGGGCAGCATACTAAGTGGGTATAGTATCTTTGGCGCTAACACCATTTTAATAGATTCCATTCTACCCCACCAAGTTAGGTTTAAAGGACTCCATCGAGCAGTAAGAGTAGAAATCATGTGAAGTATATCTTCCACTGCGAATTTAATTGTTTCCTCTATCGTGGACCCGAAGTGCACTCCTAGATATTTCAACTTCCCATTGGACCACTGAAAATTATTTTCCTTGAGAGAATTCTGTAGGGTATATTTATTAAGGGGCATCAATTCAGTCTTGGATGTATTAAGTTTGTAACCAGAATAACGGGAGTACAAATTAATCAAATTCAGTAAGTGAGGTAATGAGAGAGGATCTGTATAAATCAGTACATCATCTGCGTAAGCAGATAATTTTACTTCTGTGGGGCCGCATTTAACACCAGCTATGTCGGAGGATTGTCTGATGTAAAGAAGTAGGGGTTCTAATGCCAGATTGAATAATAATGGGGATAGAGGGCATCCTTGGCGCGTTCCCCTGGTGGGGTGGAAAATTGTGGAAGTAAGACCATTTATTTTAATAGAGGTGGAGGGTTTAGTATATAGTATTCGGACCATAGAAATAAACCTTTCTGAAAATCCAAACCACTCCAAGGCCTGGAACAGAAATTGCCATTCAACCCTATCGAACGCCTTTTCTGCATCCAGAGCCAAAGCAAGATATGGGTGTGTCGAGTGTTGGGCTAGCTGAATAATAGATGTGAACATTCTAGTGTTATCACTTGCAAGCCTGCCTGACATGAATCCATTTTGTTCCTTTCCAATCAAACGGTGCATTACTTTTTGAATTCTATTTGCTAAAATTTTTGCATAAATTTTAGCGTCAACATTAATAAGTGAGAGGGGTCTATAATTTTGAATTTTCATCCGATCTTTGCCTGACTTAGGGAGAACAATTATGGACGCTTCCATGAACGTCCCTCCAACATCAGCGGTAAGATTATAGTAATTAAATAACTGCAATAGGTGGGGTGCCAAAATGTCATGAAAAGTAGTATAAAACTTGACTGTATAGCCATCAGGGCCTGGGGATTTTTTCTTAGCCATATTGGACAATGAAGAAAGTATTTCAGAAACAGTAATGTCTTCTGTGAGAGAAATATTATCCTCCTCGGTCAATTGGGGTCTTTGAGTCGAGGGGTTCAGAATTCTGTAGGATTTTGATGTGTTAATTCAGTAGTATATAAAGAATCATAGAATAATTTGAAACTCCGAATAATGTCCAGTGGTTCAGTAATTTTATTCCCATCTTCATCCAGGATAGCATAAATATGTGATTTTTCCTCACGTATTTTTAAGTATTGAGCTAAAAGATGACTGCTCCTGTTGTTGGAGCTATGATATGCCGCAGATTGCATGAATAATGTATTACCTGCTTGGGTACTCAGTAGCAGATTATATTTTAATCTATGTTCCCTCAGCTCAGTTAAGATATGCATATTCTCAGGATTCTGTTGATGTGATATCTCAGACATTTTAATGTTGTGTTCGAGTTCTGTAAGAATTTGTTTATTCTGTTTGTTTTTCTTAGCCTGGTATGCAATTATATGACCTCTTATATAAGCCTTACAAGCATCCCATAATGTCACCCTATTAGTATGATCAGGGGAATTGAGTTCAAAATACTCTTTCAGAGCAGCACCAATAGTAATGACGAACTGGGGGTCTTCTAATAAAGTATTATTAAATCTCCAGGAATGCAGAGTTTGACTGAACAGGAGTTGTTCTAAGTGAAGTTCTATAGCCGCATGGTCCGAAATTGAAATCTCATTGATCAATGCAGAAATTATATGATGTGATAACCTTTTGCTTAAGAGAAAGTAATCTAAGCGGGAATATGAATTGTGAGGTGGTGAATAAAAGGAGAATTGAGAATCCAAGCTATGTAACAGTCTCCAAGTATCTATTAAGTCCAACTGAGAAATCATATTGTGTAAGCTATGCCAAGACCTTGGGATCCTATATGGCACCGTGGATTTCCTATCAAGTGAGGGTTCCAAAACTAAATTGAAATCCCCTGCTATAATATATGCATGAGAATTCTCAGCTAGTGCAGTGGAGGTAAGTCTATCAAAAAAAGAGGGGTCATCAACATTGGGAGCATATAAGTTAAAAATAGTAACTACATTACTCGTCAATTGGAGTGAAACCATATTCCATCTGCCCTCAGTATCGTTTTTATGAGCAATAACTTGCAATCCAGAGGAATTTCTTACCAGAATCGCAGTGCCATTTTTTTTATTAAGAGCAGGTGAATAATAAACATCACTAGCCCAGGTAGTTCTTAATTTTAAACTTTCATTTGCAGTCAGATGCGTCTCTTGAAAGAGAAGTATGTCGGGTGATTTGCGTGAGACATATGTAAGGACCTTTTTCCTCTTAATTGGGTTGTTGAATCCCTTCACATTTAAAGATAGTAATTTCAAGGACATGTTATTGAAGAAGAAATGTATTGTATGGTATTGCTGTGGCCCCTGCGATCCCATTCATCAACCTGCTGCAAAAATAATAAACACAAGAAATAAGAAACCACGTCTTACCACCATACCACATCTCGTCCGCTAGAGCAAGCAACAGAGATATGGTATGAAATCTCTATGGGAAACGAGCAACTAAGGAGCAGCACAACTACCGCTCGGCTGCGTCAGTAATGTGAGAAACACAATTGTCCAAGATAGATAAGGATAGATAAATCAACCCCTCTAATCACAATGGATCTAAATAACATAGTGCAAGAAAGATGATTAACATGCATAAGAAGTCCATTATACAAGGTCTAAGAAAAGACCAGAGCATATGAATAGATAACATATGTGAATAGAGTATATAATGAAAAATGGGGGTCTTATCCAATAGCTTCCATTGTATCTGTAAGAATAGAACAGCACCTATCCATACAATAACATACATATCAATATGCGTGCTGGTAAGAGAATTTAGCTGGTATTCAGTGGAGATATGAGCACAGCATTATATGTGTTGTAATGAGAAAGCTCAAATAACCCACTATAACCTTAAAGAGGGTAGCTGTATAGAAGCATTACATCAGTATTGAAAATGTACAAGAAGCAACCATAGACACGTACATTAACCAATTGTGGTACGCTATAGATAGGTTGGGAAAAAAGAATTAATGACATCATCTCACATGATAGCAGTAAAGATTACTAATAAGCAATAAAGAGTCGCAGAAAAACAATGAGATACGGCAATTAAAAATTATTGGAGAAACATAATCCAGACAACACAAACTAAGACAGCCAACTATCTGAAAGAGACACACCATTTAGTAAGGGAGACGACTATTCAGTTAAAGAGCACCATAATCCTCAAGAATAAAGAGCATGATTACAAATATTAATAAGAACGAGCGACAGTGGACGATAGAAACCACCAGGAGTTATAGTAGTGAGACAGTAAATAAGTAAGCCCAAAGAATGGGAAAACAGAAAACCTGCTGTGGAGTAAGGAGACATGGAATAAGAAGAATAAACTAAAGACATCGACTTATTCCAGGGTACTGAGGAATTAAATAAACCATTAAAACAATATGAAGGTTTACAGAAGAGACAAAGACAATAGATCACAACAACAGGAGGTGTAATATTGAAATCTATATTAGACAACATAAACTTAAGACAGCTGTCTAAGTGACATCAATTCAACATTGAAAAGAATCTACAAGCTGACGACATGAACATCAACTCCAGTCAGTAAGAAAATAGGATAACTGTAGTGCGATATGTGATGAATGGGAAGAATAAACCAATGACATCTACCCAATCAATTTTAACATGGTGTTAAATATGACAATATAATGTGATTTAGTGTCAGGATGGAAGAAATACTGCTGTGTAGTGAAGAGATATGGAATAGGAAGAATAAACTAAAGACATCATCCCGTTCCAAATATCCAAGTAATAAATAAACCTGTACCAGTAACATATAGGAATACAGTTAAGACAAAACAGTAAAGCACAACAACATGAGGTGTAATGTTAATTCCCATATTAGACAGCATAAACATAAAACAGCAGTCTAAGTACCAGCAGTTCCCCTAAGAAGGAACTACAAGAGAACATTAATAAACATTCTACACTAATCATTGGGGGAAGTATAATACCTGTAATGTGATGTGTAATGAATGGGAAGAATAAATTTATGACATCTTCCCATCCATTCTTACACGATAAGGGGAAATCGCAAGATGTATAAACAGGAAATAGATTGATAAGACATACCTACATAACATAAACTTAGTACAGTCATCCAGGTTTAAAAATATATAACGAGCATCACCAGATTGTAGAAGTAAGGTAAGACTAAGAGAAAACAGTAATAGCAAGGAAACTAGACGAAATCATATAAAACAATGAGGCAGGACAGCAGGTAAAATATTACAGGTACTCAGCTTGGACAGCATAAACATACGACAGCCATCCAGTTGGAGAATATACAGCTGAAAATGTAGTGAAGCGACAAGGCAAACAGTGAAACAGACCAACAGAAAATGTAGTGGTGGTATCCATATTAGATAGCATAAACTTAATACAGCCATCTAAATGAGAAATAGACAATAGAAAACATCTACAAAAGTACGGGTATTGCAAAACACAGATGACAATGTTGGAGGACAAGCAGACAAACATGAAATGCAGAAGCAAAAGGACCGCCACATGTGGAAAAAAGATACAAACAGATACTATAAAGAAAAACAAAAAGATTAGTTCCAGGAATTAACCTTTAGCAGAGGATGAACGCTGAACAATCAGACTCCTTACCAAATACATAAAAAAGATATGATCGTATGAAAACAATGTCAAAGAGAAAGCAACGAAAATATAAACACCTTGATATTTATAAAATATATATAAAATTATAGAGAAACCGCACGCTATAGGCGTGCACAAAAATAAATACCAGTCACTATAAAATAACAGAATAGAGACCATAGCTTGAAAAACTGCAGTACATATAAAAATCCATGTTCGTAAAACATCCATGCGAGGTGTGGGAAACCACAGGTCGTAATAGCCGGAAAGTGTGGTCATAAAACAATGTTCGCCGTTGAGATCAGCAAGATCATGCGGCGGGAAAATTTCGCACCACTTGCCGTGTGGAGGAAGCAAGGAAGATGACAAAGCGCCATATTAAATCCATGTGCAGGTAATGCCAGCAATTGTAAATAACCATAAGATCATCACAGCGTAGAGAGTAATCTCAAGTGAAACAGGAATGACAAACCGTTGAAAACATTGAGTACATAAAACAAATTAGCTGAAAGTCATCCAGGTTAAGTTGAGAACAATAAAGCACTGCAGGGAACCGTAGTATACCTCCGGACGAAAAGCAGATCGGAGAAGTGAAAAAAAAAAAAAAAAAAAAAACATGTGTAGCTATTAACCCAGTCACACTTCATCGATGTTAGATGGACTCATTTCTTCTATATACTCAGCCAGCGCTGCAGGATCTGTGAAATCTTTGGTAGCATTATTCACAGTTACCCGCATACGAGCAGGGTACATCATTCCGTATTTTGCATTAAGTTCTTTCAGCTTAGGTCTGTAAACCAACATCTGCTTCCTCAGCTGGGCCGTTTTTTTGCTCAAATCCGGAACAAATAATATGTTATAGCCATCCAATTTTAATGGAGACTTCGCTTTTGCTCTGGACATTATCTCCGGTATTTGGCTGAAACGAAGCAAGCGAAGTACAACCGGTCTAGGATAACGGGCATTGGTTAACATATGTGAAGGGACCCTGTGAGCCCTGTCAATCTCTAAGGGCTTGTCAAACCGGTAATCCAAAATTTTGGGTATGAAAGTTTCTAAATATTTAATCATATCAGTAGATTCAGTACCTTCCGGAATGCCCAAAATTCTTAAGTTATTGTGACGGGAGCGCAGATTCACCTCTTCCAGATCCCTTTCCAATATGGGGATTTTTTTGACTTGAAGCTGCAGTTCTTTTATGGTCATCTGTTGTGTAGCTTGCTTGTCTTCAACTACTTGTAAACGCTGCTGAAATTGTGTGACATCTTCCCTCATGTCTGCTAACTCCGATTTTATTTCTGTGACATCTATCCCCACATCAGCAAGCATGGCTCTAAGTGCCTTGAGTTCAGCCATAATATTCTGAGGGCTATCCTCCGATTTAGAGTCATCCGATGGTTTTTTGGGGGATGGTGGGTCAGGCTTATGTCTTTTGCCGACTTTAGGGGTTGCCATGTCTTTAAGAAGCGTAGCAGTACTATTTTCTCTGGAAAAATGAAGTTAAATAGGACGATTATATCGATTTTGTAGAAATGCAGCCGGAGCTCCAGAGTTATGCTGCCATCCCTCAGTTGGCTCGCTAGCGCCCCCCCCCCCCCCCCCCCCGTTAAAAAAAGCCTTGAGTAATTGAGATGGCTTGGGGAAATCCACTGCATATTCCTAGGATAAGCAGCATAAAATCTATTTTACTGCTTGGGATCTACCCCCTCTTTTATGAATGCATAGTGCAGGTTTTAGCTCCGGCAGCGGCAGTAACTGCTCCGACGCTCATAGGAATTCTACTACTGCTGGTGCTAAAATCTGTACAGAGGGATCTAGTTATGTACTTGGGACCTGGGTTGGCCACTGTTGGAAACAAGTTACTGGGCTTGATGGACCTTCAGGCTGTCTCAGTATGACAGCTCTTATGTTCTTGATTATTTAAGGTCTAACAGGTGTTAAGGAAGGCAAAATATATATATTTAATTAATCAAATTATTTCTGGTAGATTTTTTTCATATTTTTCTTTTTAAAAAATTATTATTCCACACTATTTTTGATTCTGTTAAAATGTAGTCCTGAATACTTTTTCTTGCACTGATACTAAAATGTGCAGTCAATTTCATGTGTGTCCCAGATGTCTAATACAATAAATGGAATATCACAGTCTATTCTGCATTTCCCAGTGATCCACTTTGAGAGCACCAGTATTCTTATTGTCCATCTGAAGACTATCGGTCTCTTTTACAAAGCCACACTAGCAGCTGCACTGCACTAACAGCCCCGAAGCCCATAGAGATTTAAAGGGCTTCGGGGCTGTTGCTGCGTGGCTTTGTAAAAGAGGCCATATATGTTTTATTGCTGTCAGTAAATGGTAGTTATCCATATACTCAATACAAAACTTAAACTTCTTATGTAGAAATTAGCCCCCTCCTATACAAAGCTGCATTAGTATTTTTAGCGCTAGCCGCCATGGTAACAGCTCTGACACTCATAGAATTCCGATGAGCATCCGAGCTGTTACCAACACGGCCAGTGCTAAAAATGCTAGCGCAGCTTTGTAAAAAGGGGGTTAAAAAAAGCTAGACCTTCAAATATATTTTTGGGTTAAGCAATGTCTAAACTGGGCAACATAACAATATATTAAAGAATTTTATTTACAAAATAAAAAAAAATTAACAAATGAAATAAGAATCCACACAAATATAGAAAATTTTTCAAAATTATATCATTTATTCAGATATTATGTTATTTTATATTATGACCAAATCTGGCAACTGCAAGTTATAGCAATAGGAATAATAAACAGATTGCTGATTTTTATAAGATATTGCACAACGTAATACTTCACAGTTTAACATGTTTATTCATCTAAACAACCTAAAAGCTAATGGCATGACAGCTGCTTGAGACATACAAGTGCTAAAAACTTTGGCTGCCTTTCCATTAATTTGGTTGAGATTACAACAGAGAAGAGCTTGCCATTTCTGACATACAAATCTCATTTCTTTGTCCTTGGAAAACAGAACATATATATATATATATATATATATATATATATACATGCATACATACACTGGAGCACTTTGCTGCAAAAATTGCTAATTTTCTCTTTTCAAAAGAGTTTGTCCCATGCTGTGCTACAGGGAAAAATCCTTTCAAATCAGATCATTTGGTCTTTTTCCCTTCCACTTTTTTGTAGTCATAAAGTCATTTTTCTCACTGTCTTTTATGCTAGTGTTGGCATGTATAAATATATGAACTTTGGTAACCTGAGAATTTTATAGTGTATTTACCAACTATTTTCTTTTTCATCTTTAAGCAATAATAACATTATGAGGCTTATTTACTAAGCTGTGTTGGCTGTTAATGCAGTAGTTAATGCACACTAACAGCGAGACCACCATTTTAATGTTTAACGCAGCACATTAACAGTAAAAGCATGCTAAGTGTTACTGCTAACAGTTAATGTGGAAGGGGGTGTGGAATGGGTGAAGAATGGACAGAGACTGTATCATAAAGGAAACACAATGGTAGGCACTGGACATTAACTGTTAATGTAGCAAATAAAGTGGTATAGTTAACACCACCAAAATAAGTATATCTAACTGCAATGCATTATCTAAAATGCAGCTAGTATACAATAATGACATTTCCTGTAGAAAACAGAATGGGAGATTGCTAAAGATACCTCTAATAGTTAATGCAGTTGTTTTGCAAATGCCATGCATTAATTTTGGCAATTAAAATACAATAATTACAAAAACCCTTCTCTCTTTAGGAAATAGGGCCCTATATCAGAAGCAGATATGCTACATGAAGACCCATTATACTTGTACATACTATAGGTTTTTGAGATAGGTATTGAGATGCTTAATTCTATTTTTATTTTACAAATAGCTCTATTGAAGGTGGACCCCTTTCTAAATTTTGTGTAAGAATGTCCTGAAGAGGTGCTGAGAGAAGATCTGCTAAGGGGACGAAAAACTCCATTGGAATATCCTACCTGCTAGCCTTCAAACTTGGAAAAAGGTCAAATTTGGGCTTCAGTAGGTTATTTCATTGACCTTCTCATTTTTAGTTCAGTACTCTGCTTTTACAGCAAAGTCAGCTTAGTCAATAGTGTAGCCTTTAAAGTCTCTGTTAGGGTTTTTATATAAAAAGTGTTTTAGACTAGATTAGTATTTTAGGTTGCATTTCAAAGCATAAAATCAGATTAGGGCACAGATGGCAGTTGAGGAAAGTTTTGTTCAGTATTTAACTCTCCCCCCACCCTCCCCAGCTCTCACCTACCTCTGTCCTGATCTCTGATTTATAGCTCAAACCAATTAGAAGACTACAAACATTATTAGCTGGTAACTAGCTCTTAATAGTCTGAGAAATCCTTGGAGAGTGACCTATCAATCGCAGCATTATAAAATAATTTTAAAAAATTAAATATTACCATAACCTAACATATAACTAGCAACTTAAGAAAGAAATCACCAATATTAAGATGCAGGCAGCAATTCAGCAGCAAGATTGGGGCTAACCAATCTTTTGCACTGTGTCACATGTTTGATTATCTTCCAGTTAGTGAGAGGGCTTATGTGTGTGCTCAGTGCAATGAGCTCTTACCACTCAGGGAATGGGTCCAATTTATTGAAGCTAGAGAATCAGACTTGGAGGAGTTGAGGGAGACAGAGAGGTACATAGAAGAGACCTACAGAGACATTGTAGAAAAGTCCTACTTCCAGTCTGGCAGCATCTGTGCTGTCTCAGAGGAGGGAGGTCTTCTTAACGAAGAGCATCACCCTGGTGAAGTAGGAGGCAATTCTGTAGCCAGGCCCTGCCCACCAGGGGATACAATGTCCTCTCACACCAAGGATGTGTCTCCATTGGCTTCTGTCCAAGAGGGAACAGTTAGGACAACCATTATAGTGGGACATTCAATCATTGGGCATGTAGATAGCTGGGGGGCTGGTGGATGTGAGAATCACTTGGTCATATGCCTGCCTGGTGCGAAGGTGGCAGCCCTCATGTGTCACCTAGGAACCTGATGATATAGGGAAATGCAATATGGAGGTTCTGGAAGCCAAATTTGGGCTCTTAGTTAGAAAGATAAAATCTAGAACCTCCATGGTAGCATTTTCAGAAGTGCTCCCTGTTCCACTTGCAGATCCCAAATGACAGGCAGTACTCTGGAGTCTCACTGCATGGATGAGGCTATGGTGCAGGGAAGAGGGCTTTTGATTTGTAAGGAACTGGGCAACATACTGGGGAAGGCAGAGCCTATTCCACAAAGATGGGCTCCATCTTAACCAGGGAGGAACCAGGTTGCTGATGTCAACATTTAAAAAGGAGATTGAGCAGCTTTTAAACTAGAAACTGGGAGAAGGCCAACAGTCACTCAAAAGAACATGATTTGGGAGAAGATATCTTTAAAAGATATCATGATAAAACTGAAGACAGAGCATCTCAGTAGTGAGATTGTAATACAGGCCAGAGTAGACCAGGTTTCCTTAAATACAGAGCAGGCTGATTTTAAAGATTGCAAATTATCAATGCCAACTGCTGAGCAAATTGTAAATAGATAGGCTTCTGGCATTTACATAAAGACATTTCAAACAGTGTTTATCATAACAAACAAGATGGGAGAGTTAGAATATATTGAACTAGGCATCTCTGAAACCTGGTGGAAGGAAGATAACCAATGGGACACTGTCATACCGGGGTACAAATTATATTGTAGTAATAGGGTGGATCGAATCAGTGAAGGCATACCGGTATACGTTAAGGAGGGCTAGATTCTAATAGACTGATAATTCTATAAAAGAAACACACTTTGGAATCCCTATGGGTAGAAATTCCATGTGTAAGAGGGGAAAAGATAGCGATAGGAGTGTACTATCATCCGTCTGACCAGGATGAATGGACAGATACTGTAATATCAGAAATTAGGGAGGCTAACAAACTGGGTAACACAGTAATAATGGGTGATTTCAACTACCTTGATATTGATGGTAAATGTATCATCAGGCCATGCTAGGGAGATAAAATTCCTTGATGAAATCAAGGACTGATTTATGGAGCAGCTGCTTCGGGAATTGACAAGAGGTGAAACAATTCTAGATCTAGTTCTTAGTGGAGCACATGAATTAGTGAGGGAAATAATAGTGCTGGGGCCACTTGATAACAGTGATCATAGCATGATCAAATTTGATATAATCCTTGGAATAAGTTTACACAGGAAATCCAATACAACATCACTTAATTAAAAAAAGGAAACTATGATAACATGATGAGACTGGTAAAAAAGAAACAAAGGTGCAGCTGCAAAGGTCAAAAATATACATCAGGCATGGATGTTATTTAAAAATACCATTCTGGAAGCCCAGACTAGATATATTCCATGTATTAAAAAAGGAGATAGGAAGACCAAATGGCAACTGGCATGGTTAATGAGTGAGGTAAAGGAAGCTATTAGAGCTAAAAGAGAATCCTTCAGAAAGTGGAAGAAGGATCCGACTGAAAATAATTATAAATAGTACAAGGAATGTCAAGTCAAATGCAAAGCGCTAATAAGGAAGGTGAAGGGAGATTGCACTGGAAGCAAAATCACACAGTAAAAAGAAGCCGGGAAGAGAGTCGGTTGGACTGCTAAATGACTGAGATTTAAAAGGGGGTTTCAGTGAAGAAAAGTCTATAGCAGAGAGATGTGGGGGAGTTACCAGTGCCAGAAGTGGTATTCAATTCTGATGAATCAGAGAAACTCATACAAATCTCTGTAACACTGGATAATGTGATGGATAAATTTGACAAATTGAACAGTAGCAAATCATCTGGACTGGATAGTATACATTCCAGAGTGCTGATAGAATTGAAAAATGAACTTGATGAGCTATTAGTAATTTTTCTTTAAAATCCAGCATAGTACCAAAAGACTGGAGAGTGGCCAATGTGATGCCGATTTTTAAAAAGGGTTCCAGAGGTGATCCAGGAAATTAAAGACTGGTGAGACTGACGTTAGTGCTGGGCAAAATAGTTGAAACTATTATAAAGAATAAAATGACAGAACATACACATAAGCATGGATTAGTGAGAGAAAGCCAACATGGATTTTGTAAATGGAAATCTTGCCTCACCAATGTACTGCATTTCTTTGAAGGGGTGAATGTTCACAAGGATAAAGGTGAGCCAGTTGATATCGTGTATTTGGATTTTCAAAAGGCATTTGACAAAATAGCTCATGAAAGACTTCTGAGAAAATTAGAAAGTCATGAGATAGGAGGTAATGTCCTATTATGGATTAAAAACTGGTTGAAAGACAGAAAACAGAGAGTAGGTTTAAATGGTCAATATTCTTAGCGGAGGGTAAATAGTGGGTTTCCACAGGGGGGTCTATGTTGGTCTACTTTTTAAGATATTTATCAATGATCTAGGGATGGGAATAACTAGTGATATAACTAAATTTGCCAATGACATAAAGTTGTTCAAAATTGTTAAATCACAAGAGGATTGTGAAAAATTGCAAGAGGACCTTGTGAGACTGGAAGACTGGATATCAAAATGGCAGATGATCTTTAATGTGAGAAAGTGATGCATGTGGGAAAGAGGAACCCAAGCTATAGTTATGTGATGCTGGGTCTTATGTTAGGAGTTATTGCTCAGGAAAAGGATCTAGGTGTTATTGTTGAGGACATGTTGAAACCCTTAGTTCAATATGCAGTGGTGGCTAAGAAAGCAAATAGAATGTTAGTACTTATCAGGAAAGTAATGAAAAACAAAGATGAAAATGTAATAAATGCCCTTGTATCGCTCTATGGTATGGCCACAACTTGAATACTGTGTGCAATTCTGCATCTCAAAAAAGATATTGTGGGATTAGAAAATGTACAGAGAAAGGTGACAAAATTATAAAAGGTTTGGGATGATTTCCCTGTGAGGAGAGGCTAAAGTGGTTATGGCTCTTAGCTTGGAGAAGTGATGGCTCAGGGGTGATATGATAGAGGTCTCTAAAATACTGAGTAGTGAAAAGGGTAGGTGTGAATCGGTTGTTCACTCTTTTCAAAAATACTAGGACTAGGGGGTCATAAAGCTACTAAGTAGTAGATTTAAAAGAAGCTGGAGAAAATATTTCGTCACACAACATGCAATTAAACACTGGAATTCATTGCCGGAGAATGTGATGAAATCAATTAGTTTAGTGGGGTTTAAAAAAGGCTGGGATAATTTCCTAAAAGAGAAGTCCATTGGCCATTATTAAGATGGCTTGGGAAAATCCAGTGCTTATTCCTAGGATAAGCAGCATAAAATCTGTTTATTACTTGAGATCTAGCTAGATACTTGGGACCTGGGTTGGCTGGCCACTGTTAGAAACAGGATACTAGGCTTGGTGGACCTTCGGTCTGTCCTAGTATGGCAATTCTTATGCATGAATGCATGTGCATTTGTCAGACATTTTGCCATATTATAAATGCATGTGTATACCCGTAGAGCAGCATCAACTTGTTAACTCCCATATAGAAGTGCTAGCATTTAGAAATAGAAGCAATGATTTTGCAAATAGGGACTGTGGGTTTCCAAAATAGGTCTGGTACAGACTTGATTGACTTGCCTACTAGCAGGATAAAATCTAATTGGTAGGATAAAATGATTTACTCTCTCCATCTCTTTTCTATTGTGTTTGAACAACATATTGTTATTCCTATTTCCCTCAATTTTCTGTCGCTTGAAGAGATTTGTTTGTAAATTAATATTGTTTAAATGCCTGTATCATATCTCCTTTATCCTTTCTTTTCTCTAGGCCAGTGGTTCTCAACCCTGTCCTGGGGACCCCCCAGCCAGTCAGGTTTTCAAGATATCTCTAATGAATATGCATGAGAGAGATTTGCATATAATGGAAGTGACAGGTATGCAAATCTCTCTCATGTATATTCATTAGGGATATCTTGAAAACGCGACTGGCTGGGGGGTCCCCAAGACAGGGTTGAGAACCACTGCTCTAGGCCCTAGGGTATACATATTCAGGCATTCAACGCTTCAAGCCTTCTTACATCCTTAGCAAGATATGTCCTTCAGAAATGAACACAAATATTCTAGGTGGGGCCTCACCAACTTCTTGTACAGGGGCATTAACACATCTCTTTTTCTGCTGAGGTGATTCTTCTCTTTATGCTGCCCAGCATCCTTCTGGCTACAGCCACCACTTTGTCACATTGTTTTGTAGCCTTGAAATTCTCAGACACTATCACATCAAGTTCCCTCTCCTGGTCCATTCTTATCAGCTTCTCACTTTCTAATGTATATAGCTTGGAACCCACCGGGAAAGAAAGGGAAAAATGCTGGAGTACCTGAATAAATTCATGTAAAGTGTTCTGAACTCCCTTGGAAGAAAGGTATAGAAAATTGAATGAATGAATGAATAAATCACTCTTCACCTCTTTGCATTAAATTTTAACTGCCAAAACATTCACAGATCTCATGTTCTACTGGCATGTCCACTCTGTTGCTAATCTTGGTGTCATCTACAAAAGGACACACTTTCCCTATTAAACCTTCAGAAATATCACTCACTAATATATTAAACAGAATAGGCTCTAGTACTGATTCCTGGGGCATGATACTACTCACCTTTCTTTCCTCCGAGCAAATTCCATTCACTACCACTCTTTGACATCTGTCAGTCAATCAATTTATAATCTCTAGCCATTTTTTTTCTTCCGCCTGCACTTTCATCAATAATATTTCTCTCTTCACTTCAGTTTTATCCAGTATTCTTTTCTGTGTTTCTCTTCTTGTGTTCTTTTGTATTCATTGAACGCCACCTCTTTTGTCTTTATTTTTCTATCTACCATAAATCAAACCAAATGGAAAATACTGGCACTTCTACAAGCTGTGGGGCAATTGTCTAACATCTTTAAATAAGTGTTGATAATTAACTAGTGATGCAAGATAATTTTTTTTTATTTGCAGGCAGAAATAAAAAACTGAGAATTAAAGAGAATTATTCATTTCACACCTCGAGTAAAGCTTTTCCCAAAACAAGGCCAATTTAAAAGTCTGAGCTGGTGCAGAACCTGATGGTGTAAATGTTTGTGCCTGCAATATAGGTGTGCAATTTTTATACATAAAACTAAGCACCTCTGTAAGCCATCTACCCACGGGTGCCCTGTCATAATATTATTCTCTGGAGGTAATTCTTTCAAGTTGTTTCCATGAACAGCCACATATGCATATAAATGATCTCTTATAGAATACCAGCTGTGTAAAAGTATGCACTCTGCCAGTATGTTTATGTTTATTAAATATTTCAACATAGTAATCTAAGCAATTTACAATATAAAAACAATATAATAATATAAATGGGAACATAGAAAGAACTACATGAATTGATAGGAAAGCAGATATACAACAACAAGAGGAAAAAAAACCACCTGTTTATCCACTGTCATCCCCATGTACACCTAGCCTCCTGCCACGTCAGGGCATGCTAAAGTAAAAAGATGGGCTTTTAGACCTAAACTTAAAATAATATTGTTCTTCTCAGCAGAAAGAAGAGAATTCCATAGGAAAGGAGCATTGCAGAAAAAGTCTGAATGATGAGTAGATTTCAAATGTGAGTTATAGATTGGGGGTAGTGCTAACTGATGCTTAGTTGAAGAATGCAATGAACAGGTAGGCACACAGCGAGTAAGCAGTGAGGACAACTAAGGAAGCGATGTGGAGCCAATGAGTACTATGCGCCCTTTTTGACCAACCTTTTGATGGCCGATTTTGAAGAGAAATATGTTTATTCTTCCCCTTTGTTTTCAAAGGTGTCACTATAGTGTTGATATATAGATGATATCTTCTTGCTGTGGGATGATTCAATTGAAACTTTACAAGATTTTGTTGCTTCTTTAAATTCCTGTATGCCTACCATTAAATGTGTACTTTCATTTAGTACTCAAGTATATCCTTCATGGATGTGTAGGTGGGATTGAAAGATACAAATTTTTTCCACCACTGTGTTTCATAAAGGAATAGACACCAGCTCACACCCAATTCATTTGAAAGAAAGCTTGCCCAACTTGCAGTTCCTGCACTATTGTAGGATATGCTATACAACTGAAGAATATAAGAAGTCAAATAGATGCTGGCACTGTCATCTCGATAATAGGGACACTGGATCATCTATTGTTCTATTGTCCTTTGATACTCAATTTTTGGAGATCTATATGGGGACATATTACTCTGATTCTGGAGACTGTGGTTCCGCTGTCATATGAAGTGGTATTATGCGGGACGCTGTTAGCTCCTACATCTTCAGTACATAAGAACATAAGAAGTTGCCATCACTGGGTCAGACCAGAGGTCCATCGCGCCCAGCGGTCCGCTCCTGCGGCGGCCCATCAGGTCCATGACCTGTGAAGTGGTTCCTGACCATTTCTGTAACCTACCTCTACATCTATCTGTAACCCTCAATCCCCTCATCCTTTAGGAACCTATCTAAATCTTCCTTGAAACCCTGTAGTGTGCTCTGGCCTATCACAACCTCTGGAAGCACGTTCCATGTGTCCACCACCCTCTGGATAAAAAAGAACTTCCTCGCATTTGTTCTAAACCTGTCCCCTCTCAATTTCTCCGAGTGACCCCTTGTACTTGTGGTTCCCCACAGTCTGAAGAATCTGTTCTTGTCCACCTTCTCTATGCTCCTCAGGATTTTGAAGGTTTCTATCATGTCTCCTCTAAGTCTCCGCTTTTCCAGGGAGAACAGCCCCAGCATTTTCAACCTGTCAGCGTATGAAAAGTTTTCCATACCATTTACCAGTTTAGTTGCTCTCCTCTGGACCCCATCAAGTACTGCCATGTCCTTCTTGAGGTACGGCGACCAGTACTGGACACAGTACTCCAGATGTGGGCGCACCATTGCAAGATATAGCGGCATGATGACTTCCTTCGTCCTGGTCATGATACCCTTTTTAATGATACCCAACATTCTGTTCGCTTTCTTTGAGGCTGTCGCACATTGTGCTGATGCTTTCAATGTTGTGTCCACCATCACCCCCAGGCCTCTTTCAAGGTTGTTCACCCCTAGCAGTGATCCTCCCATTTTGTAGCTGAACATCGGGTTCTTTTTCCCCTACATGCATGACCTTGCATTTCTCTATGTTAAAACTCATCTGCCACTTTTTTGCCCACTCTTCCAGTCTCATTAGGTCTCTTTGCAGGTCTTCGCAGTCTTCCGTGTTTCTAACCCTGCTGCAGAGTTTGGTGTCATCAGCAAATTTAATAACCTCACATTTCGTCCCCGTCTCCAGATCGTTGATAAATATATTGAACAGGAGCGGTCCCAGCACCGACCCCTGTGGAACTCCGCTCGTGACCCATTGCCAGTCTGAGTAATGGCCCTTTACTCCAACCCTCTGTTTCCTGCCTGCCAGCCAGTGTTTGATCCATCGGTGGACATCCCCCTGCACCCCGTGGCTCCACAGCTTCCTAAGCAGTCTTTCGTGAGGTACCTTGTCGAAGGCCTTTTGGAAGTCAAGGTAAATGTAATGTAATGTAATGTAATTTATTTCTTATATACCGCTACATCCGTTAGGTTCTAAGCGGTTTACAGAAAATATACATTAAGATTAGAAATAAGAAAGGTACTTGAAAAATTCCCTTACTGTCCTAAATGATGTCTATGGATTCCCCTTTATCCACCTGGCTGTTTATTCCCTCAAAGAAATACAGTAAGTTCATGAGGCATGACCTTCCCTTGCAGAAGCCGTGCTGGCTCGCCTTCAGTTGTCCATTGTTTTCTATGTGTTCGTAGTATGTGTATCTTGAATATATTAAAATCAGGAGGATGAGAGGGGTGAAATTATTCTTATGTATTTCACTGATGATATAAGTGCTGTTTTTTTAGGCAACTTGTTCTGCAATTTTTGTATGCACTGTTTTTAGAATGTAAATGAATAAAGATATATATATATATATATATATATATAAAGAAGACAGCTGGGATACTAAAGGAGAAGTTATTATTAAGAGGCTATCCAGAGTGTTGTGTTAAAAACTCATATACCCGGGTGCTCTATAACCATAGAGAACGTTTGTTGGATCATTCTAGACAAGAGGCCAATGAAGATCTGATAACTTGTACATTGCCATACTCACAAGTTAGACTGTTTAGTAAGGCCATTGTCGGTACATCATTGCTTTAAAAACAGTAAGGTGATGACTGATTATTCTAGGAACAAAAATTTGCAAGAGATATTATGTCCCACCAGTAAGGTGACATTATCAATGGTATCTGATAGTACAAGTGGAATTGGGAGGGCGGGTCATTCCAAATGCTACAATTATACAGTCTGTCCCGTTATGTGGGAATGTACTTTGTTTATTAATCCTTGGGATAATAAATGTTTTTTTTCTACAGCATAGTACTATCTGTGAAACTAAAGAGGTTATACAGTATATATTATTTGTTGCTCCTGTAACAGACTTTATGTGGGACAAACTTCTTGCCCATTTAAGACCAGGATTATTGAACATAGACCTTGTTTGTCCCATGTTAAATTAGAGGTACTGTGTAGACTTTAATCATATTTTTTCTGAAATGTGTTGCTGTATTTTGGAAGTGGTACGACCCCCAATATAAGGAGGTGATTTTAAACACCTTCTTAAACAAAGTGAACAGAGATGGATTTATCGTTTAAATTCATGTGAACCTATTGGTCTGAAATCCATGATTGAATGGAAAGTTTTCTTTACATGACTTGCCTCTATAAGTATTTATTTTTGTGAATGGGAAGAGTATGCATGTCATATTGATGTCATCACATTGTGACATCGCTAATTACGTTATTTAAGCTACACCAGATGCCAAGGGGCCATTTTGTAATAGATATTCAAGTAGAAAGGCTGCGCTGTAAATTATTTTTTGCTTTTTATTTGTTTTGGAAGACTGTTTATTTTGTTTTTTTGTGCTTTCACCGATTCCCCCTGATGAAGCTTATGTGAAATAGAGGTTCTGTTGGGAATCTGTTTATGTGGAGTCTGGAAATCTAATATTAACGGTAGCAACTTACTGTGAAGATTTTTGTTCAAGCTCTGGAATTCTGAACTCTGCTCGTTCTGTTGGATGCCATGATGTGTTGGACTTTGCACAGATAAGTGTTTATTTTGGTCATGTTGCAATTTTCAATGTATAGTATTTGAGCAATTTTGAACAATTAGATTGAACTGATGGAGTTTTTCTGACCTGGGATGTGTGCGTGACATCACTGCATGACATATGCGCATGTGCAGACTTCCTCCTTGCCCGACATAATTTGAGGAGGCTTTTCAAAATCCAGACATGTCTGTGGAAATCCACATGTCTGGTAACCATAAGTTGGACTATCCAGAAAACCGGACTGGCTGGTAGTCCTCCAGGACAGGGTTGGGAACCGCTGGTTTAGGCAACAGGTCTTACAAGAGGTTACATCCAAGTAATAATATACAAAGTGAATATAGGGGAATTTTCCAAGAGTTCCCTCTATAAGTCCAAGGGAAATGATAAAGAGATATTTCACTGAAATTTTGAATATTCCTGAGGACTCAATATCTCCCTTCACTCAAGTGTACTATTTGCCAGGAAAAATACTGGAACAGCAAGTGTAGGATCAGATTCAAGTTGAGAAGGAACCTCAATTAGATCTGACTGCAATGTTGGCGGTATCTGATAAGAACTTAGATAAACCAGTAAATCTATTATCCGTGGCATTATTGCCAGATAAAGATTGGATATTAAAAATGTTTTTTAAAAATAAATCTAAAGAGTTTCTAGGTTTGAAAATCCAAGTTTTCCCTGATGTTAGTAAAGAAACTCAAAATCGTAGATGTCAATTTCTTTTATTGAAACCAGGTGTAGCTCAATTAGGTGGTATTTTTTTTCCTCCGCTTTCCATGTAAATGTGTAATAAGATATCGAGATAATAAATATGTGTTTTTTGAACCGGCCCAACTTCCAACTTTCCTGACCCTGAAACGCCTGGAAAAGGAAGGAACAAGAACAACAATGCCTAGTTAATAGAATATAAGCCTCTTGAATCAGTCAACAGATACCGTTTTTTTCTTACTTTGTTTAAAGTTTATTTCTTTGAATTCATTCATAGAAACTTGGATCATTTGAGGACTTGAGAATGTGTGACTAGAGTGAAGATTATTGATAATGTATTTTCCTTATTTGTCCTTTAAAGGTGTTGTATTCATATAATCTTTCTGTACAAAATGCTTGATTTTGTTAAAATGTAAAATTGATAAATAAAATAAAAAAATATATATACAAAGTGAATGTAATGAAGAGAATAGAAACAAGCCTTCACCGCTGATGTAATCTGGTGCTTAAATGACAAAACTACCCCAAGATACCTAAAAGAGTCAGCCAGTAATGGAACTGTCAGAAAGATTCAGAGTAAGTGTAGGAAACAATAGATGACCTGTGGTCCAAATAGCTACAGTTTTAGTAGGATTAAATTGAAGATAGTGAGACATAAGCCACATATCAATAGCACTGAGACAGGATTATATGGCTTAAAGATCAGGACTAGAGGGATCCAGAATAGAAACTAGGAGAGTATCATTTGCATGTACAAAGATTCTAACAGCAAATTCCTGAATCAATAGAGCAAGAGGACTAAAAAAAATATTAAATAAAAGAGAACAAAAATCGAGCCCTGAGGAACACCAAAAGGCAATTGAAATGATTGAAAAAAATAAGGAGGAGTGACAACCTTAAAAGCTTGACCAGAAAGAAGCCAATCAAATACAGGGTCAGAGATTCCTATAGAAGCAAGTCTTGAAAGAAGGGAGTAATCAACAAGAAAAAAGGTATTACACAATCAGTAGCAGAATAGATGTCATTCAATAAAGAAGTAATTTTAAGTTTTGTTGAAATGACCTGGTCTAAAGCCAGACTGGGAAGGATAAAGAATAAAATAGGACTCAACATGCTGAGACAGCTGTGAAATCCATCCCCTAAAACCCCTCATTCAGTAAACTTGGAAACAAAGGGTAAATTTCTAAATCGGCTTATAATTAGAGGCAATTGAGGCAACAAGGTTAGGTTGGTGGCTGTGGCTAAGAATAATTTTGTTTTCTCGGTGTTCAGTTTTAACTTGAAATGGGACATCCAATTTTCTATTTTAGACAGGATAGTGTGTATTTCTGTGGGTGTCAGGCATGTGACAGGGAGGATGATTGTAATGTCATCAGTGTAGCTGTAATGGGAAACATTTAGACTACTGAGATGTTCTCCTAGGGAAGCAAGGGAGACAATGGGGAACCTTGAGGAATGCCAGTCGCTGGTGCATGCCGTAAATAGTATGTCTCCAATCTTGACTTGGTAGCTGTGAGATTTCAGGAAGCCCTTGAACCAGTTCGGTACATTTCCTGATAGTCCGTAGGCATCTAGGCAGGATAGCAGCAGGTCATGATCCACAAGGTTGAAAGTGCTGCTGAGGTCCAGTTGTAGGACGAGTGCATTTAGACCCTTGCTTAACAGATTATATAGATCAGTGAAGTGATGCAATTTGCGTTTCAGTACTGAATAACTGTCTGAAGCCTGATTGGGAGTCATGGAGTAGTTGAAAGTGTTCCAAGTGATTCATCAATTGGATTTGTACTACTCGCTCCATCAAGTTTAAAAAAAAAATTCTTTATTGATTTTCCAAACTGCAATAGTGCAACATACAGATATATAACATACAATTAAATCAATAAAAGCACATTCAACATAGAAATATACATAACCAAATCATTTTCTCCCACCCACGCAATGATTATTCAATACAACACAGAAACATAGATTTTCCCAATAGCCTTACCCTACAAAAATTAATAATGCCCTTCCATCCTCCCTAAATGTAAATACTCAAAGGTCAAAATTAGGACAGAAAAATCATCGCACTCTAAAGCTTGCATTTTTGAAGAAGCTGTTTAAGTTTTTGTGAGACAGATGCCACCATTTAACCGTTTGAATCTTGCATATTGGTTCCCTGATGCAGGAATGAAACGGGCCACATCAGAACCTCCAGTAAAGATAAGTTTCCTATCTTTAAGTTATGAATTATTTAGACTGCTTATGCACTGAAGAAAGGAGTTCAACTATAAGCAATGATTGGGTGGTGAGGCTTTTTAACTTGGGGTTCGCCCCTCGTTTAGCCTTCATGTCTCTGAGCATATTTTGTGACCAAATATGAAGATATATTTATTACTCTAAGAAATTTAAATTTTGTATAGGAGAGTGATTTTTTTGTCATTATCACACAATTTCCTTTTATCACTCCCAGTGATATTTTTACCAAGAAATTTTGGTTTCCCCAGTTTTGTTTTGACTGAGGCATTTATTTGAGGTTTTAGACATTAGAGCAGGTGGACAGGAGTCAATCGGAGAGTATGTTTGAGCATATTTTTTAAATAAGTGAAATTGAGAGCAGGTTGGGTTGGTGAAGGAGCTCCAGATCATGTCGGCTTGGGGTGCAGGAATTCTTGAGTTCAGTGTTTTTGTGAGGTCGGTGGAATAGTTTGTGCTGAGGGAGGCTCTTGCGGTTTGTATTTTAGATTGAAAATGTTGAGCGAGGGCATTGGCGTAGGGATGGAGGTCGTGGGAGGGGCTGGTTAGAGGTGAGACATTGGGCAGGTTGTCAACTAGTCTGAATAGCTCTTTTGAATCGAGGCAATGATGGTTTATTTGGGAGGAATAGTAGTTTTTGCGTTTCTCTTTCAGTTGGAATTTAAATTCTATTGATCAATGTTATGCAATAACATTGACTGATTGACTTCAGATTAGAATGGTAGAAGCATTGTAGCTCCTTACATCTTTTTAAAGTTTACTATTTTTATTTAAATTTTGTTTATAAAAAATTACATTATAAAGATATAAGGTCAGATACAATCATAAACCTAGCAAAACTATTAGTGAAACAAAAAAATTGCAACACAATCAAAAATACAAAAAGAGACAATCCAGGAATATGAAATAAAAAACTGATATTGTACGGTAATACTTTTTACTGTGATGACACATAAGCTATCCAGATATCTCTTTGTAATTCTCCTGGAAATGTCCAGATGTCTCTTTTGTAATCCGTCCAGAACTGCAAGGTAGGGGCGGAATAGAAGTCAATAATGTAATGTAATGTAATAAGCTGCTGGTTATAGTATACTTATTTGTACCTGGGCTAGCACCAAGATATCTGGTTGATAGTATTTTGCCATATGTTCCCCCTCCAAAACTCCATTCTGTGGAACATGGTAATTTGTTTGTCCCGCCTATTAAACACTTGTGTTTGCCGGTGTCAAGAGCAAGTATGTTTTCTTGCAGAGGCCTGCAGGCATGGAATGAGATCACTCTATACATCTGAGAGCAGAGAAATTTGCACAATTTTAAGAAATTACTGAAAAAGTATTTGCTTTGTAAGATGAAGTATGCGCTGGTCACTGAAATGTTTTGTTTGTGATAATTTTATGTAAGTACTTTCTGGAACCCGCTTTGTATGAAGTGGGATATAAGCCAATAAACTATAAAGCATTGAATTAACAAGTATATACTTATACATATCCCTACTCACATTGAAGTCAACAATGAACAACAATAGTGATCAGTTGATTAATAAACATTATACTTACATAAGTTCTAATAATAGCTTAATTACTTTAAAGAGTAGCAGTCATTTTCAAAAGGTTCCCAAATGTTTTTTAATTTACACATGTAACTGTGTTTCTTAGCTACAATACATTCATATTTCACAAGCATACAAAATTCTACCATAAGTTATAGTTCAGGTTAGCAGGATATTTCCAATTGGTTAATATGGTTTTTGTGATCACATTTAAGCATTTCAGTAAGCACACTTCGTGCCACTCAAGATGGTTCATCAATGCAATATCACCGACTATAATAATTACCATACTTAATTTTCCTGGAATTTTGAGTATTTTTCATATAGTGTCCCATATATAAGTTCACAATAGGAAAGGTAAAAATCATATGGTCTAAAGTTCTGATTCTTTACATGACCAACATTTGGATTTTCTCCTATTAATTTTGACAGCTTATAAGGTGACTAAAAAGCGTGATGTAGAAGAAAATATAAAGATTGTATGAGCTGTCGAATGTAATATTTTGAGAGTGAAGCCATATAATATGCCATTGCTTCTCATCAATTTGTAATCCAGTATCTCTACATCATATATCCTGAGTACCTGTAGTAGTTTGATATTTGGAATTTATCAGAACCTTATACCATGTAGAAGATTTGCCTCTTTTTGTAGTTAAGTCACACAGGTTCAGTATGAAGTGTGCAGTGCTAATACAATGGTGCAGCTGCATTCACCTATAATATTGCTTAATAGAGATATTATACTCGATTCTAATATCTTCAAATGAAATCCAAGAAGAACCATAAAAAATTTGATTAGCAGACCAAATTCTTGCTAATTACCAAATTTCCAAATTGTTCTTTCTTGTATTGTGAATTTGGGATTGTTTCAAATTGGTGTATAAGTAGTTTCATTCCAACTCATATCTAGGTCATATTCAATATTCTGTACTGATTTTATTGTATCAGTAATTATAATGTTATCAAGATATATAGAAAGCTTACTCATAAAGGGAATCAGATTTATAGGTATTGTATTATCACAAAGGTTTTCAAAATCAAGCCATTTAGACTATGTTGTTTCTTTTGAGGATAGAATCTATCTTTATACTTGTCTTATAAGACTTTCTTTATTGGAAGCTTTTATGCCGCTACTAATGACTGGAGAGTCAATTCAGAACGGTTTGCATGAGCTTTAGTAAAGGTGTTACAATATATGAGCTTTGGTACAGGTGTTACTATACACGAGCTTCAGTAAAAGTGCTACAATACATGAGTTAAATATATGTATATCTTACCTATATATCATATACTATCTATGTACATATAGTATTATTATAGTTTCTATATGTCATATATTCATCCTTCTTTGTATTATTCGTGAGTTCACCCTTTCATGCTCCAAGTGGGTAAGTAGCCTGCTATTTGCTCCATGTCTTTATTCCTTTCTTGAACTTTTTTGGTGTCCTTTGCTAGTTTTAATACTCTCAGGAGTTCCACCACATTGGGCCATCACCGAGAACATTCTTTTCTAATCAAATCTACAATTTGTGAGTTGCTCTATGCATAAGCTGGTTCAAGGCAATGTACAATTTGAGGGAATGAAAGGAAAGAGAGAGGGGAGTGAAGAAGGAGGAGAGAGGGGAGATTAGTTTTCTGAATGGGTGGTAAAAGGAGGATTCATGGTACAATTTACATTGGAAGGGAGATCTCTGAGTTATATAAAGCTACTGATTGTCAATGGAGTATATTGCTTCCAATTTTTGAGGTAGTAGGGTTCAGTTTTGATAGCAGTCAGGAGGTTGTTCCAGGTCTTTGTGCCCCTGAATATGCTTTTGTATTTTATTCCTTTAGGAGATGGAAGGATAATAAGGAGTTTCTTGATGTCTTTGGTTGAGTTGGATAAAGAATTAATGAAAAGGTTTGTAAGAGGTGCTTCTGAGCTTGCATACAAGATGTGGTGCTTTTGTATTTGATGTCTCTGAAGGAGGGTATTTCCAGTAGATATTCTAGGCTTGAGCATAGGGTATGAATTGGTTTATGGTTGTCAATTCTGTTTGCTAAGTATTGCGGTTCTGAATGATGAATGATTTTGTACATCAGCAACCTGATCTTGACTTTCACCCTGCTTTCAATCAGGAACCAGTGTAACTTTTTCAGTAGCAGGGTGGCACTCTTCTGCTTCGATTGTCCCAGTAGAAATCTAGCTGCAGCATTTTGCACTATTTGGATCTGCCTGATTATGTACTTCGGGACACCTAGCAGGATCTCATTGCAGTAGTCAAAGATTGAGAGTACCAGGGATATTATTACATTGGACATTGCTTGATAGGTTAGGTAGAGTTTTAGTCCTCTGACCCAATCGAATTTGCCATAAGTATTTTTCATGATGCACTAGATGTGTATTGTCATGTCTAGGTTTGGGTCCAGCCATACTCCTAGGTTTCTCACTCCTTCCGTGGATGATTTTATGGTGTTGCTGTTCAGAGTTAGTTGGTAACTTGGGCTGTTTCTACCCCATTTGTTGATTAGAACTAGTTCTGTTTTTTCCCCTGTAGGCTAATAGTCGTTCGTTTGGAACCAACTGAAGATTTCTCTAGGCCCGTCTTGATCTTCTTCTTGGTCATGTCCCATTTCTTCAACGGGATGACCAATTGGACATCATCTGCACAGATATAGCATTCCCTTCCGTTTTTTCTGATGAATTTCCCCTGCGGTTGGAGGAAGCTGTTGATCCCTGTGGTACTCCTATGTCTGCTTCCTTCCAGTTGCTTGTAGTCCCTTACTATTCTACTCTCATTAGTCATGTAGCTAGACAGATCTTTTAGGTCTTTTTTTTATTTTCTGAATGGGTTTGATGACTGAGAGTTTCCATTTGAGTGGGACATCTCCTGCCTGTAATGATTTATTGAAAAGGTCTATGAGGTAGATGAATCTTGGGCCTTCAAACTCTCTCATTAAGTATATTGGGCATGTGTCAATGGATGGTGGGCCCGGTTTCACTCTTCTTAGTAGTTTCTTCACCTGTAACGCCATGATTGGTTTGAACTCTTCCATCGTGTCTCCTGTTTCCATTGCATGTGATAACACAGGAGCAGTAAAGGATACCGTAATTGAAACTATAGGGACGGCCAAGAGTAGAAGGTCCAAAAAGGTAACACGAAGGGAACTTAGATGTATGTATACGAATGCTAGAAGTCTAGGTAACAAAATGGGGGAACTAGAGACAATAGCAAGACATGACATATTGGATATCATTGGCATAACAGAAACATGGTGGAATGAAGAAAACAAATGGGACACAGTACTACAAGGATACAAACTGTATAGAAGAGATCGAGTAGGGCAGAAAGGTGGAGGTATTGCTCTATATGTTAAGGAGGGAATAGATTCTGTTGAAATGGTTACAACAGAAATGAAAGAGAAGCTTGAGTCACTCTGGATCAAAATTCCTGGTCAATATGGCGCAGATACGAAAATTGGCCTTTACTATCGTCCCCCAGGACAGGCGGAGGAAACTGACTCAGAAATGATGGAGGAAATCAAACAAGAATGCAAGACAGGAAATGTAATTATATTGGGAGACTTCAATTTCCCAGGGATAGACTGGAAACTAGCAACCTCCAACTGCGGCAAGGAGGCCAAGTTCCTGGAGGTGCTAGGGGATTGCTTCCTGGAACAAATGGTAAAAGAACCGACAAGAGGCAACGCCACCTTGGACTTGGTCCTAAATGGCCTCACGGGACCGATAACAGAAGTGGAAGTCGTGGTTCCACTGGGAACGAGTGATCACAATGTAATCAACTTTAAACTTGACATCGGGAAAGGGAAACATGCCAAAACCTTAACCACCACCTTAAACTTTAAAAAGGGTAAATACGATCGCATGAGAGCCATGGTAGAAAAACGACTCGAGAAGATGGTGGACAAACTTGAAACGGTAGATCAGGCATGGTCCCTACTGAAAAATACTATCACAGAAGCACAAGATCTCTACATTCCGAGGATTTCCAAAGATCGGAGAACAAAGAGCAAAAGAGAACCGGCATGGCTTACCATACAGGTGAAGGAAGCCATAAAAGAAAAGAAGGACTCTTTCAAAAAATGGAAATGCATAAAGACAACCGAAGCCTGGAACAAACATAAAGATGATCAGAAGAAATGTCACAAGGCGGTGAGGGATGCCAAACAGGAGTATGAGGAAAAAATAGCCCAGGAGGCCAAAAACTTCAAGCCCTTCTTTAGATACGTGAAAGGGAAAAAACCTGCAAAAGAGGCAGTGGGACCCCTGGACGACCAGGGAAGAAAAGGGTACATCAAGGAAGATAAACAAATCGCAGACAAACTAAATTCCTTCTTTGCGTCCGTCTTTACGAAGGAGGACACCTCAACAATACCTGAAGCGGAGAAAGTGTTTGCAGGAGAAATAGAAGACAGCCTCACCACAGTTGAAGTGGACTTAGACCAGATATATTATCAGATCGACAAACTTAAAAGTGACAAATCCCCTGAACCGGATGGAATTCACCCGAGAGTCTTAAAGGAATTGAAGGTTGAAATCGGAGAGTTATTGCAAAAACTTGCAAACCTGACAATCAGAACTGGACAGATACCGGACGACTGGAGGATAGCGAACGTCACGCCAATTTTTAAAAAAGGATCGAGAGGGGAACCGGGCAACTATAGGCCTGTGAGTCTTACGTCTGTCCCCGGCAAGATGGTTGAAGCACTGATCAAGGATAGCATAGTCTGGCACTTGGACGCACACGACTTGATGAAACCCAGTCAACATGGATTCAGGAAAGGGAAATCATGTTTGACGAATTTACTCCAATTTTTTGAGACTGTGAACGAGCAAATTGATAGTGGGAAGCCGGTGGACATAATATACTTGGACTTCCAGAAAGCGTTCGACAAAGTTCCACATGAAAGACTTCTCAGGAAACTACAAAGCCATGGCATAGAGGGGGATATACAAAGGTGGATAGGCAAATGGCTGGAAAACCGAAAGCAGAGAGTGGGCATAAATGGGAAGTTCTCCGACTGGGAGAAAGTGACTAGTGGTGTACCCCAGGGCTCGGTACTTGGGCCGATCCTTTTTAATATTTATATCAATGACCTGGAGGAAGGAACAACCAGTGAGATCATCAAGTTTGCAGATGATACAAAACTATGCCGGGCAATCAGATCGCAGGAGGATAGAGAGGAACTCCAGAGCGACTTGTGTCGGTTAGAAACATGGGCGGAGAAATGGCAGATGAAGTTCAATGTGGAGAAATGCAAGGTAATGCATTTAGGCAATAAGAATAAGGAATACGAGTATACAATGTCAGGTGCAACTCTGGGGAAGAGTGAACAAGAAAAGGACCTGGGTGTACTGATAGATAGGACCCTGAAGCCGTCGGCACAATGCGCGGCAGCGGCAAAGAAGGCAAATAGAATGTTGGGCATGATAAAGAAAGGAATCTCGAGTAGATCGGAGAAAGTTATAATGCCGCTTTATAGGGCAATGGTCAGACCACACTTGGAATACTGCGTCCAACATTGGTCTCCCTACCTAAAGAAGGATATAAAACTGCTGGAGAGGGTGCAGAGACGAGCAACAAAACTGGTGAAGGGTATGGAGAAACTGGAATACGAGGATAGACTTATAACACTAGGATTGTTCTCCCTAGAGAAAAGGAGACTGCGTGGGGATATGATCGAGACCTTCAAAATACTGAAAGGAATCGACAAAATAGAGCAGAGAAGATTATTTACATTGTCCAATTTGACACGGACTAGAGGACATGAAATGAAGCTAAGGGGGGACAGGTTCAGGACTAATGTCAGGAAGTTCTGCTTCACTCAGAGAGTGGTTGACACCTGGAATGCCCTCCCAGAGGAGATTATTGCGGAATCGACCGTCCTAGGCTTCAAGAGCAAACTAGATGCATATCTCCTTAAGAGAGGCATATAAAGATATGATGGACTATAAATTACGCCAGGGTACACCTGGCAGGGCCTCCGCGTGCGCGGATCGCCGGACTTGATGGACCAAAGGTCTGATCCGGAGATGGCAGTTCTTATGTTCTATTGATATATTGATATTTAGGTTGGTGTCTCTCTGTGTCTGTTTTATTTTCGCTGTGAATAAATTGCTGATTTCTTTATTAGTTACGGAATATTTGGTGGTGATTTCTTTCTGTTTTTTCCTAGCAAATCATACACTACTTGGTGTATGTTTTTTGTGGAATTTCCGACTTTGAGGATCTTTTTTGATAGGTATTTTTTCTTTTCTTTATATATTTTCCTGATGTAAATTCTGTTGCTTCTAAACCAGGTTTTTCTAGCCTCCTCCTCCTTGTTAGATTTCCTCTATTTTCTTTTGAGCTTCCTTTTCTCTCTTTTTAGCTTCATGGTTTCTTTTGATGGGATGAATCCATCTTTTCTTTTCTTTTTTTTTTTCATGATACTGACTTTTCTTTGGAGCTTCTGAAAAAAATACTTGGTGGGTAGCAATTTGGGTAAATTTCTTGAGCTGAAAATTGTCTTCCACTCAGTAATTGAAAGTACATACATTGGTTTCAGAGCACATGCAGTTGGCAGTACAGGAAAAAGGGACAGGCAAGAGGAAGCAGTATGGTGTGAAGGTGTGCTCAAATTTTTTCCTATTGCTTGGACCACTTGATTTACTCCTCTATGGCTTCCCTCTCATGAAAGCAGTGATCAATATCTTTCTTGCCCCTTTGATGACTGTCTGCCAATCTATAGGTTTTCATGTATTCGCATACGCTGATGATATTCAGCTCATACATCCTTTGGACCCCAGCAATTTTTTGGATATCATAGCGATTAACAATAAACTTGAACAAATTCATCAATGGTTAGATACAAATAGGTTAGCTCTTAATATTGAAAAAACAAAGACGATGCTTTTCCCATGGAAAGAAACTCCTAAACTTATTGCCCCTATTTCTATAAAAAATATTCCTTTGCAATCGGTTAGTACCATTAAAATTCTAGGAGTAATTTTTGACAATAAATTAACTTTTCATGATCATATTGGTAGTATTATCAAATCGTCTTTCTATAGACTTTGTCAAATTCGATCCCTTTCGCAATACCTCTGCTCTAAATCACTCAATATTCTTATTCACTCCTTGGTGATTTCTAAAATAGATTATTGTAACGCCCTTTTTAAAGGAATTGCATAAAGTTGAATTAAACGTTTACAAATTATACAAAATACTTCCATCAAGCTTATAACAAAAACAAAGAAATTTGATCATGTAACACCACTTCTTAAGAATGCCCATTGGCTTCCGGTATCTCATAGAATAACTTACAAATTATGCTTACTCACTTTCAAATCATTACTTTTTAAAACTCCTGCATTTATTTTTAAATTATTAATTCCTTATTCCTCGAATAGAATATTATGGTCAAACAAACAACATTTATTGACAATTCCTTCTCTCAAGATCATCAATACTACATGACAATTTATTTTTTCCGTTACGGCCCCTCAAGTCTGGAACTCTCTTCCAATCTATTTGAGAGAAGAACACAATCTTGATAAATTTAAGACTAATTTAAAAACATTTCTTTTCAAAGATGCTTTTGAGTGATAATTCTCAACCTTGGGTTTATTAATTATATTGATTTTGATTAATGAATTTTATATCCCCTACCTTGTGTTTT